>NC_139404.1:36524669-37124669 GCF_905368555.1 Meleagris gallopavo
CTAACTTGTACACCCTAAGTAAACTGGTCATGCTCATTAAGAACAAAAGCTGAATAGGTGTGTGTCTGACAAGATAAACCAACTGTCTTATCTCTGTAAAGAAATCCCACCTCCATTTTTTTTATTTGCCAGGTAAAGTTCTAATTCTTTTATTCTCTAATTTTATTGCTTCTTTATATTTAATAAGTAACCTGTAGAATCCATAGGTAACTAAACATTTTCTTAATAATTTCTTCAGCTGTGCTCTCCTTCCAGATGTTCCAAGGTGACAGATGACAGAAAAAGGAAGTACACGGAATACTTTGTACTTTTGGGCCACCAGCAAGTCCTTGGAAGGTCAGGTATTGAGCATGAGTATGGCAATTCTAAACCAGCCCTGTGAGGCCATCAAATCACATCAAACTTAGCTCTACAGAAAAAGCCTAAAGGTATGTATGACATTTTCATTCTCTGCAGTTTAAATCCTCAAACATATCAGCCTGTCAAAAAGAGAACATTTGGGGATTATTTTCTAATAGGCACACCTGCACCCACAGAATTGAGAACAGAAGGAACAGTTTACTTTTTGACTTCAGTCTATTGATTTATTTTTTTTCCACCTATTTTCCTTCTTTAGCTCATTAGAATGCTGGATTTTTGAAGAGTTAGTTTATATATAGCTAGCTTTTTTTTTTTTTTTTTTTTTTTTAATAATTATATGGCAAGGAAGTGAGTGTTTTTCCCCACCAAAAACATGTCCAAAGCATGAGATCAGACAGCACAGCATGTTCATGCTAAGGCATGACTCAGAAGACTGTCTATCCCAGCTGCTGAGCCATGGAAAAAGCATGTTCCTTCAGAGTAAAGCCTTCTGTGTTTGAGAAATGTAAGGTCACTAGATCACTGGTGACCCATCAGTGTTAAAAGCATGGTTTCAGCATGTCATTAGGAATGTATTCCTGTTCTTAACAGCAAATTTCTGCTGACAAAGTAATTAGAATGGGAGTTAATTCAACACTGGAGCTATCCCAACGTATTTGTAATATCAAATTTATACTTAGTGTTTTGTGGGCTTGAAGATTAAAAACGTCCAGCATGTACTTCTTTTGATTTACAGTGTATTTGGGAAAGCTTTAAAGACCAAAGAAACAATGAGATTAAAGCTACAGTAACATGAAGTGGAGAGTGAGCAGAAAGAAAAATATAGACACAAGAGCTGTTAAAAGACAAAAAAAAAGAAAGAAAGAAAAGAAAATGATTCAAAAGTGTGCACATCATAGCAATTTTGTTTGCTGTTTCTAAGCTCAGGTTTTTTTCTTTCTGAATGCTTCTTCCCTTTCTATTCCCACCACTGTGATCCTTTATGCTATTCAGCAGAACCTACTGCACACACCTCTAGTGGCTAATATGACTTGACTGGTAGATAGATTCCAAGCTGCTACTATAATCCATCTGTATGCTAGAGACTCAGGCAAAAGGCTTTTATATTGCTATTGGAGAGCTGGATGTCTGTGAGAGGAGAGGCAATGTACCTTTCCAGCAGTATCATTTTGTACTAGTTAATGCATAAAATGACCATATGTTGTGTCTTACTGAATCAAGGTAACTTGGAATGCAATGTGCAGCAATCATAGTTTTGCTCTATACAGGTACAATATAGATAAACACAGGCATAATATAGATGAAATTGCTACCAACTTACATTCAGGCATGAATTATAGGTATGCCATGTTGAATTTAATTGTGAGGGACAAGACAGGCATTCATAAATTTCAGAGATTTCAATGCCTTATCTACTTTTCCTGAGAACAAAGAAAGTAGTAGAGCAGAATTTTAAGCTTCTCAAATTTTATGGCATCAAATGAGGACTGTGCTACTAATCCTTTCAAAACCATCTTCTAACACTGTTCTGTCAACTCACTGGTTTCAAACTCACTGAAGATTTTAAGTATGAAGACAGTCATTCTAACGCATCCCATGAAAACATGAAAAAAATAGATTTGATCCAGTGACGTTGCTCTTTTGCTATTTAATCAACACAGTTTGACTGAAGCCGGTAGTGACTCAGATTTCCCTGACGTATGTAAGCAAGGTCATTACTGTAATTATTCATGATTATGTCATTTTAATGATGCCTTCTTATCCTTAGAATAACTTCCTTGCACTGGTTTGATTGGCATTGACTTCTCACTGATTGGAGCTTTTCTTAGAAATCCCTGTCTTGTAGGTGCACACAAAAAAAGCCCCATACTATGGACTCTTCTGACTTGTTTATTTTTTCCTATTTTTTCACAGCAATGTAGATTTTCTTAAGGAGAATAATAGCACTAATACATTTGACTAGACTTAAATGGATCATCATAGCAATTGTGTGCCTCAGCTGAATAACTGAACCTACCTTCTTGTCTTTTTTTATTATTTAGTGTACTTACACATCTGTTGCCTTTGAAGTAGAATTACCACCAAAGTCAATGTTCTTACATCCTTTCTTAAATCTCAGAAAGTCAACATTTCACTTAAATTTGAAATTTAACACTGCAAGCATTTTTAATGTATGAGTTAGTTTACTCACAGAAGTATTCCCATCAAGTTCAAAAGAACTAAACTGTATCATCTGAATTTACCCCCAAGCATGAGAATTTGCACATAGTATGCCTGAGATTGTATGTTATTTCTGAACGTGGCTATGATTTCTGTAAAGTGTCTAGTGCATTGTTAGAGACTATGCACTAATCCAGTAATAAGTCATCATAACATATGGATATTTAAGGAGAATAGAGCAGAGAAAAAAAAGTGGATGGATATTTGATATTTAGTATTTTCATCTCTGTGCAAATGCAGCTCACCTACAGATTGAAAAATTGTATGTGTGTCTGCTTATTAATTAAATTATCTTCTCCTCAGAAATGAAGTTAAATCAAGAAAACTCAAAAAATGTCAAGAGCTTGTGAAATCTGCCAAGCTTTCAATTTTATATTTGCAGTTTTTTCATATCTTTTTAAGTAGATGAGCCATGATCACTGCTTATTGAAGCTACAGAAACAAAAAACAAACAAACAACAAAAAAAAAACAAAAACAACAAAAAACAAAACAAACAAAAAAACAAACCAAACAAACAAACAAACAGCCAACAAAAGTGAGACCTCGTGCTCCAGAAGGCAAAATCCATATGCAACATTCACTCTGAAATTTGGCAGAGTGAGAGATGCACGATGAAGAATTGCCATAGGGCAGGTTTACTTTCTTACTACCCATTCTGTCAGGACTCTGAAATACTTTTACAGTGTTGCTGAGTACAAACTTAGACAAACTGAAACCATGCAGCATCTGAACTACTGTGCCTCTAGGTTAGTAGTATAACATCCAACAACCACGTTACCCCTTTTCTATTTTTTAGACAAACCAAAGGGGAATTCTAGCATTCTCATTGTAATAAAAGGTCAGATCATCAGTTAATGTATGAACTTGATTGAGTTGTTCTAGTATATATTATCTGAGGCTTTTAGACTATTATTTCTAAAATACTGGAGTGAAGCTTGAACTAGTGCAAATCAGTAGCAGAGGATTTTAGCAGAACCACTCCAGTTTTCATTGGCTGTGGATATTAGCTTTTATGTAAATACAGTGCACTTGATTTATTTCTGCATTGCACTGGTTTTCCATGTGGAATTAAATAGCTTTAAATTAAAGCATTTCTGTTACAAAGGTAGAGCAATAGAGTGTGACTCAGGTCCCAACCCCCAAGGGGAATCTGATCAGCTTGTTAGATAAACTCTTTTCTTATATGAGTGCTCATTATGGCGCCTCTCCTGAATGAAAAGTTCTGTGACAGCACACTGTAATCATGAAGTACGTTAATGTGCTGGACCAAGGCTCCTATACAAGTGGGAATGTCCACAGAACCATGCAGTACTATGCTGTTCCCTGAGGCTTCCCCTCTAGCTGCACCAGCAGTGGGAATCCTCATCACCATTTGCACAGCAGGCTGCCAGTATGCTTGCAGAAGGCCTAAGGCACGGTCTCTTTCAGGAGTGCTCTTGAGGATGCTTATTTTCCACAAGCCTTGCCACACCATTAATCTTTCATCCTCCTTGTATGTTCCATGTGCAATCCATGTATATATGTGCTACCATACAACTTCACAGAAAGGATGTGCCAGTTGTCTCCATTGCTCTTAGAACACACACCAAAGCTCAGGTAAGGGGAAATTCCCAGCTGAGAAATTTCAGAGGTTGACTAGATGGGCAAGGGCTCTGCACCTCCATGCATACCTCTGAAGGCTACAAAGTTATAAGTGTATATCATCTGTTCCCCTGATGTCATCACAGGGTTGGAATAACTGAGGTGAACAAAACTTGGCCGCTGTTTACAAGTCAGAGGCTATTTTCATTGTACTGTCAGAAGTCTGCCTCAGAATTGGTAGGGTAGACTTCACATTCATCTGGAGATTGATAAGCCCTGTCTACCCAGAGCTTAGAAAAAGAATGATTACTGCAGATCTTGGCACAGCAGGCTGGCATTCACAAGTCAACCATTGCCATAAGTGTGCATTTATGCAACATTTCTATAACTTAATATATCTTCGGAAAATGCTATAGAGATGTAATGTATTTGCTTGGGATAAACATAAAAAAAACACATGCTAAATAACCATGATGATTATGTGTGTAAGAAACTATTCCTTATTGATCTCAGTGTTTTATTACTGAAAAGATCAAAGTAAATATGCTGCTGTTTGCAAAACTGGCATCTTCCTACTTGTAAAAGCAAAGCTGCATGTCACTCATCGCCCAGAGAAGTGATCTCTATTCCAATTCCAAAAGAATTTGAATTCTCAGCTGGATGGAAATAATTAGAAGACTGCTTAAATTGTATTTTTCAATACACATATTAATAGTGGTAGGGTTTCCAGCTGGCATATGGCTGAAGATTGGTCACACAAGAGCACCATTGATTAGTGTCAGATGATTTGGGGTATGTCCCTAATAGCTCCAGGATGTTCATGAGTGGATCACTAGGATATGCTGTTTTCCAATGCCCTGCAGGTTTTAAGCTGGCTGAACTCAGCTGCCTGGGTTTTTGCTGGTGCTGGTCATCCATGTTGCCAGAGTTGACTTCCCAGCAAGAGATTTTTCTTGCATTCCTGCTGAACTGCACTCAGGATGCTCAGAAGAGACACTGTTGCTGAGCCACCATTTGCTAATCGGGGTATCACAGAGGTACTGTGACTACAAAGTGTGGATGAGACCTGCCTTCTGTCAATGTAAAGATTATTTCTCCTCTGCTGAGCCTCCTTATCCACTGCTCTCTGTGCGAGACAGGCTGCCTCTTGCCCTAGTCCTGCTGATCCAAAGCTGCAATTCAAATCTGTGCTGCCACTGGCACTAGCATTACAGCAGTTTTCAGGAGGCTTAAATTGATAACTATCAGAAATCGCCTTGTGACAAGGTGAGGTTTCTGTCACTCCCATGACCCACCTGTGTTTGTACAGTGTGAGCTGAGCTGCAGTTCAGTTCAGCTTAATGAGAGATAATGGCTTAGACATCAATTGCAGCTGTTGCCTATTTATAGAAGACAGGTGTTTTTTTTTTCCTTTTAATTGATTTTGAGGCATATTTGAAACATGAAAAAATTCCTGATGTAAAGTAGAGTATTTAATATTGCTCATCTTGTGACCTCTGATGCTTTTATCTTTAACCTGTATTCAAAATTTGCTCTCCCTATTGATCAGGGACACCATCTCAGTCACTCTGCTCTCAAAATCCCATTGATTTCAAAGGGATTTGGCCAAGCAGAATGATAGCTCTGAAAAACCAATTTTCAGTGGTCGGTGAAAGTTAGATAAAGTTGGATGTTGTGTGACTTCCAGTACAAATAATTTGATTCTTACGGTTCTGACTGGATAAAATAAAGGGTGAAATTGAACTGACAATAAAAATAGTGGAAAAACATCTACCTGCAACCCTGTAACTAAAACAAAGTCACCTGATATGGTGTATGTGTTAGCTTTAGGTATATACTGTTTCTATATCATAAAAGCCTTAGGCTGAATACTGGATTCCCTAACTCAGGATTCAGGAAGCCTGTGAGTATGCAGAGACATCACAGTTCAATATTTTACTGTACTTTCTTGGTCCTTCCTCTCCATCCTCAAATTGAAAGATTAAAAACCAGAAAGTTTTAATACTGTGGCATTATACTGTTTTTAAAGTTAACAGAACACACAAAAAAATCCAAACCCAGTGGTCATTGAATAATCTCAAATGTTTATTGACAAAAAGTTCGGCTCAGAAGCACACGTTGCATGTACAATTTTAATATATATCAGTATGGAGTAATACAATTTTTCTTCCACATTCTCTTTTTTATTTGACTGCTTTTTTTTTTCTTTTCTTTTCAGCAAAATAAACTTGATTTAAATCCGTGTTCATTCTGAGTGTTCACCTCATACTTGCCTTTACTGTGCCAAGGGATGAGAAAGTGTCTTATAGAGAAATGCATCTGGCATTGATCTGCGTTGAGTTGTTTTTTAGCCAGTAGTAATGCAATGACAAGCCTTTTAGAGAGATGATGAATGTAATGTAATGTTTTTGAACATGAATTTTTTGTGTGGAACCTAATTAACAAACCTAAACTATTTCTATTCAAATACTCTGGAAAGATAACACCAGTCACAAACACTAAATATCTGTTTTGCTTTTCTTTGCTTACTCATGCATTTATTCAACACTCGCTATAGCAGTTTATCTAAAATTAGGTCCAAAGTAATTTAGGCAGCCATACCTTATGTGAGAGATTCTGTAGAAGACTTTAAATCATAGTGACAGCCATTAGAATTTGCTTAAAGAAAATAATTTCTGAACAATTTTCGATCAAACAATGGAAGTCTTTATGATTAAAAAAAAAAAAGGCACTTTGTGTATGGATATTTAAATGGCCCTTACTTTCAGAAAATTAGAGTTCATAAAAGCTGAGGGCCCTGTTCAGATCTTGACTTATACGGAGAATACTTGCTAGCACTTTTAGCAATACTGAACTTGTCAGTTAATTTGAGTCATATGGGGTTTCCTAAACCTTGACCTATTCACCTCTGGATTCATTACTATTCAGAAACAATTCAGAATCTAAGGACACGATATACAGTTTACTCAGATCTTTGCTTTAGATATAAGTCTTTTCTGCACCCTCTGTGTAGGTTTGAAAAAAGCGTGTTCCTTTGAGAGGACCTTACATACTTCAGCTAGCAAGTACTGGTAGAAGGTCCACAAAACATGAGGAAGGGCAGAGTGGCTACGTAAATAAAAAATGTCAAATTTGCTCTTGGGGCAGTCTTTCTTCCCATTTCATGCATTTATTTTTCTGTATCAAACTCATATCTACGTCCATGCCTCGTGTGTGTTGTGAGAAGTCACTTGGAAAAAAAATGCTGCAAAACTTCTGTGCTGCAGCCATGAAGGAACTGAAGAATGCTTGTTTGAATGTCTCTGCCTGTCCTCATCTGCAAAAGGTGGTGTACTGAGAAGTAAAATTTCTGGGTATGCAACATGGGAGACAGTAGGGCTTTATACTCTTGGTGCATGCCTTTAGTACCAATTTGATGAAGCCTGACAATTACGTCAGGGATCTGCCTTTCTGCTCCATGTATTGCTTGCATATATTTGGAGTCTTTTCAAGTCATTTATTGCAGTTACCATAAAATAATCATAGTTAATTTTTAATGTCTTTAATTCTGTATTTGTCATTAAAAATGCTTAAGTTGCAGACAGCTCTATAAAAAAAAAGTCCTACTCATCATATTTTTATGATGTTATAATATTAGTGACATAATTTTATATAAACATACATTTAGAGACAGGAACATAAGGTGAAAATTAAAAGCAATTCTATAGCCTCTTCATAAGCATTAATCTGATTTCCTATTCTAGTCTGGTGAAGAAGATCTTCCTTCTATAGACTTAACAGTTTTTCCAAAAGCCAGATCACCTATCAGGCCATCACCAAGCTGCACATTAGTATAACCACCAACACACGTGTAGATGCAGTCAGAATAATTTTCTCAAAAATAGGGATTTGGGGAAAAAAAAGGGCTTCATGGGAAAACATTTCAGGTTTATGCACACTGTGAGATGGCTGTGTCACTGCACTTCTAATGTATATGACCCTTCTGCTTGTTGTTTTCATTACACTCAAAAAGAATTCACAATATTCCTGTTTTCAGCAGCTTTGGCTGTAAAAGAAGGTAGTCAGGTCTAAATCTTTGTTTTCTTTTTCTAAATAACATCAAGCAAGTAAGAACTTGGATTAAAAAGGTACTGTCCTAAAATTTACCAGGACTGAGAGCTAGCACAGTGGTCTTTTAAAAATCCTTTAAATATTTGAGATAGTTTTGCTTTAATTTTTGCATTTGACTGCATGTCTCTTGAAACTGAAGAAATATACCTAAAATAATTTTTGAAGTGCTAAAACTTGTTTGCTATATGTCATTATTTTGACTCATGGCACATCTTGCAAGTATTGATTTACCCATGAAATCAAATCTGTAATGGTTATATTTTCTATCCTTTATCCTGTTAAGTAGAATCATAATTCAAAATCAGCTGGTATTTTGTAGCACTTATAAAAAGTGTCCATGCAAACTGTGGACTATTTATAAATTTTATATGTTCTTAAATGCACTCTAAATCTGATCTGAATGTAATTTTTCAAAAGGTTCATTGTTATGATCAAATTTTATTTACGTAACTTCTGAGTTTTCTGAGAATATAGTTTTTCTTTTGTGTCCTTGATTGAAGCTTACCTGACTGCTTAAATCTGCTAACGGAGAACTTGGCTACATCTGCCCGGCTCTTACTCATTAGAAGATAATGTTTTGTATGGGGAAAATAAACCGAGCACAAATAATGATTATGTTGGAGAGACACCCAGAATCTCTGAACTACATCTGCCCACCATTATTGACTTAGCAGTGAGTGGAAAAGAAACCAAGAAACAAAGAGTTTTCTTAAGAACGCTATGTCATGTAACACATTTAGGATGAAATATCAGTCAGTGAGGAAAACACATGTAGAAACAGCCAGCTGGCTTTAAATATGAAGAAAGCTGAAAGTACTTTTGACCTGGTATAACAGAACAGTGAGGCTTTTAGAAAGTTATACCAACTATGTATGTTAAAAAGCAATAAACAGGTAAAACAAGAACTCTCTGAAGGGAATATCTCCCTGAAGGACCTCCCAGTGCAATGTAGGTAAGCCAAAGCAGGAAGCATCATGTGAAAGCCCAGGCTCAGGCCTGTTGGCTGGCTGTGGGTTGTTCTGCTACCCTGAGTTTGTGGTGCCTCTCCCAGCTGGACCCAAGAGCAAGGCTGGTGAAGGTGTACCTGTGCACTGTGCACACGTGCATGCATATTATAGAACAGAAAGTACTACCAACTCACTTTATCCATGCTGGTTAGCAAAAAATTTAAAATTTTATGGCACTGAGTGGTGTGATTTTTTCCTTGTGACTACACTACCCTTAAGTTTCCCCGTGACACCTCTTCTGTTCTGCAGTTTCACTTAGTCCTACTTTTTCTTTGTCATTTCTATTTTCCATCTTCTCAGCCTTCTGTCTCTTCACAATAACCTCTGTCAGTGAGATTTAGGGTCTGACACACTTTCAGTCCTGTAATACGTGCTCCCTTTTCTGCAACAATTCAAACTCTGTCTTTTCAAGATTTTGTTTTACCTTCAGCTTTCCTCAATGGAAAGAATCTTTTTTTTTTTTTTTTTTTGAACTATCAGAACATTTCCTACCTACATGTGTAAATAAGACTATGCTCTGTCTTTAAAATCATTTATTGTACTTTTAGATATCACATTAGCTTGTTCATGGACAACGGGTATATATGAAAGGAGGACTTCTCTAATGTTAGATTCATCAAAGAGTGTTGTTGAAATATAGACTGTACTCAGAAATGACTCCTCTTTTTTACTCTTTTACTTCTTATGTAGTTTCAATCCTTTTATTGCCAAATTTTACAGAACACTTTAGTTTCCCTTTAATATAGTGGTTCCACTGAAAATCTGAGCACTGATAAGTATGAACTTTCTTTTGTTATACTTCTTGCTTTCTTATCCTGATTCAGTTTTATATTGTCATCTATTTAGCGTTCTCTTTTTGTTTGGGCCACTTCTATGATGTGAGACATACCTGCAAGTTATCTTTTCGCCTCCAACATTACAATTTAATCTTTCTATTATGCAGACTGGTATCATTATATTCTTTTTCTAAATCTAATTCAATGTAAATCTAATACTCAGTCATATATCTTTTTACAGATTTCTGATATCCAATACAGTCTTAAGTTAAAGATTTGTCAAAGCTCCCAAAACAGTGCATTTGTCTCAACAATCTCAAATATGTACTAAATTATCCCACTACTTGGATTGTAATGCTTGTTAAAGTTCAGTAACATAGTGTGTTGCATAGCTTGCTCTTTATAATTTATCTCTTGATCATTAAGTTAATCCCACACCTTGCAATATTAAAATGAGAAAACCTGCCTTTTCCATTTCTCTTTTCAGGACCTCCCCTTGGCTTCACAAAGATACAATTATCTTCCTTGAACCTTTTCAGTCATTTGCTGTACTCCTGCGGATTTCCAGCCCCTTTAGATTTTAAATTCATGTTCCACATTGTCCAATTATTCCTCTTCTATTCCACTATTTCTTAAGTCACTCTTCTTTTTCAACCTTCACTCCTGATGCCATGTTGTAATTATAGACAGTGACTGGGGAGAACTCTGTCTCAGAGATTAGACTCCAAAGAATTTCTAATGTAATAATTCCATTTAATGGATCTGGGTCAAATATCAAATGTCTCAAAACTACAAAAGATTCCTCCAGGATGTAGACCTGATTTAATAACCAGAGTTAACTTCTATAGTTGCCCAACAATCTTTTAAAATTACCTATATTGCTTACTAACAAAATCCAATGAATGTCTAATTCAATTACAGTAAATTGGTGGTTGCTGTTCACATGAATTCACTGTCTTCTTTTAATGTGATATCTGCAGGTGGTAGTACAGCTGCCTCCCTTCATTCCTATTCTGTTTAAACCTACCAGGAAAAACCACCCAGCTCCATGGAGACTTTGTTTCAATCCCTTCCTCATCTGAGGATTTTCAGATTTTTCTTTTCTTCTGATGCTGAGGAGGATACTGACAAGATCAGAGCCATCATGTTGGCCTTGGCATCATAAGAGGTCAGTCTGGAGTTTAGACAAGACTGCAAAATCTTACGCAACTTTATATGTAGACATACATTTTAGATGCTAATATATAATACGTGCTGGTAATGCAGGACCAGCATGATATTCATAGTAGTATTAGCAGATGAAGATATGAACTTAAACAAAAAATTGTGAGGATTTTTGCAGCTACATATGCTAAGAAGCTGCAGCTTAAATTTATCAGCCTTCAGCTGGACCGGTTGTGCAAAAATATTTGCTGTTCACTGGAATGAATTTATTTTGAAGACAATAAGTCTTCAGAACACCTTTTCACTACCTATTTGGGTGGTAGGATTTTTTAACTATGTGCTTAAAAACAGGCTGTTTATGCATTCTTAAATTACTTGCAGGGAATATATATATAATTTTTTAAAAGGAAGATGTGTAGGTTAAACAATTGTTTTTTGAATTCAAAATTTCCGAACAAAAATTATTCACATGTAGCCAGATTGATGGTGCTGAAAATACCAAAACATTATTCCATAATTCAGTCTAACAAGATACAGACTAAAATTATGCTAAAATTAATAGATAACTAAACATTTCTATATATGTACTTGTTTTATTTTTTATCTACAGATGTTTATACAGATCTAGTGGGGAATTATGTGCAATGAAATAACTTTTTCTATGAGTATATGAAAGATTTATACAATTAGGGATCCATCATAGTCATAGCATAGAAATTGCCAATCACATTTATATTAAAAAAAAAGAAAAAAAAGAAGAAAATTATAGAAGTCAGGAAGGGCAACAATGGCCTTTGAAAACTTAAGTTGAACTTTTCATTTACATTTGCAAACTGTTTTTTCCTCAATAATATGTTTTCTGACACTAAAGTAACTAGGCAGTTCTGTGATATAAAGAAAATCAAAATACGTATGTATTGTCTATGTGATACAGGAAGAAGAATATGAGAGGAGAATAGAGTGAGCTCTATTAGTCTGGGTAATTTTTCCCCAGTGAGCACATAGTGCATTTAAAATTAAATTTCTCTGAAGAAGTAGAAACCTTTCTGTAGGCAAGAATTTTAAATGTTACATGGAAGAACCAGACAAACGTATAGATATTTCCAATCTCCAAATTGAAAGGGATATTTTTATCATTGATGCGACCCTGAATCAGAGAAGACATTCGTACACCAGTTTGTGAAGTTCCAGTTCTTAATTACATTTGGCCAAATTATATCCCTCAGGGAAAAAAATAATTAAAAATATTTATATGTATTTATATATATATATAATACAATCACAGAATCATAAAATGGCTTGGGTTGGAAGAGACCCCGATGATCATCAACTTCTAACCCCCCTGCAGAGCAACCAGGTCCCATCCAACCTGGGCTTGAATGCCTCCAGGTACAGAGCACCTACAACCTTTCTGGCAGCCTGTGCCAACACCTCACCACACTCTCTTTTTGAAAAGCTGACATCCAGTCTAAACTTCCTGTCCTTGAGTTTAAACTCATTCCCCCTTGTCTTATTACTATCTACCCCTGTAAAAAGTTGACTTCACTCTTTTTTATAATCCTCTTTGAAATACTGGAAGGCTGCAATGAGGTCTCCTTGTAGCTGATATATTTATCCAGTCAAGAGATACTGTAGCAATATTGCTCACTTATTTAGGAGGAGTTAACAATTTTAACAGTTCTTTCCTTTCTTTTGCAAAAGATTAGGAGGTGTTCAGTACTCAAACTCTGTAGTCCTGCCATCATCAGTTTAATTAACTAGTTATCTTCTGCAGGTAAATGAGAATAAACTAATACTGTGTTTTCTCTGTGTTGTCTTGCATTTCATCTAGTTTACCTGGTTTGCAACCCAAAAGCTGTCTTTGAAAACTAGGAGACTGACTGTCAGAAAGGCAGTCTTACTGCCTGGACTCTAACTACCCTGCCGAATAAGTCTTTGCTTCTGCTTTATTTTGTACACAGTTTCCTTACTCTGTTTGTCCTTTACTCTCTTAATGCTTGCCTCTTCCTTACTGAGAATTTCAAGGATCTTTTTTATCTGTTAGGAAGTAGAGAAGAAAAAGACTCTTTCTTCTCAGTGTGGCAAAAAGAGACAAAATTCTTACATTTTAATCTTCAGAATAGAAACAATTCCTGTCTTCTTGACTCTTCAAGTCATGCTAATATCAGAAGTTCTGAATCCTGAAGTATTACATTCAGCATAAACTGGGACTTTACCTTCAGGGAAAGTCACAGTTGATTGAAAACAACAGCACAGTTTAAAATGGCAAAGTAAAGGCATTTTGTTTTCATTTTCCAATACACTTTTGAGGAAAATGAATTTGATTTAGAAAAATATGTATTTTTAACTTATTAGAGTTTATATTTTTGTAGTCAGTTTGCTTTGCATGGACAATACGCATTGTAATGTTTTCCTTCAGCTTTCTAAGTTCTGCTTGAACACTAAAAATTATGTGCACTAGATTTCAAAATGTCAAATATAAACTGGTTTCAAATAAAAGCACAAAAACAATAGGGATAAACTATTTGCTTCTAACTTTGACAGCTGGAAAACAAAGTAGAGTGAATGTGAAATATTTTTTCAGAAGTAAGTGAAAGAAAACAAACGTCTACACTGGTTTAAAAGTAGTGTGCTACGGTTCACTAGCTCAGCTCCCAGTTTAAGACTTTTATATATGTTTTCATCAATGTCTGCATTCTTCAAGATGCATTCTGATTTGAGGGAAGTTTCCATTTGTACTGTGTGTAATAGATGAGGTCGTGAGAAGTGTTGTCACTTCAAAAATGATGGATTAAAGGGTAGGGATTTGAAAGATATTAAAAGAATCAGTAGACAAGTTTTTCTCTCCTTAATTAGCAATATTTACAGCAAAACAAAGGGAGTTTTGTGACATTGGTGCTGAAGTTAGGTGATTTCTCTGAAGCTATTCTCTAAGTTCATCCACTTTAATTCCCTCTGTTTAGCAGCAGGAAGTTTAGAGATGTTCTCTATTTTTTCCTTCTATCAGTAAATATGGAACAATGACTCTTGATTTAAATAGACAGTAGATTTTTATTTAAAGAAATGACAGTACAGTCTTCTAAAAGTCAAAATTTTGAAGTCTAATTAGGTAATACCAGGGAAGAAAATTCTCTCCAGGGACAAGAGATAAATTAGAAGCAGTTGATGACTGAAGATATTGTAAAGAGCTAGCTGTTGATTTTTTTTCTTTAAATCAATCCCTGATTGGATTAATATCACAGTCATGCAGAAATACAGACTTTTGTTCCATTGTTCTTACTAGTGAGTAGCATTCTTTATATTTTATGATCTTGCTTGGTAAAATTAATTCTCTCTCTCTCTCTCTCTCTCTTTCTTTCTTTTTTTTTTTTTTTTTTTTGGTGATTCAAGGCTCAATGTTGATTTTAAATTGTTTAAGACTGGAATAGTTTATTGATCAGTGCTACTGTCTTGTATCCAGGAAGCTGCCTCTGGCTGCTTTTTGTTGCCCCTGGCTGCACTTTGTTGCCTCTCTTGGTTGTGATCTATGAACTCAACAGAGACTTGCAACATCTGGAAGTCAAAAATATTCGGTATCTAATGGAAAGATAAAGGTGGTCTCTCTGAGCAAATAAAGCATTGCATTTAAGGCTATGGGGAAATCCTACTGAGTTTGGGAGCAGTAGATTTGCAATTCAATTTTGGAGAACTCCTATTGACAGTTAAGACCTAAATTTTCAATACATTACAACTCTACTTTAAACATTAAAAATAATGACTTTCTTTTACACTGCCTAGGTATAGTGGATTTGTAACTAACGTGCACTATAACTAATGCATAGATATGTCCTCTTATCTCCCTAAATTCAGATTTGGATCTGATAAAGAACTCAGTGGCGTAGAGGAAAGATAGCATTTTCATGTCATACAAATATAGGCAGACCTGGTTGAAGTTATAGGCAAAAGAGGAGCTGTCCAAGGCAAGCAGCCTTCTGGAGGTGACATTATAGCCACAGCTTACTTCTTAACTAATCCTGATGGGCCCCAGAAACCAAGCATCTTGAAGATATTTCTATTTGGAGAGGAGAGAGCTATTTGGAATAGCTGCAAAAGAAGAGAGGAATATCCCAGAAACAATGCATTTTGCTCCTGCTAATCCAATGCAGCATAAGAGCAGTTCATCATCTTTTGTATGGATCTTTCCCCTTCTTTTTTTCTTTCTACTCTTGGCTTAGGCAGTCCTTTATCCTTGGGGAAACACTACTGAGAATCTCTCAAGAGACAGATTTGAAAATGGTGTCCACAAAGAGTAACCCTCTATAGATAAAAACTTACTACTCTTTTTACCTACAGACATAGATCAACAACTCAAAAAAAAGCAGTTCAGACATGGGAAGCAGAACATCCAGTTTTGAAATTTCTCATATATATATATGTATATGTATACATATTATGTAGGAATTCAATAAAATCTGCAACAAGGCACCCAATATTTTATGTCAAATTTGTTGCACTTCTGTGGCTGAATTTTGCTGTAGCTCTCAATCAGTGGTCACAAAGAGTGGAGAACCATGACATTTGGACTTAGAGATATAGATTGGATAATGGCAAATTCCATCCAAAAAGAAATAGGAAATTTTTAATTAGAAATTAAATTCCCACAAGCTAGTTTAAAATCATGTTTGCTTAAGATGCTGATACTGTCTTGAACTTATTGTAGCTATGTAACTGCATGGAGAATGCTGCCAGAATAGATTAGTTTCAGAACAGAAAGGAACATTTCTTGGTAAAAAGAAAAAGCAATTTTATTACATACTGTCAAACAGTTAAAGTCAGATTGAATGTTGATTAATTGTCCAAATTTTTTTTTCCCTCCAGTAGGACTATTTTTTCATCATTTCACAGTTGGCAGAAAGACGGAGGATCAGGATGCTGGATGGAGTGACTACAGATGTTGACAGGTTCACATTTCTTCACTGGCATGACAAAATCAATATTTTATTTCCTATTCTTAAATGTGATCCAGAAAAGGCAATGTATTATCAAGAAATTTCCAGATTCAGAGAAAAGTAAATAAAACAACCCTACTAAATTTCACTATTCATAATCTACTGGCATTTTAGGGAAAACCCACACAGCATCAATGCACTGTCATAAGGATAATTCTACTGCTTATGAATAATGCCACAAAGTACTGGAAACAATATAATGTGAGTCTTCATCTTGTCTAATTAACTGTGTGAAGAAGCTGGTTGTGTTTGCAACAGTAAACTGTCAAACTGTTCGAAAACAGCGTGCCTGGTGTACCTAAACTATCTAATTCAGACACCCTTTAACACCTCCACGCCTATTCAAGATAGTAAGCACTATCAGAGCTAATTACTTATGCTTGGGTGAAGCTCCCTGTAAGCATTTGTGAAGCTACATCATTATCTTCCTTCAAATCCCTCATTAAAGTTATCCTTTGCCATGATGCCTACAAAAAACTTGTTAGTCTCTAGGTGTGCTGAGTTAATTACTCATGCTGATTCTGGGACTGTGCTGGGATAACTGCTTGTCATGTTGGCTCTGGTATCCCAATGGTTCCTTTTATTCCCACTCTGCCCCTGCATCCCTCTCTTGGCTTTTGTTAGTAGACGAGGTCCATGAGACTGAGGACCACATTTTAGTTTGATGTCTACTGTTTGATTTACTGAATAAAACTAACATAAAAATACTTCTGTGAATTTACTGAAAAAGTGGAGATGAATATAAGAAAATTCACATATTAGAGAAGATGTTTTAGAGAACTCAGTATGTTTAGTTAACTGAGAAGATGACTGAGAAACAATATGACCGTGGTAAGTCCCTTCAAGTAATATACAAAAGAGATTTTTAAATCTAGTACAGAATTCCAGAAGCAAGAAATAGCTAGTACTTAAAAAACAAACAAGCTAAAATTGTGAATAAGCTACAGATTTTTTAACAGTGCCGGCAGTTACCAATGGAACATAGTGATGGAGACATGAAAAACATCTGTCTCTGAGTATCAGAATACGAATTTTGCATGAAACTAGGTAACATAATTATGGATCAAGCAGTACTATGCTCCACTGGAATACAGCAGCTCTTAATGCGTAGGTCAGAAGATCTCCTCTAGATCTAGCTTTTGAATCTGTAAAATGTGGTTAACTATGCTGTGAAGACTTCAGACATATGAAATCTATATGACTGAAATGTGTGATCTACATTTGGGAAGGCAAATGATATGCCTATCTGCAGTTTTTGTTACCTACTTAAAATTGCTAGAGCTTCCTTTCTGATTCCATGAGAAATGTTCGCTGCAATATAGTCAATGTAGCTCCAAAAAAGAAAGATTAATTCAAGAAAAAATCTTGTTGGCTTCCTAAGGGAAAATGCACAAGTCTATGTACTCAGTGCTGCTCTAAATTATCTATAGCATCCATTAGTAGAGAAGGAAAAGATTTGCAAAGTGCAAATGAACCAGAAAGAAAAGACTGAGAAGAGCAGTCAAACACTAAATTCTAACAGCTTATGGGCTAGTAGAACAGTTTGTTCCAGTCTCCTCGAGTAGATTAGATTTTTTTTTTTTAATGTTTAAACAAACTCAAAGTAGAAACCAGCCCATTGCTCTTGGTGCCTACACATTGTGCTGGTTTATTGTCAATGCTACAGATATGGTAAAAGCCAAATTTATGTGCAGAGGACATCTTACCATGCTCTTCTCATGGCATGCGTGAAAACTCAGATTTCATCACTGGACTGTAAAGCAATGTCCTTAC
This sequence comes from Meleagris gallopavo, assembly GCF_905368555.1. NCBI lineage: Eukaryota > Metazoa > Chordata > Aves > Galliformes > Phasianidae > Meleagris > Meleagris gallopavo. The sequence goes on from NC_139404.1 coordinate 36,542,650, forward strand.
CAGTGGTGTATATTTACACTAGAAGTTGAGAATTAAAAAATGTCCAAAGGTAATGAGAAAATGGTTAATCCAGCTTACACATTGGATTCTCCAGAGACTTCTATATGCAGCAGTGATGTCGCAGGTAGATAATTCACACATTTCTTCTGTGGAGATTCTAGTAAAAGCTAACATTGAAAAGCATGCCTCAACAGAAAAAAAAAAAACAACACAAAAACATTGAGAAATGTATTTGGTGTTACTGAAGAGTCAAACTCATTGTTTACATTCTTGAAAGAAGCTTGTTCAGCTATAAGCCAATTGCAACAAAATTAAACAATGCACTCAGTGAAAAACTCTGATGTAATACAGCATTACGGTGATCCTGATGATCTTTCTTTACCTATTCTTTACAGTGGAAGAAGAAAGAAAATACATCTAGGTCAACAGTACTCAATGCATTTATTTATTTATTATTGTTGCATAAGGGATGCTTTCTCAATTAACTGCAGCTATGAGCAATAACTTAAGAACAAAGATGTGGGATGGAGACTAAAAGAAATAAGACTGAAAAAATGAAGTTACTTTGACATAGTCTATAGACTACAAATTTAAAGTTCATTTTCTCTGAGTTACATCAGATCTGAATTTCACTCAACAAGGCAGAGCTCTCCTCACTTCTATTTCCAATCTGGTTAATATACAGTAATTGCTACTGAAAATGCTTATCCACTAAAAATCTATGTAATTTCATTGAGACTCTAGCAGAACTGTAGATAAATGGTAAAAATATTGGGCACATTTAGGGAAATTAATTGTAAAAAAGTAATGTATTACAGATAATAAAATAAAATGGGACTCTCAGTATGTAGAAGTTTCTTTTAAAAACAATTTATAACTTTTTGCTCTTCAAGCAGAAGGCACAGTAATTTCCGTATAAACATACTGATCAATATTTAGCTAAAGCACCAAATACAGTTTTGTCAAATTTTATAGGGCTGTAAAATGAGTTTGAATAAAAAACTGAGAAATAAAAATAGTAAACAAGAACTGTCACAATAATTACTTAAAGACTGAAGACTATTTCCTTCCATACTCGCCAGACTAATGAAAGACACTTTCAAATGGAATACAGAGTAGAGTTTGTGTTGATTCATCTACTGTTATTTTTATTGTCATGATGATTAAGGCTTTTGGAATCAGCAGATCTGCTTTAAATAACATGAAATGGTGATAGGCCCCAAAGTATTACTTTCCTGGATGAGGTTTACCTAAGACCTTGGCTGATTAGTCTGCCACAGACCTCCCTGCATCTCTCTGCTTCCAGCCCTGTTGAGGACTCTTCTTGTGCATGGACTGAAAACTGTCCCATTCCTGGCAGTAATCCAAATCTGCTTACAGTGTTCCTATGAAAGAGGAAAAGAAAGACGGTCACTCTAGAAAAATGCCTTATTTTATGAATCTTCTCAGACCAATGAAGATTTAAGGTAATCTGTTACCGTGGAAAACCAAAGCTCATGGTTTTTTACAGGGGCTGAGAACTTGTGATGAAAGGTTCACCATGAAGTAGATGCTACAGACTTTTCCTCTCTAGATTTTCCTGCTATAGACTTTATTAGTTTGTGAACAAAATCTTTCACATGAAAATGTATTTTGCAATTCCTTTCAGCAGTTTGCCTATGCTCACAAGTATTTAAGGTTATAGAAAATGTCCCAAATATCGTCCAATGCTGTGTGTCCCTTTGCAGACTTTCGTACATATAACTGCACATAGCTTTAATTCTCTTTTTCAAACAGATTCTTGCAAAAAACCTTTTCTGCTCTTTTTAATGCACTTCAGGATACGACTGGCCTTCTTGGCCACGAGGGCACACTGCTGGCTCACAGCCAATCTGCTGTCCAACAGAATTCCCAGCTCTTTCTCCATGGAGCTCCTCTCCAGCAGGTCATCCCCCAACCTGTACAGATGCATGCAAGTGCCTTCAAGGCACATTATTTGATATTTAGAAAAGGATTGGGAATTATTCATTTGGAGTTTTAAACATTCGAGATTTGGAAACTCAGAATGTACCGACCCAAGAAGCACACCAAACTTTAAGGACAGATAGGTAATACAGAACAAATCACAGACTCAGAGTAAGACTGACAAAGGAGAAAGCATGGGTTTAAAATACAGGCCATGTGGTGTTGATAAAGCAATTGCTGAATTATTGATTCGTCTTCAGTTGTTACTTCAAAATCAAATCTTACAAGTAGAATGGGGTCAAATTCTAATACTTCTTACCCCACATCTGAGTAATTCCCACTGAAATCATCTCTTCCTATATCTGGCAGAATTTGATACTTTCTTTTCAAGTGAAGCTGGGAATCCTGCTTCACTGGAGGCAGGGTTTCCTATTTAGAAAATAGGAATCTTTATCTTCCTTTCAACCAGTAATAGCTAGAGATAGCTCTCCCTGATGTACTAGAGCACAGCATGAAATCCATTACCTGGCTTAATATTGCTGTTTTTAAGCCTACTAGCATTTCAGCAGCAAAGTTTACACCATTCAGACTTAGGAGATGTTTTCATTCTACTCTCACTCTATGCAAAAATCATTTGACATCCAGGCATATAAACACTTTTTTTCTTTTTTTTTTCTTTTTTTTTCTTTTTCCTTTTCTCCTTTCCCTTTCCCTTTCTATCTCCCTCTCCCCCTTCCCCTCCCTTCCATTTTCCTTTCCCCTTCTTTCCTTTCTTTCTCCCTTTCCCTTCCCTTTCTATCATCTTCTGTCATTTGAATCATCCCAAAACTTCAGAATAATTTCAAATCTACTAGTCTTGACTCAAATTAGTATTTCTATCTTCATTTATTTGGGTATGTGTTCCATTTGTGTTTTTAACCAATTGTAATTTTATGTAGATAAAAATTCAGTACAAAAGACTGACACCAATCTATATTTCCACTGTAGTGCTTTACCAACACCAATTGCACCACTGTTAATATCTGCACTTCGAAAATTAAGTATGTAGAAACAAAAGAATCAGCAACTAAGTGAATCATAGAAAATATATCTGCAAAATAAAGTGAGTCATTACTTCATAAGAAAATCAGTACTAATGGGAACCATTTAAAAATGGACATGAGAATGAAAAACACATGAGCAAACATGCTACATAAAGTATCTGCCTGTCTGCAAAGGAAATTCAAGCAGTGCTGGAAGGCAGAGTGTTTTGTAAAACAAATAGTGTGAGCCAAATTATAGATATTTGCCAGCATTTCTTGACAAGAAGCAATACAAAGAATGACTCTTCCTTCGAATTTTGTGATTTAAAACATGCATACAGTCTTGAGACTGTTGCTGTGATCACCTGTGAAGCTATATTTGTTATGGGAAACCTCACCACATCATCCCATTATGCAAGTATGGATTTAAAGAAGGGATAAACAATAAAACCAAATTTTACTTCAAGGGTGAATCCACCCTTGGTTCCTAGCTGGAAATTAGTCCTAATGAATAACAGTTTTGTATACAAATATTGTTAGATTTCATTGTTGCTGTCTCTGAGGTACTACTCAAAATAAAAGGAAAATTAAAAATGGAAAAATGAGCTGTAGAGATTAAGTAGTGGTATGCTCAAATAGTATTGGTAGAAATAATTGCTAACACATTTTTTTCCATGGCCTTAGGTGCTACAAAAATCAGCAAAGAAAGTTCTCCTCTCACTTAAAATTGGTTTAGTAGTTTTTCTCCTCCTTGTAGCTGAAAATTTTACAGCACTTACTCTACAGATATTTCCATTTACAGTATCTGCAGGAAAAGGACAGCTAAATCAACAAACTGCTTTTCACAGTTATTGTTCCTTACTATTTAATTTATGTAGTGCTATTCACACTTGTAATTTCCAGAACTACAAGATGAAAGAAATTGCAGTCATACAATGAATGTTTGAGCTGGACATTAGTAAGTGGTAGTATTATGTTAATATATCTTTGACATCTCTCAGTGTTACTGCAATCACAAAGACAAATGCTAGCTTTTCCTTCAGTAATAAGCCAATCATAGCTCTTTGACTTAGTAATGAAAATACCATGCAACAGGAAAATTGCTAACATTTTCCATAAAAATGAATGTAAATGAGAAAACCTGATGCCATCTATCACTGGCTTTTTAGAATAAATTGCTCTATTCAATGTATTTTTAATGTGACTCTACTAAACTTAAAACATCCAAACATTTCTTTATTATTTTTATCTGTATATTGCTTGATATATATTAGGAATGTAGTGTGTTTGTTGGAAATTCAGCTTCTGAGAAACAAGTCCCTCTAGAGCTCAGCTTACAAGGTTCATTGTAATGGTGTTGATTCATAACATTCCTCCTGTTAATGATATTGTATATAGCAAGGCTTTGAAATCACTGAATGACATTCCCAGGTGGGAAATCACGCCACCAATCCTATTGGGAATTCTAAGTATACAATGCTTGAAAACCAAAGTAGTTGCTGAAACCACTGATTGGAACTAGAGCACAGCATAATTTTGTTCAGAGCATGGACACAATGAGGAGGATTTCTTAAAGGTAGAGCTGGGGAAATGGTGGGGTTGTTTTGTTTTTATTTTCTTCCCTCCTACCCCTTTTTTAAAAAACTTCAAACGGTGAACAACAATCTTCTTTTGTTTGTTTTTGGTTGAACTAAATTTAAATTCCTTTCTTGTTGTTTTGTTTGGTTTTGTTTTTTGTTTGTTTTTTGAAGGAGGATCTAGCAAATCAACAAACAAAAGCAACAAAATTACTTGGCAAGGGGTTGGAGGATAAAAAAGGAATACAGTTGTGGTTTTTCTTTTGACAGCTCAGAAAATAATCTAAGCAGCACGTTTCATGAACTACTAGAAGACACTTGAATGTACATTTATCTTCACGAAAAATCCTCCAAAGTAGAGTTTGGATGTGTTCCCAAAAGGGATTTTCAATGTTTTTCTAAGCATCACAAACTTGGAAAAATGTTAGAAAAATGAGGGAAAGACTACAGATATACTCCAGATTCTTTTCAGAGGTCAGATATTGATACCATGGCCAGCTATATAAAAATTATTCTTTTTAAGTTATTAAGTAATTTAAGGACAAGTCTCTGGACTGAGAATTTAATTTAACCTTAAAAGCTGCTGTAGTCTTTTGAGTATTTTAATGGAATTTCATTTCCATTGTCCTGATTCCATCCACAGAAATCATCAAGGATCCCTGATGCCAATATGCCAATAACTTGAGGTCAGATTCCTCATGCTTGGGTACTTCTTTAAGGCTCTCATTATTACCTAGCAAGATAAGAAATATTTTCACGAGGAAAGTTTATGTTCAGGTTAAGAAAACTGACATCTTCCTACCTTTATACTACTCTTTTCCAACTTTCTGTAGCTCTTTTTCTGTCTATATCAGAAGACTTTCATAGATAAAACTTAAGTCCCTTTCGCTGGCAACTGAGGAGCAGCTCACCTCACAAATTATTATTATTTTTTTAATAGATGGGGTTAAGATAAAATTTAAAAATAAGATCTCTCAGAGAATCTTGCGAATTAAGATTCAACTAGAAACAGTAAAACTTGACAATGTGAACACAATGTCTAGAAGAAGGCACTTTGGCTCAACAGACACTGTTATGTGAAGTCTTCTCTGACAAGAGGGAAACAAGGCACCTGAGACAGCAGTCCACTCTTGAGGTGAATTAGTACAAGTATGTCAAGAACACATTCATGTAATTGTGGTTTAAAACACTTTAATATTTCCATGGCACTCACGCCAGTTACTGGGGCTGCTGTTAAAGCAACGTATAAATTCAGTTTCTATCTCACTGTCTCAACTCATAGAATTGATGTAATAAACAGATAACTTTCTAATTTCACATATATCTGGATGAAAAGAGTGTAGAATGGTGAAAAGAAGGAGCAGTCTTTAATCTTATTTCCTCACTTCTGCACCGACATCAGAAAAAGAAAGAAACTGAATGATCTTGGTAATTGAACTGCAGAAAGTATTATTCACATTATATTTTAGTGACAGACAAGAGGGCGTTGAAAGAAATTTAACTACCAGGATGATAAATGGCTTTCAAAAACATACCCTTGAAAAATAAGAAAAATAGACAGAGAAAATGTAAAAGGAAAGCTGTGGGTGTGGAAATATTTCCTTTAAAATTCATTTAATAAACACATTCCCAGTAGCTGCTTGCTACACTTAGTTCCACTTCCTGTTCTATTTCCAAAACCCAAACTCGGCAGAAAGCTGAAGGAAAGAGAAGCATTTATAAATTAGTGTATGTCTCCAAATGATTAATGTAGCAGTCATGTTCTTTTTCATCAGTTCAAAACCACTTGCACATCTATACAAATTGGGCATAAGGTGTGCTGAAGCATATTTAAATCATTTCTTCTACATTTATATAAAATAATCATTCCTTCTCTTACTTTTGCACTGCTTAAATGCGAAAGAAGACAATTCAGACACTATCTTTACAGCCTGAGGCAAATGTCTCATATAAAATTCACTCAAAAAGATATTTTAAGATATTTATTTATTTTATTTTAAGAAAGCTCAAAGACAATATTTATGAAAATGTATTGTTTTCTGTATTTTTGCCTGACTAGCCCTGACTAACTAACTGAATGTGACCCACCCAAGAATCAAGGGAGCTAGAAATGGAAAAAACCTTGTTAGATAGTACAGCTCATCTCTAAAAGCAAGAATATCTCCTATATCACATATCATAATCTGTTTTTTGGATGCTGCATAAAGGTGAAGTTAACTTTCTTGCCTTCCCCAGTTGATCCTACCAATCACTAGCTCAGCTCCTCTGTAGTATTACTCACTAGAGAAAAATCTGTGACTCTTCAGCCAGCCTCTGCTGGGTCAGATTATGTTCCCTTCGACATATAAACTACTATAAATGGTTTATTTTTTAAATATTTGGGCTGATATTACACCCCATAGACCTTTATTCTCATACCAGAGAAAAAGACTGCCAGTATGGGTGTGATTTAATGAATCTAGGCTTTGTTATTTGTCATGGTTAATGGAGCACTCCAGCTACCTCTCATAATTCTGGAGCACAGGGACAACCACCACAGAAATCCAGAACAGTAAGATTGGAGATCATCTAGTCTGACATCCTGCTCAAAGCAGGATCACATAAAGCATGCTGCTCAGCAGTGTTTCCAGCCTGTATTTAAATGTCTGCCAGGATGGAGCAGTCTTCCTAAGTTCTCTGGGAAACCTGGTTGGCCTGGTTTTATTGGTATTCCATATCATGATATCATGTGGCAAGCTGTTTAGTGCTGGAATATAGTACTGGGAAGCTACACTTTGTGGGTCCTAGCTCTCAGTAGTCTATTTGCACCTCTGGGCCCTAGCTCCTGGCAGTCTAGACTTTTCTCAGGTGGGTTCCTGCTCTCCAAGAAGATATGTTGAGAAGAGACAGACGACAATTCCCAGAAATCTCCAGTACTCCCTGTGTGATTTCTGATTCCAGGTGACAGGAGAGAACTCCCAACTTTTCTGGGCAGTGCAGCTAGCAGCATGGTTGGAAATACTTTCTCTCTGACTTGTTTGATTTATTATCTGTAATGCCTTTTCATATCACATTATCTTACATTCTTTTACCATTTGTGGTTAATTAGTTATCTATCTTGATCTCATTCAGGTTGTCTTCATTTTTTTCCCTGAAACTGGGAGCGGGAAGGAGAAGGCCCCTGTCACTCTTGCTAATACCAACTGAACCACGACACCGTTCAAGTGTTTGACCACACACACAGTGAAAAAAATTCTTGTACTCGGGAGGAAACTCTAGTGCTCCAGTTTGTGTCCATTGCATCTTGTCCTGTTACTGAGCACCACCAAGAACAGTCAGCCTCCATCTTCCTTGCTCCCCCAACATCAGGTATGTCCTTTGTCACAGGTCCCCAGCTCCATTTAGCAGTAAGCCCACATTTTTCCTCATCTTCCTTTTGCAGTGGGAGATGCGAGGCTTAAAACCAACAATGGTTTAAGTATAATGTATTCTAGGTAGGAAGCTTGGTTGAACTTTAATTAATCTTGGGATTTTGTCATCCTAGTGCTAACAGAAACAGAGTTGTATCATGTATTGCTGAATTTGAGGTTCACCACAGAAGTATGCATAAAATAAAATAGATCAGAAGATAAAGTGGTATAAAAGATGAAAAGAATGAATGTTCTATTGAGGTTTCTTTCTCAGCATTTCTCAGTGAGGATATTTAAAGCCTTTGTCATTGCACTAAGAGTGCTAGTTCCACAACAACTCCTTCTTTTAAGTACAAAAAATGTAAAATAGGAAATAATTCTTAGCCAAATAAAAAATAGTTCTTAGTCAAGAGTATTTCTTTTTTGAATTAATTTTCTTGTATTAATTCCTTTAAATGCAACAATGAGCTACCTTAATTCTCTATGATTTTCCTTTTTATAATAATTGCTGCTTTTAGTAAAGACATTTAGGGGAAGAATTTTTATCCTGGTATTTTGAACAAAACAAAAAAATCCAACAAAATATGAGGATAAATGTATGTACAGATAGAAGATACATTAAAGTACAAACATAGTCCCTACATAAACACATATTCACTACATAATAGGCCATTGGATCTCCCAGTGTAAAACTAGAACTTAGTTTTCAATTATACTTTCAATTTTATGGAACAGTTGTTTATTTTTGTGGATATTTTTATATAATAACTGCTGGAGACAGATACTTCAGATAAGTTTGACAGTAATCACCAAAGCCAAATAGGTAATTTACACCTGCTTACACTAGCAGAAATGTTGACCCTCACACTGCCAAGTCTTTAATCAAATGGAAAGGCTGACCCTCAGCACTTCTTAGCTCTGATTACTTTGGTAACCATATCTGAACAGGGAGTGACAAAAGAAGATTTCTGGCAAATCTGTGTAGAAAATGTAATATTAGAAAAAACAGTAGTTTTGAATTTCTGTCTTTAGTGTTTCCATTGTAATATGGCTGATGGGAATCATTTTGAATTAGTTTTTAGATTATATAATAAGATTACTTGAAACATTTCTGACACAAAAGAATCAAGCATAAAACTCACCTTATTAAAAAATATAGCTGCAGAGTGATGCTAGGTAATGCAAATGGCTCTGAACAAAATTACATGAACACTGCAAAGCAGTGTTTGTGAACACATCAGTCACTTCAATTTTCATGTTCTATTCCTATTGACTTCTTCTGAACGTTTAGATAAATGGATTTCTGCCTTTATGCAAATATTTCTGCAATGTCTGACTTTTATTTGGTCCTCCTACTAGCAGTGCTAAAAAGGATGACCGTACATGCAAAAGAGTATTCATTTTTTTTTGCTATTCATTATTCTTTTGTCTGAGAAGTGCCAATCATTGCAGCTGTCAGTAACTGAGTTCACATAATGTGAGTCAGGAACTAATCAGGCATTATGAAGGAGTAAACAAAACAAATGACTGATAAACCACATATCCATTGCTTAAATACCTTTGTCTACTCTTCCCATTTTTTCTCTTTTGTTTAGGTTGTTTCTTTGCCTATCTGTACAGCCTTTACAAATCTCAAAACTTTAGTGTTACTGTGCAAATATTCCCAAATGGAAGAGATCTTTTCACAGACAAAAATAGTTGCGAGTTAATTTGACAATCTTTTTCTTATATGTGAGGTTTTAACTTTTTATATGTGTCATATGTAAACCATAAGAATTAATTTAGGCATGGAGACTCATGCACAAGTTAGTAAATGGTTATGAGAGAAAGAGGTTATGGATAGGAAGCATGAAAAATTGAAAAAAAGACATTGAATTAAACTCTATTATTTCTCTTATTTCTTGGAAGAATGAATTGCAGGAATGCTAATGGTTAGATCAGCAGCATTTAGAGAAGCAAAATGAGAATGGATCCACATGGCTGCTATGATAACACACAGCATACTGAATAATTACAGAGACACTGTTAGCATGTTGAGCTTCCCAGTGAATGTAATTAATACGGTCAGGGCCTCATTTACTCAGTGAAGCACACCAAAGCCTGAATATGGAACACAAGCTCCTATTTCTGCAAGGTTCTAATGCAAAATCCGTGGTGATTGCACAGCCACTCTAGAATAGACAAGAAAAATGGGCGAAGAAGAATTACATTACAAAATCTGCATTTAGGCAAAACACTTTGAAAACTCTTGCTCCGTGAAAGTGGAAGGCTTAATGCTTATAATCAAGGCATATGCTTCTTCTTCACCTAACAACTACACTGGTTTATCTTAGTTGTAGTTTGCAGCAGTCTCAAGTAGCAACATTCCGTGAATCATTGCAATATTTAATTTGTGACAAAGTCCTCAAAGCTATTCAGTTAATCACATTTATTTTTCATGCAATATCAAAGGTATGTTTCCTTCTGTTTGTGGTTTGTATGAGGATCTGCCTATAAATGGGGCCCAATTCATTTCTGTTGAAGAACTGAACTCATCTGAGTTCTGAATTCTTTATCCCATCACTTTGCAGGAGAAATCCACATTTTCAGGCGTGTTTTTTTCTGTGGTCTCTGTGCTTTCCCTTTCCTCCAAGCCACTTCTGGTGGCTCCCTGCTGGCACTTGCTGGTTTTTGCAAGCCCCTCCTGCAGCTCTGAGCTTTCTTGGGAACCTCTTGTCAGTGGTCATAACAGACTCCGATTGCAATTAGATTAAATAAAACAGAGTTTATTTGTGAGTATCAGAGTAATAGAGAATAGAGAGAAAATCAAAGTAAGTAAATATAAGCAAAATAAATCATATCTACCATCTGGGCAGCTAAGCTGGTTAGACTAAAGTTTATAATTGCAAGATATTGATTGAGCAGGACTGAAAGTCTTATATCTCTGTGATGTTTACATGGCTATTTTCATTTTCATTTTTTCTTTTTTCATGTTTCATTTTTCATTTTTCATTTCTTCTCATTTCTCATTTCTCATTTTTCATTTGCTATTATTATCAATTATATATCAGTTATTATTTCATTCATTCATTTTTCATTTAAGTCTACCAACTCAGAACTCCTTTCAGCAGAGTTGAACAAAGTTCTTTTTGTACTTTTTTTCTCTTCTGATGGTTATTTTTTTCTGCTTTTTCCCCACTTTGAGTAATCCTGATCCGATATCTTTATTCTCTTGTCTAGTAATGCTCACTTAGAACACCACAGACTTCAGGTCAAAGCTGATACCATCTGTTAATAATTATTTGACTCATTCTCAGAGTCCATGTCCAGCTCACAGCAGTGCAAAGAGAAACTTGTGATGTGAGATGACATGTTCCCTTCCCCAGGGCTACAGTACGTGCTTTCATGGTAGATGAGCATCAACACATCTCAGAACAAAGCACAGGGAAAAAAAAAAACCTCTTGGGGACAGATTTTCAAGTCTTAGAACCATAGAATTATTGAATCAGAAATAATTTGAGTAGGAAGGGATCTTTAAAGGTTATTTAGTTCAACTCCTCTGCAATGAACAGAGACACCTACATCTAGATCAGGTTGCTTAGAACCTCATACAGCTTGACCTTGAATATCTTCAGGTATGGGGCATCCCAAATGTCTCTGGACAATCTGTTGTAGTGCTTCATTATCCTTATCATAAAAAAAGTTTTTCTTCTACCCAGTCTAAACCTCCCTCTTTTAGTTTGAAATAATTTTCCCTTGTCCTAGCACAACAAACCTTGCCAAAGAGTCTGTTCCTTATTTTCTTACAACCTCCCTTTAGACATGGAAAGGACACTCTCAGGTCTTCTCAGAGACTTCTCTTCTCCAGGCTGAACATGCCCAGCTCTCTCAGACTGTCCTTGTAGTTGAGGTGTTCCATCCCTTGCATCACTGTTGGGCTCTCTTCTGGACATGCCCTAACAGCTCCACATATCTCTTGTACTAAGGATCCCATATCTGGATGCAGTACTCCAGACAACGTCTCACCAGTACAGAGTGGAGGGGCAGAATCACCTCTCTCTATGTACTGGCTACCCACAGATGGGCATTCTACATCCTAGTCCTCATACTTGCTGTACAGAGGCACCAAGGGATGGCAACGAGTGGGAAAAGAGGGGTTTCACTTGCAGCCTTGAATATGGACTTGACTCCATCCACTCCATTCCTTTAAAATGTTGCCTTCAACCTACCAGTGAGAGGATTTAAAACGCCTTGGATTTTGTGTTTTTTTCTAGAGGTTAATCCCATCTCAGCAATGACAGAGCATGGCTCCTCTGCTCCTTTTCTTTTTTGAACCTCTTGACACCTGTTAACCTATTTCACCATGTAGCCTTGTCAGCAGGCTAAACAGGTCATTCTCCTGCTCGCATCTCATGGAGCTGTTCTTGCTCCTGCCACATGATGCCAGTGAAAGACTGGCACTCTCTGTAGCCAGAGATGCATGTTTATTTGGGAATTCCATCTGGGTTTCTACATTCTTTCTGATGAGTGCTAATGCTCACGATCTCCATCAGATGTATACCATGACTAAGGTCTCTATTTTTGGAGGTTTATAATCCTGATGACAATCCTCTACTTAGCAGGTGATAATCAGCTTACCCTATCTAGCCATCTGAAATAGGCATTAAAACTTTGGAAGTGAATAAATTTGGTTTCAATTTTATTTCTGCTGGTGCTCTTCTGCTTGGCCCTTGGCTGATGGCATGGAGCAAGACCTGTGTAGCACACAAGTGTACTTGCCAGACTCCAGCATCCTCGTTTTCTTTTTGTCTAAGATGCTATACAGGGTTTTTCTTTTCCAATTATCAGAGCTCTCAGGTTGGTTTTAGCTGACCCGGTGAAGATAAAGCATGGCTTACAAATCCTGCTGTTAAGGAATATACTCTTTCATGACTCTATTATCTGTCACTGAGACTGGGAAATGAGGAAAATGATGTAAAAACCCTTCATTACATGCTAGATAGAAAAATATAAGGAGGAATAGCTGGCATCTGATGCTAAATGGGTTTTAAGATAGATTTTAAAATGCTATCTTCTTATTCTAAAAAAATGGCATTAAAAGTTTTGTTCATTCGTTATGTTTTTTTCCTGGGAGTAATGAGAAGATTTGGATAATAGGCAGCAGAAATATCACCCAATGAGAGGTAATTAAAAAAAATGTACTCAAGATGAATGTGTAAAACTTTGTTTACTATCAATTAATTCAAGGAGAACAGACCACAATTAAAATTATATTTTTATATGCCACTTATCTTCTATGCGATTATCTCTTGGTTATTTGGTTCAGCTAATCCTGGTGTACCATTTGTTACCAATAAGCTTCACAGCAGTTTTTCAATTAAGAAAAATAATCACTTATGTTTCTTAATTTTAAATGTTATCTCCCAAAAAATATCTCATTTATCTTACTCAGAACTAATGTGTCACGCAGTTCTGGATTCAGAGAAATATAGATTCTGAGACTGTTGCCATTTCCTATTTGAATGCTGAGTTCCGAAGAATCAGAGTGAGTAGCAGTATTTAGAGTGAGGTTGCTCTAACAATCCTCCCCAAGATGTGCAAACACACATGTATATGTCTATATTTAAACAAGAAACTACTTACTTCTCACTACAAACTATTAAGTTTACCTGGATGTATTAGATTATATTTACAATCTTATTCTCATGGCCAAGACTCTAGCATCATTTGCTGATATTCAGTTGAAAAGCAAGCAGCTAATCTAATCTGGAATAAATTGTGAAGAATATAGATCAGGTAAAAATAGCACATCAGGATTTAAATTTACTCCAGCATATCACTGGTGTTAAAAGTTTAGGCTGTGTCATTGATGAGATTTTTAACCTGTTTTTTTTTTTAAGGATGGTGTAGGGCATTTTTCATAAGAGAAGAGGTTGACTAGTACATAAGGGATGTGATAATGAATGTGAAAGCAGTTAAGGAGACAGATACCTACAGTTTTGGGGTTGAGTATCTATACACAGTATTTTCAATGGTTATAATGCATCTCATTTCCATTTATGTTAGATATCTAATAGGTGCTGTATGGCAAAGCACAGATAAACTTTTGAACCCGTAGCTACCAAGCTGTGATGCCATTTGGTGCATCCTGATGTTGAACACTTAACTGCCTGGCTCAGGTCGCTATCCATGTTTGTCTGACATGTGGACTTTGCCTTCAGACTGCTTCTGTGCCTCTGTCTCAGGCTGAGCCTCACTATCCCCTAACATGGAGAATGCCATGGCCCTCATGTGTGAGGCAGAGAGAAGTCCCTCCACCTCTGGAGCATGTGTAGGAATCCAAGGGAAATAAGAGAAATCATTCCTGATTTATATCTGTGCATTGAAATAAGACCACCGCCAAGGTACGGATGCACAAGTATTAACTCAAACTGCTTGCTGGGTTCTCATTAGACAAGTATCAGCTTCAAGTCTGACAACAAGCCTGTTTAGTGTCTGTTTGGACTGTTTAAAACATGTGAGTATTCTATTAGTTCTGAGTCATTAATGACTTAGTGTACTTACAGACTGGTAAGAAGATGATAATTCAAGGTCATTAACACACTGGAAAAAAGGCCAATAGTGTATGAAACATATTATCATTCCACATTTTTTACAAGATAGAGATTGCATTTAAATATATATATATATCCTCACAGCATATTTGCTGCTCTTTTCATTTTTTTTCCCTTTATTTTATTAGTTAATAGTAGAATTAATAGACAAACAGAATAGCCAATGTATTGCATTCAGCTGCATATGTTATGAACACATACTCTTTTTTTTCCCAGCAGGAAAACTAATATTTCTCCACATCTGGGATTTATCATTATGAAACATTTTTTAAACAAATAATAGAGCAAATCCTGCTTCTATGTTGCTATAAAAAAGCAGTAACTTTACTGCATTCAGGAGCTGCATTGGTGTAATATGTGAATGAAAATTATGACTTCAGGATTCGTAGTGTTCTGGCCAGAAATCTTGAGCTCAGCCACTTCAACTGTACCAATTTATAGCACTTGAGGATGTGACTCTGTATTTAATCAGCCACGTTACTCCAGGGAATAAGTAAAAGCAAAATGTCAGCCAACAGGTATAAAGGTAACTAACTACCTCCAATTCATATGGTTCTCTGAAGAACTCTAAAACAGGGAAGGTTCCAGGGTTACTTACTGCAGCAGTATAGTGTAGAAATACCCTAGTTGCTAAATGAGTGAGCTGGAAAAATGCTGCAATGGCTTAATTTAGCTTTATGGTATGTGTGATCAAACAACCCTAACAATTGTTGTGGACATCATTTTCTCAGACACCTGCCATGACAGCATGATACACCAAGATTTGACAGTGAGATGGTTGAAAACTGATGCTTTCTGGTGCTTAGTTTCTTCTGATCTTATCCCATGTCATTAAACCATTACAGATAAGGAAACAGAGAACAAAGCCAGTTTTAAACAGTTTGGAAGTCAAAGAATATTGGCCACATTCTGACTTAGATGTTAAAATAAGTGATTTTTAATGAACTCTAAATGCTATTTTTAATTTGCATCTTTTAATTACACCAGTGAAGTTTCTCTGTGGTGTCGTGACGGGGGGGACGAGAGGCTGAGAACTATCTTTTTTTGTTTGAAGTGCTGTGTTTGCTCCTCATGCTGAGTAGAGGCCCATCAGAAACAGCCAGGCCTGAAGAGACAACTGTGATCATTTCCTCTGGCTGTGTGTGTAACACAGTCTGCCTTCAACTCATTACAATGGAAATCGGAACACACTTCAGTTTCATCTGACTACCTTTTACTTTCATCTGGAGATGTTACTTTCTTTGTTTCATCTAAAGGCTGCGATGATCAAATTTCTATTCAGTTCGTATAAATACAGAATCACCAAACAGCTGAGGCCAGAATTGACCACTGGAAATTGCCTAGTCCACACCACTGCTAAAGAAGAGTAACCTAGAGCAAGCAGTTCATGCCCAAATGGGTTTTTGTGTATCTGCAAAACAGACATTCAATGGAAAACAGACGTTCCATAAGCTGTTCTAGTGCATCATTACAGTAAAAAAAAACATTATTATCCACTGGAATACCTGAAGCCTTTTCTGCAAAGCTTCTTTTCAGCTGGTTGTCCCTGTGGCAACTCCTCCCTAGAGGTAGGACTCTGCCTTTGCTGAAATTCCTGCCAGCCCATATCTCCAGCCCTCTGAGGTCCCTCTAAATGGCAGCACAGTCATGGGTACTAAATGCTAACTGGACTTCTTTCGATGTAATCTAACATAAAGTAGTTTTGCCTGATCACTATTTACCATATGTCTCCTCAAGTCTTGCTACTTGGGAAGGATTTTATACTTGTTTATTTCTTTTGTAGATCACTGGAGAAAATACCATGCCATGCAGAGACAAGTTTCTGGAAAGATAGAGAAAACTATCTCTAGTTTTTCATCATAGTATGAAAATCAGTACAGATGGGTGATTCTTTCTGTCTTTCCTCTCAAATTCAGTTTGGAAAGGAGGGTAGTTTTAAATTCCTGATGGCTAAAGGTGTAGAACTGTAAAATGATTCCTGTTTTCTTTTTTCTTTTTTTTTTTTTTTGCCTTCATCTTAATATCCAGCAGTGAGAGAAAAAGATGAACCAACTATCTGTCACTGCATATTTTCAAAGATCTCATTGTTTAGTTCTAGCAAACTGTGTAGCATTAACATGCTGGATGGGCAACTCGAACATTGTCCTGGTGCTGTTGTTAAGTAGGTGGTATTATCCCAGTTATCAGGTGATCTGGATATAACACTTAAATAATTTCATTTTTCTTTATTACTTCTGTCAACTTCTTTCCTCATTAGCTCTAACTATTTCATGCAGCCTTTTCCTCCCTGAGGCAATTCTGCCTCATCCCTGGAAAGAATATGGAAATGGGCAGAAAGGACTGACACATGGTATAGGATAGTTTTCACTCTATGTGCGAATGATAAGTTTTTTCCAGCGTGTATTTGGTAGGGATGCAAAATTAGGTTCTTCTCTTAACATTTAGAAACCTTTATTTGGGTGCTAAAATATTACTGTAGATTTTTTTTCCTTACATTTAAGATCAAAGCACTCAGAAAGAGTGCTCAATGTGACTTCACTTCATGTGTGAATTGTTCTTATATTTAACTATAAAATAGTGCAGAACTATAAAATGGACTGCTTGAAATAGATAAAGCCTTCTGAGATTTCCTTAAAACCTTACTTAATAAAGGTTTCTTTAATGCAGGAAGTATACCTCACATAAAACTACTTGCTATATGTGACCAATTTTCTATTTAGTTTCAAAATATCTTATAGGTATGCTTATTAGATTATCTATATGTGCCTAGGTATTTCTATAAATACAACTTATTTGATTTCTCAGGCTTCATGCAAAGTATTTAAACTTTGTTGATCCACAGAAAATACACTGTTATAATCACAGAAAATACACTGGTCATTAATGCTAATAGATCCCAAAGGGCATTGTATGTCACAGTATCAGAGACTAGTTGGTTAAGGTTAGCAGGGCCCTCTGGGTCCATCTGGTTCAACCCCTGCTCAAACAGGGACATTCAGAGCAGGGTGACCAGATCCAGGTCCAGGTGGCTTCTGAAGATCTCCAGAGAAGAGACCTCACAGTCTCTGGGTAGCCTGTGCCAGTGCTCTGTCACTGCACAGCACAAAAGTACTTCTGATGTTCAGAGGGAACCTCCTGTGCTCCAGTTTGCACCCACTCAGTGGAGAAGAGCTGCTGCCATGACAGCACAGCAGCAGAGTGCAGGGGAAAGCTAGCACAGGTGCCTAAAATAGGCCGGACCACTTCCATACCACATGACAGCATGTGAATGCTATAAGGTTTTGAGTTGACTAGGGTCTGGCCACTGCTGGGGGCACTGCTGGGTGTCTGTTGGCTGGTGCTGAGACATTGCATTACCAGAGGGCTGCCAGTTGTATTGTTAGTTGAGCACCAGTTAGTGGGTGATTAGTAATTGTATATATATATATATATTTATATATATGTATATATATATACATGTATATATATATATATTTCTCATTGCAATTTTGTTTCTGTTTTCCTTTTCTGTCTTAGTAAATAGTTTTGCTTTGTTTTGTTTTTTTCTCAATCCACAAGCTCTATTTTGTTTCTAATTCTCTCTCTCTCATTCCATTTTGGAGGTCATGAGCAAACTGCTACGTGGTGCTGAACTCCTGCTCGTTGAAACCACAACCTTTGTGTTAAAGTATCTTATTTTAAGATTCAATAATTTTAATAATTATTCAATAATTCAATAAATCTATCATCTTTCTATGTTTTCATACTATGCTTTACAACAACACCATTCAGTGTTGTATTCAAGATACTAGATGATGACTTTATGAAGGCACCTGAAATCCAAGATCAAGGAACGATGTTTTCCGCCATGTGATTATTCTAACCATTACAAAGCACTCATATCCATCTTCTTCTTTTCTCTTACAAACTCAGAGATTTTTTTGAGTTGGCATATGTTGATACAATTGCTAGTACTGTAATTAAAGCATCTGCCCTAAATCTTGTTTACAGCTTAGGGACTAAGGTACTCTTCAGAAAGTTACATTTCATCCTTTTCTGAGGTGAAAACACAATATATAAAATATGTTAGGATTTGGGGGGGCATGCTCTCTTCCAGCATTCACATTTGAAAGGAAAAGAGCAAACTCTGCTCAGATCATTACGAGGAAGAGCAGAGAAGACTACTCACTAAAGAAGGCTGAAGAAAGCAAAACCTTTCAGCCCAGGATAAGGTCACTTACTGGCAGAATGTTTTATGTACTCAAGTGTATACTTTCTTGAATCATCAACCGCAAAGGTAAAATTTAGTGGGTGCTGTTCTTGAATACATAATTCTTTACCAAAAACCTGGATGTCCAGCAAATGCCTTAAGACTGCATGCAAGATTTCAGCCTTTTTTTTTTTTTTTTTTTTTTTTTTTTTTTTTTTTTTTAATAGGTGACTGTTCCTATAAAATGTTTATATACTTTAGGAAAATCAGTCTAAAATGCTTACGGGTATTGGCAAGAAAAACTTATTATCTTGACATAATTTTTAAGGAGAATACTTTTAATTTTGATCAAATAGCACCTTTCCATGCTTATTTGAAACTAAGAAATTATCTATTTGCTTGTGAATAGAATCATATGCTGCTTTCAACAACATCTTGCAGAAAGAAATACATGTAAGTGTTTTGGATGAGAAAGTAGAAATCAATTTAAAAATATGCTACCAATTCAATTACATGCCAGAATATATATTTTTTCTAAACCATATAACACAGAGACTACATAGAAGTAACACAAAGTAGTATAAACATAGCGAATTCTCTGCTTTTCTAATCTTGTCAACCCACTATAAGCTATATATCATTTTGTTTATGAGATTCATAGCTTTGAGCCAAATGGGCAATACATTTTAAAGACAGACAGTTCCCCATTTAATTCACTGGTCAGTTTACTGATTCAAAGGCAAACAACATCAGACTCTCTCTATCAAATAGATCTTCACAGTCGGCACTGATTCTAAATACAGGGATGGTGGTTTGTTCTGGTGGTGGTGTTTTTTGCTTTTTTTTTTCTATGTAATTATATAGGCAGCTGGGTAGTATAACTCCTTTAATAATATATTCTGAACATTTTAGGTTTCAGTAATTTAAGTGAGAGGGACGTTATGCACTGTATAAGACTGGGCTCCACACGGTGTGAGTGACGGAGGAAAAGTAACTTGCAGATTTGGAGCCAGTATACTTGCAGCCAATAGTGAGCCCCGTCACCTTGGTGCTATCAAAGCTCTGCTGTCAGCTTCAGAGTGACTGAAGAGTCACCAAAAAAAGTCTTAATACTGATTAAAAGGGAGTACAAGTAGGATGCCTCTGAGTGAATCTGTTACAGTAGTAACTGCTTCTGAAGGGAGATGGGTTACTTCCTTAGGGAATTTTTCTTGAATTAGCAGGTAAACTAGATCTACAAATCCTGTGGTACCAGTCAGATAAATTTCAAGTGGAAGTGCACTTTTTGCACTATTTGTGATGAAGGTGCATGCTCTGTGAAATCACCTGTTAATATGGTCCTGAGCTGAATAATGCTGGGTGTCCCCGTAACAGCTTTTTCATGCCCAGGCTCACTGAAACTACCAGCAGTTTGCACCATACAAACTCTTGTATGAGGCACAGTCTGTGTAGTTGTTATTCTGTATTCATCTCTGAGCAGTATGACTCCCATAAGCTACACGAGGCTGAACCCCAATGATGTACACAGTGTTATGCTTTAAAAACAAAGTGTGTTGAGCATTTAGTCGTGCAAACATATGGAGTTGTTGCTTGCCATATGGGGATGTGCAGAACTCTCTTCTCTGCTTAGCATGTAGAGCCAAGAACACATCTGTATGGTCTTGTCTGCAGTGGGCACCGTCACTTCTGTTTCTTTACACTTTTTTGAGCATCACTAGCTTCTGAGTTTATTTTTCAGTTAGGTGAGTAGGAGAAGTTTATTGGAAATTTTCCAATTTCTAATTATTCTTGTTAATTGGAAGAATTTTAGATTTGTCTTAGGTGGCATTTTCTTGCCATGGATAGTAGCTTTGTTTTTCTACGAATGTTAAAAAAAATCTAGCACAAGACACAAACAAGTTTCTGAGCTGTGACTACCTCCTGCTTATAATTATCAACAAAATTGATAAAATCACAGATTCTTTATTTCCAGCAGTGTTACTAAAGAAATAACATAATTTTTAAAGAATGTAAAGATCATTGACATTCAAATTAAAAAAAAACAACACCAAAAGTTGCCATCTCTATGACGCATTCTAATGCAAAAATAATTTTAAGGCTCTTTGTATTGTTGTGATGAGAATTTTCGTAAACAAACAATGCTTAAAATAGTTTTCCAAAATCATTTCTCAAAGGCTCAAGAGTTCTTTGGTAACCTCTTTTGTACTTTCTGACTGAAAATCAATTTTTTTTCTAAATAGACACCATCTTCTCTGTCTTTATTAATTTGCAAAACTCTTTGAATTCTTACTTGGCTACCTGTCTACTATACTTTAAACATTCCTGATACATTTATTACTTTGAACATCTTTTCCTTCTTATAATTAAACTAATTGGACAATTAATCAATGTCACTTGTATCCTGGAATGGCAACTGACAATAATGAAGGAGGTTGTTCAAAGTCCAGGGTTTGTAGGGAGGGAGGAAAAGCCTATTCTGCAGATGGAAAGCCAATTAAAACTCTGGAGTTATGGTGGTACAAATTGGAATAAAAATGAATGTTGTGAAAAATACCAGTTCCTGGCTGTGTTTTGAAATATATGTACAATGCCACCTGTAGCCTGGGAATCACAGGAAAAAATTACATACTTTGTCGCTTTGTACAACACTGTAATTAGTTTGTTGAGTCCCTCAATATTTGCTAGATTTGAGAGAAATAGTCCCTCTGGTTAAAATATTACCAGTAGAGTAAAGGCTTAAGAGATGAAGTGATTGTAGATCTGTGTTTCAACAGCTCCACTGCTGTGAGATGTTCTGTTTTTGGCAGTGAACATTATCAGAATGTAATAACTGCTATTCTAGTTAATAAAACCTAAGTAAATCATATATGGCATATAAAGGACAAGCTGCAGGGGCCAATTTACCTCTGTTGGTGAAAATTACATCTCCTCTGCCAGTAGGGTGCCCTCCTTTAGGAGCAGGGGGTGAAGAATTCATTGCTAGCGAATGGAAAACACCAACTGTTTTCATCTATTACCTCAGTGAGGATTTACAGGATGGCAACAAAATCTGAGAGTTGGAACATACAGTCCAACCTTGCTCCACTGATTTTTCAGTGAAACATTTCATGTGTCTGTATTTTTATTCTATATTGTCTTATTCATACACAAACTGTCTCAAATTCTTTAAGCAGCCATATCTTTGTCTCCACTTTAAAAACAAATACCCAATTTCATCTTGTTGTCCTTGTCCTTTGTCTTCATCCACTTACTGGTGCATGATTTTACCTTAACAGGATAAAAAAGATAGATCTTATATCTACTGATGTCTTCATATGAACATCTCTGTCAGTCCAAAGAAAGGGTTAATTCTCTATTTCTGCAGAGAATAGACCAGTCTTCAACATGCTGAGCTGCAGAAACTCTGTATTCTGAAATCCAAGTGCATTTGTGATATTTTCTGTCTACACTAGATCATGCAGAAAGGGTCTGCATAACCCACATTTGCAATGAGACCCTGAGCTTGTCTGAGAATTTGTTCTAGCACCTAAAGTATCTTTTAGGTGAAGAGTTAAGAGGAATGAAAAATGAAATGTAAAAAAAGAAAGACAGAAGACCATGCAGCTAAAAATGTAAATTAATATAATATCCTTTGTTAGCCTGAAGTAAATTTAAATTAAGAAGGATTAGTAAAATACATCAATTTAGGGCAGAGTAAAAATGAAGTGGGCTGTCCCAGTTACAATGAGCAGAGCTTCCCAATTTCATGAAAGATGGATTCTTTTTCTTCTTGGAAATCCCTGTTATAAATAGCACTGAGCCATTAATAAAATGCGTAATTACCATACCCTATATACTCATGAATTGCTTCCTCTGCAGGTGAAAACTGACAGATTCCTCCCAGCTTTGGAGACATTTTGCCATTTTAAATTTTCTGACAGTACAACTACTATAATTCCCCATGAGTGAGATTTAGAATCCAGGCAAAGTCCTGGATATCATTTAAGTTGCTGTTAAATTATGAGGGGCAGGGAGGAAAGATACTACAGAAATGGAAGCTCACATAAAAGGGTGATGGGAGTTGGATGCATGTTTATGACGAGACTGAACATTGCAGAATACATCAGCACTATGGGACCCAGAGGCATCTCTTTGTATCTAGGGCAAAGTGTTAGTCCTAGAAGCCTCCTCATTGCATCTTAGACAAATCTTGGGTATGTGCATTTGCTTACAAGGTGAGATGAAAAGCAGTCCCATATAGGTCCAGTAGACAGTTGAATTTGACCAGCTGGAAAAGAATGCCAGGTACAGGATGACAGCTGGCATAAGCCCCTCACCGAATTCTTACTGTGTCCCATGAGAAGATTTTAATAGACTCCACGGCCTGCACTCAAACATCTCTCACCCATGAGAATGTCTCACCCATTATATATCAAAAGCTGGGCACCTCAGACTTGAAACAAAAATGTGCTAAAAGCATTGACCATGGAGATAAGTATTAAAAGGTTGTGGCATACACATTGGTGCTCAAACTTTGTAACTCTCAGAGCACTGCCTAATATTCACCATTGCGAATACTTACTGGAAGTAAACAGTAAATACACAAAATAGCAATGCAAGGAATTAAAGGAAAAGAAAGTGGGAGAAGTTTCTCACTTAAGATTCCACTACAGAGCACTTCAGAAAGGTGGTCAGAGTGCAGTTGAGTTTATTTCTCTTTGATTCAGCTACTTACGTACTAAAAGAAATAACAGATGGTAATACTGAGCATGGGATTTGGGATACTAAATGTTCTCCATGTGAACAACTCTGCCTGTAATATATATGCAAGTATCTGGTACAAATGGCAACCTTCTTGTGGTTGTTGAAAAATCACTTAAGAATTTCAAAGTTATAAATTGGGATTAGATGCCTAAATGGTAAATACACAGACTAATTTGCAGACCTACTGTTTGGGTACAGACTTTGCATCAAAAAAAGTATGAGCCGTTGCATATTTTACTTATGAACTATACGAAAAAAAAGCAAGGTTAAAATAGAATAATAGAATATCCTGAGGTGGAAGGAAGCTGCAAAGGTCATTGAGTCCAACTCCTGTCTCCATACAAGAAGATTCAAAAATCAAACCCAGTGTCTTAAAATATTGGCCAAATGGTCCTTGAACTCTGGCAGCTTGGGGCCATGACTACTGCTCTAGGTAGCCTGTTCCAGTGCCTGACCACTAACGGTGAAGAACCTTATCCTAATCCCCAGTCTGACCCTCCCCTGACACCAGAGGGCAGAGATCAGCACTGCCACTCATCTCCCCTCCTAAGGACCTGTAGGCCACCATGTGGCTTCTTCTAAGCCTCTGGTCTGGGCTGAACAAACCCAGGGACCTCAGCTGACCCTCATGTGCCTGACCCTCCAGACCCTTCACCATCTCCACAGCCCTCCTTTGAATGTTCTTAAATAGTTACATATCCTTCTTATATTGTGGCTGCCAGGGTACACTACTGATTCATATTGAAGTTGGTATTAGTTAGAATGCCTGGCTCCCTTTTTGTGGGGCTGCTCTCCAGCCTGTACTTACATTCAAGGTGCAGAATTCGGCACTTGCTCTTGTTAAAATTAACGTGGTTGGTGGTTGCCCGGTTCTTTCCAATTTGTAAAGATCTCTCTGGAAATTTAAAAAGATAAAAACATGAGCAGCAAAACATGGTAACACTCTCACCATAAGTTAAGTTTCATCTGATCTTACACTGCATCGGAAAGGAGAGTTCATGTTTTTGATCCAGTCCTTTATACTGAGGGAATGCCAGAAAGGAATTTGTATTGATGTAAAAGAACACTAATTCAAGTAAATTCTGTGTAATTGTTGAAAATTACATGGACTTCTGTTAAGGCTAAGTTAAGTACTCCAGATCATCTGCAAATTTAGTCATTTTATTATCCATCCCTTTTCCAGAGCCTTATAAATATTGTGCAAGCCATTTACACACCAGTATAAATTTTCATCTTGAAAGACAAACAAATGTTTGTAAATGTTAGTTTTGTCTTAGCCAGTTTTGATCCTTGATGGTACTTTACTGCTAGATTCACTTAATAATATCCTTTTGAGAAAGGTTATCAAAAGATTTTAGAACACCCTACTAAAATATATTTTTTCTCTTTCATTCTTTATGTCATTGCCACACTCCAAAATTCTAAAAAACAGTAAAGCAGTCTTTCTTCTTCCTCATGGAAGTCGTCTTTATAATTTTTACTCCTCTAGGTATTTGTTAAGTGTATCTTTAATTACCATTTTGCACAGTTTTCACTTTGGAAATGAAACTAGATTATGAAAACATAAAATGCCAAAGATAATTCTTGTAGCCATATTAAAACTGGACGAAATATTTGATGAAATCTCTGTATTGCATAGAGTGGTTAACTGAGAAATTATTTATTCTTGCCAGCAGCTTATCTATTTCATTCTTAAATTTCTTCAAAACCCTTAATTTTAATTCAAAACCCTTAATTTTTAATTTCCAGTCCTAGTGACTACTCAGCATTTAATTTGCTAATTTGTTCCAGCAACTCCTCTTTTGATACTCAGTTTCAGGCAGTTCTTTATATTTGTGAAAGCACAGGACTGCCATTTGTACATTTTTATATATGCAGTGACAAAAACTTAAATAACTAAGGAAGTGATGGGCAGGACAGAGGTTTTCTCCTGTTCTTTTTCTAGCTGATTTGACTTTACTTTGCAATGGTGAATGCCACTGTTTAAATCTGTGCTTGGAGAACAAAATCTGTTAACAACTTATAGTAGCATTCCCATACTGCTTCAGTTAGTTATGTATTTTGAAGGTCTTCACTAAATAGTTAAAATATTACAATGTTATATCAAGCCCAAATGACAAGATATGCAGAAGTACCAATTCTTGGAAACAAACTATAGCATTTAATCAGTGTTTACACTAATAGTAGCAATGCTCATGATTTGCTAAGGGTTTTCTATTTGAATATATCTCCATTATTATAATTTGATGCACAAGAGTTAGAGACCAGATAGTATATAAATTTTATAAGATCAGAATGCACTCAATTTAAGTTTACCCTATGTTAAACCAGCAGAATGTTCTGGATTGTCACTGATGACCCATTGCAAGAAAATAGCTTAGAACAAATAGGAAATTAAAAAGGAAGAAAGAGATATCTTCAATTTCTCTTTAGAGATATGTTGAATCTGTTATCTTCCTACTATTTCTCAGCCATTAGGGTTCTGCATTGACAGGCATCAAAGACATCATATGCAAAGGGAGAACAGTGAGGTCTTTAGCCTAGAAATCTCTCAGTTTGTCAGAATGCCCAGACTATTTTTTGATCAAAAAAGTTACAGACATCAATCTGCAATGACCCTTGGAGGTTCTTTTTAGAACCTCTTTCAAGTCCACTGTGGTTTGAAGTACAACTGTAACACCAGGACTACAATAGTCTCTTGTTAACGAAATCTTCCAAACTACAGAGCAGCCATTCAGCAGAGCATACTGATTTATGTATTTAGTAAAGTTTTCTGCTCCAAATCATGTACTGTTATTATTAGCCCAATTGTGCTTCTATGAATAAGTAAAGGTGGTTTTGTGTGTGTGTGTGCGTTACAGCAACCTCAAAGACATCCTAATGCAAGATCATGTTTTTATTACTTCTTTTTAGAGTACATCTTCATCAGTTCCTCTATCTTCCCACCCCCTGAGCTCATTATCTTTCTTTAAATAATCTGATTGTGGTATAGACCTGGTGGGAGTAAAATTCAGAAAAAAAAAAAAAAAAAATTGTAAAGAGAAAGAGAAATATATGGAGAATTAGCTGTGGTTGATGTCTTTTCTTTTTCTTTTTCCCTAATAAGGAACTGTATATTCCTTCACTGTCAAGTAAATTTACAATTAGATTCTTTTAAAGATGCTACTGGGTTCTTTGTTGAAGATAATAGACATATATATGTTTTCCCACTTGAATCTTTTCAGAAGGTGGCCTGTAATTTGTCTGTCTTGCCATGTAGAAAGTTTACATGAATATGCCTGACTGGAAAACTGTGATGCAAGAGTCAAAAGTATCACTTTGGGGTAGACCTTAAACTTGAAATAACACAGAAGAAATAAAACTTGCTTTTCTTGTGTCGCTTCTCATTCTGTGAGAAACTGAAAGTTAATATTTAAGCTGAAAACCCAAATAGCCCTATTAAACTACTTTTTTTTTCTTCTAAAGTACTAGTTATGCAGCTGGACTCTTGCTGTCCAACATCAGCAAGTAGGGCAGAGTGATGCTATAAAATCCGTATTGTGAAATGGTTAGTGTTTGAGGACCTGATATTCACATTAAATTTATTTCACAGGTTAGGTTCATAGTAAGTTTAGTCCAACCCCATGGTCTGAGCACCCATGTGAAGCTGGATTATATTCTATAAGCTACAGAAGAGCATCTTCTAGCTTAGTTTTGATCAAAAGAAACCTATTCTGTGTGCTCTGTGCTCATGTATTCATTCGTGGGAATTGGCATTGACTGATCCACCCCAGTGAGAAGTTCTGAATCAAACTAAATGACTGATGCAGAACAGTGAATTACAGTACTGCAACATACTCTACACAAAGGGAATCGATACCTTAAGTAGGAGCTTAACTTCATAATATGTTTCCCATTCTGCCAGAGGTTGTGTGAAAAAGAGATTTAGGCCAAAAAAAATTGTAGATTGTCCGCAGAGACTGTCTGGAGAAAGGTCTTTAAGCATCGTACCATAAACATGCTGAAGATGGAAGAGTTACAAGCATGTCAGGATTAGTCAGTGTGAAGAGTGGTTGCTGTAAGAGCTAGATCTGCAACTTCCTCCACTGAGAGGTGGATGAGACTCTGGGAAGTCTGCAGCTTTGAATAAAATCTCTCTATGTTTCTCAGATGTTTACTTTTCACAGCAAACTTTTTTTGTTGTTGTTGTTATTTTGTTATTTTGTGGTATTGCATAAAAAGCAGTATCAGCAGAAAGTGCATTTTTTTTTTCTCAGAGAAATTCCCATGATTTTCATGTCCCAGCTTAATATTTCAAAAGCACTTAGCTAGAAAATTAAACAGAAAAAGGATTATGAAAGATTAGTCAGACATATATACAGAGCTGGTATCAATATAGAGCTTTTCTTTTTATTATGTGCCATGACTAGGTGATGAAAGACAAAACATTTTCATAGAGCTCTCCCTGTACACTGAGGAAAACTACAATCAATATTTTCCTATCTGTCATTATAAAAAAACAAATCATTCAAGAATGTAATTATCCTGTAATTATCGGGTGATAATGAATACCACATCCAATATCTTAACTTCTTTGAATGTTACAGTTATGCCGTGAGAAAAAAATGAGACAGGAAATAGGTTTCAGTGCTGCACTGTCAAAATAGGTCACTGAGATTCTAAATAGTTTATGAAGAAGTTGTTGACGGCTAAAAATAATCTCCATATAACATAGAATTATCATATCATCGAAATGTCTCCAAATATGAGTGTACTCCAGCAAGTAATGAAGGATATTGATGATTAATTAATCATAAATCCAATAAGCAGAGATTTGAAGGAAGCTGTTAGTGGGATTAATAAAGAATGAAAATACAAATGTAGGTGATATGAATATACGCTGCATCTTAGAAATGAGAAGATTCAAGGAAGGGTCTATCTTTTTAAAATGAATCAATCTTTTGCATATACAGCATGCATTTATATATTATAAATTATGACCAAGGGAAGTAATTGATCCCATGATTTAATAGGATTCCAACACAATTTGACAGGTTTGTTGATATGATGAGCATCCCATTATCCTGGTCAACGCTGAATTATGCAGAAGTGCTATTAGATCTCAGGCTTAAAGCCTGAAGCCCTTCTCTGATTATTTTTGATCATAAGGAGAGCTGTGTGGCAGCAAATTAACTTTAAACTTGTCCACTTAGAGCTTTTTCAACTTTATGTTGCAGTGTCTTTTGCAGAACATCTATGGCGCCTGGTGATTAAAATCCAGATGGTGATTCTGATACTCCTGTTTCTTTCTACTTGGTCTCTTTCATGGGTTGAGAAGGAAGCCCTTGAGAAACAGTGTATGTGAGGATAGATTTTTAAAATTAATATTAGACAAAATATGCCCTGGTGCTATCACGAAGATAGAGCATCTTAATTACCCAGTGTATGAATAGCGTGCTTCACATTTTTACACATGCTGCCAGAGGTCTAATCTTTTCACTGAAATACCTAATAAGGAAGTAGCAAGCACTATGGTTTTATTATGTCTGCTACTATAAGAGCTGGAATTTGATTCTAACACTATTAATAATGTGACTACTATTGTTACAACAGCCAATACAAACTGTATCTGACCTGGTTTTACAGGATGGAGAAGAACCTTTTTACAAGGTATTTTTCTGGTTAATATTTTCCATGCTTGGCCACATTTGCTTGGATGACGAAACATTTAGGTAAAAGCTGTACAACTATTTTGAGAGAAAACAAATCTGTGCATTCAGGAAGAATCCAAAGTAAAAATTCACTTCGAGATTGGCTATACCTCACAATCTGCAGTTTTCCCAGTTCTCTGTGGGGAGGGCAGATATTCTGCTAATTCTACTTTCAGATTATGGGTAATATTCCTATTCAGTATTATTTTCTTATTGAATTTTACCTAAATCTTCCAACAGGACAGTAAAACATGCACATTAGAATAATTTAAAATACCATTTACACACGCACAGTAGCAGCCATTCCTAATATTTTGAGCATATGTCATGATGCTGTTGGTAGTAGCTTATATTTACATACGAATGTGGAAAATGTTTAAATAGAGATAACTTTCTCAGGAGGCAGGAAATACAGAAACTCTTGCCATACTGTACGTTCTACTGCATCATGTTATTATCCCATTGTTGTTAAAAGTAGCTGCAGCTGGTAAGACCTTTTGGACTCACTGCAGTCCCAAAGGAGGAACAGAAGTAATTAGGCTCTCCCTGCTCCCTATGAAACCACAGGCAATCTTCAGTGGCTGGTGTGGTGCGACTTGACTTTATCCCCAGCACACCACAGGATTTAATAGGTCCAGATGAACTGTAAATGATAGTAGTAGACAACAACTAGTACTCCCTTTATCAGTGTAATTACCATTGTGCATGAAAATCTATATTAGGAACCAGATCATGAATAGCAGCTCAGCTGTGCCAGAATCAGCACAGAAAAAGAAGGAAAGAATGACTTCAAGTAGTTGTGTTTTCTCCAGATTTAGGATTCATCCATATTCTTGTGAGGCATCACAATCTGAGTTACACATTCAATGAAATTCAGAAACTTGATTTTTTTTTTTTACAATGAATCATTTCAGCAAGCTTTTCAGCTAAAATCTGTGGAATAAACCACATCTATGGGCACATAATGACTTTTTCTTATGAATATTCCATATTTAAAAAATAAACATAATCTTGCCAATGGGCAATTACAGGGATAATAGAATGAATTTTTATTAACTGCTCACTGTGAATATGTCTGCCATAGTGATCATAGTCATATTTTCTTGTAAGGCATTATATAGTTGATTCATCCACAGATACAATGGAATCTCAGCAAATCATTTATGGATGAAGTCAGGAAATATTTCTGATTAAAGCATTTATACTGTAACAAAGTAATTACAAAGACATGTCAGAACTGTACCCTAGATCCCTTTGTGAGGGCCATAATTCTCATGCACCTCATCTTACTACAGAAAGCATCAAAATTTGTTTGTGATATGTACAAAAGGGCGATATTAAATAATTTTTAAATCTTGAAAGAATAAGAAGCCAGAAATTAATTTCAGACCATCACATTGTTCTCTGGCTATTCTGCCTTAGGTCCTGTTGCTGGTCACTAGCACCCATCCCTCCACTCCCCTGCAGAGGGGAGGCTGCAATGAGTTATCCCCTCAACCTCCTCTTCTCTGGGCAGAACAAACTAAGGGACTTTAGCCACTCCTCATACATTTTCCTCTCTAGATCATTTACCATCTTCATAGCCCTCCTTTGGACACTCCCTAATAGTTTTATGCAGATTTTAAGGCAACAATCTTAATTTGCTAAAACAGATGAATTGGTCTTCTTACATTCCCTCCAATATTGCTTGGAAAACAAAGTGAGACAATATGATGCTGCTGGTGCACTAGGAAAAAACAAACCAAACCAAACAAAAAACAACAACAAAAACACACACACAAAAAACAACATTAAGCAAGAGGTCCACTGTTCTGACTAATTCAGATGCCTAATTTTTAATCCTGTTTTGCCATCTGCCAGTGCTGATGTCCTAGAAGTGTTTCCTCCAGAAGAGGTAACAACACAGTACTTCATAATTGCGTTAGATAATGCTTTAACTAGGTCAGGTAAACTTGCATGTGTATACATAAATAGTTATGTTCCAAATTTGAGGGAACCATTATCACAGATACCACTGACAGTGAAGAGATATTGGGAAACACAGCAATTTTTTTTAAGTGACGTATGGGTTGTTGAATCTTGGAGCATTAAGCCTTGCCTTGATGTTCACAAGAGACAGTTAAGCAGACTCTGTTGCTAGAAAAGTTGATGTAGGATCATTATCTAACACTAGACATAAAGAGCAATTCTCTTAGCAGTCTAGGGCTGAGAAACAAAGTGGATTATTGGGAGCTGAGTATAAATTCCATTTTCTCTTAGCCTTGATTTGTTTTAAACTGTCTAATATGTTGGAAAGTAACTGAGAAAATATTTGCCTTGAGGAGCAGAGGTGTGTGTGGCAGAGTAAAATGCCAGCACATTCTGGACCAGGAAAGTTATCCATCAGATATTTTAATTATTGATGATGTTACAATTCTTGAGACAGTGAAAGCATACACCTTTACTTTCACAACCTATTTATCCATAGTTCTTGCAGGTAGTACTTGCTATGTTAGCAAAGATTTATTTCTCTTTCAAAATGTCTCCTGTTCTATATTTCGATATTATAATTGAGTCCAGATCATCCAACCCTAACAGTTTTATAAAAAGCAAGCAAAATGTTTGGCTACCAGCAGGTCTACTGAAAACTCATTTGCAAGGGAATGAGCTGTCTTCAGATATTTTGCATTGAAGCAGCTACATCGAAATAGAAGTTCAGATTGTAGATCTAGCTGTAATAATATTTTTCATAAAATCTAGTTATAAAATGAACTTATATGATGCCTTTTGGATATCTGGAACTTTGATCGTGTATCATAAGTATTAAGTTAAAATATTCACACAAAGACAACAAAGGAAATAATGCAGCAGCACTTATAAAAGTTCCTTGCTTTGATGTTTTGAAATTTCTTTTACTGCTTATTTTAAACGCCTTAAAATACCTTATATCATCTTACAAGCATTTTCATTTTGAGACTTATTTTAATGTGAACACACTTTGCAAAATCCTTCACTATAGCAAAATACAGATAAACTCATTCCTCTGCAAATATTGAGATTTTATTCTGCATTTATTTTTCTCACTGTGAGACAAAGCAGCTTCAGATTTCTTTATGCGAATATATGAGAATTCACCCTACCACTGATTACAAAAAATGATGTCTTTAATTAATAGAAATCAGTAAATTCTGTAAGGAAGGAACACATCAGCAATGAAACTAAACTTTTATCCTTTCAAGCTGTAATGAGGTGTAAAATTATTCATTTAATCTCTAAGTATTTATTTTTCTTTTCTTCAGTTTAGAGAAAACTTCTTTTAACATTCTTTTAAAAAGAACAGAACCAAATATTTTCATGTCATTCTGCAACAAGGCACAAAAACTATCAACATTAAAATTGTCATAAGAAAATAAACACAACAAGGAATAGTGATGTATATCCCATCTGAAATAGCTACCACTCCATATCTGTTTTTTGTTGTTTGTTTGTTTTTGTTTTTTTTTAATGTGTCTTATCATTTTAAGGAACTTGCTCAGTACAGGGTGCAAAATTCCTTTAATCTTTAACAGGAATTTCCCCTGTTTAAGAACTTACATTTACTTATTAAAGAACTTATAATGTTCTGAAAGGATCTTTTGAGAACAATTCCTGTTAAGACAGTCAGCACAGTGCACCTCTCTAGAAGTAGCAGCCTTTCAATATCTAAAGGAGGGACATAAGAAAGAAGTAGATGGACTCTTTAGCAGAGTTTACTGTGACAGGAAAGGAAAAATGGTTTCAAACTAAGAGAGAGGAGATTTAGATTGAATATAGGAAGAGGATTTGTACAATAAGGGTGATGATACGCTGGAACAGGATGCTCAGACAGGTAGTGGATTCCCTGTCTCTGGACATATTCAAGGTCAGGCTGTGGGGGCTTTGAGCAACCTAATCTAGCCATAGGCATCCTTGTTCATTGCAGGGGAGTTTTAAGAATCCCTTCCAATTCAAATGATTCTATGATCCTATAAGAAAAAGGATTCAGAAATGTGAAAGCATGGAAGTCCAAAGAAACTGTTGTTAAGCAAAAATTTGCTATTCCTTCTTTTTGTCTTCAATTACATCTGTCAGTTACCTTTGCTGTCCTCCTTGCAAATCACCCATGCCTTAAGTTTAACAAAGGGAAAAGATAGTTTGGTGATTATGCAGAATAAGAAAGAATCCCTTTCCTTTTGAGATTTTATGAACTGTAGTTAAGATTATGTTCTGTGTTTCTGTGGTGGTTTCAATCTGATGGGCAGCTAAGTTTCAACAAGCTCCTCTCTCACTGTCTATCCTCAGAAAAAAAAAGGGGAGAAAATGTGATGAAAAATAAGCTAGTAGGTTGAGATAAGGACAGGGAGATCAATCACCAATTTTTGTCACCAGCAAAACAGAATCAGCATAGAGAGATTAATGTAATTTATTGCTTATTACTAATAGATTAAAGCAGTGAGAAATTAAAAACAATCTAAAAGAACTTTCCTCCACCATCCTCCCTCTTCTACCTTCCCTGATTTCAGTAGTGCAGAGGAAAGGGGAATGGGAGCTGTAGTCAGTTCTCAAGGCTTCACCTCTACCACTCCTACATGGACCCTGCTCTGCTTGAGGTCCTTCCTGCAGGATGCCGTCCTTTCCAAATGGACCCTGTATGGGCTCCTTCATGGCTGCATGGTGTGGTGCCCATGGACTGCAGGTGGACAACCTGCTCCACCATGGGCCTCTTCTGAGATGCAGGGAGCTTCTCTCTGCCTGAAGACTTCTGGCCCTCCTCCTACACTGACTTTGGTGCCCTCAGGGCTGTGTCTCTCACATTTCTCACTCCTCTCTTTCAGCTGCTGTTGTGCAGCAGTTCTTCCTTCCTTAAATTCGCTCTTACCAAAACTTTGCCACAGGCCTAAATATAGGCAAAGTGAAACTGCCAGTGTGAAAAACATATTTACAACTCCTCTGTGAGAAACCATGCTGGATATGTAAAGCTAAATGTACCCAGATGTAATAAAGCATTTCTAATAATAGTTAAATTCTTAAATGGAGAAGGTTAAAAGGGACATCCAAGACAAAGCCAATCAGGCAATTGATATAAAACCCAGAAGAGCTCACAGACAGTTCACTCTGTCCCTTGTTTATCTTCTTAGCTTCTAAATCAGCTTTTATACAGATAACTTTAAAAACAGCACAGAAACATTGGCTTGAAAAGAAGCTACGGTCTACCTGGCAATAAGAGAAAATCTCTTGAATGTAGATACCTTGACATTCCTACCCACAGCCAAAATTCTTCAGCCAACTGCGGTTGCAATATAATTGTGAAGCAAACTGTATCTACTACAAAGGAGAACAATTACATGCAATCTGGCACTGTAGGCAAACAGATATCAAGTGTTATGATGCTGTAGGCCAACTATTTGTTTTGGTTACTTTAACTGGGCATTTCATTCAGAATGGACTAAGTGTTCTGGAAGATGGATTTTTAGTAACAGTCTTATAGGTAAAATCATTTCAGAAAAACCTGGAGGTGTGCACTTCCTTTGGAAAGGGAATTATATCCTCAGAATTTTCTGTTCATACAGACAGCTTATCCAGTGTTTTCTTGGTTTCAGTCTTTCTGAGAACCACGATAAAGCACTTCTTATATAATCTAAATTCTTAGTATTCCTCTGGCATTTTAACTTCGTAGTTTCAGCTCAGAAACGACATGGTCTTATGAAGAACAAGGAAGGAGAGGGATGAAATTCCAAATTGAAGTATCTAAATTTAGGTATTTGGATGCAGACTAGGTGCCTAGGCTTTCCTAAGTGTCATAGAAGATTTAGATCTTGATTTGGTTACAGACAGGCATCTAGTGCCATTTGAGAAGCACTGAGATATCGGAGAAATCTGCACAGGATTGATACCTGTGACTTAGGAAACATGGTGCATCCTTGCCCTTGCAGATTTGCAGGTGAAGGCCAGGTGAAGTAGCCTAGAGAACATTGAGAGGCATCGGGCCTGCTTGTGGAAATTTGAGTGGATCCAATAGCAGTCAGTACAATGAAAAAACTGTAAATTTCTTCTGCAGAGATTAATGTAGACCTACATTTGAATAAATAGGCCACACTATTGTTTTATCAGATTCCATACATGTGTCCACACAGACAGTTTTGAGGGGATTAATATAAATGATAGAGTTTACAATTACATGAGCTATGTGCCTAATTTTCCTACCATAGTCATACCAAATTCTGTATTTGGATTCTTTTGATAAGTTATTTTAGGAGATGATAAACAGATTGAGATTTAATTTGAACTAATTCTAGTTGGCTTTATATTCACTTAGAGTGCAAGTTTCATAATACTGAAGAGCTAAGTTTTTGGTACTGGAATCATTTGCTTCAGCATCAGGTTGTGATGCCTCTTGGGACCATATGACGTATCTGAGATGTCCAAGGGGCCTGGTAGGGAGAACACGTAAACTTAAGAATCCTGTGTCCTTCTGGAATGGCAGTTGGAACCTGGGTAGCGTGTTCTATGAAACATAGCACGAAGGGCCTGTTTATTGATAACTGAATCATCTCTCTAATTGACATGGTAAGAAATTCTTTTTGATCTGAGATGGATTATTTTAAGATAGATAAATACTTTTGATACAGTGCAGATTTACAACTGTTAATTGCCTGATTTTCCAGTAAAAAGCACGATTGTACATGGAAATACCAGTGTTGAACATTGTCCCTCTTTGAATTCCTGCTTTTTGTTACTGACTTTGTTTGTTGACATTTCTGTTCAAAATGAATGAGAAAATCATGAAAGTTAAGCCTGTTCACAAGCTCTGCATGTGCTCTAAAAATAATAATCAATCATGTATCAGCTTTGACAAGCCATAGCTGTGCAATAATCACACCTTTATGAATTTTTGCTCCAGGTCATTAGCCATGTTTGACTAAGCTCTTATTAATATTCTATCAACCATAACTGGGTTTCCTGCTTTTCTTCTACGGGCAAGTAGCACCATTATCTTCCCTAAAGGCATTTGCAGTGTAAATACAACAGACAGACGAAAGAGGTCAGAAAAGGAACAAACGCAAAACCACTTCGCTACTCTGTGGCACAGCTGAAAATGTACATTTCACCTGGATTCTCCTCCGAGAGTGCAGCTGTACTGGTTTCAGATGAGACATACACCAGTGTTTTTGTGTTGTTGAGTTAGGGAATAAGTATGGGGCCAGATTGGGCAGGGCCATTTGGCAAGGAAGAGCTGCCACCATGATGGCACAGCAGCAGGGCGCTGGGCAGAACTAGGACAGGTGCCTGAATTAGGCCAGGGGTTATTCCATATCATGTGACACCATGTGGAAGGCCATGAAATGCTGGGGAGTTGGCTGTGGACAGGCCACAGCTTGGGGGTTGCTGGGCATCTGTCAGTGATTGTGAGACGTTGTAGTGCTGGTGAGCTGTTGGCCAATGAACAGTTGTAACGTTGGCTGGGCATTGTTTGGTGTGTGGCACGTAATTGCACTGTGGAGATATATATATATATCATTGCATTTTTCTTTCTGTTTTCCTTCTCTGCCCTAGTAAATTGGTTTTAACTCAACCCATGAGTTCTATTTTGTTTCCAATTCTCTCCCTTATTCCACTCAGAGGGGAATGAGCAAATGGCTGTGTATTGCTGAGCTGCTGCTGAAGTTAAACCACAACACAAGCTCTTGGCAAGAATAAATGCTTTCCACTCTGTTTGTGGTGCATTACAAGAGCAGCACCAGAAAACAGGTGCCAAATCCTTCTGTAATGTATTTCTGTTTCCTAGTAGTCTTACAATTTCTTAGGGTTACATTGGACAGGTTATGTCCAATTCTAGTGGAAAAGCAAGTGAAAAAGTGCTAAGCCTAATGTAATATTTCAAACTGTTCACTGAAAGGGATTTTGTAAATTTGATTATTTTTCTGCTCTTAGAGATCAAAGGATAATTTTGTTTATGCAGCTGTATCAGGAGCTCTTTTTAAGTGAGTATAAAGCTGCCTACTCTGACATAAGAAAACTAAGATGTATACAGAGCCATCCTAAAATATATACAGATAATATCCTATTAACATTCTTGGAGGAATGCTAAATGAGCATTTATTTTTATTTTTCATTACTTAAATGTTTATTACTATTTTTTTTTCCTGATACTACTAAGTAAATAAATTGAATTTAATGGAATTTAATGGAATTAAAAATAAACTAGGAAAAATATTTCCAGTATGTAATCATCAAGTCATTCATAAACATTAATTCATTAACCTACAAAAAATTATTAAAAGAAAACATAAGTAAAAAAAAAAGCAACAAAACTTGTTTGATATACTTATTATTCTATGCAGCACCTCTTTCTCTTGTGTATTGAGGAGGACAAAATTTCTTGTACCTCACAAAGAATGTAATGTATTCAGTTGTGTCTGTATTTCTGCAACAGTCTTTATTTTCCACAAATGTAAAATTTATTCCATGCTGAAAATGTATTTTGTTCTTTCATACAGATAGGAATGCTATGTACTTAGAGGTTACTATATGCTTTATTTTATATATAAATTATATAGAGAGTAAAATATAAATTAGACATAAGATAAGGTATTTATTCTGAAGTGTAATTTTTTTAGAAGTTCTGATGAATTTGTTATGAATATGCTTCTGGATATTTAAACTG
Organism: Meleagris gallopavo; assembly: GCF_905368555.1. NCBI lineage: Eukaryota > Metazoa > Chordata > Aves > Galliformes > Phasianidae > Meleagris > Meleagris gallopavo. The sequence continues at coordinate 36,580,459 of NC_139404.1, forward strand.
GATTCCAAAGTTTGCATTTTAAAACAGAATTTTGGCCTGTTTAAGCACTGCAGAGTAGATACTCAAGCAAACTGATCTCACGGTAATCTATGAACAATTGTGTGCAGATGTGGTAATGTGTAAAAATATGAAATCCTACTGTAGGATGAAAGAGTAAATAGGGCCATGTTCTGTGTTATTTTTCACTGCAAGTCACAAGAGTGTCACTGAGAGAAGAAACAGGCCTCCAGGATTTGTCCAAGAATTCTTCATGTAAAAATAGAAAGAGACATTACAAATAAAATACAGTGGCTTCTATTCTCTGAATATTCAGAATCTATATTATATCTTTACTTTGAGTGTGAAAAAATATAAGATATATGTCCTAAAAGATGAAATTAATTTTGCCTAAGAAATGCTGTATTCCAGCATGATGGTAAAGAGATATAATTTGGCATATGGAAGTGATTTTTAGAAGAAAAGCCAGATGTGCTAAGCATCAGGCAAGAAGAGAGGAACTGATTTGATTCATTGAGATAACTTGCTATAGTGAATTACTAGGAAGATCTAAGGAGTTTTAAATAGAGAAGAGGGGAACAATGACCTATAAGAGTGGATGAGATAGGTTATTCAAGTTCTGTACATACAGCATTATCACAATAAGGTGCATGAGGGCAGAGGAGATAGAGCAATAGTAGATTTAATGACAGTTCTGCATGTAACTACAGTTCAGTCAGCCAACCATATTATAATACACACAAGTTCCTTCTGTAACAAATACATCTTGTTTGACATTGATTATTATTATAGCAGTGGAAAGACAATGATATGAAAAGAAAATCAGTCCTTCAGTGTCAATAATCAAAAGGCAATTCCAAAAATAATCCTTGCTTTTATTTATTATCACTTCTTTTCCCCAAATGTCCGAAATAAAACATTCTAAGTGAAATAATCCATGAAGTTTTCCTTGCCTGAATCTTTGTCAGCTACAGAGTTGAGCTTTACTCAAGTGGCCTTCTGTCACTCTTGGGAGGTGTTTCTGGGGAAAGATTACAGGAAATAGTTGTGAGTGTTTTAAGACTTTAGAATAACAAAGACTGGGAAAAGAAAAGAAAGATACAGATTCATTTCATTGTAGGTCATAGCTGCATCAGGATGGTGAACCAAACATAGCACTGAACCTGTATCTTAGGAAGAAGTAAGGTGGAGGGATGTCATTTCATGCTAACTGATATAAAAGGAAAATGGGTTTTGCAACCAATATTTGGATATTAGGAATGAAATGCACTCATTTAGCACTGAGCAAGAGGTAGTGCCAGTGTAATTTTGAATCTGTCACTTCTGCTCTGATTGGCACTTTTTGAGCATGTATTCAGCAAGTGTTACTGCTGACAGTTTGTCACAGGAAAAAGTAGAAAGTGTAGACTCCTGCTATGTCTGCAGGTGTCTGATCTGTAAACTGAATATGTTTGTACACTATAAGAGAAAAAGACATGGACATTCCAGGAATATTACCTCAGAATTTTTAATAGTACCATTTTAGGGGCTATATACTTTTGCTAATGTGAAAATTCAATGAATTACAAATTTAGTTTACTAAGACTTATTTTTTCTTCATGGAGTCCATTTTTCTTTAAAAGAGGAGCATTTGGACTTGAGTTATATCCTTGGGTGCTGTAAATTGACAAAGTTGTGTTGAAGTCAATGGTACTATTTTAATTTACCTCATCAGTCCTGGCTAATTAATCCTCTGACATCTCTCAAGAAATCATATGATGTAGGCTTCAAGGCTTTTTACAAACTTTATCAGCAGCTCTTAACCACCAGTAGTCTCATGGCAGGGCTTCTAGCTGTTATGGCCTGCAGGTATAAACTTGATCAGCACAGTTTTGTAAGAATGAGCGTTTATGATCTTTGTTTAATATTCAAGGTTCCTTGGTTAAAGCTGTAAAGTGAGATAAAAAGCACAGCTGCCTCCTCAAGCTGCTCTGAACTAGGAGCACTCCTGCCCTGCCTCTGGGGTTCATCAAAGCTCCTGGGGAAGCAGAGTCTCTGCCCAGCCTTGGGATGTATTCTGCTCACCTGATACCCTGGCTCTGAGCCAAGGACTCTTCTACTCACTGGATTATCCAGGTAAAATGTGCTAACAAATACACACACACATGTCATGCACACCATTTTGGGAAAGGCACACACCCCACACCAGCAGTCAGTACTAGGCACATGGGCTGCAACACACAACCCCACTCCAGCCAATGGTGCAGAGCCTGCACTCGCCTCCCTCTTCCTGTCCCCACACCAGAAGCTGATTTGACAACACAGCACTCCCTTGCCATGGCTGGAGGTAGAAAACTGCCACTTGCTCTGAAGCTGATGCTTGGACCTCTCTCACTGCAGTGTGTGGGCCTACATGCCTGGTCTGACTCCAGTATCTGACACCCTGTCCACTCATGCCATCCTCCAAGAGCAGGCATTGCAGACTTAAAGCCTGTGGAGCCCTCCCTAGGCCTAAAAGGACCCTCCAACTAGTGACATCCACTTCATCAGCTGGCACCACAGGCTGGGGTGCCCACACCCCTAGTCTGACTCCAGTACTTGGCACCAAGTTCATTCATGGCAGTCTCCTCAGCAACTTCTGGGGAGTTCATTTCAGATCCAAGAAGCTATGGCCTCTCTAACTATTGAGCCTAGGATCCCATCCGCTCCAGTAACTGGCACCAGTTTCACTCACACACACACAGGTTCCACTAGTGGCTTGCACTAAGACCCCCCATTCTCTCTAGCAGCTGTTGCTGCAGGCTGAGAGGGTCCACTACCCTGACCTGAGGATGTCATCCAGTCCAGTAGTTGGCACTGAGGTTTCCAGTCTTAGAAAGTGCCAATATGAAGCACACCATGCTTATGTGTAATAAGATGAAATTGTAATAAGATGTAATAAGATGTGATGTTAAGCTCACTTGCTTTTCTACCCAATGTTCTCTTTGCTATTAAGTTAATGAAAGCAAAACATATCCACTCATAATACTTTAGGGTAACATATTAATGCTTATCTGTAAAATCTTTGCTGTACATGGCAGGCCAAGGATAACTCTGGAAATCTTAAAGGCAGTTTTCCAATTCAGGAGTACAGATAGTCAAATGACAAACATTTTTATGCCCTGGTACTAAAGGATCTTCACTTTCAGTAAGAGTAATGGTATGAAACAAGATGTGATGAATTTTTTTTTGCATGATTTCTCATTGTGACCTGGCAGCGTGGTTATTTCAAACCAATCTCATGTACACTTAAGTAAGTCTCAAAAAATTTATTCTTTCCTTAATGAAAGCTTAAAAAAGTTATGAAAGCAAGAGCAGAATTCCATAAAGGAAACTACTGTGGTACTGGAGCAACATCTCAGAATGCCAGAAATTCTTGTAAAAACTCTAATAATTAGATTATTTAGCAGCACTGAATTAGACCTTTATATCATGGTCATATTATTCTACACATTAAAATATAAGTCATTGTAAGGCCATATGCATTTTGGGTCATTGTGCTAACTGCACAGTTTTTTCATTTAGCATTGAAAAATATCAAAACCTTATAGACTTTTTTAGAAATATATGGACATTTTTGATGACCATGCTCCAAAAGTTCATTAAAAATGGTCCTGTACAATAGTTAAAATTTTACCTTTCTGTAGTTGTGTGTATTTATCCATCTATCTATCTATTAGGCACATTATTTTATACACTGTAGTGAAATAGTTTTTAGCACACGATTTTCAAGTCTTCTAGACAAAACCTTCACACTGTGGGGGAAATTAAGAATAGACAGCAATTTTGATATTGAATTTCCCCCTTCAGACATTTCAGTCTAGAGTAGGTACATTATTTGTATCCAGCATTTCCTCTTCTCTCCTTTTTTTTTCTTTTTTTTTCTTCTTCTTTTTTTTTTTTTTTTTTTTGATAATTGATATTGATGTGTCTTCGTTTCTGTTTGCCCTGTTTGTTGAATAGGAAAGAGAATCATAAATCACCCATTTCCATAGAATTAGACATTGCCTTCATTTGGCTATCTGAGGAAATTGATTATGCATAGGAAGTCAAAACTGAACACTACTAACTCCCAAGGTTCTCAAGATCCTCTTACAAGTATTCAAACATCCTTCCAAGTGCCCTGAATTCACTGGTTGACATTACTCAGGACTACACTGACAGCAAAAGAAGTGCATAATATGAAAAGCCACTCGAAACAGTGCTTATAAACATGGAGATAAGCACTTTTAATATGAAGTGCTTTTGAATCTGTTTAAATTGAAAGTAATCCTAAAGCAGAAATACAACCAATGAAAGCAGTACTTTGCAATAAACTCTTGATCAATAAATTACAAACTGCAATAAAAAAAAAAGAGCAGCAGACACAAGGGAATTTCTCTAATTACAGTTGCTGAAAAGAAGTACTAAAAATATGAAATTTCAGTTACTTTTCTTTTTTCTAACAGAGGTGAGATTACCAAAATTACAATGCAATGGTAAATCTTGGTTTTAAAAATCAAATGGGGGCTTAAATATTTTGGTAATATATAAATAGAACTTCAGAGAAGATAAATAGATACATAAATAGAATATATAGAAATATAAAAAGATTTATACATAGAACTTCTGACTTAGTGGTTAGAGAGGTACACTTTTTGGATTTAATTTATTTTATTTAAATTTATCACATCAGCTTATTTCCTGAGCTCCTACTACCAGAAATGAAATAAAACAGAGAGGGAGAGACAGAGGGGCACTTATTATAGACATCTTTGTCCACTGAGGGAATAGCAGGTTAAATAGCAGATACTGTAACATCATGTGAGTCAAATACTTAGGTATATTGCTGCTCTCTTATTGTCTACAATAAGCTTCCCCCAGATTTTTTCTTGGTTGCTTTTTATTTGTTTTGTTTGATGATAAATTAGTTGGTTCATTGAATGGAAGGTAGTTTTCCTCACTGACAATTCCAGTGAGAAAAGGTTAATCCCTCTGAAGTTTTCTAAAATGAAAGGTAACCCTTTCCAAACAAGAAAAAAGATCTCCTTTAATGTGGATAAAAATAGATCATTGGATTGATCAATAGTTTGAAATGAATTGAAATAAATTATTGACTACCAGTTCAAATTTTTATATCAAGGATAACTATGCATCATCTGAAGGTGCTGTTTCAATTAGCTCTTGTACTGAAGCTACAGTACAATTCTAGTTCTCATGTTCACACTCAAATGATAATTTGATTTTATAAATCTTCCTTCAACATGTTTTTTTTTGTTCTTATGTGCTAAGGTGAAACAGCTGCAAATGACGTAACATTCCAAAAATCATCCCAGACAGAATCAACTATATTATGATGTTCTTGTCTGAACAGTTCTTAAAGATGCATAACAACAGGTACGTACTTCTATGTGTAGTCCTCCCACTGTATGATAATTTCAACCTGTCTTCCACTAAAAAGATATTGCAATGTTTGACTCTCACTATTCACATTCTGTTGTTGCCTAATGTTTTTATTCATGATTTATGATAAAATTTTGTTTTTGATTCATTTTAAAATCTTTCCAAAATTGGTTCAATTGAATCTAAAGCATTTTCTGATCTTTTTATATATATACATATATATATATAAATTTTTTTTTTCTGAAAATGGAGATGTTCCTCTTACTAATAATTTCTTTATTTCACCATGAATGAGTAACAACAAAATCAGGGCTCATTTATTTAAAATGTGTTGCTGTTTCTGTCTGAAAATCTCATCTTTAAAAGCCAGAGGTGTTCGGCAAGCTTTCAATTCTCTTGACATTCTTTGTTCTCTCTGTAGTACACAGACAAGGGAACTCCATGCCAAATAAATTTAATTTTCTCTTCTCAAATGTTCTTCTAAATGGTTATAATATTTCTTTCACATCTTTTTAATTGATTTAGTTCCAAAAAGATCAGCTGAAGGCTGTGTTGGGCTCTGCTTCATTATCAGTTTCTTCCTTAAGAAAGTAAGAATTGCAGCTCATTCATTCCATTATCATGTTTTCAAGTTTTTTTTTCTTCTCTCTACCCTTCTTCCAGAGTATTTTTATTGCTAATCTGTATCATCATGTTTATGGTGATGATATCAGCCATCGCCGTAGCATAAAATGTTTAAAAAATTCTGAAATATTTGAGTAGAGAGAGCGCTACAAACTAATGCAGCTTTTCAGCTTACCTAAGATTGTTCACATTATTATTCTCATGTCCATTATTCTCATGTCCAAAAGAAGGAATATGTCATAAAGAAAATTAAAAGGACACTTTCTATCATGAACAGTGTGCATTTAAAGTTCATGGCAAGCCTGCTTGAGAACCAAATAAAGCAGAAAAGAAAAAGATAAATGAAACTGGCTTTTATATTACATGGTTACCATGTATACTACTGATAATGACAATCCATCAGAGACAAGGTGGTAGCCAGGGAAATGAGGGGAGAATAGAAGTTGATTTTTTGCTTAATATCTGTAGGAATTGTTTTTGACTTTTTTAATTTCTAGGAGTTGTGATCATCCTTATCTCGAGCCACAAATTCTGCGATTTTCAGCAGCTGACCCAGGACATCTGTGATAACATTCCTGCTTTTTTATTAGAGCAAATGTCACTATTCCTTATTACTCTAAAAGAGAAAAACTGCCTGTCATTGTGATTTCGCCTTCAACTCCTTCAAGTCCAGAAAACATTGGCTCCTTTCCAAGTGATACCATGGGCTCAGGAAACTGTTCAGTGCTCATGCTATCTGTAATTCCAGAGTTTCTAGAAGAAAATGTATTCTAAATTCAGTTCCCGGATTTGCTGAAAATGTCTTGCAAAGAAAAAAGTCCCCTCACATCTTCAGCAGCGTTGGTGAAACAGATCCACTACTGGTACCAGTTCCAGCTGTTTGACTGAGCAACTGCCTGGGAACTGAAGGTTTCCAGTGTGGAATGGTGGCTTAGCCTGGCCTATGCCCTGGGGCTTTAATACTGTAGGTCCCAATCCTGAGTCTCTAGATCATGGGTGTCCAACCTTTTGGTTTGCCTGGGCCACACTGAGTGAACAGGAATTGTCGTGGGCTGCATACACAAAGGTCACTCCAAAAGTAATGCCTGCTGTTTGATAGAGCAAGATCTCAGCTACAAAACACTATTTTTTAACATAATCACACCATTAGTTATGCTACTTTCTATATACTATTTTCACCAGCAATGAGCAAGAGCCTGCATTCTGCACTTGTAAAAATCTGCACCAGTGGAGGTGACCCACTGTCAACATCGCCACTGCTGAAATGCAGCACCCACTGCCTCACTATTCTCACATCCACTGTTCGGCTCCATAAACATTCAGCAAGCATTGATGAATGTCAGTGGATGCCATTTTTTCTGCATGGAGGAATTCAATTCCACCTCTGCTTCATCTATATTTCCACATCAGAAGCTATTTTATCAGACTGCCCCTCTGCTGCCATCTGACACAAGGCAGCAACATGTAATGGGATACTGGTGGGAAGGTTCAATCTCCACTGCCATATCATCATCATCTGCCTCTGATAACATGGGACAATATAATAAAATAATAGGCATTACCTTCAGAGCAGCCTTCAAATATTATAATATAGTTCATGCACGTATGTAACAAAACTTATTTTAATCTTTAATATTTTTTATTAAAACAAAAGAAAAAAAGAAAAGGAAGCAGCAAAAACACAGAAACAGTGGGATGCATGGCCTTGTTTTTATGAAACCAATGCATCAGGCTGGTTTGATGGCAGTGGTTGTAATTCTTATTGAATTCTCAAGGTGTTTTGTCAGAGATCTTTGACATTTGTCACATGAGTGTGGTGTGCTGCTGGTGCTGGGCTAGGCTACTTGGCCGGGCAGAGCTGCAGCAGCACTGGGGATCAGACAGTGGGGCAGGTGCTGGGCCCCAGATTGGATATGCCTGCTCTAGACAGGCTTGCCAGAAATCCAAGCATCACTCAATGCTGTCTGCTATAGACCTCCTTAAATCTGCTTTTCTGAAACATTTCAGGCTTAATTAGACAGCAGTTTCCAGAAAATAACTTGACCACTGATGTTAACAGGGTCTCTGAGGAGATATATTGGAATCTAAAATAAACGTCATTTTTTCTTGGTTTTGACTTGATGAGACTGTACACATGTAGGAGCATACAGAGGAAAACAGAAGACTCTAATCTCTTCCAGCAGAGTGGAAGGCTTGAAGTCTTAACATGATCCAAAACTATAAAAAACGTGCTTATTATTTTCAAGGACAGAACCCTCCTTTCACAACATTAGGAAAAAAAACGTGGAGATTTTAATAAGTGTGGAGTGACTCAGCCTGTGGAATATCTCCACATATATAAGATCCTTGAAGTTACTAACAGGTCATGTGCTTGGTAGGTTCACCATCACCTTGTTGTCAACCAGTTTTCTTCAATTCATCCCTTTTTTTAATTGTTAGTGACTTTACCAGATATGTGGTTATTGTTAGAGTTCAGCAACTGTGGATTAAAAAGGTTTTTTTAGATTGTTTTCATTAGAAAGATGTAGTTTAAATAAAATTTTCCTGAAATATATTTATTGTTTTCATAATTTTTTTTGCAATGGAAAAGTCAGAATTATAGCTATTTAGAAAAAGCTCTCACACGTACAAAAAGGAATTGTTTCCCTTGTATTTTCCTTCATGTCCTTATATGAATACTGTGATAGTCTAAAGTGATACCAATCAACTCAGATATTTTCTAATTCTATAAGAAAATTAGCTAATAGAAGATCTTAATCCTTAAAACCATTTTACAAGCAAGCACAAATAAACAAAACTAATTGAAAATTTTCTCACAGGGTAATAAATAAGCTTTAAACAGGACGATCAGTAGCTCAATGTCTGTTGTTATCTGAAAGAGACCACTTTTTCTAATTTGCTTCTCTTACATTTATTGCAATGACAACTGGTATTGACGATAAACTCTTAGTGCAGCATAGACCCAAAATACTGTTGAAATGATGGAGATACCAAAACTGCTTTATAACTCTAACTACTAAAAATTCTCTAGAGTAAACTTTAGGATATTCTTTAGAAAAAATAATGTCCTCAAAGTATGACACCCAGTCTGCAAAGGAAGTTTAATAACATCTGAAATAAGGCAGAATTAAGTGACATTTGAAATAGGTGATAATTAAAAACAGAGGAAGAAATGGCAGCTCGAACTATTAACAAAAGTTTAGGAAAAGGAATGAGGACTTATTCAGTCTGCTAAGAGGAAGTGACTTGAAACATTGCTTACCGTTGCCAGACTCTACCACTGTTACATACAACATACACTGAGTAAGTAGATCTGCTTTGATTCTCTGGTTGTAAAAATATTCATGCTTCAAACTGTGAGTAGTTTCTTTGAATTCAATAGGACTACTCACGGAGTACAGGGCTGAGTACATACTGGCATTCCTTTACTGTACATAGTATGTACTATGTACAGTAGGTACATCTTAGCAGGTGTGAGTCTTTCTGATCTAAACAGTTGTTTGAATTTCAGTAGAGCCAAAGTTAAAATAAAGATCTACTGAGTAAAAGCAGAAAAAAAATAAACTCAAAATATGGAGCTTAGCCCTTAGGTTAGATATTCTGTTTTTTCATGTGAGTAAAAGCTTGAAAGATAATGTCTACAAGCAGATTATCCAGTCCCATATTGCTGAAGATAGAAGAACTCTTTGAGTTCTAGCAAACTGAATCTGTGTTCTCTTTGAGATGTAACTAGCGGAACTGAATGGGACTTGGCACAGTATTTGTTCCCTACAGAATGGCTTGATGAAATAGAAATAGTGCAGACAAAAGTAAGCCATACTTTTCAGAAGCAGAAGCTATGGTTATTGTATTTTTGTGCTCTCATGGCACCTCAAATGAAGGACATTTGTTTACCAAAATGCTTGCACTTGAAATGAAATACTTTCCTCAAGAATCCATATGTAGAATGGCAATCTAAAAAGTCTTCTCAGCAAACTGGCAGTGTCAAGAGGCAGATTTTTCTCCTTTATTGTCTCTTTCATATCAGCTCATAGCTATAAGTCCAGACTTCAAATTTAGCTACGAATAAGCAAGGAACGGAGCAAAGGTTTTTCCTACATGTCCTTTATTTCTGACAAGTCCCATTAAAGGTCTGTCAGGAATCAGGAAGGAACAAAGTACTCATTGCTTTCTGATAGTTACTGCCAGTGGGTATTTAAGAGTCTGCTAATTTTTATTCCCTGTGATTTAATGAAACATACAGTAATGGCTTGCACATTTCTAAAAACTTCAAGCTGATGGTTTCCTAATTCTGCAAAGTAATTTAAGTCTCTCTTAGGATTTTCTACTGTGTCCATCACTAGTGAATTGTAATTCTGCATTGCATTCTGCAGCCTGGTCACAATAATAGAAATTAATATTTTCTTTGGTCTGTATTCTAATTGAGGCATAAAAATGGTTCCTGCTACTTAATGTATGCTTGGCCTTCTGCCTGTGGTACTCTGAGTTACCTTTCTCCAACTACTACAGATAATATCCACTGAATAGCATGAAATGACACATATGTGAGTTGATTCTCAAAAATGTGTGCTATTAAGTTGGACTATTATTTTTCTTAAAAGTATTTCATCTAAAAGCACTTCATCCTTTAAAGAAGACTGAAGTACATTGTATATCAGTGGTACTGGGATGGAAAAGACTGTCTAGCTTTTTTCCTAGTAAAATTAATACTTTAATGCTATTGAAATTTTGTATTGAAACATGTTAGTGCATCTAGAGACTCAGAGCTCTAAACAGGAAAAAGAAGGCAATGTAGTCCAATTCCTAGAGGTACTGTAGACTAAAACTTAATATGTATGATCATTGCACCAGAATCATTACCTTTTGGAATGCGAATCCATGACTACTATAAAGAACTTGGTGGACCTCATTCATCATCATCTGGCTTTAGCCAGTTGGTACTTTTTATAGTACTTCTGGTCAGTTCTATTATGATGTGTATCAGAAATAAGACATGGCTCATCAGATTATAAACTTAAGAGAGCCGCCAGGAAAAAACAACAACAGGCCTCTCATTTTGGAACTGAGGATAATGTTTTACATGGATATCAGTTAAGCATCTAATTTTCTCTAATACATGACTGGAGAAAGTACTTTTTTTCAGTCTTTTAAAATTCAGAAATGTGCATTATCTTAACTAGCTCGACATTTTCTATGTATAATTAAACACTCCTTTGATACACGAAGAGAAAATGTCATAACTATAGTCAGGATTATAGGTTAACAGCATGTGCAGTTTCATTTTTTTAAATGAAGGTGTATTGCTTTGTTTAAAAAAATTGCTCCCACGTTGCATACTTTATATATATCAGCTTTCATGCCACAGTGATTTTTTTCTCTTAAGAGTTGAGTTAAAAGTCCCTCAGAAACACTGTTTGAAAAGAACTCTTTTCAGAGCCTGAAATTCTGGTTGATTTCCCAATACAGCTGTAGTGAAGAGTGTCTGCTGTACACTGTATTAACTGGAACTTGTGTTTGCATCTGTTTGTATGATGCTTAATTGTTGTCAGGATTTCCATCTTTCCCTGCCTTCAAGACATATTTTGGAAATAAGCTAGCTCTTCTGAATCAACATTGTTGGAACAACATCACTTCTATTCTGCCTTTTTGTGCAGCTGAGGAGATAGAGCAGCATAAGTAAATTCTGACAGGTCCTGGAAGTACTATACAGAGCCATGGCACTTTCCCAAGATTAGAAGAAAATTTAGGTGTCTGAACTGCTGCAACGTGGAGACCTAAGGACAGAGAATTCATTAGATAACAACATTCTGAGCGAGAAGTAGAAGCTCATCTATCTGTGCAGGATTTGTGTTTCTTGAAGCTGAGTAAAGACAATCATTTTGCACATCCCTACCATTGACACATATATGGAAGGCAAAGACTGAGAAGTTACATGCTGTAAAAAAGGCTCTCTTCCTTGACCACTCACATTGTTGGACAAGGTAATTCATAAGTGAGGTTGATGAAACTTACATCCAAGATATTTATTTGTCCCAAAAAAGTCTAGAAGCCAAGAGCTATGTTCCTCCATATTTTTTTTTTTTTTCACACCACAGCCTCTGGTGCTTCTATGGTTTTAGTGCACAAGAGGAACAAGTAAGGCAAGAAAGTGTAGTGACTCAAATATGAAAATATGTGCTACTCCCTGGAAAAATAATGATTTAGGTAAGGGCCATATTGCAGTGTATACTCTGCAGTGTATAGAAATACATATTTCATGAACATGTGGACCAGTTTAATATGGAGCTATTGGAAAATAAATTACTCTAAAGGCTATAGATTCCCATACAATATACAAAGATGTCTTCTTTATCTCTCTCCCTGTTAATATCTGATATTCAGAAGATACAGCCAGCTCAAAACAACTGCTACTTTAACTGACAATTACTGCTAGATTTGGAAGCCTTCCTAATAACTGGCATGCATTTGTTTAATTGCACAGCTGGATCATGTCAAGAAGCAGCTGATGAACTGACAGGCTCCGTCTTTTTGGAAGGCATTCCCTGCTTTGTCATGATTTAACATAATACAAAATGATTTGATGATAATACATTGTATTGTATCATTGAATGACAGCTCAGAGTTCAAGAAAAATACTTGGTTACTTGAACTCTTATGCCAATAATTAGACAGAAATATTAATTATCATTTGCTGTTTATTTATTGTGTGTGCATATTTCAAACTGTAAAATATGTATTTTCATACTTAGTCTGGTATCATTATGTGAAATCAGTTTGGACTAGTTGCTCATAAATAATCATCTAGAAGTATAGTCTCCTTTCTTCACTGCAAACAGAGGATGCCTCACAATCAAAAGCTATATTGAAAATATAGGAAAAATTTGTACCATTTATCATTTTCCCAGTAATTGTTACTATGCTATGCTACTTTCAAGGCTTATAACAATTTTTAATGTGAAAATGAGGTGTTGCGACTTCTTAGTCTTTTTTTTTTTTTTTAATCCTAATTATCCTGAAGACAGTGAGAAAGCAAAATCATGCTGAGACTGAATGAACTACATACAGTCAATTCAATGCAACTATCTAAAATGATATGGGAGACAGAAAACAGTGCTTCCTGAAGAATGATGGTAGGAAACCAAACTTTTAATTAATATGCCTTACCCACTTCTACTGTACAACTGAAAAGAAGAGAGGTTTCAGGAAGGACTAGGATGAAATTAAACCTCCCTATTTGCATTTGACAAGTAAGGGTGTCTAGTGTATTGGTGTGTGGTGGTGTTGCAAAGAAGTTTCAAAGTCATCACTGCTAAAAAGGTAAAAGAAAATGAACAGATTTGATTTGAGGTCTATTGCAGAAATGCAGTTTTGGAGAGCATATTCACCAATCTATTTGCTGACACCAGAAAAATGTTGCATTTTGCCTACTCTATAGCATCGGATATGTCATCTTTGTTTAGACAGATGGCTTTAGTCAGAAGACTCCTAAGAGACTGTGCACCTTTGATCTTGAATATAATTCAGTATGATTACTCAGTCTGTTTAATTAAAAATGGGAACATGTAGTTTACATGTTGCTCTGCAGATGTGTGTATCTTCACTGGGGACTAAGTTTATAGTCTGCAAATCAGTTTTCTAAATGTAATTGATTAATGTCTTTATACAGCCAACAAGATGCTGACAGGCACATCGCAGGCATTTTGAGAGACACTTGCCCTTCAAGAGCAGCAGCTTTTGAAGCTAGATGACCCTATTGAACTAGTCACTTGTATTTAACCAACTGAATTGCACCTTTGCTTTCTGGATTAGATGTAGATCTGAGAAAGATACTGAGCTCATCATACTGATCATGACTGAGGTACAACTACACAGGCACAACGTAGATGTAGTTCTTGGCAGCTAAGCCACATTGCATGTTAAAAATGAAGGCAGCATAGGAATCTTTGGGATTATTTAGATAAGATAATGAATAATTTTGAATCAAGAATTTGAGAAAACAAATACAATACATCAACTCTTGACAATCAAGCTTTAGTCTACCATTTATGCATTTGTACAAAGTAGTTCAAGTGTATTTATATGTCATGACTAGCGTTCATTGTATATAGAGTTTACTTTTTCCTGGTACTGTATGTTGATCTAATAGTCCTTTTTCATGACATTGAAGACTTCAATACTATCTGTTACTCTTAAGATAATCACTATTTCTAGCTAAATTTTGTAATTACAGTTATCTTTTTTATTAATTATGCTTACAGAAGAGTGAGTGAAAGGCAATTTACCTCTTTGTCTTTGTCTTTGTCTTTGTCTTTGTCTTTCTCTTTCTCTTTCTCTTTCTCTTTCTCTTTCTTTTTCTCTTTCTCTTTTACTTTCTTTCTTTCTTTCTCTTTTGCTTGTCCTTTTGCTGCTTCTTTTTTTTTCTTTCTCCATAGTAAATTTCATATCTGAGGTGTTAAATGTTACACTTGTGTACATAATATTCTGAAAAAATAATCTGGCATATTCCAACACATGTATCCATCCATACACAAAGCCAAATATTGTTTGACACAATCCGTGAAAACAAGCAAAAGAAAACAAGTTAATAGAACTTTGCTGTAAACTACAAACCCCATCAAAATAAAAAGATAAAAAGAAATCTTGTAAGTCTATCAGCTATCAGAGAAGTCTGCTGAAAGAAATCTATTAGTCAAGGCCAATGGCACATAATGAATGGTATTCTTCTCTTTATATCTCAGAAACCCTCACAGGAGTACTATACTGAACTATTTTCTTTCCCTGACTATCTCAATGATATTTGAGAGCTATTTGCTCAAATATGTCTCCGTAAAAGAATGCTTGCACATCAACACAGATTAAATTGACACAACTGCAATTGATAATGTTCTGTGACTGATCATTTGCACATTACCGAATATGATGAATTTTGGTGATCACATCATAAAAAAACAATTATATTGATTGTAATTTGATAAGTAAATACATAAATTCAGTGGCTTGGGGGGAAAAATGTAGATTTATTGTTATTTGTTAGCAAATATACTTAATGAAAATAAAATGTATTTTTAAAAAGAAAAAGAGTATTTATCCATATTTATCTGTTTCTCAGAATTTTAGTCCTGGAACTCTGCTGAATGCTGCTGAAATTGAACTCTGCTCCCTCTTAGTGATACCTTCTTATTTTCCTTTCTTCTTTCTTTCTTTCTATCTATAGCTACTTAACACCAGTGACAAATAGCAGATAAGAGGAAAGTTCAAACATAGCTCTCCCCTGGGCTTAAGGGAACCTGGAGTGTGAAAGCCTCCCTGTTAAGAGGTCGCACCAAAGGTCCACCAAGTCCATTGTCTGAGAATGGCCAATAGCAAATGCTTAGGGAGAAGTAATGAGAAAAAGCAAAGACAGCAGTAACTATGCAGCTATGATACAGGATCTATATTTTTGAACCTACCTACCAATATTTCATTAGCATGTCTTCGATTGGAAGGTAATTTTTTTTCTACCTTACTGAAATAAAAGTGAGCTTATTGGTTCTTATGTTAGACTGTTAAATCCTTTGGGTAGTATGCCATTCTAATGTGTACCTGAAGAGAAACACTGAGTTACAAATAGTTAAAAACAACAAGAAGAATATCACTCTAGGAACTGCAAGAAGAACTTAGCATAGCCTAGTAGGCAATAACAGCTTTGTCTATTTAAGTACGCATGTATCCTGCTCTGTAGGAATAAGATCAGAAGAATATGTTAGCTTCAACAGTCTTCTACAAATGTGTTTTTAAAACACAGACAAAACTTCACTCTAAAACCATTCAAGTTTCACTTTTATGTAAAATTTTAGGTATTTTCTGTAAAAACATTCAAACCTGTATTAGCATTATATATTAACAGCAACTATTGTGCCTCTTCTAGCTGAATGGGCTAAACAAATCTACTGCATATCCAATTCCCCATTTTTTTCAGTTGTCCTTCTCCTTCAGCAAAGATGGCTTTTCAGAATTGTACATGGTGTTGCAAACGAGTTCATAATTATATGTGGTGATGTCATTAACATTTTTTAGATTTAAAATGCTTTGGTCATTCCATTATATGTTTTATGTATTTCCTATTGCTTCCCTAATATATATCCTGTTGCTTCAGATTTTAAAATCTGAATTGTAACATAGGTCATGGTGTTCTTGGGTCCATTTGGAACCCCACGTCTCCAGCCTTTTTGGCCATTTTTCAGCTGAAGAACTTTGGTTCTTATGTTAGACTGTTAAATCCTTTGGGTAGTATGCCATTCTAATGTGTACCTGAAGAGAAACACTGAGTTACAAATTGAATCCTTATCAGGAATCTTTATTTGGTCCATAAGAGCAGGGTCTTTCAATGCTGAAGTTCATGCCAATACTGTTAGTGCAATACCTAAGACCAGTCACATCTTAGAATCACAGAATCACAGAACCGTTACATTTGGAAAAGACACTAGAATCATGTAGTCCAACTGTCAGTCCATCATCACCATGCCCACTAAACCATGTTCCTCAGAGCCACATCTACTCTTTATTGTATCAGCTCCCTTCTTTGATAATAGCTGGATTCTCCTTTGTCCTGATAAAGCCTCTTGACTTTACAACATCAGTAAATTTTGGGAGGATACTCTAATTTTGGTGACAAATTAATTAATGAAGATATTATAAAGTTTTCTCATGATATCTGGATAGAACTTTTCTAAGAAGCTTGACAGATTGCAGCGTATTCTATATAAACATTAAAGGGAAAATGACAAAGTTAATATATTCAGCTTGGGCTGACAGAAAATATTGTCTCTAATCTCTTATTGCATAAAATATTAATTTGAAAATCTTAAATATACAGTATAGGATTGGCTCCCCAGATTACTTTGATTTACAGAATTTAGGTATTACCATAGGAACGGAGTTCTGGGTGTGGCAAATATTATGTCCTGCTAGGAAGAGCTCTGTTTTTCAAAGGAGAACAAGTTGCCTTGTGAAAGGCAGACAGACCAAGCATTTTCAGTGTATAAATAATCACTTGGAGTGCTACTAGAATGTGTTAAAATAGCTCCGGTTAGACAGAGGTTGACTAGATGTCAGGATTGACTTACCTGGATTTTTCTTATTATTCAGATGTGCCATTATACATCTCAAAATAAATGGAAATCGCTCATTTAATTTTCATAGGATTGCTTTTGCTGAGCCAGCTTTTGACTTTTACAGTACCGTGCCATGTGGATGTTCTTGATGAGGGGGTAAGGGAGGAATTTAGCCTTACAGCTTCCATGAACACTAGCGATGCGTCAAATATTCAGTGTATTAAGACCCAGTGTGTTTCCATTACAGGAGCATGCACGAAGTTTAAAACACCTGGAGCCAACTCTACTCTGAGATACTCTGTTTCTATAATGTTTCATAGAACTGTTGTCTCAGTTTTGATAGGCAAAATATGACCTCCAAGTGTCTATTCTGGTGTAATGTTTTATCCCTGGGGATTTTTACTGGCTTTCCATCTGACAGAGTAAGCTATTTTTACCGGAATTAGAAATATCAGGGAAGAATTACCTCAACATAGTAGAATAGGATTGCAAATTAGTAATTCTATTCTGCATTTAGTAAAGAAACCAATTGAATTATGAATGAGGAAGATGTTCAGATATTATTACATCATTGTGTTTCCTCATAGAATTTCTTTTCATTCTTGACACCTTGCTAAGATGGTGGTGAAAGAATTTCTGTATTTAAATACTAAGCATGGCTAGTAGTGAATTTTCTAGATGCAAGGGAATTTTTCTATTGTCTGAAATTAAAGAGAGTCATCCCTTAGAGACTTTCATTATTCCAGACCCACCTACCCTTGAGTTTTCTTGGGCAGGAGAGATAGAAACATCATTGCATTGGACAGCAGTCTGGTACTGAATATCCAGTATAAAGACAAAGGGAAATTGATGATTTTATGTTTAAAAAAAAACAAGTGTATGGGGCTGCTGAATCACGGCCTGAACCTTTGATTGATCACCTGAGGCGAGCAATGAGTCAGCCATGGGAGCACAGGTGAAGGCAATTCACCTGTGCTGCAGGAAGGGGTGGAGCCTGGCTCCACCTCTCCTAGACCCATTTCAGAGCTGACTGCAAGTGGGGAAGGATCTCTCTGGAGGTCTGCTCCATCAGGAGTTCATCTTGTGAGCCCAGGACAGGGTGAGTGACTTTCTCTCATTTCCTCCAATATAAATTATATTAGTTAAGCTCCTGTATATAATATATATATATATATATATATATATAATATATATATATATATATATAGTGTGTGTGTGTGTACGTACCCACACCCACCCACCCCATCTGTATATCCATTGATTAAACAACAAGAAACCTCTCCTCCTTCCTTTAGACTTCGTTCAATTATGCATGTAGGGCCTACTGAGTGTTTATGTTTTTCCCTTGGAGATTCTTTGCCCCTAAATATCCTTGCTACCATAGTACAGCACTGATATTCCCCATAGTACAATTGACTGATCTATACTACTAGAAAAATAAGAGACTCAGCCTCTCAGTATAGCTCAATTTATGTGAATAGAATTAATTACTTTTATTTAGCAACTCAGTGCAGCCTTGTGTCAGAAATGAACAGTTTGCTTCTTGAATATAAGTGATATAGGTTAGGAGAACATTTTTAGATTGAGCTCAAGACAAAAGGTCTAAATCTGTAAGCTCTTTATCCTTCAAGAATATGAGTACTAGCAGTTGTTCCATTGTCTATGTTGTCTTAGGTAGCAGTACAACAAGCTGGAAAGAGCTAAGGCATAAAGGTTTTAAGCAAATAAAGACATCTTTAAAATATTACATATCAGATTTCTTTACAGAGGAAATCTTATCTGTCAAAACAAAAAAGATAATTTAAATAATGTAATCTTAGTAATGTTTTCGTGGTGTTATATGTCTGAAATGTGGGATAGTCAGTACAGGAAAGTAAAATGTAGCTTCAAGACCCCATTAGACTTTGACACGTATTAAAGGCTAGTGAAACCCTTCCTCCACCATAGATTTAGAGCTCTCTTTCTGAAGTGAGTGTGAGTGTTGTCTTTTAACTGAAAGCTGATTCTGATATATTCATTCTACTTAGTAACATATCTTTAAGAAACATGCAGTCAAATTTATCTTTAAACACCTGTACAGTAAACACTAAATCTGAATTACTCACCAAATTTCCATCCGCTGGCAATGGGAAACAGTAAGAGCATTTAGGGCACAATTCATCTGGACTATTTTAGATGTTTAGTTTAGGATAAAATGAATTACTCCTTAAATATTCCTTTATCTCCTCACTGACTATAAAGTGAGATGAATCGCACTCATCATGCCTGAGTATTTGACGTTCTTTACAGATTTCTGGGTTCATACATACTCTGAATATTATTTACTCCACCACTATATTATAAAAATGATGACTTGAGCCACCAACTCACTGGAATCATTTGTCGATATTTATAAAATAATAATGCAGGATAAAAGTGATGGAATGTGTCTGATATTCTCAAAACTTCCTTTTACCATCTTCTCTACTTCTTGTGGCCTTCAGTGGACATTCAGTGAGTATCTAGTAACTCAGTCACACAGCTTGCATGGGAACATTGACATATTATGCTTACTACTGTCACTGAAGTGTAGATTCCAGATACTGAGCAATGTCAGTATTTTCACAGGTGAAAATACAGAACACACTGTATTTGTTGCTTGACTCTTGACTGAGCTGCAAGAACGCTGTTACTGAAAGAGTAAAAGTTTCTGTCATATTGTCCAGAGTAAATGCTATCACGATAATGTTTCTTCAGAGAGACAAGCAGATTGATTATATTTCATACAAAAGGAGATATGATCTGAAATGGTGGTTTGGCTTGCCACAGTTATGAATATCCAGTTTAATGAACGCAGTGCCAAGCCATACAGATACATGAATAGTTTTTTTCAAGCACAGTATTGATGTGAAAGATCACAAGATGAGAGATTAAAGGATTAAAGTTTGATTCTTTAATTTTGCGGATGAAGATCTTTGCAAGTGTACTTCATGCATTACAGTATCAAAATGTCACCTGGCCTTGGATTAAAAACATTCAAATACTTTTTTGATAGTTTTAACTGGGCTAAATTTTTTCTTTGAAAATGGTGTTTGTTTAATTATGATGGACTTCTGTGCCTAAGGCAGGAGTACCCAGTTCATGGCTATGAACTTGCATGTGGCACATAAGCAGATGAAATACGTTTTATGTGCTGGAACTGTATCATGTGACTACAGCACTGGCTGAGTACTGGCACAGAGACTGCTGCACACACTACAATTCTGGCTGGAGGAGGAAGCAAGCCAGGAAAATAGCTCCAAAATTCATTGGTGGCTCCCAGGTCTCTTTAGGACCATCTGTACACTCAGCCCACATCCATACTGTCTGCAGGGGTTGGGAACTGCTGTCAGTAAGCTATGAACTTCCCTTAGATCTCCTTTTCCCCTTGAAATTCCTAAAAATAGGAGCAGATACAGTTAAGAAATAGGATGTAGAGTGATGTTTTTGTCTGATTATAATAGTTGCTATTAATATTAAAACAAACAACAACAACAACAAACCAAACAAATTTAGTAAAGAGAAGCCAGAAAATCATGAAAAAGAAAATATTTACTTGAAATCTGGAACTTTTTCCTAAGAATGTCACCACTTTTCCAATTTTCTTCTCAGGGAAAAATTCTAATTTTTCTTTTCCTTTTGTTCTAATTTCAAACATCTGTGAAAGTTACGCCAATCCAAATGAGCCAAATAAATAGCTAGAACCTGATCCAAGCAAGTCTTATCGTCTTGGTTTCCTACACGTATAGTTTTTTGTACATGTGATAATTGGCATTCCTGTTGACCATCAGCATGGTGAAGATGTAACTTCTTGATGTGGTTTTGTGATTTTTTTTTTTTTGTTGTCCACATCAGAATACCATGTGGAGTTCAAGAGTTAATGTTCTGGTTCTGTGGACTGCCTTTCTTGGGCATTTTGGTTCTCAGAGGGGAGGAGCAGCATTCTGGAGGACTTGTGTGCAGAGGAAGAAAGGTGAAGATCCTGGCAGGGCAGCAGCTGCTCTCCATCCCTCTGAGTTGCTCTCTCTGTTTGCGCGAAGAAAAAGCATGTGCTTCCCCTGCAGTCTACTAGTGTAAAACTTCATGGTTTTGACACAATTTTCTGTCATTTTGTTTGATTTAGTAAATTATCATTCCTTCTCAGATGTTGGTTTTTTTTTTTTTTTTTTTTTAGATCCATCTGCTATCTTCCTACCCTTCCTCCCCACAAGTGCCTTGCCTCATTAGTCATGGGCCGTGGCCAGCCACACTGCAAAAGGTGGGGTAGTTTTTTTTTCCCCTATCTCTTTTGTCTCCTTCTGGGCTTGCGCCCCTGTCGTGGACTCAGATCTAGAGATAACAAAATCAGAGTTCAGAAGGTAATGAGAAAGGAAATATTTCTTTCTTTCGATGTTAAACTCAATAGGTTTTCTAATTTTAATAATATTTCCATCTATTTAAGTCTTACAAAAAAGAGAGTGTACCAGTTACCTATCTGAACTATTTCCCAAGTCATTGAAAAGCCAAGACAGTCCGTCTTCCACTTCTTTATACAGAATGCTCTTTCATAAGCATACGGACTTAGGGAAACAGACAAGTTTTACTCATCTCTTTCATCTTCTGGGTGCTGTTGTGTACATACTGTGCTGTGTTACTGAGAAACTCAGTAAATTATAGTTCAAGGGTTGCAATTTGCTGATTCCAAGTGTCCAAGAAAGATTCCTTGGGCTTGCCTAACATGTACTGGTACAAGTCACAATATAATATAATACATCTTCATTCCCCTTCCTTATCCACAGAGTGACATAACAAACTATTTTTCAAAAAATGTTTTTCCTTCTTTTAGTTCAGTCTGCCAAACAGTGTCAAATGGAGATAAAAATGACAAGGACAGAAAAATAAAGGAATCATGCAGAACGAAAAGCCTCATTTATCAGGACAGAAAACCCAGTTCTCCGAAGACTGGTGTTATCCCATTTATAAGCTAGTTCACATTCTTAAGCACCGACAGGTCATTTTCTCGGATACTATCTGAAGACTCTTCTCTTAATCTTGACATAAATTTTTATGGGTGTTTAACCTGTGCCAAGACTGTAACATTTAAATCAGTGGAGGTTTTTTTTATTTTCATCCCCCTCTTGTACTACTTTTACAAGGAGTACATTAAAGCATGTCACACATTCCTTATGTGAGAGGGAGAAAAGAAAGTTTATGAGAACATATGTATATTCAAAAAGCAATTGATTGCTATTAAAACAGTTAAAGTATGTTCACGTAGATGTGGAATTCATAGTAAGTGGACTGCATAGCCTAACTGCTTCACCAGATAGATCGTTTTATTGTTGTTGTTATACAATTTTTTTTTCTGATTTCAAAATATTCTGTCTAGAGAAGCAAATTTATTGTTGCTTAAAAAAAATAAAATCATATATGTAATATCTCCATGTATAGTTCCCTATAATTTGGTGTGGAGAAAAAAAAATGAGGAAAAAAATATTTATATTTTTACAGCACCAAACCTTCTGTCTCTTTTTATATTTTCTTTTTTTTTTTTTTTTTTTTTCCCTCAAGTATCTTAAAGCATTTTATGAACATCAGATTATCCTGAAAAAACTGCTCTGAGGACGGATAGATTTTAGCCAGTACAGACCAAGAAATGCAGACACAAAGAATCTCTATATTTTTACTCGGGGAAGAGAACACGTGGCAGCTAATATTTCAATGAAAGCTGTTGAGTTAAGTGTTTACTTCTATAGCAAGCTTGAGAAGTCTATGAGTATGCCAAGAGTGCCTGTATGTTTTCGCTCCATCAGCTGTTATTTGAAGGTACATTAGCACCACTGTGTAGAAGTATATATTTATACCTATAAATGCAATAGCCATCCTCCAAAACCTACATAAGCAGCCACATAGAAAGGTGCACAGGTGAGGTTAGGAGAAAGGTCGCTGTCTCAAAACAGATCTGGTTTTACTGTATGAGATTGTGCCTTACTTTTCCACACAGATAACCAGATTTTGAGCTAGCAGGTGCCACTGTGATCATCTGGTCTGATTTTTTTCATAGACTTTTATTCAGACATTCAAGCTCATCGATAGTCATTTTAGGGCTGGAGTAATGATCTGAGCTGGAACAGGAATCCATCTAAACCATCTGTGTCAGAAACTGCTGGACCAGAACATAGCACTTACAAATCTGATGAATGCGTGGGGACGCAGTCCCACAATATGGTACCCCAAAGGACCATATGTAGTACCCAGTGATTAAGCAAAAGAAGAGATCTTGGCCTAAAAATACTTTGCTGTTGTTCTGATATATTTCCTCAACTTTACCATGCATTACAATTGCTGAGTACCCCACAAGGAAACATTTTCAAAGTAGAAACATGAAGATGCATTGCACATGTCTAGATCTGAGGTAATCATATAAACTCCCCTCATAGTTAATGAGGAGGCATGGACATTTCCATTGTGCCACTGATTTCAGCATAAAGTTGATTTCATTAGATTATAGAACCACCAAGGTTGGAAAAGAATTCCAAGATCATCCAGTCCAATTGTTCACCCATCACCAATCTTTCCCACTAACGCATGTCCCTCAGTACAACATTTAAAAGTTTCTTGAACATCTCCAGAGTCAGTGATTTCATCACCTCCCTAGGTAGCCTGTTCCAGCACTTCACTACACACTCAGGGAAGAGGTATTTCCTAATTTGCAACCTGAACATCCCTTGGTACAACTTGAAGCATTCCCTCTAGTCCTAGCTACATGGGAGAAGAGGCCGATTCCCCCCTCACCACAACCTCCATTCAGGTAGTTGTAGAGGGCACTAAGGTCTCCTCTGACCCTCCTCTTCTCTAGACTGAACAATCCCAGTTTCCTCAGCTACTCCTCATAAGGCGTGTGCTCCAGACCCCTCACCACCTTTATTGTCCTTCTCTAAAGTATTCTAGTACCCTGATGACTTCCCTGTACTGAGGGGCCCAAAACTGATCACAGTACTCGAGATGCAGCTTCACCAGGGCTGTGTACAGAGAGATAATCTCTTCTGTGCTCCTGCTGGCAACACTATTTCTGATACAAGCCAGGATATCATTGGTCTTCTTAGCCACTTGGGCACACTGCTAACTCATGTTAAGCTGAGTGTCGACCAATAACCTTAGGTCCACTTCCTCTACACAGTTTTCCATCCACTCTACCTCAAGCCTGTAACATTGTCTGGGGTTGTGGCCAAAGTGCAGAACCCAAAACTTGATCTTGTTGAACTTCATCCCGTTGGCCTTAGCCCAGTTATCCAGCCTGTCTAGATCCCTCTGTAGGGCCTTCCTACCCCCATGCAGATCAACACTTTCTCCAAACTTGGTGTCATTTGCAAACTTACTGAGGGTGCACTCAGTGCCCTTGTCTAGGTCATCCATATAGACACTAAAGAAGATAGGCCCCAATACCCAGTCGTGACCAGTCACTGGCTGGATTCAACTCCATTCACCACCACTCTCTGGGCCTCCAGCCAGTTCTTTACCCAGAAAAAAAGTATACCTGTCCAAGCCATGGCTGCCAGTTTCTCCAGGAGAACAACTGTGGCATACAGCGTCAAAGGCTTTGCTGAAGTCTAGATAGACTGTTTCAACAGACTTTCCCTCATCCACCAGGAGATCACGAGAGGTCACAAGATCATAGAAGGAGATCAGGTCAGTCAAACAGGACCTACCTTTCATGAACCCATGATAACTGGTCTGACTATTAAAAATAGATGTAAAGAAGGCATTGAGAATCTCAGCCTTTTTCTTTATTCTCAGTAGTCATGTTCTCTGCTGCATCCACTAAAGGATAGAGATTCTCCTTAGTCCTCTTACTGTTGATATATTTGTAAAAAAGTCTTTTATTCTCTTTCACCCCAATAACCAGTTTGAGTTCAAGTGGGCTTTTGCCTTTCTGATTTTTCTCCCTGCACATCCTAACAATTTCTTTGTATCCTCCCTGAGCTTCTCATCCCTTCTTCCATAGAAGGTAGATTCTTTTTTCTCCTGGAGCCTCAGGAAAAGCTCTCTGTTCATCCACACTGATTTTCTTCCCCGATGGTTCATCTTATGGCTCAGGGGGATAGTCTGCTCCTGAGCCTCTAAGACCTCCTTCATGAGGAGCAACCAGCCTCTCTGGACAACTTTACCCTTCAGGACTGAATCTTAAGGAACTCTACCTACTAATAGTCCTGAACAGTTCAAAGTCTGCCCTCTGGAAATCCAAGGTAGCAGTTTTGCTGTCCCCCTCCTGTCTTCCCCAAGAATTGAGAACTCTACCATTTTGTGGTCACTCTATCCAAGAAAGCATTAGACCTTCACCAATCTCACCAATCATCTCTCACCAATCCTTCTCTGTTTCAAAAGTATATAAGATGAATCACCACATTTTTCTTTGCCCTGGTTATAAAAGGAGCACAAGATGAGTCACCTGTTTTCAGCTCTCTAAAGTTAGGTTAGTAGAATCCCACCCCAAGCTTCTTTTGAGGTTGTCAAACCAGTTTCTGACAAATTTAACACCACAGAGATGAGGACTTGTTACCATCCATATTGTTAGAAGAATGGATACTTTCCCTAAGCAAAATCAGCAGACACGGACTTTAGCACTGACTGAAAAACATGATGGACAGGTCAAAATCCAGTGTTAGGAAAGCCTGTTCTTTTAATATTCATTGAAAAGGAACACCTGGTTGTCCTTTTTATCCATGAAAATTGTTGCATGATGACAATTGTGCATTGTCAGAAATGCCAGCGCACAGAAGTGTCTTATATGGCATCAGAAAAATCCTGAATTCACACAAAAGAAAACTGACCCATCCTAAGATTTCAGGGAATTTTTTATTTTTTTTTTTAACTTTACTACACGAAATAGAACTCTTAGTTTAGTTTCATTTACCATATATTAATGCATATATAAATTAAACACATCCTCAGGATTTAAGGCTCATAGTGGCCTTAAAATGTATTCAAAAGGAGAGTTTCTGACCATGATTCCTAACTACATATTTAAACTACTGTGAGAGGTTTATTATCATTTTTTTTTATCTTAGATCTAATCAAAAATTAATAATTGCAGTTAAATTCCTAAGGTTTATGTATCTATATCCGTCAACAATTTTTTTCTCTGATAGGCTTTACATCAAGCTCATATGCCTCTATGTAACTGACCAAAATTTTTCCACCTTTCACAGCAGCCTAGTTAGTAGAATTGTTTTCCAACACTGCAAGCATTTCAGCACTGACTTTGCAAGTTTGCTTCCCATTTGTGTTCCTTCCAGTATTTTGTCACAAATTTATAGCATCTCTTTGACAGTAAATTTCGCAGCACTGGGTAATAGGCTATGAGGCTGCTTTTAGCAGATCTATTAATTTTCTGTCATCTTCTCTATTTCCTATATTTTATTTGACGTGTTAGATTATTTATGAACTGTTTTTTTTATTGATATTTACTTTAATCTTGTTTTTTACTCTGTTTTGCTTTAATTTAGGAAAGAGCTAATCTGGTCAGACCTTAAAGGTAGCTGTGCCAATACCCTTTAGAACATACATCAACTCGAAGACAGCTGCTTTTCAGGCACTGAGTAATAGATGTGAATAAATGAATCACAACAAATAATCTAGTCAATAGGCCAGATTCTCTTTCCCTCACATTTATTCAACAAATATCATGTCAAGCATAATATTCTATAGATTGATGGCTTTGGAAATTTGAGCAGTGGTGCTTGACCAGAAGTAGCCAGATGAAGTTATTCCAATTCCTTTAGTTAATCAGCAAGCTCACTTTCCATAAGACTGCATTTCCTCTCCTGGGCCTGGTGTGCATTGAACAAGGCTGTAATTTAATGTGGACAGATGGCTGCAGCACAGGTTGTTGTGGTTAATACCTTAAGCTCCAGGCGTATCCCATTCAATAGCCAAAGTGGTTCCTTTTGTATAAGCACAATGTGACAGAGATTTCTGAGTGCAAAGACAAGGCTTTCAATGATGTCTCATAGGTGCTACTCTGAAAATTGTTTTTCGTGTACCTTTCTGCAGATGAAATGGAATCTTCATGGAGACTCAATGCAAGAGGGAAGGAAGGTGGCTAAAGTAAGTACAGTTCTTGTTTTAAGAAATATAATCACTATAAATTTCCGCAGAACTTGAATTGTTCTACTACAGGTCTTAATTTTTTCACAGTGGAATTCACTTCTTCAAAAAAGAAGAATCCAAGGCAAAAAAAGCACAAATATCTGTTATAAATAAGATTAAAACTCAAGATTTCTTTGTGAGGCTGTAAATAAAGTCTCAGTCTCTACTCAGTGAGTTAATTGGTAAGGCTAACTGAGGGATACCACAGAGCTACTTTGCAAAAGTGCATTTTTAAATTAAAACCAAAGGAATGGACTATGCCTGCTTCAGCCAGGTAACCACAGGAAAAAGCCACACATAAGATCTGAGAGTTTTGATGTTTCATGTTTCAGTGTTGTGTCCTGTACATGGTGTTAGTAGATGGACTTGGGAGTAGGTGACGC
Source organism: Meleagris gallopavo (assembly GCF_905368555.1). NCBI lineage: Eukaryota > Metazoa > Chordata > Aves > Galliformes > Phasianidae > Meleagris > Meleagris gallopavo. Next base: position 36,608,102 of record NC_139404.1, read on the forward strand.
CGGGGACAGCGTCAGCAGTTAGGGATGAGATGACAGTGGTCATGAAATCTGAAGATGTCGTATTTAATGTGATTGTGTGTTTTTAAAATCAAGGGAAGGATTTGTGAAATTTTTCTAATTCAGCATTCATTCTGTAGACCAAGCTTCTTCATGGATCTACTGACAAAGACATACGCTCCTGTTAAAAACTGTTCAAAGACAAAAGGAGTGAATATATACTATTGGTGTTTTAGAGCACAGATCAAAGACAAACTTCTCACATCTTTTAGAGGTCTGAGCTCTGTTGCACTCTGCAGTTCTGCATTCAGGTAAACAATTGCCATTTAATTTCCAGTTTCCAATTTTTTGTTTACTCTTTAGTTTCCAAAAAGGAAAAGAAGTAGAAGTAATAAAGACATAATTCTACTTTCACATTAGCTACTGATATTTGTAAAGTCTATCTTTCATCAAGGGTATTGTTGCAAGCAAAATTAAAGGTGCTTTCTTGTGTAATCAGTCCACCAAAGGGATTCACAGATCTTGTGTCAGCAAACTTGACTTACTGCATAAGAACCACAGTAACAGGAAATATGTGAGAGGTATGGTATTATTACACCTTTCCTCATGTTGGAATCACAAAATTATTTTATGCTTCTCCTTGCTATCATCTTTGCAATCTTTCAGTCACCTGTTCTAAGTCTTATAAGGCATTTGCATTTTAAAACTTGTTGATGTTATTGTCAGGAATCTCTAGCTCTGTGTCTGCCTGCTCAGCCCTGGTACGCTGTACTTACTACCTTACCCCCAAGACACACAAGTTTTCAGTCAGATCTTCATTCTGCTTGTTTACCCCAGCTCACAGACACCAGCCTTCAAATAGTAGTTGTGCTTCTTTCATCATGCTGTCTGTAGCTGGTGTTCCAAGTGACTGAAAATATGTGCTACAAATGTAATCTCACCCAAAAAAGCCTTTTGGAGGTAATGTCTCTCAGAAGATGGAAAGTGAGGCTCAGATACTAACATTTTTGAAGTATGGGCATTGATTTGATCCACAGTTTTTCACATTCTCCTATGAAGGCTGCAGTATCTATCATTTTGAGACATTTATTCTGGGTGTCTTATCTCAGAGAAACCTTATTTATATTGCCTCAGATTTGGAACTGGAGACCTTCCAGGGAGACCTATCAAAAACACCAAATTTCAGGACAAGTCATTAAGTGTGGAATTTTGGAACATGTAAATAAAATCATCCTCTAAAATGAGAAAATTTTTTAAGGTACCTTAACTTTATCAAAGTTTGAGCTGGCCCATACACAGCTGACTACAAACCTATATATTACCTATATATTATTATTTATTTCAGTATTGCTTTAAAGTCATGGACAGCTATGCAGGGAAACAAAGTTGGGGTTCCTCACAACATTAGTATCTGCAATTATGGAAAATTAAAAGGCAAATTATAAAAAATACAAAAAAAATCAGAACCTGCACAACCTAAAAGGGAAGGTTTTGCATTCCTTAAACAACTCCTTAATGTTGAAGTCTTTATTATCCTTTGAATATATTCCATGGTAAGGCTTCAAAAAATCTTTCCTGAAGTGTGATCTATACAAATGCTATCACCTGTGTGTCAGAAGTGAGCATAGCTATCATTGCTTATTTCCACATTAAAAGCTTAAATTAACTTCTACATCACATCTTTTGTTCAATCATGAACATGGGACATAGATCCCATTAATACATAATAGTAATTTATACAGCCTTCTATATAAAAACCAATTGAAAAATTATGGCAAAATTAATTGAGTTATATAAACAATTAATAAGATATGATTAAATATATAAGTCAATTAATTTTGCCATAATTTTTGTGCTAGTCACATTTAGAATATTTATCATTTTCAATATCAGCATTGCCACTATTTGCCGAATAATTTCAGTTCTCTATGATCTGGAAGCAACTCCAGAGTTGTAGAAAGCTGTTCACTGAATAATTCACCATGTCTTATGAATACTAACTTACTCAAAGAATCACATAATTTCTTATTATATCACTTAGATAATGAATATTTCTTTAAATTTGTCACCACTTTTCATCAGACTACAGTAGCAGCTTGTGAGTTAAAGAATATTTTCCACAATTTATTTCTGTCTATTTAGTTGGTAGAATAGTAAAAAGATCATATTAGTTTTCAGACAGTGGAGTTACTGTAAGTGAAACTTGAAACAAACTTAGTATCTCTGTTTCATTTTCTACAAAGGCACATATTTTCCATTTTCACTTTCAGAAAGGTTCTGCAATGGTACCAAGCTGGCCATACTCAGTTTTTTCTAACAGTAGGTAGATGGTCATTAAGAAACACTTCTGAGAAATTAGGCCAAGTCACAAAGTCTTTCAGCTATCAAATGTCAGTCTTAATTTCTGAAATATGCAGGATTAAAATTTTAAATTTCACAGCAGGGCAAAGCAAGCAATAGAACACTCCACTCTGCTGAGAGTGAAGAACCTCATGCTCTGCTAATAGTTTAGAAACTCCTAAATAGTAAAATTTCATCAAAGGAAGAGTCTTAGTAATGGTGGTACATTTTTCCCAGTGGGTAAGTTTGGTATCTGCCACTAAGCTTGCTAGGGCATACAGCTCACATTCCCATTCCCAGCTGAATTGGCTGTTTGAGATCACACTGTCTTCTTACTTTGGCATCTTTGTTCTTCTCTAAGTTGTTCAAGTCTGCCAGTTTAGCCCACTTTCAGACCTCATTCCTTAAGATGCATCTAGATACCTCAGTGCAACCCCTGAGAAGTTTTGATTATCACTGATAAGATTTCAAAATAGCTTGTGTAAAAGGGTAGGGAGAGGAAACATGAGTTTAATATTTCTTTAAGTAAAGCAATCAGAAAAAGCTGAGACAAAAACATCCATATTAAATGTTTCTTCTGCCAACTTAGAAAATAGTCACCCAAGTAAATAGCTTGTAAAATTTAATTAGTCCATGAGGAGCTGTCATGTTAAATTTGGATGCTAGATTCAGCATTAGAAACTGTTAAATAAAGAGATTCTTTGTAAAGGCAAACCTCCAAAATAATAAACCAGTTGTCAAAGAAGCAATATTACCCATTTGGACTCAGAAGATGCAGGTTATTTATCCTATTCTAAAATTCTTAACAGTACTTGCCAATTAATTGAAGATATTGAACATGTGCAAGTGAAATAAAACATTTACACACACCTATAGTGCTGTTGAAAATGGTGTTGAGTTGATAATTTTTTTCAACAGTGAATGAAAAGAATACATAAATGAAATGTGTTCAGATCAGCAGGATATAATTTCCTTTGCCTTGTGATCCCATTCCATTTTTCCTCACTAGAAAGATGGAGTAAAGAGTGTTCCGCAGCCTCACTGCTCCCCTCAGACAAAACCAACTGTGGAACTAACTTAAATGAATACTCAATTTAAAAGAAAATTGAATAGCCTCAGAGGTGGAGGTCATTATAATCTAAATAATCCAGAGCATGATGATAGTCACTTTCCAGAGCAGGGCAGGGCAGAGCAGCTCCACAAGGAAGAATAGAGAGCCATTGTGTCTTATTATGAGTTTCTTAAAAAATAGGTGTTGTACAAAGAAACCTACAGTCACCTGTGTGTTTTGAACCTTGCTGCAAAATTGTTCTTTTTTTTCCTTCTTTTATTTCCCAACTATTTTTTTTATTAATTCCAATTAAATACTTGTTTTCAGTTTGATAAAACCAAGAAGTTCTCAGCAAAAAGTGGCTTAATATTTACTTAATGTTTATTATGCAGTTCCATTGATCCCAGAACAAAGCCTCTTTCTACTATCTTTCATATTTAGTATGTCCTTTCAGCAAATCATATGCAGCCTCCATTCTGCAAACTCATAAAAATTCTTAATGAGCATCACCAAATATTCAGAAAAATACATGTATACATATAAGAAAGAAAGAGACTTAAGAGTTGTTCTAAAATGGCTAACAACATAACTCAAACAATGTTTATGTAAGCAGATGTGCATATATAGACATACAAACATAAACAAATATAACTTTTATAACAATACATACAGTTAGTACAGTGAGTACAGACGTGTAAATTCATATTGTTCTTAAAAGTGTAGTTGATTATAGAACTTTAAATAAACATTGCACTGTTCTATAAGTTTTGATGCCAAATCTTCTAACTAAAAGGTTATTTATGTTGGTGGTTTGTTTTTTAAAAACATAATTAGTCAAAGTTGTCAATAGGACATATTCTAAAATAAATATTGTGATTATTTTACTTTCTTTTAAATAAGCCTTAGGTATGGAGATCTAAATATAGAATCCACATCACTAAATGTTTTCAAGATGTCAATGCATAATCTCACCTGGATTCTCTTTTCCCATTGGTTTGATGCTCTTTAGAGGTTCTATGGACCTCAATACAATTCTACGATACCAAGTATTTTTAATTAATTAATTTATATGCACTGAAGTGTATTTATCTTTAACAGACAACCTAATTGGTAGTCTAGTCCAAACACTCGAACCTTCAGTAAGTTTACAAGTGTATACTGTGTTCATGCTCCTCCTGTGGAGAAACCTGATCACAGACTTCCTTACATAAATGGGGAAAATATAAAACAGTGATGTGAAAAATGGAAATAATAGGACATCTTATCTTCCACAGGAAGAAAATGTGAGAATAGGAGAGAATGTGCCTGGTGTGGTCAGACAAGTTCCCTAAAGTTGCAGGGCACATTACAGTCTATACTGAGTTTGGATCTGCTCCCCTTTTGTTTAATGGAGTGTCAGAACTGGTCCTTTCGTAAATATGGCAGCTAGAAGCTATTATGTTTGATTTGTTAAAGAAATAATATCTGACAGTTCCTTCTATAACTGTTATTCTCTCTTTTCTGTTACAAAAACAAAGAAGAGTTTTACTCTCAGAATTGACGGTGTTAAAAAAAAGCCAACAAATCTATCTTTGATATTTTAGTTAATTTAAAGAAGAAAATGTTCACAGATTAGTACATCATATCATTTGGAGATGAAAAGTTTTTTGAAAATTTTGCATGTAACCTTATATAGATATTACAATATTACAGTAAAAAAATCTTATAAGGCACGAAATAAATTACACAGATATATTTCACTTATAATGTATGCTACTCAGTTGGATACCTGTATCTAACTTTAGAAATATCTGAATCACCACAAAAAATCCTAATATTCATTTAAGGTTTAGTAGAGTTTTTATTAAAATAGATCTGCAAATTCTGTAATTTTATAAGAAGCTTAAATCAAGGCCAGTGAGCAAAAGAAAAGTAATGTATTGCTTTGGGATATGCACTTCTCTGGGAGTAAAAAAAATATTTTTTTCTCTAGTGAGACTCTTTTGTCTCTTTGAGTATAGTCAATATATCACACTTCATCCCCTGAGGATTGGCAAAGTTATTCATTCAGTGTCCTCTGTAATCTGATACTGGTCATCAACAATTTCACTGAAGCATATATGTTGCCATATCCATCCTATTTAAGCATTCATCAGAGACACTTTTATGATGACAGCCTCAAGTTAACATGGATTTGCAAAATGAAGATTGTTAATTGCTGTTAGCTGTAGTCGCTAATATCCTGCAAGATGGTATCAGATGCCAAAATAAGCCGGTTCAAAACAGTAATCTTTTAAAATTGACAGTTCAAATTCTTCTGAGTTATTCATTAAATAAGGGTGGTATAATAGCCTTTCTAAACAAATGAAAACATGGAAAAAAGGCACACAGTATAATTTAGGAGAAAAAAAAAAACAGCTATATTTATTTATACAGTTAAGTAAAATATTCTATTCTTTTTCTGAATATATCTTGTATCACTATGGAAATTTCATAAATTTAAGTCTTTTACTCTATCATGCCTTAGTTTTTTTTAAATGTCTTTTACACTATAAGTAGTCAGAATTGTGATAGCCTTGAAGTGCCCTTTGATATTTCAAGTATTCTCAGGAGTACCAATGATTTTAAGTGTAACTATTTATAATTTCAGTTTTCATTAGTAAATAATCTCATTAGTGTCTATTCCTGTATGCATTATCTTGTCTGAAATAATATTAAACATTTTGAGAATGAATACAACAAAAACAAAAGGCAAGCTTAAAGACAAATATATAAATAGCACTTTAGAAATAACTGTATTGTTGTGTTTCTAGTTTTTCTTCTTATATTCTTTAGTATAACATTTTCATTTTATTATTTGTCTAACCAGATAAATGTTAAAGTGTCATTTAAAGTATTTTTTCAAGACGTTACAGTTACTTTAGAAAATATAGGCAAAAGAATGAATGAATGAATGAATGGGCATGAATTGTCTTTTATCTGTGAAGAATTTCTTCTGCCATGATCTTTCTGAATTATGCCAATCATCTTTATAAAATCTACAAGAATCCTCTAGTATTCATTCACCATCACAATTTGAGTGATAGTTGCCTTTTATCATTACAACCTCAGCAAGTTTGCAGGTAACACCAAACCAAGTGGTGATATGACAGAAGGAAGGAATGCCATCAAAGGTACGCAGACAAGCTCAAAAAGTGGACCTGTGTGAACATAATGAGGTTTAACAAGACCAAGTGCAAGGTACTGCAATTGGGTCAGAGCAATCCTAAGCTGGAGTAAGACTGGGAGAAGAAATCATTTAGAGTAGCCTAGTGGAGAAGGACTTGAGGTGTTCTGGTGGATGAAAAGCTCAACGTGAGCTATTAGTTTGCTCTTGCAGCCTGGAAGGTCAATTGTAACCTGGGTTGTATCAAGAGAAGGATGGTCAGCAAATCAAGAGAGATGTACCACCACAATCTTAATGTTTCAGTCAGCTTCTATCAGTCTTTTTTTCTGAAACCTAAGCCTTCTTCCCCAAATTCATCTTTGTGTCCATGATCAGGTTTCTGCTCTGTCTTTTACTGATTGATCCAAAGAGAGAGATACTAGCATGGAACAGATACTTTTAAAGAATTTCTTAGTAGTCATTTTCACTGATGAAGAAAAGGGTACAGGTACTACTTCTTTTCTGTATTGTCTGTTGGTGTCCCTCTGAACTGTTTCCTAGGGACTGCTTGATGTAATGCTAGGTTTTGCTAACAATGCAAATAACCACTGCTAAAGTCGTGTCTGAAAATAGAAAGGAAAACATTATAAATCTCCACCGTGATTTCTTATTTTCACCAAGAAATCAACTTCAGTTGGAATTAAACTATATTTTTAAAGATAAAGTGGTTTTCACTGTGATGTAAATTCTTAAGAGTCTAAGGAGACCTAAGCCATATGTAAGCCATTTGATATATGACTCCTTGTTTGGTGGACATAGACCATATCATGTTTGACCTTGAAATTCACTGGAAGCCACATCCTGAAAGAGTTTGTTGGAATTTAAAGGAAATTCACTCAAACCTTCACTGATCTATTTGCAGCATAAGAGTATTTAAGCAATAATGTTTATTCCATGAATAGAGTTAGAACATGGACTCAAGCAAAATTCAAATTCCTCTAGTGTTGGGGAATGGCTGCGAGAGCAGGGCGGACATGAGGCTGTGTACGAGCATAACTAGTGCGGCAGCACACAGTGCAAACCCATGAGAAAACATTAGGAGTTAAGATAGGAGTCACAACATCCTTGGGGCAGCATGTAAATAGCAGGCCCACATCCACAGCTGTGCTCTGTGGATATGTGGGGGGCTGATAAGCAGATGAGCTCAGTGGCAGGTGTGAATGCTGGCTGAGCATTGGTTGAAGCTAGGCAGCCCACCTCGCCGCCCACCTTGCGCTCCAATAGTAAGTGAACACTTGTGTATTAGAATCATATATAAACCCTATGTGTGCAACAATAAAGTGAAGCTTGATCACTCATATTGAGTACTGTTGTGCATCCCTGCTTGAGAACAATCTGATTAGGATGCTATCCGCGGCACTCTAGGGCTTTAAATGTCAGTGTTCCTTGTATGAGTGTCTCAATATAAATTTAACACTGTTCCTAACACGTGTACTGTATTAATCCTAAAGCATTTCAGATTTAAGAAAATAAAGAAAGAAAAAGCTGAGAATTAGCCATTTATTCCTACTCTTCAGTTTACCTCCTATAGCTATTTTTTAATGTATGCCACAGTATTATGTTTTTAAATATATGTCACTATGATATTTCTCCTTATTTTAATCTTATTTCTCCAAATGGGATTTTAAGTTTTTCTGAAAAAAAGAAGTTTTCATGGAAGAAATTATATATACCTCTCACTTGCCATTGTGTAGTGCTTAGCATTAGAACACCACATTGTTCTTGTTTAACCCAGCAGGTAGCTAAGCACCATAGAGTCATTTGCTCACCATCTCTCTTCCCACTGGGATGTGTACAGGAATAAAAAATAATAATAATTTTAAAAAAAACATGTAGAACTTGTGGGTTAAAATAAAAACTATGTAACAAGGCAGAAAAAAAGGAAGAGGAAAAAGAAAGAATAATAGCTATGTTAATAATTTATATATATGAAACAAGTGATGCACAAGCAATTGCCCACCACCTGCCAACCAGTGTCCAGCTAATACTCAAATAGTGGCTGCTCGCACAAAAAACTCCTCACTGTTTTCAATTTTTTTCCACATTATGTCAGATGGTATGGGAGATCATTTGGGCCAGTTTAGATCCACTGTCCTGGTTCTGTCCCCTCCCAGCTCCTTGAATATCTAAATATATCTCACTCGCAAGACAGTATGAGAAGCTGAGGAAACCAAAACAGCCTGGTGCTGTACAGTGCTACTGAGCAACAACTAAAACATCAGTGTGTTATCAACATTGTTTTTCTCCTAAAGGCCAAACCTAGCATTGTATTAGACACTATGAAGAAAAAATCAACTTTGCTCCAGTTGAAATCAGGACACATTCGCTTTGCTTCTGGAGAGTCCTAACCTACACCATTGTCATACATATTCTTCAGACACTGTTCCAGATCCTTAGAGTATAGAAATGTTTACCTGGGTATCATTGTTTAATGACGTGTTTTGTGATAAATCAGAATTAATGAGAAAATGCTATGTAGTCTGCCGAGCCAGGGAATTGGTAAGGAAAGGGAAGCTGCAAGACATGAAACATGGTCTGGCCTCAAGTAAAACTAGCATGATTCCATCATCACTTTCAACAGTCCTGACTAACTTCTCCTGTTCAGTTTTACTTCTAATGTCTTTTTTTTTTTTCTTCATTATTGAGCCTTGCAAAACAAACAACAGTAGTCCTTCTGAAGACTACCTGCCCTCTTTTCATATTTTGCAAAAAGTAAAGGCAAAATATGTTCAACCAATGCACCTAACATTTTGTATCATCTGTAGCATGCAAGGTAGATTAACAGTAGAACGTTTTGTTTATTAGAAGTCTGCTGTGGTAGTTGCTTGGAGCTAGGACGCAGTTCTTAAATACTCTGACCCCTGCACTTTATAAGTCCAAGCTGCTATTTTGCACTGGAGTGGATTACATACAGTGAACTGAAATCAATAAGACAGAAGTTCTCTAATACATTAGATCCCTTTAGTGATTTCTCTCACATGCATCAACTTTGTACCAAAGAAACACAATATTATGACTGCTTATGTCTCTAGAATTACTTTTCTTTTAGTGGTTTAGTTTGCAAATCCTCAAGAAATAGAAATGCTGTTTTGCATTTCTTACTACTCTTTTTCCTTTGCTCACTTTATCTTAGGTGATATGGTCTTTCTATTCAGGTAATATCATTCCTACCACACACTTCCAAAGGATAAAATAATTTTAGCTAGAAGTTTATGAAAACTTAGACACATGAACCAGGAAATTATAGTCAAGGTTAAAACGTAAGTATGGAATTCATATCTGTCTCCAGAGATGTAATTATGTGATGAGGAGAGATGTTTTAATTGCTATCCTAGATAAGGCCAGCATATAGCTGTTATATTCAAAGCCGCATCTAGAACAAAGAAATTGTACAAATTAAAGAAAAGGAACTATTTAATCCCCTGAACAATTTCAGTAATTATTTTTACATACATGATTTTCCTTAACTTCCATTGGCTTCAAAGTCATTTATAAAAAAGCACAGTGCCAACCAGGATTTAATTTTCATAATGATTTCCCATTCAGACTGAACAACTCTCTCATGACAACAGATTTGTATCAGGCCTCAAACAATTGGGATATAATATAGGTAATTCTTATAAATGAAAAACATAATTTGCTTTCCATGGTTTTCTTGTAATAAATCTTGTCTGTATTTACAGTTTTACTGTTTCACTATGTTCTGTTTCTGAGGCATATCTCTCAGACAAAAGGGAGAATTGTGTCCTATTCTCCTGACAAATTCCCTAACCTGAAACATTAGAAATATTCAAAAACAAAATTCCCATATATTCAGGAGAAAATAAACATTCAAATGGCAATAGAAGTTTAGAAATTCAGTCACAAATATTTTTGTCTTCAATTTTCTTGGAGAATGTAGCAAAAAACCCAACCAATCAAAAAGGGAAGCATGGAGAGACATCTTAAACTGGGTTTAAAAATAACCAGTGCATTCAATTTAGCTTAACTTTGTCTCAGATTTGTCTCTTTTCTAGATTCAGAGGACAACCTTTATAAAGCCTCATATGTTTATTTCCTTAGACAAACTATTTCATTAATCAGCACAACTGATTATGTCTAACTGCCACCTTCAACGATTAATGAAATGGTTTATCTAAGGAAATAAATATGAGAGCTTTTTAATAATAGTAATTCTGTTTTTGTAATAAAGAAAAGACAACAACAAAAACTAAACTGAAATGGAGAACAGCAAATGCTAGATATTGCAATAATGATCCTTGTAGGGGAGCTGTTAGGTCATAACTTGAACTGGTGGTTGAGCACCTGGTGAAGGCATGTTGCTGGCCCAGAAAGCACAGACAAATTGTACCTGTGTTACCTATGTGACCAGAAGGGTTGGACCCAGGGTAGAGCCACTCTATGCTCATAAAAGGGCCAGCCACTGAAGGGCAGGCATCTCTTGTATATGACCACTGGTCTACCTGTGAATACTTGCATGCTAAGAGCCTGTCAGAAGGAGTTATTTTTCTTTGTAAGCAGAACAAATTATGAGACACTGTATTTTATTGTTGTAATTTGATATTCATCAATTTTCTATTATTTAAAATATAGAAAATAATTTCAGTAGGGCTTTTCTTCTAAATAAAGGTAAGTATCATAATTCTCTTTTCTCCTATTACTGCTACAAAAACAAACAAACAAACAAAAAAAAAACAAAAAAACCCACATTCAAATATGCTTTAAAGTAATTGATTCTTCTTATTTGTCATTCTGGTTTTGGAAATGTGTGTCTTACAGCTACTAATTTAAGGTTTAAGTTAATTCTAATACTTGAACACAAATTTCCTTCATTTCGCTACCAGTCTGTCTGTAGGCTGTAATCATATACTGGACTTACATTTTTGCCATTTTGAATGAATCCCATTTAATTTTAATCTTAAGTGTTCTTGCTTGAATTAGACTATCTTCTTCTATGTAAAAACTTTCAGGATTCAGAGCATTTAATATTATAGTCTTCAACAACACCAGCGACTTGGTTCTTCTGATACTTGCTTATTCTTCCTCATAACTTGAACCTCTGCCTGCTTAATGTCCGATACTTTCATTTACACTGATACTTCCAGAGTGCACTGATAAAATGTTGCTTGGGAGCTATTAGGATGTGGCCTGAACCAGTGATTGAGCACCTGGTAAAGAGTTGTAGCCAGCCCTGGATGCACAGGTGTGGAAACAATTCACCTGAGTGACTGGAAGGGGTAGCTCTCTCTAACCTCATTTGAGGCAGCTGCAAAGGAAACATTGCTACTTGGAGGTTACCCCTTTGGAATGTTTGCTGAGCCCTGGTCTTGGAGAGGGGTGAGTGATTCCTTCTTTATTGCTGGATTGCAATCACTACCTTTCTTGAGTTTAAAATAACTATATCTGCTGCTGCCTGTCCTTACAGGCACTGTAACAATCATGGTACAATAACTACTTTAAGGCAATCTCAGGATAGGTTCTATAAAAGTAAAGACGAAAACAAAACAAAAAAAAATTGTTTCTGGGGAGAAAAGCAGCAATGTCTTGTATGAGCCTTCAGTGTTTATTTTTTTCTGAAATACTTGCGTGCAGGACAACTCCCAAACAGTATCATATCACCAAACAGCTGATAGAAAAGTGACTTTAGAACACTGTGTGACTGAGGAGGAAACAGGAATCAAAGGTAGATTTATAAGGCTTTTTCATAAACATGAGATTCCCTTCTCCATTTGAGGAAAGGGATATAACAATTAAATTCTGCAGTGGCTTATGCATAGTTGGCAAAAAATGCTATGCAAATGTATCGAACACATTGTTACACCACTCCTGACTCCACCAATCATCTTTCTTACTTGAATGCAAAGCATCTCTTCCAGTGTAGGACAGGCGCAACTCTTAGTTTAGCATTTCTATTATCTCTTCTCTTCTTCTATTATCTATTATTCTATATATCTCTGTGGACTTGGTCTTTTCCAGAGTTGAATTTTTGTTGAAACAAGGCTTCTGGTTGGTGTTGGTCACATAATCTGCTTGTTGCTCCTAGCAGAGTCTACAGAAATGATCAGGCAGGTCTTTACAGCTTTTGGTAGAAACAATTAGGTCACAGCCTCAAGGCAAAATCATTGCAGACCCTTTTATTTCAAAAGAAAGTCTTGAGGTGAAACACTTCTAAACATCCAGGCTAGCGTTAAACATTTGCTAGTTTTAGTTACGTTATTCGAAACTTTAACTCACTTGTGACATCCAAAGCAACCACTATATGGACAGCTTCTCCGCAGGAGTAGAACAACATGCATTTGTCAGGAGTGCTTTGGGTTAAGTGATCATACTGTTCAGAAGGAGCAACCTGCTGGAAAGAGCAGTTTACATACAACTTGTACGTCTGCTGGTCTCGGCCAGGCAGGCTCTTCCGCGCATCTGCCTGAATAACAGTAACTGCAAGCATGAATCAGCAGTCAGTAATCCTTGATAATCAACTGCAACTGGAGTTTGTTGATCCATTATTTCTAGGAGTATTTTCTGTGCATGTTACAACTCTACAATCAACTTGATATAATTTTAATATTACCTTGTAGGGTTTGGAAATTCTATAGTTCTTCAGTAAAAGAAAGTTGGAGGTTGTAATCTGGGAATACTGTGTTCACCAGTTTCCAGAAGCATCTTCTTTCTAATATATGGCTGATTGTGTTTTCAAAGTGTTCAGATGCAGACACTGATGGGGAAATTATTTTATGCAGAATTACTGAAGTATTGCAAAGACTGGAAACTGCTGTGAAAATCTAAAGACCCATTGTCAATATCAATTGATATTCTCAATCTCTCTTATAAAGTTCTTGTAAAAGTTATTCTAACCTACATAAGTTTACAAACACTGTTGAAAAACTGAAGTGTCTAAAAGGTTGTGGAGCAAGGGAGTGCAGATAGAAATCTCTTCATAAATGTGAAAGACAAAACACCATCTGAGAAGTCAAGATTATTGCTTATTTTTTATGGAAAATGACAAGGGAGACTAACTACTTTCCTCAAGTAACTATTGTTAGTATTCAGAACAGTATAAAATTCAAAGACTGATTTCCTCAGGAACAAACTTTTTGCCTCTTTCTCAGGCTGGAGAATAGGAGCAAAGGACCTCTAAATTTGCTACCACTTGGCAAACAGGAATAAATATATTTTGAAACACATTCTACAAAATAGAAGTAGTCCATTAGCAATTGAGACAGATGAGTTCTGTTCATCTCTAAGGTTAGCTGTCATCTTGCATGTCAGGTAATGCTAGTTTGTGAGAGCAAGTGTGTAAAACTTGTTTCACACCTATGCATTCAAAAGAGCATTGCTGCAGCAGGGAATTTCTCACTTCTATGCACTAAATTAAAATAAGCTTTCAATTCTAGCTACTGGTCAGTGATCCTAGACACAGCAGAATCGGCAGGCTCTTATTTCATCTGGCAATTCTGGGTAAATTTTAAAGTACTGTGACCTTCAATGATAGACTTGTACAATGTTTGGTAGGCTATTTGATGCACTGATGACTTGGAAAACCAATTGTTCATCTTATTAATAAGTAATTTCAAGTTTCTTGAGGGTTCTTTACCTTCCACACTAGGTAATTCCAGCTGGAATGAATAACATGCCTGTGAATCTAAAACCTTCATTAGATTCTTATTGACACCAACTACTGGACTTAAATAATTTTTTAGAAGAATTTTTCTCTTTTCAGAGGTAGATAATTTTTTGTAATGTTTTATTTCTGCATCTAAACATTACTTTGTGTACCCCGTTGTTCACATTTAGTCAGAAAGTAAGCTGCCATAGTCTTATATTTATTGCCAATTTTAAAGGAATATTTCACTCAAGTATTTTATATTGATGTCTGTAAACTTGAAAAGAGACGTGCAGCATTATATTTTTCAGCTCACTGTACAGAGAGGGTGAATTTCACTTTGTATTTGAATGTAAAACTTCTTTTTTGAATGTCAACTTGACTTCTCTGCTCTTGTGCCTATGTAATTCATCCAAATGAAAAATATAAAATTTCATAAAAAAGGAAACAAATGATAGCCCAGTTTTATTTTTATTTCATTTTTTGCTCTTATGTATTACATTGTGTGTGTGTGTGTGTGTGTGTGTGTTGTGTGTGTGTGTGTGTAATACATCAATATTCAAATAAACCAGAAGTCATTTTTAGTATTGACTTACTTCAGTAAGTCAGTATGCTGTGCCTTATACGCGATGCACCACGCAAAGCACACGAAAAATCTAAAACAAACTTAATGGGCATTGCTAGGAACCACTTGGAACTATTTTCTTGGATTTGTTTGTGTAATCGCTGTTTCTTTATTCTTTAGTTCTATTTCAGTTTGCTTTCATATCTGTTTCTTGTATGATCCATGTTAGCAGTACTGCAAAATACTATCAATAACTGTCAAATATGTATTGAATCACTCATGTCAGGCTTAGAAGTTTTTAATGTTTTCCTCTACATGTCCCCAGAACAGGGGACATTTCAATCTACACACAGAAATGCAATTATGTGATTTTTCTCTTAATGTTCTGAGATTAGGAAATCTAGAGATATTACCTTGTGTTTTACAACGTGCTTTTGCATTTTACTTTAGAATATTTTAATATGGAATGAGTTGCTCTTGATATTTAAAAATTATCTGCAGAAGAAAACAGGAACTATTTTTCGCATTCTCTGGTGCTTTACTGTTCAGCTCATGGCACTGAATTTAACTTCTCTTTTGGACTCTGCAAGGTCTGCTAAATAAAATAGGAAATATGTATTTGTCAGATGTGACCAAAACCTTTTATTTCCCTGAACAGTAGGCAATTACAATATATTGTGAAGGTATGGTCTGTTTGTATAGTTTCACGTATTAAAAAATTCTTAAGGAAAATGTTAGATTTAAATTCAGATACCAAAGAGAACTCTGCTGTATATTGGCTGAATTTTTGTTGTCTTTCTCAGACCATTGTTCCATAGCTGGTTCTCTTAAAAACAATAGGTTTATAATGTTTGAGTGATCTCTACGTATTTTTAAAGCTTAATGGCAAAAGAACCTATTCAAAGAGATAATCTACAGTCATTATCCCATTAACTGTATGTTAAGGACAAAAGTAATCATATTAAACTGTAGCATAAGCAAGCAGAACTGCTGGAATCTGAAGGCTTTACACCTATATGCATTGGGGCTGATTTTATTTTTTTTTTTTTTCCCCCTCAGGCTGTTACTAACCTAAAAAGTTAGTTATTAACCTAAAAAGCAAGTGCTTGTTATTAGATTATAAAGGAAGTTTCACTTACAAGATAATACCGTGGGTCTATGAGTGTTCTGTAGAAGTGCACTTACAGTACTGCTCCGCTGATCCACTGCACTGAATGGGATAGGGTTCAGTTTAGAGAAGCGGGGTTTGACTATTGAGTGCTGCTGGAGAAACTTCATTCAGCATATAGAGGCAGTCTTCAACTCCTTCCTTAGTCACCAGAAGCTAATACAAGACTTACTGGAATAGGACACGTACTCTATGTTGTTCATCCTGGGGAGGGGGTAGGAATGAAGTACAAATTTGAGGTTTTTCATTCAGGCCTATTTTTGCCTTTTTGTGAAATGACTGTTTAATGTAAAATAGACTGTAGGGGAAGCCTACCTGTCAAGGTTTTACATTCAGTCGTCTTGCGTTAAGAGCAAAATGTTTCAAATACTGCTGTGTAGCCTCTTAAATCCATTACTGGCCTTGACCTTTTGCAAAGTATTTTGTTCACAACTTAAAGAGAAAACATGAACATATGCTTTAATTTGTAAGCCCTTTCCATTGTACTGTCAATACATGTCGTGTTTTATGTAGAAGGTTCCAAGTTCTCTTTAGTGATATTGGTAAGTATTAAGGATAGTGGAATGGACAATATGTAGAAAAGACATTGCATTGTAAAACCTGTCAGAATGAAGACATCTCAGAAAGAAATGTCTTCAATGGGCAAAAGGAGTTTCAAATATTTTCATCACCATTCAAATTTATGTGAAACAAAGTTTTAAAGTAGACTGACCAACTCTGCTAAAAGGTCTTTTTTGCTGAAATTACTTTATATTGCAATCCTTCTTTCTGATTACTGCAATTATGTTATTGCTGGAATATCCATTTATTTCCCTCTTCACAAATCACTAAGATGTTTCTTTAACATACATACTGGCAACATATTCAAAAATCTTACTGCTTATTAAGTATATTTCTTTTAGAATATCGCATAATTATTTAATAATGAAGTATACCTTATATCACGTTTCAGCTATTGTTGAGGATGGATTAGCATATTCTACTTCTTGTAAGTGCTGCATTTTTCGTCTGATTAATAATTACAGTGTTTAACTCCTTGGTGAACATCTGGATCTATACTGAATCAAATGCTAAATTCTACAAGAAAATTAGTACTAGCATTCAGCTAGTGACAGTTTTATTGCTACACTTTCACTAATAATATTTGCAAATCATTTGACAAAAGTTTTGTATCCTAGAGCAATTTAAAAAAAAAAAAAACCTGCTTGAATAATGAAGTTATCTATGGTAACTGCAATTAGATCAATTAGGTTTCATATCTGTGGAGCTGGATCAATTTGCATAGCTTTCTTGATAGAATCACATCCTATGCTCAGAAACTACTGTTAATATTACTTTCATGACAGGTGCCAAGAAAACCTACAGTCTTTAAATAAAGGCAATGATTTTTTAATTTGTTCCTTAATCCGGTTTCACATTCATGTTAACTGAATGTTGGAGACACACTAACCTTCAGTGAAAATGGTTCTCCTGCCTTGACTCTTTTTTGGGATGCAAAATCATATCATGGCAATGCAATTTCACTCCCTTTATTCTATCTTCAGATCAGGAGTGGGTTTATGTCTTTATCTGAGTCCAATACAGGTTAGGATTTTTTGCTTTTTGTGAAGAAAACAGCAACATATTCTTACAGGGAAAAGTGGGGGTGGGGGGAACAATTAAGTTCTCTATTTAAGAAAAAGTGCACTAGGCTTTGCAGATAATAGGCAGGTTATGCTTGAAAGTGTTTGATACTTTATACACTCTTGGGAAGTATCTAGGTCCAGCAATAAAACTTTTAATCTCAAATACATCTTGCCCAGTGTCGCCTTTTCTAAAGAATCTTGGTGTGCAAATACATAAAAATATACAGGACCCAATCTAAAATTGTCATGAATTAACCAGTGAAAAAACATACGGAGACTTTCTGAGACTTTTTCCATAGAGTGCAGAAATGAATTCCATGCTCTTTATTCTTTTAATCTGTAAGGGAGTATAGCACATTTCTGCTCTGTTTTTTCTGTAACATTATTTAGTAGCTTATTACAGTTCTTACAGTTTCAGTCTACCAAAAGCCTTAACATTTCATGCAACAGTAAAGAATCTGTAGCTTGAGTTTCAAAGCCAACTTCTACAACAAAAGAATATTTTCTCAAAGCTTGTTTTACTCTGTTGCCGTCTAATACTGTTTCTGTGTTCATTATTCTTCAAGAATCCTTGAAAATATTGTGTGTGTCTATGGTCATCTGTTCTTTATCTATAATGCTGAGTACAAGAGATTCAGGGACTAATTTCTGACCTCGAGGCCAAGCTGAACACATCAGCAATGGTCCACAAGCCTTGCAGACTTGTCCTCTACGTAGCAGATAAATCCTTGAATGAAGTAGGTAGAGTGGTCAAAAATACAGCTGGGAGTAAGCTAAAAAAATTATAATAATGGATTTCATATGCAAGCTCATCTCCAGGATCTCTTATTGATCAGTAGTCATTGTCATTTACTTGCATCATGGAAAGTGAGCATTGTATATCTGGGAGCCTTCATATTTTTTTACTGCATTGAACTGACAGGCAAGAAAGACTGGTCATCTTGCCTTTAATTTAGAAAGATTAATACTGAATGTCAGTTTGATTTAGAAATATCCAGAAAAAGAGCTATGAAGTTAAATCAAGATTTGTCCTTGTAAAGTCAACTACAGCAGAGATTTTACAGCTAATCTAGTATTGGCTATAATTACTTAGCAGCCAATCCAGGAGTACAACTAGGAAGTTAGAAGATGTACTTCTATACCATGAGATGGACAATTACATTTAGTTAAATTGTTAAAATCAATTGCATCATTAAATCAAACAATTCATATGACTAACTTTTAAGTTGGAACAGGGGAAAGAATGAGGCCCAGATCTTTAAAGGAATTTTCACAGGTGTGAATTAGCTGTGTGCTGGGGATCAGTAGGTTTCTATGTTAAAATAATACTCTGGGTGTATTGTGTGTGAAAGTGTATGTGACAGAAGTATGAGAAGACTGTGAAAGATTTGTGTTGTGCATGGTTTTAAATAGTCATTGTCAAACTCAAAAAGCTCATATGCAAGAAAGACAAGTTACATGTGAACATTATCCTTGGGAAATTACTCATTAGAAAGCTTCTCTGTCCTAAGTTTTTATGATAAGAAAAACACAACAATGACAATTAATCATGAAAGCTACAGCTGAGATGTCACAAGTGCATATAGCAGCAAACAACAAAAGGAAAAAGCAAACTTGAAGTTAATCAGAGAGGCCAGAAAAAAAAATAAATGAACTGTGAGAAATTTAAGTACCATAAACATTTGCTGTAGTGTTTATTTGCCCAGAAAACTTAATCACTACAGGAGCTACACCCCAGGCATACACTTGAGACCTAATAATGAGCACATTTAGTCAATGAAACAAGTGAAAGCAAGGTTTCCCCAGAGAAGAGACAAGAAATCTATTCTTTTCCTGCAAAATGATAAATAACCTACTGTTAATGTCCCAATGGAAAATGTTATGGAAAGGTCATGACATAGTAGCTTATTCTTAGCTTTCCAATTAGATGTAAAAGCAAAACAAACAAAAAAACTTTGGCAAAATAAAAAATAGGAATACAAAGAAACAGAAAAGCTGTGTCACAAGATTTCATAAAAAGTCCTTGCTATTAACTGTAACTTTTTAGTGAAAACACCAGCACTGTAATTTTGTTGTTTGGAGATCCAATTTCTTTTTATTTCAAAAAGAAATGGTTACGAATTGAACTTAATAAAAGCAGGCTGAAAATTAAAAGGCTTTCCTATACCGTAAATGAGCCTTCCCAGTGAAAAGCTTCATTCATTTTCAGAAGGATTTTGTCAGTTTTATGAACAGGATTGGTAACGGTTCCTTGACACAAGATCTATTCTACTCTAAGAAGTTTCAGTTTAATGATAGAAATATTTTTCTCATTGTCTATAGTTATTGTTTCTATGAAGTGAAATGCCCTGATAAATGCTTTAAATTCCAGTCTCCTGTACAGAGAGGGAATGGGAACTAGGCAGAAGGTCTTTATATGTTTTTACGTAAGTGCACACAACACAAGGAGCATTTTAGTAATGGGGACAGAAGGACTAGCAGTTCAATTTTCAGAGAAATGCAGCAGTAATTATTATAAACACAACATGGTTAAATTGATTCTGTCATCGGATGCATTTTCTAGCTCTACTAATTATATCACTTGTGATAGTGTTCGAAGAACTATGGTAATTGACACAGCATGGTGGATTCAAGAGGTTTTTTTCTTAACTTCACATTGCACCAGCTCTAAAAAAATGTCCCTAAGGAAAGGGACATTTTTGCAGAATCACTGAACTACCCAATGAAAGAAGCATGTCAAATTTCTCTAATATTATCTCTGAAAAATTTTGTTCTTTTGCTTTTGTGAATACAGGCACAAGTTGCTTCTACAAGACAATTTTTTATCATCATCTTCAATAACTTAACACTTCTCATGACACACTTTCACAAGACATGGCTGTGATTGTGACACAGATGTTTTTGCTTTGATGTGTAAGGAAAGGCAGTCCTGTAGCTAATAACAAGCCAGTGAGAAAGAGGGAACCTTTTATTCACAGAAAAACTTGGCACTCCAATTTTGTGTTTGGTACATATGGAGGAGTTGAAAACATTTTGTTTTCCAAGTAACATCAACAATTCATGCTTGCCAGGGAAGTTCTGAAATATATATAGCGATTCAGGGATCGTCAGTATACTGAAAATATATTTGCTGACTTAAAGAGCTTCATTCTCACTGAGTATTAGAAGTTGCATACTTAGAGCAGTTTAAAGCCTATATTGTCTTAAGGCAATGGTTAGTAAGTAGCAGGTAGTCTTGAAAGTGAATAACAGGCTAAGTGCAGAACATCTTCCCAAATATTTGATTTCAGCTTCCATTTATCACCATTTATCATATCTAGAGCCAGAGGATATATTTGCCTGGGTGTGCTTAAGAGCTCTTGACAGACATTTCTTCTATGAGATACATTTTCTAATTTTTTATGAAACCATTCATATTTATCTTATAAAAAATATTAGATGGCAATGAATTCCCAAGCTGCATTGCTTTGTGGACTTTGTGGAAAAAATATTTTATATATTATCCATTTCTTTTTAATATTGTGAGGAACAGTGATTAATGTTGTCCAATACAGGTAGTGCAGAAAAAGTGATTTTTATAAGCTTCTGCAGTATCCTCCCTGTCTGCTGCCTCTTCTTCAGTTGATGAGTACTTATCATTCCTCCTGAAGAAGGCATTCCATTTGATATTCCTCCTCCCAGCTTTATACCTTTGTTGAACTGATTGCATAAGTCTGTAATGAAGGATATTTCAAATCCCAAAACACCTATTGAAGAGGCAGAAGAGCAGTGTGCGCCCAGAGGTGGTAGCTTGTTTAGACATCCACAGTATATCAACACAAACCACATCTACTGTATCACTGTATTATTTGCCTGTGGGGACCCCCATCTGTATGTATCATAGCTAGCTATGTTAAAATGTCAGTGGAATTTGCATTCTGGGAGAAACTGCACTATTCTGAAAACTCATTTTAACTGAGTGGTAAGAAAAGTAGGAATACAAGTGCTTTTTTTTTGATCAACAGTGTTTCTCTCTACTTGATTTTATTCTGACTTGAACCCTCTTGTGTATCTTAATATTAATTATATACAACAGATTTAAGGTGAAAATGAAGAAGTCATAGGAAAGTACCTCGAGCTTGCTGGAATGAAATAGTTCAATTACACCTGAAGGAAAAGAAAACACTACAGTTTATTAATTTTTCTCTAAAATTAATACTCTCACAAAAACATTTGACATTCTATGAGTTAAGGTATTTTGAAAGAAAATTATTCTTGCATCAAATACTTGACCGGGCCTTATTTTCTAATTCCTACACACAGGTTATTAGAAAATGCCCATTTCCTCTGAAATGAGACACAAAGGCAGAGTAACTGAATTACTTATATCATCCTCAAGAAACCCTTGAGGAACTTACGCCCAAAATTTAGATGCTGAAATCCCCACTCAACTGCTATCAGAAGTTTTAAGCACCTGAAATTTCTGAGAGGTAAGCACAGGAATATCATGTTTTATAAGTTTAGGAGTCCATTTTTAGTGTTGAACTTCACCCCGTCCCCTGCCAGAACTGACTATTCTGTAAAAACAAACAACCAAATAAAGCAAACCAAAAACTGGTAAAGAATAACATACATCCATACCTCATCTGCTTTCATTCCTCATCGTTTATATTAAAATGATGAGGCTACATGGACAGCAGTCTTGGACCTTGAATCCTCTTTGACACGAGGCTGACTTGAGTCAGTCTAATTCTCCCTTGCTCCTTCTTGCTGAAGCTCACAGCTTGCCTTGAACTGTGCTGAGCAGCAGTTTCTGTGGAGCTGAATTTTAAAACAGATGACCAAAGCTACTTCGTGGAAATGAAAAATAGCAGGCTGGGACAAGGAGAGAGCTGTTAAATTCTGACATTTCTTGTCTTGTAACTCTAGATTGAAAAATCTGTGACTTTTGGTCTTTTAAGTATGATCTGATGTGCAATGCTGTACCAACTGCTTGTACCTGCACACCTCGTGTGATAATTTAAAGGGGAACAAGAAGAAAAAGCCTGGTGAGAGTGCCTAAAGGAGTACTGCTGCTGCAAAAAAAAAAGTCTGCAAAGCTACATGCTCAAGCCCTGCTAAAATGAGCTACTTGATGCTGGGCTGGAGTGCTCTAGAGGCAATCAGAGCTGAGTAAGGGCTGTCCTTACTCCTGCCCACTATCAGTTGTCATTCCCCTCTCCTTGGTCTACAGCCCTCAGCTGAAAGCACTAAGATGGCAGAAAATGGTGGGAGGTACAATAGAAAAATTGTTTTGCGGCAGTTAGGGCACCAAAACAGCTTGGTGTGAAAGGGGAGGCAAGGAGGTGGTAGGCTGGAATACACAGTTCCACAGCTTGCTCATCGGTAGACTCCTGGTGGTCCCACAGGCAATGGTATAGCTTATAGCTACTGGTCAACATACTTTTCAGAGTATTTCAGGAAAGCCTTAATCTGTTATATTGCTATAGTTCCTAGTGTCTCACAGGACAAGTCAGAGCCATATTGAAGGTTCTGCCTGATGGTGGGAAGATGATTACAGCACCATGTTTATGGCTATAAGAGAGGGTTTCTGGTAGTTATGAGCAGAAAATACTGAAACTTTTTGTCTGATATAGGATGATTGTATGGTGTGAAAAAGATGAGCAGCAGTACTTCAGAAGATATTGCTGATATTTTTTGTTTTCCTAATTAATGTTTCCTTCTGCGCTACATGGCAAGAAACAACATATGTTCTGTGAGCTCCCACTGTTCTCCACCCACATTCTTTCCCATAACAAAGACAAAGGGTAAAAAAGTAAAACTAATTTATTTGTGCATAACAGGTTTTGTGGATATCACCTTTATCCTAGGCAGAAAAGTTTCCAAAATGCAATGTTGAAGTTTGTTTAATGTTGAATTAAGGATTTTTTTTAGGTATCAGTTTCTGATTTTCTCTGATAATTTCAAGTGTATGTATCTGCTCCCCTTTATTTGTAAAAGAGAGAAGAGTGCTAATGGTAATTTATTAACAACGTATTTTGTAGTTTTGACACAACTCTCCAAATGGTATAAAAAATGTGGAGATATCAGAGACCGCTGGAGAAATTCTAGATATTGTTGCTTTCCTAATTGTTCTTTCAGGCAACAGAGCTTCCTTCAGCTTTGTGGCTTTTGTCCATAATGTTGAAGGACAAGATCTTTTCTGATTTTTTAATTATGCACAAGAAAAATGAATTTATGGTTTATTTAAATTTAAGGAATTTAAATGGTTTATAAGGGCTTGAGTGGATCTCACATTATTTATGACCTATGCCTGTGCAGTTGGATAAAATTCTCATGTAAACAATAGACTTGCTTTTTCCTTGTCAGGCATAATAAATTAGTCAGAATCACTCTAAGTTTTAATCATGTTGTCACTGTTACTATCCTGGAAGTAGAACAGTTTCTCAAGATTCCCTTCTTGAGATCTGAGGGCTTGCTTGCAGAAGTGATAATACAATGTAAAAAGTTTGAAAAGTTAAGCATTATAGCAAGCCTTGAGAACTAGGAAGAGAACTTTTCATAGAGAATGACTTTTACATGATGGAAATGTCTGGTTGAATGTCTGTAAGAAACATTTGCACGTAGAGAAAAACAGGCTTTCCTTCTGGTTAGTGAGATCATAGAATCATATATTGGGTTGGAAGTAACCTTAAAGATCTAGTTCCAACCCCTCTGTTATAAATATCTAGTGCAAAATCTTTTTTTTCTTTCCTTTTTTTCTTTTTCTTTTTTTTTAGTAAATTTATTTTGTCATAGTAAAGTTCTTGATGGATATATTTGTGTATTAAAATTATAGCTTCATTTGTCCATTAGACAACTCATATAGAATAATTCTTGAACATACCTGACTTCTGTATCAAAATGAGTTGCAGATGTATCTCCAAAGTGGGAAGACATACTAGGAACTGGGAAACCTAAAGCGCTACCATTTGGCTTTGATATCTTGCAGTTCCTTTCTTTGGTTTCTTTCCACCTGAGTGTGTATTATACTTGTTTGCTATAGTCTATTAATGTCTATTAATGTAATCTATAAAACTGTGAGGGTATTTTGCTTAAGTTACTAATTTGTTATCTGGGAAATAAATGATAATAGTCAATCATAACTATGGACTTTTTTCTACAGTACTATATATGTTAATATCTTATCACCTCTATTCTTGTTTCTCATTGTCAGCTATTGTGAAACATTAGGTCAATTAGAGTGTAAATAATAGAGATGGTATTGTACTGTATGTTTTATATGCATAGTATTTCTTTCCTACTCTTTTTTTTTATTTATTTTTGATTGCTGTTTAGTGAGCAGTACTTAATTCATTCAGAATCTACCAGTATTAATAGATGAGCATCACTAGATTTTTAGAAAAACATCCTATATCAGAAGTCTGTTCTATAACACTTGCTCAGGTCAGTGATGATTACTGAGATATTTTCATGAGACATACATTTGGGAAATTTTCATGTGAGGGATTCTACATACACAAAATAGTACCTCTTCCAGATTGAACGTATTGATTTCTTGAAGCTGGGAGTATTCCTTTTTGTAGCACCTACTTAAAACATATTTTGTATTTCTCTTTAGGGTAGCTGTAATCTTGGAACTTGGTTACATAAAAAGCATTCATCTGTCCAACAGATATTTTCCCATTGTCTCTCAAAATTTTTAATTTCCTTCATTGTCTCTTATTTGAAGAACAGAGCCCAGACCAATGGAGTTACACATCTCAATTAACAATGACCCACAAAACATGAAGAGCAAAGCAAGGGACACGAAAGTCCATGTTATATGTAGACTGGTAAATAGACACAAAGGTTTAGAGCAATAATTCAGTAGCAGAACAAGTCTGTATCCTTTTGTCTCTAATCTGCCTTTGGATCCTTTTGGCAAATGGAGTGAAAAAAAGTTTCTTGAAATTCATTAATAACTTGGATATAAATTTATTTTAAAGTGGCACTAGATCTTTGTGTATTATTTATATGAGGAAGATGTTTCTGCAGTTCTACCTCAAAGCTTTCACATCTCATAATTCAACATTAGTCTTAATGACATTTCATTTCCTACCCTTGGCTTAGTGTTACTCAAAAACACATGTTCTTGATTCAGCAGAATGAATTACTTCCAAGTTCATAGAATCAGAGAATTCTTTGAGGTGGAAGGGATCTTTGAAGATCATCTAGTCAAACTCCCCTGCACTGAACAGAGACATCTACAGTTAGATCAGGTCCAGTCTTCCCTTAAATGTCTCCAGGGATAGAGCATCCAACACTTCACTGGGCAGATTGTTCCAGTGGCTCACAACCCTTACTGTTTAAAAAGAAAAAAAAAATCTACCTTGAATCCAATCTAAATCTCTCCTCTTTTAGTTTCAAACTATTTTCTCTTTGTCCTATCATAACAGACCCTGTTAAAGAATTCGTCCTCATTTTTCTTATAGCCCCCCTTTAAATACTAAAAGACCACTGTCAGATCTCCTCTTTGGGTGTGATCTTGCAATCAGGTCTCCATCCATCGAACATTCATCAAATCCATACCTTTTCTATCTATTAGAGAGAAGAATATTGTGGGAGACTGGGAACTGTGTAAAAGGCCTTGCTGAAGTCGTGGCATCAGTGGGAATTGTATTGTAATAAACAATATGATAGACAAATACACTATCTTTCTGTTATACATAGGTCACTCCAAAAGTAATGCTTCCTATTTATTTCCATGGAAATTGTAACAGATACAAAGAACACAATAACACAGTTTGATAGTGTTTTGTAGCTGAGAACTTTATCTGTCTTTCACACAGTCACCACATTTAACTATGCATTTTTGGCAGTGATGAACAAGCAAGATTTTACAAACTTGCTGTGCTTGTAAAAATCTGCATGGCTCATGGAACGTGGCTTGTCTTTCATGTTGCTTTTACCACTGCTTAGATGCACCACTTACCTCCTTACTGTACTCAGATCCATTCTTTGTCTCCATAAATACTCAGTAAGCATTGATGAAGGTAAATGGATGTAGTGTTTAATGACCCACCTTTTCTTTATACACACTTCCATGTTTGATTGCCCCTTTGCTGCCAATTGTCACATGGCAACAGTATGTAATGGAATATTTGTGGAAAGGTTCAACCTTTACTACCATACCACCATCTGCCTCTGATGCTGTGGGCCAACATAATAAAGTAGGAGACATTACTTTTGAAGCAGCCATTGTAGATAATAAGAAAACCCAATTCCTTGAGTTTTCTTGTTTACTCAAAAGCCCCTTTAAGAAGTGACTGAAAAAGCACTGTGCATATACTCACTAATCTTGAAAAATGAAAAACTTTCTGGATCCCATAAAAGAAATATTTCTAAAGATGAAGTTGGATGAACTCAACTAGTCCCTTCATTGTGAAATTACCAGTCCTTCTGATGTAAAACTGATGCATACTTAGAACCACTAGATGAAAAAACAAGATGATAAATTATCTACTGTAACAGTCCTTTGTAGATTTTTTTTCCATTGAAAAAGAAAATCTCACTCATCTGTTAATAAAAGGTACTGGAATTATAGCCATATCCCTGAGGTCCCAAAAGCCCAGATGGAATAACAGCTACCCTTAAAAAAGACCAAAATAAAGATGGACAAACAGCTATTTTTGCAAGGAAACTAAAATAAAAAGATTATTTGCTGAGTGTAATTACCTGCTTCCTTAAACCTGTGATTTCTTAAAATTCATATATAAATATCATTCCAAAACAGTTTTCTTCTTTACCGCGTGGGGACAAAATGAAAGGTTTTTCAGTGGTTTTGTAAATAACATGGTCCCTTGAGCTACTGCAAAACAGCGAGCTCCCTTGACTTACCAGAAAATTTTTTGTTTAGACTTCTAAAAATTTCTCTACAGTTCTCTTCAATATATTGACAACATGAGTTGTTAATTACTGTTTCCTTCCCTCCAGCCTTCTTTATTTCTTCCTACAAAGCAAAAACAAACAAACAAACAAAAAAAAAAACCCAACACCAAACCAGTTTTTTTTCACACAATCTCTGTTTTTAAGAAAATGTTGAAGGAATCATAAGCCTTGTAGCCTTGTCTTTCACAGCAATCTCCACTAGGGGGTTTCCTGATTTCCTTTTCCTTTTTTTACGTAATTCTTCCTTACCTTTTTCTAACACTTGTATCCTAAACTTGGATATATTTATATCTAATGATGATGACTTATCACAAATACATTGCCAGCCATGACTTTCTTCCTGTTTAAATTTCAAATTCAGGATGACTTGAAGTCCTAACAAAGGCAATTAGCTTGCATATTGATAAGACTATAACTGGAACACATAATCCCCTGCTATTAGCCACTTAACAAATTTGAAAAGAAAAAAAAAAAGTAGTACAGTCACACTTGAAAACCTCTGTGTTTCATTTATAATGTATGCTTTATTGATTTCTTTTTTATATCCTTCTTTCCTGAAAATACCTATTAAAATTCAAATTAAATCAATGGTGGCTTATGAGCTTTAATGCTACTTTTTCCTTTGTCACACCCTTAATCTTTATGAATGGTCACTAATATTTTGAATAAATTATGGTAGAATTTCTAAAAATCAAATTAATTAACCCTAATTAATCTTTCAAAAATCCACTGACTTAATCATCTAAGTGAAACTAATTCATTGCCCTTGCTGTATTCTAAATAATATAAGCAGAAGGGTACTATGTAGCAATCTTTCTTAAGGATTTCACTTTCATGCATGTCTGTTGTTCCTTCAAAATAGAGACATTAAAAGTGGACTCAGTACTACTAGTTAAATACTAGTTTTAGCTGGTTACTTTCCTGACGCAAAGCTAAGTTTAGAGGTCTACAGCTAAAATAGTCACCCTTGTATTCCTTTATACTGAGGAGGAGATTTTTTTAAGCAGCAACTCATTTCATCCTGATGTGAACATCTAAAATAAGTACAGCGACTCACATCCTTTTGGAGTCCAGTTCTCTTCTCTGGGAGTAAGGAGAGTCTATGTAACCCATTTCAGATGTTAATGTAGATACTACATAATAGTGTCTTCTGACTGATCTGCTATTTTTTCTTTCTGTTTTTGAGTTTCTCTATCGGTACAAATTCATAAATGGTTTGTTGTCTTGCTGCTTATGTTTATCTCCACTTTATATCTTCCAGTATTTCCTTCTGTTCTTAGATATACAATTCTTGAAATTTCAGTAATCTTACCTCCAGTTAAAAGGATTCTTGTCACAAGAAAAATGGGTTGACTAAATTTTCATTCTCTACTTTCAGTGAATTACTAATAAAGCACCTTTAATTGAATGGTCCCACCTTTCCATTCATTCATCTATAATTTTTCATTATAACAGGGATTTCATTAGCATACCAAGAGTGGTAATTTCAGAGACTGATAGTTATATTGAGATATTTCTTTTATATTTATGACATGGTAGGATGCTAACCAATCTTAGAAATTATCTCATCTGCTGGAAGACAGACAAAATAGACTTACACTGAACCTACTAAAAAGCCTTGCATTTATTATGTCTCAGATAAGCCTAAGATGTATGTAGTAGAAAGTAAAATTTTGCTCCACCTATACTAAATAGTAACTATCATAAATAAATGGTTGTTGTGTCAATTTTTAGATGGTTCTGTTAGACCAAATTCAGAATTTATGGAAAAACTGATTACAACATTGGCATTAGCAACATGTATTTATGTGAAAATATAAGGCTCTCTCTCTACTTTTGAAAGCTGCCTTTTCAAGAAAGAAGAGAACACTCAGGCTTTAAAAGCCATTCCTCCGTTTGTACAAGAGTGGACAGCCAATGTTTTACCCAGGAGTGAAAGATCACTGTCCCAGTTTGAAGAATGACTGTTGTACAACACTGGACTTCCACTCCTCCCCTTTCTCCTCTCTTTCCCAGAATCTGAATGGGGAAGGAGAAGAATGAAAGCTGATCAGTTAGATGGGGGTTGAACTAAATTACTAAGAAAAATGTGAGATAATTAAGAATAATTAAGGATAATAAATAATAATAATAAAAAGCAAACGGAAAAAGAAAATCTCTGAAAACTTTCTGTGCTTCATACAGGGTTGACTGATGTGGATGGGCCTTGTTCTTCAGTTTCATGTTGTTTTTATATTTTACTCTTGGAAACACAAAACCACCAAAGCATTTTGGGCATTGCAGTTCCAGGAAAATCAGGAACTGCTCCTTTCTTCTCAAAGCCAGAAACCATATGGGAAACTGAAGCACTCTGAGAAACCAGGAACTACAGCCCCAACCTATCCCCCCATACTGGGAGCTTATGGCATGATACTGTGATGTGGAATACCAATAAAAACTATGACCTTATCCATCCCTTATTTCATATCATTACATCTTGCTGAAAACTGTATAATACTATTATATATCAATATAACGATTAATTATTAGCCTTATATACATGAAATACTGACTGTTCTCCCTTGGCATCATTTCTCCATTTTCCTGCATTACCCACCACGCAAACCCAGGTCCTTGAGCAAAAGAACTCCAAGTGTTCTGATGAAGCAGGGACAAGGAAGAACTTAACTACCTTTACTTAACCAGTTCAATTTCATTCACTTTCTTTTCCACTAAATAATCCTTAGAGCTGTTTTTTGTCCCCCAGCACCGTTACTTTCAATTCCTATCAAGCACATTTCTAAGTTTGTTTCATTTTTCTTCAAATTGTATCTTTAATCCTACCCTTCAACTTTTCAAGTGGAGCTAATGGGAAATGAAAAGTAAAAAAAAAAAAAAAAAAAAAAAAATTGGAAGAATTTCATGAAAAGTTTCATCTCAAATCAAATTTGTTTCTCAACAAAAGACTTTTTGACATCTCATTTTTGTCTCACTTTTATGTTTTCACTTGCTTTTGTGGTATTTATCGCTGAAATCGTGTAAAGATTCATCTCATCAAGTAATTTAACATGTAAAGCTAAATACTGCATATACATTAGCTGCATCTAACAGACAGAGATAAGTATCTACATGTTGATTCCATCTGATTGCCCAAGAATGCTCTAGTGCCTATTGATACACTGTTGTTTCTAACAGCCGTCAGCAAAGGACAGTTTTGAAGTTGGAGTTTAAGGAAAGCTGAGTAATGATGTACTTTTGTAGTTGCATAAATTGTGTTCCTGCATCATGTTGCATGAAAAATCTGTTATGAAAGTTACAGATGAGTTACATCATTCAAACTTAGTATTGACAATAAAGAAAACTCTGGAAAGTTTGCTAAAAACCATGTGTTGCAATGTGAATTTAAGAGACAAAACTAATGAGCTAATTATATGAATCTCCTGCAGTGAAATTTAAATCAGCTTTTAAGAGGTTTAAGACCAAGTGATCAGGAGAAGTTCTGAATCTTACAATTTTCAGTGGGTATTCAGCCTTTTTACAGAATGAATAGTAGTATGGATACTATCCCCTTTTGTTGCTGATCCAAAATATTGTGTCATTCTGAGATAAAAATTGGTTTACTGAGAACAGACTGGTTTACTGATTTAAAAATTGAAGGAATTATATTCATGTAGGGACGATAGTACCACAATCATGGTGATTAAACTTGAGCAAAGGAAAAAAAAACAATACCAGTGTAGTCTTGTAGTAGATAACTGTGCTTTAACATTAACATTTTAATAACTGGGTGAAACATTATTTTAACAGTTTTAATTCCCCAGAAGTAAGTGGGCAGAATTCAGTATATATAATTTATAGTAAAATTTTAGGTGCTGATTACATTAGTTCCATTTAAAAAAAAAATCAAGAAATTAAGGATTAATTCATAGTGTACTGAATGTGTTTAGATATATCAAAGTTTTGTATTTTCCCATCGATAAGGCTTGTGACACTTTTAGAAAATTTTGAAATGCTAAAATCTGTCTCTTCTGGAGAAATTGATTATCAGCATTATGAAGTTTAATATAAAAAGTGTTCTGAGTCATTGATTATTTTCAGATCTGGTCTTGAAGATCACTGTAAAGACAGATCAGAAGATAACAAATACCATGTCTTTCAATAGTGTTTATAAATTTAGTATTGATTTCCATTTATTTTTCATTTAAATAGGACTCCACTTTCAACTGCAAATCAGAGGTAACCTATATAGCATTTAATAAACGTCCATTTTTGAAAAAAATTGAGGTTATATTGTGAAAACTAATTTATATATGTTTATAATAGTGTAGTACAATAAGCTTTTTTATGTTGCTGTTCTGTATGTTTTTTTTACATCTTTAAAGTAGTAGGTGGAAAAAATGGGACAGGAATTTCAAAGAAATTGAGTAAGAAGAGAGGAAATATACATGGCTCATTCTAGGGTTCTTTATCTAGACCCATTTTTCTGTATCTGCAAAGCTGATCTTTGTAAAGCAATTGAGATTAATATTGCAATGCACTGAATTCAGAGGCAGCTCACATTGCCGCCTGACTTATAGACACAATACACCGAGTTCACTGAGCTCATTGTACTAAAATCAAATGCTTCACTGGGATACTATAAATACCATCTCCAAGATACACATAAATGACCTAAATTTCTTCTAGCTGTTCTGATTGGTGACCATAAGTGAATGTAAATACAATGAAAATGCATCACTTTCTGCTGATGGAGGTGTCACTTGCATCCAGGAGTACAATTCTCCTGTCAGATAATAAATATCACACAGAATGCAAACAAGATTCTGGGTCCAGCTCTCCAAATTCTACAGTCATGTCAAAGTTACACTAACTGTAAATGAATAAAATGCTTCTTCTGTCCGGGCAG
Organism: Meleagris gallopavo; assembly: GCF_905368555.1. Classification (NCBI taxonomy): domain Eukaryota; kingdom Metazoa; phylum Chordata; class Aves; order Galliformes; family Phasianidae; genus Meleagris; species Meleagris gallopavo. The sequence goes on from NC_139404.1 coordinate 36,640,426, forward strand.
AGAATAAGATGAAGTTTATAATTTACTGAGGTCATGAGAAATTAAGAGACGTACCATAATTGATGGGTGTGTGTGTGTGGGGGGGGGTTCTGTGTGTTTACTGTAGGCTTTAAATTTCTTTTGCCATGTTTGGACATTCTTCTTCTGGTAGATTAACTCTTACTTCCTGGAAATGTGCTTGCTTCTGGTTCCTTCTGGTGTTTGTTTGTTTGTTTGTTTGCTTGTTTGTTTTTGTGATTCCATGACTGACAGCAGTATCAGCTGACAGTCTCCTACATACATTTAAATAGACCCCTTTAGAGCATCTTGTCATAGTTACTGATTGTGCTCTACTGTAATAGAAATTACCTTAGAAATAACTACTTCTAGCATTTTAGATAGGTATATTTGGAGGTGCTCCAAAACATTTTGCTCAAATGACAAACTCAACATCTACAGTAAAGAGCTGTTGATAAAAGTCTTTTGGCACCAGTGCCTAAGAATTGTGGTCATCTATTTGTTCAGGCCATTTCTCTCTCTCTTCCTCTTTTTGTAAGATGTTTTCCTATAGGAAACACAGTCTTTTATGAGAGTTGTCTCCTACAATAACACCTTTCTGTATATAGAAGACATTGTACTCAAGTCGAATCTAACAGTCTTTTGATTCTATACTTCTTTGCCCCTTTCCCTTCCCTTCCTCAACATCTGCTCTACTCCAACCCAGGTAGGGGCACATAAATGGCAATTCATTTAATAGTAAGGTAAAGACAAGTAGCACCTGTCAGTTAAGATATTGTCATTCCTTATTTCTAATCTGCTTACTAGAACTGCTTGTTTCAGTTGATCCTATATCCCTTATATTGTAATTCATCTGGTCCACAGACACAGTGATTGTTTTTAAAACATATAGCTATAGTCTGATTTTTCATTAGTCTTTCTTTTTGCTTTCATGTTCATTTGAAGTTAGGACTGAATGTTACAGTCTCGTGTACTTTTAGTTTACACTTAAAGAAAAGTCAGTTGTTATGATTTTTCCTGGTTGCTTGGTTTACTTTTTAATAATTTCATGAACGGCCTAAAATATACAAATAATCCATAGAGTATTTGGAGACATGGAATATAAGATGCTATGCAATATGCTGGCCTGACTTTCAGCTGCTCCTCCAAAAATTGTGTGGATAAATTATTATACCTGTCATCCCTGCAAGAATGTCTCATATACACTAGGGCATTTCAGATAGATACTGATGAAAGCTGAGGTATTTGGCTCAGCAGATTAAGGGATTCCATCTGGTCATGGACAGCAGTAAAACACTCGGAGACAAAGAGCTTTAGCATGTCTTGTGTTGAGACAGTTTGGCTTGTTCGTGGGGGTTTTTTGTTTGTTTGTTTGTTTGTTTTTCTGTCAGTGGAGACTTAAATTTTGAGTAAATATCCTTTTTTCACTTTGTGTTTATTATGTGTATGTCTTAGCTTTCAGCTAGGTGCCCTTGGTGAGAGAGAGAAACACATCTGGAAAATAAAACCATAGGTTTGATAATATTGACCCCTAAATTGTCTCTTCCTTCAAGTTTTATAATACATTCTTTTAGATTTCAGATCCAGAGAAACTCTTTTTCTCCCCAGCCTACCCATAAGTATCAAATAAAAGATTCATAATAAAGCCAAATTGTACCTATTTTGTCATCAGATTTTTCTTTAAACTATGGATCTTCTGTAACTAATATGAAACTAGTGGGACATGGATAATTAGGGTGCTGTATTAATCACTGTTGGCAAGCTGGAGCAATTATTAAGACAAAAAAAAAAAGGTAATTTCATAGTTTGTCTGTGGTATAAAATTCTCAAAAAGGGTCATTTAAATTGCTGAAAAGATTCCATGCTATTTAAATTTTTGTTTCGGTGGAAAAAGGTAATAGGAAAGATTGATACTGGTTCTTTGTAGTTTATTCCTTTTATCAAAAAATAAATACAGAATATTACATAACTCAATTCCTGAAAAACCTAAAATTTTGTTGGATAAAGAGCAGATCTATACAGAATTCTTGCAAACTTCTACTACTCTTGCATCTGAAAAACAAATGTTTAATGTTTAATAGACCCAATGGCTGAAATGAAGACTGCATGTTGGCTTTTCCTTTGTTCTCCTCCCTACAGTAGAAACTATGTCTAAATAACCGGTTTCTGCTAAACAGTGCTGGACTCCTATGGTGGAACTTGTGGAATCCTGTGGGTCTTCCTGGGTTTTTATCACATATTTTATACATGCTTTATGAAGCCAGCTGTTCAATGCAATCTTGCCTCTACTTGACTTAAGGAGTTCTGCCCCCTGCCATTGCTGCACAGAACCGTTAATTCTTTTGAACATTTATTACACCCTTCAAGAAGATAAACATTACAACACAATTTAGAAGACATTTAGCAAAAGCTGTATAAGGCGCTGGAGTGCTGAAAGTCTTCCCACCAACTTGATGCAATCCTATTGTCAGAGTGGTTCTAGTCTGAAAGGAAATTCATGCTAAAAACTTGGAGAAAGCTATAAACCTCATTATTGGTAACACTGAAATCAGCTGCTCATGCCTAGGGGAGTACTAACCTGCTATTCATTGTCACAGCTATTTAGTAACAACAGGAGTATTGGATCAGATGAGAGAGGAAAATGGGAGTGCTTCTTCTGTTGTAATTGCTTTACCTCTGATCAAATCCTCAGATATTCTACAGTCATATTTAAGCAAAAGTATTGGACTGTGGAAAGGGGAAAAAAAGGAGAAGATGCATGTGTGCAAAACACGTGCCTTGCTTCCAAAAAATGACTCGATTGTCCAAACATAAATAAATGTACCTAATGCTAAAACAGATTAGTCAAAACTGTCTCAAAGATACGCATTCAAAACTCTATTAAGCCTGCATGTGTAACCTTCCATCACATTACATGAAGCTAAGGGGTCCCCTTCTTTTGGACAAAGTGAATATTGGGTATAACACATTCCTAAAGCCTGACAAATATTGTAATCAGAATTAATCTTTATTTTAGCTTCATTGGCTGTTAAAAAGCAGGATGGAGAAAGAGAGGTAGAGATGAGTCATAGAGAAAAAATAAACTATGACAAAAACATTTTATTTGTAATAAAATACTTTCCAGCAAAAATAAAAATTGTTTAATTTTTTCACATTTGAGTATAACTGCTATGTTTCAAACAATTTCATTTGAAGGTTTATTAATAGTTGTTTTTTTTAATTGATAGAACAAGATTATTACAAATAATGATATTTTTTTTTTTTAAATGGAGCATATGTAGAAGACTGCATTTCAGAAAATCATTCATTTGCAGTGCTAGTATTTCTTTCTGGTATATCTCTTCTTCATTAACATTTTAAACCACAGTTTTCTTTTTTTAATAAATAGAATCAGGAATACAAACTACTTCCCATCATACAATACAGAGCAAGAGGTACAAAAAATAAACATTATGTCATAGCTGCCATTTTATATCTGTTCAGAGATTCTTTCAGTACTCAGCACAGGCAGTTGCCTAAATATATCTTCAGGAAAAGACGTATGAAGCATGAAATTCATCTCATGTAACAGCTACCTAAGAATGAAATCCTCCTCTCAAGCCAATGGGAAAAAAAAAATGAAAAAGAGGAAGGTGCCTCTGACTGTTGAGGTAGGGAAACCAGAAAACTGCCCTTCACTGCCTTACTTCTAGGCAACACTGGAAGAATTAAATTCAGTATGAACTAAATGCATGTGGAAATTCTGGTCTGCTACTTGCTTTCAGTCCATTTTGTTGACTTAGTACAGCAACAAATGGTAGCAGTGAATCGTGCTAGTATACCAAGTTTATCCTGGATAAAAAGTCTGTGGGATATTCAGAACAGATATGTAGGATGTAGGCAGTTCTCAACTCCAAATTCCTTCACAATAAGCTGCACCATCAAAACTAAAAACAGACCCAAGTACTATAAAAGCAACAACAAATGGAAGAAAAAGTAAGATCCTGAGGGAATATAAGAAAACTCTTAAATTGTTAGCAATTTAGTGGTGACAGCAACAGCAGGAACAAAATTTTTCCCAACTACTATTCTAGAGTATTTAGCAAATATTATCCACTCTTATGATGTAGACACTATCCATGGAAGAAAATAATCCATTAATAATTGAAATTGCTTTTCACTGGCTGCCTGTAGTTTCTGAAGAGTGTTGTGCTGTTGCTGCTTCCTAATTTAAAAAACTACACACACTTAAAACACTGTGAAATCTGGGAATTATACAGAATATTAAAGAATGAATTCTTTCTTCTTCTCAAATTCTTTTTTAAATTTCTTCCACTTTGTCTTCCTTGCTTACCTTCTCTACAATCTCAAGAGAAAAAAAAAAGGAGAAAAAGTGCCTACTATTTTCATTGGTGGTGATTTATGTCACAGCAGCTGCTCTCAGGCCCAAGCTTATAGATAGGACACAATGTGACATAAATCCTAAATGGCAAACATATAACTGCTGCATTCACCTTATATTATGCTGTCAAATTCAAATGGATGCTATGAAAGACTAAGGCTAACTCCTTTTGGCAGACATGAATTTTTTTATATATATTTATTTTTTTTTACACCTGCAGTCTTGATTTGGGGTCATTTGAAACCTATATTATTGTTTGCTTGGTTTTGCTCATCCTGGTGTTTGGATCCTCAGTCCCAGGGCCTTTCCCTTCTGTCACTGTAGCTTTGTCAGTTTGTTCTCAAAGCTGCCAATCCAGCAGACATTCCTTTATGCTTTCTCCTCTGCTGTGTTAAACCAATTTGCCCAGAATAGTTTAGTCTTTATAGTAAAGAAATAATGAAATTCTTATTGCACTCTCTCTTTAAGTAATGTGCTCGGGAAATAACAGCATGACAGTAGGTGGGTGAAGACATACACTGAACTCAGGAAAAAATTTAATATCCCTTCAATGGTGCGAAGAAAAATAGAATAAAACACACAGTTGACAGAAAAATGATAAACTAATTCATCACTATACTTTAAGTGTAAGTCATGGATTTTTCCAGACTGAGATCAAAGAAACTGAGAAACTGATCAGAAACTCAGCTAAACCTGAAATTCAGCCCCTTACTCTGGATTCCTATTGAAGAGAAACCTTGTTTTTAAACCCAGTACTGATTATATTTTAGTTTTTATTTTATATTTTCATAGTTGACATAGTGTCTAATATGAGAACTTATTGCTGTTAAACACGTTGTTGTTGTTAGTTAGCCAGGAAAAATCTATTCCAAATCCAACCCCTTGTGTTAAAGTTTTCCTGTAAACATATCTGAAAGTTGATGTGGAATCTCAGAATTTTAGCACACTGGATAAAATATAATAAAATGCCTAAAATCAATAAATAGGACGAGACGGTCATTGTTATTCCAAGCTTGTTTCTCCAAATTGACAGTTGTTAAGCCTTTTAAAACTAAACTGAGACCAGAGTGGATGACATACCATTGACTAGAGCTTGCCACCTGACAGGGATTTTCTTTTTAGGCCTTTGCTGAGATTTGTAAGCAAAACTTAGATGCAATTGTAGTACTACATCAAGTACTATATTCTATTTTCATGGAAATGAAAGAACGATTTCATTTTGGCAATTTGTGATGCTTTTAAAATATGACAAATATTTTCTACATTTCAAATATTTTTCCTAACTTGAAATGTTAGTATGTCAGTGCTAATATCCCTTTGTGATATCTGGGTTTTAAAAAAGTCCTTAATACTCTTTGTAAATTCATAGTACTGATAGAATTTTTCAGACAATGTAGCATTTCCACTCTGTCAACCCTTCTACATTATTAATCAATCCTAAAGAATCTTTTAGCTCATAGAAATGGCCTAAATTAGCCTGGAATTCAAATTAGTTCTCTTAACTGAAAAAATATTTTCTAAGAGACAAATGATAAACCCTGCAGGGTCCCATTCTGTGGCAGTACAACTCCAGCAGCACTTCTGCAGAGAAGCACAAGTGGGAGGACTGTGTCAAGAAGCCAAGGGAGGCAGGTTTATGCAGATCTGTTTGTCCCTGCAATGCAATGTTACTCCCTCTAATCTGCTAGCAAGAGATTAAGGCTTTGAGGAAGCTCTGCATCCTACAGTTTAGGCAGCAGGTTGGAAGGATAAAATGCAGCACCTGGAGGTCTCTAAGCTTCTCTTGCATATAGCTTGATCACTGATTTCATGCAAGTGCAATGAATTTCACCTGCAGGTTTTATTGCAGCTAATCTTAATGGATGTTTTAGGCTGACCGTCTATCTTTTTAATCCCTTGGTAATATTGTTACCAAAGTTATCTCTCAAAAGCCTACATTATATATTGCAAAAGAGTGAATTTCTTACCCTATTTTGATTTTTCTCTGAAGATGGCAGTAAAAACGAATGACCACAAGCTCAATGTCACAAGATATTTTAAACTTCCCATTAACTGCCTTAACTTGAAGCTCAGAAATATTCAGCACTTAATCATCACCTGTGATTTGTGATAGACTCCGAGTTTTTTTGCAGGAGTGAAAGAATTATGTCTGTCACATGAAAAGGGCCAGAGAAAAGAATCTGCATATAAAAACTAGTGTATAAAGTCTAGTACATAAAGACTAAAACCATAATGTTAAAAACAAAACCAACCAACCAACCTAACAAAGAAAGAAAGAAAAAAAAAAAAAAAAACCCACAAAATAAGAGCTTCTTAATGAGCTCTTAGGGTTCCTGAGTTCTTTGAGAGTTTTGGCCAGGTGGGACATCAGCTGGGCTTCCTCTTCAGTACCCGGGTTTCCCACTGAGCTTTGCAGTCATAAACTTCCTAAAGATAACAATGAGAAAAAATGACCTAATCTAAATGCAACTAGTCAGGAGGGTTTTGATAGTATTCACTGCCAGGATAACTTAGAGTTTTCAGCTTTTCTCATCACTGTTAACATACCAGATCTCAGAAATTGTATTAAGTCATGGACTGACATGAGAGCAAAGTAATTTGCACAGATAGTGAAAAGAAAGTTACAAAGAACTTTAATATTTTTAAGTTTTATTTGAGCTTTGTCTTCGCCCTAGTTTACAGGATTTAATTCCTATCCTCATTTCTTATAGACAGAGATTAATTGGTCCTCTTTATCAGAACATTTGGTGATTAGAAATGTTCTTCTCTTGCACATATCTTCTATCATCCACACTGCAGTCACTCAATAAAAAGATGTGCTTTAAACAAGAGCATCCATTTTTCAATATAGCAATGTACAGCAACAGGTTACTGCTTCTGTAAAGCCATTACTTTTACTGTCAATGTGACTGCTGTTAGACGCTGTCTCATTAGACAGGTTAGATTGGAACTGCATAAAAAAATCTGACCAGACTAGATAGGAAGTTTAGTATACTCCCTTATGTACCTAAACACACACAGAGGTACATGTGTGTGTACATAAAAGACAGTCATAAAATGGGTACAAATGTGGATATGACATTTCTGAAATAAAGAATTCTTCTCTGCATATGGCCAGTTAGACAATATAATACTGCCCTATAAGTAAACTGAGTAAATCACAACAGAAAAAAGCACAGGTGCCTATTTTAGGGAGTTCATGGAAAGGCAAGAGTATAAGAGTAAAACACAACTTCTAAGAAAATGAAAAATGAAAGTAGTTAAATAATATTGAAGAAGTGCCATTTTAATATGAAGTCCTGAAGATGTCTCTGGAATGTAAAAATATGCTTAAAAATCTGAGAAGTAATTGATTTCCCTGGGAAAGCTAGTTCAATCATGTAATTTCCCCAGTGACAGAGGCATTAGAACTGTAATTCCTGTGGGTACACAGATGAAGGAATGAAGTGAGCCAGCACTGAAGTTCTGGCTTGGGCTGCCATTCATAATTAAGTCTGTAAGTGTCTAGTCTGGTTGTATGTGTGATCAGTGATTCTATCTTTTCCTAATTCATTTTCAGTTAGCTACTTTGCTGACACAATATGTGAGAACCAAGTAAGCTTTGCAGGACACGTGCCTGGCAGGCGCATTGTACCACTGAAACATGCATGATCCTCCCACTGTATGGAACCATGACTTGAGGAAAGAAATAGAATCAGTCTAGTTTATAAGAAGATAGTTAGAATAGGTTAGAATCTATGTCATTAATGACTGGTACAACATTATATATGTATGTGCTATATGTATATATAGATCTTGAGACGATACGTATATAATGCTGAACCACTCATTAATTGGAATGCTTCAATTTTCATTATTATTAAAGATATTGCTGAGGATGGTTGTTTCAAACATGAAAGATAACAGCAAATTTTACTGATAGATCATTTATAAGAAAAGAGAGGATTTGTATGGGTGTGTCTTCGACCCATAGGTAGGCTGATTTAAAACCAGATACTCAATCACACAAGTTTAGAAGCTATACATCATAAGTTTTAAAAATCAGTCAAAAATACAGATTGATTCCATTCATTCTACTCATAAAAGAAATAGCCATTCTTAGCTAAAAATCTAACTGAGGTAAATTATGAAAATGTAACACCATCAGCATATCTCATTGAAAAAACTGTTATCTGATGATCGTTGATGCTTTTCTGAATCTTATATAAAAAACCTCAACACTATTTTGTGTGTGACATTGTGACTACATACAAAGATCTATTGCGATTAACGAGTTTCCTGATGATTCTGTTGGCACTCATTTTTTTTGTGAAGGAATTGAATCACAATAATAAACTACCTATGTAGTGTGACTAATCTGCTGTTCTTTCATGAAACATGAGAACCATAGTTTGCAAATTCTGCCATTTTCCTAATTATGCTTAAGTAGATCTTAAAAGCAACAAGAGTAATAAACCCTTCTTTTCCCTCTTCAGCAGCTGAAAGCTATCTAGGACAGTTAAAAGTCCCCATTTTGCACATAATCTCAATACAGAAATGTGAGAAATAGGAAAACTGAACGAAAACCATAATAGCGACTACCATCATCATGACAGGGAAAGGCACCCATCTCCACATAACAAGCAAAATATTGATAATGTGTATCTAAGACAGGTACTTACAGAAAAAGTTTTTAAAATAGCCAATTTCAAGGGGATGTCTAATAGATTTCCCTTTCTGGGAAAGCTTCTCCATGATCTCCATGCAGATCAAACATGGTAGTTCTTATAGTCTTGGGTCATATTCTTCAGTCTTATAGTGGCAATTCTATTTCACACAAGTATTTGACTTATTTGTGTGCAGTTTGACATTTTTCTTTTAAACTGCTACTTTTCTGTTCCCATTTCAAGTTAGCAAAAGCTGTGGAAACTCCTCAGAATACAGAGGTCTGGTTATTGCAAGGCTTTGCAGGCACTGAGTTGTCCAATCTGAAAAGGGCAAGTCTGTATTGGGAAGTTGCTTAGGAAATCAGTGGATAATGAAGCTTTGTCTGTCCAGCTTTGTAGCCTGTGTGCGCTTGGCAGTGATTCACAAATCTCCCTAATGTACAATTATTGTTACACTTTACTGTTAAACCTTTCATTGATTATGTAAAGTGGAAGTTAACACTTATTCTTTTACTAGTTCTCTACAAATTCTTTATTGTAAACCTGTGTTGCTCCTGGTTTCATCTGTGTTTCTTAGAGTAGTTGTCAGAGCAGCTGGGACCATAATATGTTGAGTTAGCTCCCATGAAAATGAATATAGCAGCTTGGTGCTTAAAGGTGAGATTTATCCTATGGAAGAATGTAAATTCTTTCCAGATGGTACTTAGGCAGAGCTTAGCTGTTTTGTAGTCCAAGATGTAAGCAATTTTTGCATCCAAGAGACATTATGTGGAAGCTGTGCATTGCAGTGCTGGGGAGCAGCAGGAGTGGGGGTTCCCATGAGACAGAACTATGGTCTGTCCAGGGAGCCCTGCTGGGGTCAGCAGGGCCATTGGGCTCTGGACTGGTTCCGTTCTGAGGCTGCTCATGGAGCTGGTGGTCCCAGCGAGGCTGCTCGTGACCACATAGGCTGGCTGCTGCCCTCCGGGTCTTGACTTGTGAACCAACAGACCGTGTAAAAAATAAGCAAGTAAGTAACATTAGGTTAAGATTTTGCTCCACTAGTGAAAGCAATATGTGATATACCTGTAAGGTAATGAGTGAAGAAATATTTTTGATTTCAAGGATGTTTTGCTTATTCTGATGGGTTTGACAAGCAAAAACTAAACAAAAATATTAGATTATATTGGTCTCTAAAACTGCTTACAAATGGATAGTTTTATTTACAAAATATATAAGTACCTTTCATAGCAGCAATTATTTAAAATTCACCAATGTTTTTGTTTAACAACTTATATAAAGAGGAATAGTATTGCAGTTTTCTTCCTAGAAAAAACAGTAGCTGATCAGCTTGCAAAATATTGACTGTAATATTTCCAAATGCATAAACCTTTCCAAAACAATTTTTTCCAAGCTGAAAATGCAAATGCTGTTGACTATTAGAAGGATACTTTATTCCTCACCTTAATAGCTAGTTACAGTAGGGTGTAGCTGTTCTAAGGATTAAGATCCCATACAAACACATTAAATTAAAATGTAAAGCAGATTTGTTGCTTTGCTTATGACAGCAATTACTTCTTTCACTTATTTGCTAAAATCCAGCCAACAAATATACCAGTCCACTTAATCTAATGCTGGATTAACAAGGTGAAGTGTGCATTGTCAGCTTCGCTGTAGGCAGATGTGAAGAAAAGGCAAGAAAGACCCCTTGAGTTCCATGCTGAGGCTTTGTCATTGCATTAATGTTGTACAGATTTCAAACTCCTTGCTGAAACAGGACATGTTCATATAATCATGGACCATGAAATACGTGACTACAGTTAACAGTCTTTTCAGGGGAGAGAAGTAATTTCCATATGAAGTGACTGTTGTAAATTTAATGAGTTTCAAAATAGTTGCAAGACAAGATAAAGTAATTTTATATTAGAGTTAATCTTTTAAATGAGGGAGTCTTCTTGGAGATGTTTGCTTTGCTGCTCTTTTTCAATCTCCATACCAGATAATGATCAGGGATGGGAAGATATTTATTTTGCTGCCACAGATCATGTATCCAATGAAGAGTGGGTCTTTACATTTTATAAAGATGTAAAACTATAATGAGACAATATTTGAATTTGCAAGGGCATTTTTTAATCAGAAATTTGATCCATGACTGCTCTTGTTTGTCTGACACTGTTTGCACTACATTACAGATTCTCTCATCATTATAGATGCCCTCAGGCATCAAAATTTCATTTATTTTGAATTTCCACACATACTTAGGTATTTATATTTGTTACCATTCTAACCATGCAGATATAGGAACTTGCTTCCGTTTATGGCAATAAGTGATGATTGAGAGATGCTAAGGATATTTTTGCAAATTTTTATCCATGGCTTACATGTAGGTCCCCCTCCCCTGTGTGTATGGCAAATACAAGATATCTTTTGAGTGACCTTTTTTCACATAGGCTTTGAAACCATTTCTTTTTTCTTATCTAGTCATGAGTCAAGAAGTTGTTCACCCTTTCAATTCAAGCCAGATCTTCTTGTATGCTTACAAAGTGTGCCTCCTGATATTTGTTTTCATTCTCCCTTCAACTTTCTTCCTTGTTCTTAGATCAGAAGCATAAGGAGCAAAAGGCTGAAAAATAACTTGCTTTCAAGGTTTTCTGGTTAAGAGGGATATCCTGCATACTTCATAAGGGAAAATTTCCTGCAGTAACTGCACATGGTCAGACCTTTGCCTGTGAGAGAAATCCCACTGTTTGGAGGGAGATACTGTGCATGTTTACAACTCTGCCCAAGATGACAGAAATGCAGAACTGGGGGCTTTCTTTTTATAATTTCTCTTTATATTTGAATAGATTATCTGAGTTCAGAGAAATATCTGCAGTTTTGGCTGCTAATCTGAGCTAAGTGATGTTTAAAATCTAGTGGAATTTGTCCATTATTACCAATTACCATTATAAAACTTATTTATTATCATGTTAAAAGGGGTGCAATTGCAGGCTTTTCCCAGACAACTTTCTGATTCCTCAAGTTGTTTCATATCTGGGTGATAAAAATACTTTATGGAGTTTTATGAAACCTTTTAAGAAGGCTTTAGAAATACCGTGTGATTGTCCAGATATAAGAATTCCTTTCTGAAATTTAAAGAACATTGCAGTATCAGAAATATATGTTCTTCTAATCTGCATTGTTAAATATATTTGTCTTATAAAATTAGACAGCAATCAAGATGTGGTGTAAAAATCCTCCTTCAGTTATGATACAAGACATTACTAGTAATTATTTTCCATACAGTACAAAGAAGATAAGTTCTCCTTCTGTTTCCAGATGGCAAAGATAGAAGGTAATTGTAATGGCGTGACAGCTAGAGTACATATAAAAGAGTAATAGTAAACAAGTTGTATTTTATGAGAGCGTTGCTAAAATGATTTAAAAGCAAAGGAGCTTTTGAGAAACTAATGATCAATAATTGTCAGGTACTTTTATTGACTAATTATCAAAACACATTGCAGAGACTTAGAAATATATTATATGATCTATAAGCTCTAGAAGGTTAAGCATTTTAAGTATTTTGATGTAAAAAAAAGACAAAAGCAAATCATTCAGATTTTTGCTACATGGGACAGAAGTAGATCCGCATGTTCATATATTTTTGTAGTGGGGGAGGACAGTAAATGACTTGTTTTGACCTATTCTGACTAGAAAATAGATAACTGAATATTGCTGTATATAGACCTCTGGGCATTATGGTGTATCCATTCATGCAGAGTAACTGTTGTGTTTCTATTTTACGTTTTTGCAAGATCCAACTCTTGCTACTTAATCCAAAGTACATTGTCTCTTCTCTTTGCACATCTTCATAATACTTCAGTAACATAAAAAATTTTGAATTATTCTTTTTTTTTCAATTCCAAGTGCACGAAATCATGTGTGAAAAATGCTGACAACTAATGAGTGTGTAGTAGGATTGTAAAAAATGTGAGTGGGATAAAGAGTATGGATAGGGATCATTTTTTCTGACAGTACAAAAAAAAATCCTCCATCAGATGTGGACAGTGGACAGTGGACAGATTAAGAACAGGCAAAAAGAAAGTACAATATACCTGTGACCTTCCCTGAAAAAGTTAGATCTTGGGATGCCAATATTTCTCACTGGCTCATGAGGAGTCTGAGCACTGACATGTTAAAAAGTTACTAAATGCATATATTCAGCACTGAAAGTTTTCTTAAACAAACAAAAGCTGGACAGTGGAAGTGTTTCTGGGTATATAGAAATTACTATTTATATATGTCTTCTTTTAACTGTTCTTTTTTTTTTTTTTACATCCATGTTCCTGTTTGTTCTACCCCTAAAAACAAACCCTGGAAGCAAAAGGAAAAATGGGAACATACAAGTGTGAAGGATGACAAATGAAAATGATAAGAAGTGGGATGAGAGAGAAGGATTACATGGTCATAAATGTGGAAATATTGAAGGACATCGAATAAGACATCACAAAACCATGCTCCCTTCCCTGAAAGTCCAACAAAGAAGTCCAAACTTCTTGACTGAGGACAGACATGATTCTTATAGTTTCTAGGATCTTCCATGCACTCCCATTGAACTCCTTGAGGTGAAATGAATGACCAGTTGGGCAACAACCAGGAAAAAGTTAAAGAGAAGGTCCCATAACTTGGCAGAAGATCATAGGAGAACGTATATTCTACTGTAATCTTACAGATATTTAGGCAGTTCTTCTGTCTTATTGTCCCTTTAAAACTTCATGAACCATAGAGGCAGACAACTAACAAATTTTTCTGAGTAAAAGAAGTCTCTTTTTTAATATCTGTGGTGTTGCCTGTGACAGCAAATCAGTCTTTCTGCAAAAAGGAGAATAAATTGGTATTCCTAGAGAAATATGATTGTCATTTACACTTCTGGATGTGTCTCTGTGAGCCGAGTTTTCTTCCAGGTTTCCAGTTATAAATTCAAGTCTTGTGTTGGCAAAACATAGAAATATGGGTCAGTGCAGGTAGGTAGCCCCATGACCATCTGCCAAAACATCAATAGGTTTTTGAGTTTTGGAGTTGCATCTACAGAATCTTTTTAATAGGCTTATTCATCTCCAGCATAACAACATCAACAGCTGATCTGCCTCTGCCAAATTGGGCAGCAACTGCTATATAGTTCAGTCTTGATATGGTGACAGTCACATTCTAGTGAATCGACAATGAATGTTCACCGGGTAAGCTGCCTCTGTAAGTCAGAAAAGCCTGTAGGACTCTTCAGTAAACTCCTATTCATACCTTGAAGTCTGAGGCTGTTGATCAATCTTTCTTTTCCCTGAACCTCAAACACAAAAATATGAAGCAAAGAGGTTTCCAAGAAAGTCCCTTGTGAATCAGCACCTACAGATGCTCTGCTTCCTCTTGGTTCCTTTCTTTTCATTCTTTTGTTGGTGCAGCTGCAGCTGGGAAAGAAAAGTAAATGTAACTGCTGCTGCTGCAAAAATTGCAGCCAGAAAATATTCATTAGTGCAGCAATTGCAAAGTTGCAGCTGTCCAGATAAATATATCTAGCTATGTTCAAATCAAAGCACTACGGCGACAGATGGTTTTCCCCTAATTAGAGCTGCCATATTTCAGGCTAGGACTTTTCAGAAGGAAACAGTTAGCTGTTAGTGAGTTAACATGCCCCGAATTCCTGGACAAGTAATAGAAGTGCTCAAAATCCTAAAGTGTGAAACTTCCAGCTGGAAAAGACACGTTGTCATGGAAAATCTAGACATATGGTAACCTTTTCTCAGATATGGCTCAGGAGTTGAAAAAAGAATCTGGCTATCCAGAAAAAGATGGATTATGGGCTGGAAGAAACAGATTATGGGATTTTCAGAATTTCCCCCCGGCTGCAAAACATAATGGCTTGTAGATGGTTTGCAATAAATATGATGTTATTCATTTAATTGGGCATAAAGTCTGAAAACAACACAAATGACTGTAGGATACTATTTACAATATTTAGAGCTTCCCTCCCCCACTGTGGGAAGTGATTAACTGGTTGTATTCATTCCATCTGATGTTAACTATCTGAAACTTATCTTTCTAATTACAGCTGGTCCCTTACTACTCAACATTCAAGGTAAAAAAATATATATATTTCCTTAAGATGAGAATCTATTCTATTTTAAAATAAGTGGCTGAAACAGAAGAGGGAAACTTCCCCACTCTCTTTTTAAGAGTGCTTATGACAATTCATATAATAGAATAATATTAATTGTTCTGTCTTAGAAGTAATCTTCTTCATCTAGACAAATCTTTCAATTTTTTAATTTCTATATTTTTCAGTTCAATGACCAAATTACACAGGGATCTTTCAAGCAAGGCTTCTAAAATTAATTAGGTTTACACTTCTGGCGGTGATGGTAAGAATTGCCATACTCCTCAGTAGGAGGGGAGAGAAGGAAAAAAGAAAGAAAAGGAAAAAGGAAAAAGGAAAAAGGAAAAGCACTTTCTTTGGTGAAAAATTTCAGCTTCCTTTACCTTGCAATAGTCTTATGGTTCCCTCCAATTTGCAATGCATTAAAACATGTTATAAAAAAGTCAGTAAATTGTAATAATATGCTTAAATTCAGATATTTGTTGAATTTAAAATTATTGAATTATTGGAATCTAGAAGATATGCAATGCTCTACACATATTGTTCAGTAGTAGCTCACATGTACATGTGGCTATCAAAACTTATCAGTGTCCTTCTAAACTTGTTATCACATGATTGTTTCTTCCTGTAGAACATAATCTGGTCTCAAGGAATCAAGGAATCTTTTATGTAAATTAACTAATTCAAAAGAAAAAAAAAAACCACAAAAAAAACCCACAATATTTCTTTCTAAGAAGGTGTTAAGTGTACTTAATATACTCAGCTTTCTACATGATTTTCATTTGGTGTCTTGTGGGTATTTTCTTTAATGTTTCGACTGCATAGTCTGAGCATAAAATAGCATCTGTGAGAAGTTAAGCTTCGATTTATAGCTGTCAATTAAGATTGGATTGTGAAGTGGAATTGAGAATTTGCTATTGTGCTGGAGGTTGTCTCCATGAATTTGAACATCATCCTGTTTTTTATCTGCATTTAGGCATCTCACTGGACAAGAATATTTAATGGAATTCACAAATAAAATATAAATCTGGAAGGTACCAAATACTACTACTCAGAAAACCAAACCAATCAATTTTCTACATCCAAATAGTTTTTCTTTTGAAGATATTTTGCTAATTTTCTAGACAATGGATGTTTAAATAAACTGCTTTGAACTTCTTTCAAGTTTTCTGTATAATTATTAAATATATATTTAAATATATCTACCTTCCTATCTGGGGAAAACCATTCTGTAAAGGTAATATTCTAAATCATGTCTATTTTAATGCTTTATGCTAAAAAAAAGAAAGGAAACTCCACACTAACATATCTTTTCTTGAGTGCAAATTTAGCTCTGGATTTGAATTTGGTTTGAATTTCCTCTCCCTATTATTCCGTTGCCATTAGGCCCCAAAACTTCCTTCTCTGACTGTCTATTCATGCGTTTTATTTCAGCCTAATGCTGAATCAGAGTCTCAAATTAACAGCAAGGCAAACTACATTATAATGTCTCTTCTCATTTTGAATTCCTATGGATTTTTCCCCCCTTATTATTACTACTGATATTTACGTTGGCCTACATCAGTTTACCATATGTGTCACATTGTGCTACAGAGTGTAAACTCATTGAAAAGATTAGATTCCATTAATTACAAGCAGGAGTATTACTCTGCAGACACACTACAAATTGTGTTTCCCTGCCAGTTTTTGTTCCAAAGTAATTTTTAGTGAACATTAAAGCATATGGTAAACAAAGATATGTGTTCCTTTCTTTCATTTGAAAAAAAAAATCTTCAGAAAACAAACATAAACACACACACACACAATCAATCAAACAAACAAACAAACAAAAAAAAAACAAACAAAAAAAACCAACCCACCACCACCATCAGGAAAACTATAGGGTGAAATCCCAATGTGAGCTTCAAAAATAATGAATTTTTCAAGTTCACTTTGGTTAAAAATGCAGCCACTAGAGATTGCGTTTTGTACTGCTTAATATCCAATTTGTGAGAAAGCTGAGATTTATAAAACTACATTTCTTTCAGAATATAAGATTACCAATGGCAGCAAAAGGAGAACTACAAGACTAACAGCTCCATGATACCAGGGAGTGGTAACATGAGCTTCACTGCTGTAATGCAAACTGCTACCAGGCTCATTTGGTCTATTGAGTAGTTTGCATTTTATGTTTTATGGCTCAGTGTCTCTCTATTCCACATATCTCTAGTGAAAGAGCATGGCACTGTCCTGCCACATAGTTCTTGCACTTCCAGAAGGAAGGTTCTAAAAATCCCTTTTTGTGTGTGTGTGTGTGTGGTTAGTTTAGACTTATTTCATTAAGATTGTCAGAGGTTCTTCCTGCGCTCTACTTAAGGTCAAAATCCGTAATTTTCATCACACCATTTGAGCCTTTGTAGTTCTGTGACTTTTGCTAGTAGTTTCATTTTATTTTATTTTATTTTTTTCAGAAAGCCCTATCTGTTGTATGAAAGTCTAAAATCTCTCTTCAGAAGCCTGATGGATTCTTGCAATAGTACAGAACAGATTACTCTCAAATAAGGACTTATTTTCCTCAAAAAACATAGGAAATTGACAGAGGAGCGATTGAACCACAATAAGAATTCACACAACTCATTATCATTTTTGAGATTAGTCTGGTCTGTTCTAGATATTGCAACAATCAGGAAGGGAAAGCTGTCCACTTTTCTCCTTATTTTCTTTCCAGTAGCTGCAGGAGCTGAGTTTTTGTGGAACTTATCTTTTCTGATCCTCTTCCACACACTTCTCCGAGTGTGAATATATACTTGGATGTATAACATGCATGGTCTGAAAGTTGTGTTATCCCTGAACATTTTTATATTGGGAGTTACTTAAATATATCTTTTGTTATTGTCCAGAGATACAAAATTATTCAGTTCAGAGTTAACTTGATATTCTTTCACAACAAACAGCAGAATAATGATAATGAACAGAGGTCAACACCCATATTTCTCACATAGCTAGCAGAGAGACAACTTATAATACAAAAAGAGTCTGGCATTGGAGCATAAACAATAAATGAAAATTTTCAAGCTTATCAAGTGAACCTTTAAACCTCACATTTAAATTTAAAAAATAAAAACCACATATGTTATTGAATACAAATACTATTAGGTGTGATGGACTGGCCAATGCCAGTTTTCACATTTTATCCCACTAGTAAGAGGGCTTCACTGTTCTCATCAGAATAACCAGAATACACTCTTTTTTGAAGAAACTCATCTTCTTTAAAGTGAGTACAAAAGGTCCCACCATTTTGTTGCTTTCCCTCAGACAACATTATAGGCACTCTAAGGTGCTTAATATGGAAAGAGAAAAGAGTTTTGCTCAGGGCTTAACACATCAGAGTGTTGTTAAATAGAGATACTGCTTCTTCTTTTCAGTAGTGAGGACAAAGGAACAGTTATATTACTCATCAGTTTGGTTTACAGATACAGATAACAGGTACATCTCTCACAATACAGTATATAGCTTGCAAGCATTAACCAAGCAGTGAGACCATGTAGCTAACATTAAATCCCTTCTATCTATACCTTAATCACTATGTATTGTTTCTGCTATAGGAAAATAACATCCATACAGATGGTTTTCTACCGTTAATGACCGTGAAAGAAGCTCTGTGAATGCATCATGGTTTTAAGGAAATGCTTTCAGGCTGGGAACTCTGGAAAAAGAAAGTATATATATACATATATTTATATAGTTCTGTTCACTGCTCATTTGAAATTAAAAAAAATGTATATATATATGAATATATAGTAATCTCCAATGACAATTGTTTTGTTCTTTCAGTCTGCCTATCTCTTATTACTCTTTAAGTCTGTTCACTATGAGGATCCCCCATTAATGTTATTCACAGTGTAGAGTGTTAGTCAGCTGGACTAATAAAATCCTAACGAAGTAATTGTAAGTTATTTGTTTAGACTGAATGTGACTAGGATCAGCAAAACTTGCTCTTTAGTTATCTCACAAGACTCATTCAGGAATACTGCGGCACAGTTCAGGATGGACTGTGAAAGCTGCTAACCTCCAAGAATTGTCCCTGAGTGTAGTCCTGCCAGAATATACAGCCAGAGGGTCAAGCTATATCACTTTTCAGTAATTAGCTTTTGAATGGAGCTTTGCAAATACAAAGTGCTTCCCAAGTGCTATAATTACCCTGTGCCTATATAGCAGCATAACTGAGTTTCAAAGCATGAAGTAAGGAGCTAACATTGACTGAATAACCTGCACTTTTTATAGAAATTATTGTCAGTGAATATGAAATAAAATGGATTTCAGGTAAAAACTGCTGGTTTCTTGTGTGTTTTTCAGGTAGACTCTCTCTTGATTACAGACTGACAAATCTTTATATCGCCAAATCAAGCTCAGGTATTGTTATGAATGTACATGTTGCTCAGTAACAAGATATCAGAGCCAGATAAGTAGACTAGTGATGGTAACTTTTGCTTAAAATTTTCTATTTTATTTTCTAAATTTTTCTGCTGTGATTTTGCTTTCTACTTAAGTCTGCTAGTTTTTCTTTTTCATGGTGTCTTCTACCATACTAGTCTTTACTTATATATATATGTACATATATATATATGTATATTTATTTATTTATTTGTTCATTCATTCATTCATTCATTTATTTATTTTTTTTGCATGGGAATTATGCAATAGGACTGACAAAGAAAAATAGATGATCAGTAAACTCTCACACTTATGATGTTCCCAAGTTACAATCATTGCTGTGGAGACTGAAAGCGAGGAGACCTAAAAAATATGAAGACATCTGTTAGAAGCCAATACCTTTGCAGGGTTCTCCAGAGTTTCTTTTGGAAAATTGCCCATGCACATCCAAATGTTTCTGGTAGCATGGGATGCTACTGAGGAGGTGGATCTTTGGGGAACTAAGGCAACAGCCCAAATGACTTAGAAGACTTTTGCTGTCATCTAAGGAGACATTTTCTGTCTTCTAAGAAGTCTAGATGAGATAGTTATATAAGGTATGTCATTCCCTCTTCTTCATTGCCACTTTATAGTGTGTGCCTTCTCTAGTGATGATAAGGGTCAATGCATAACCTTATTTTTAGGGCTTGTTGCAGATTTTATTTATCATCATGTTCTATTTTTATGACTCACATAAAAAAGGTGCACTGAATATTCCGTTATTCTTCCAGGGATATCACTGATGCTGATAATCTGTGGATAAATTTTTAAAACACTAGTGTGAATGGCCAAGACTACCCACCTGACTGATGAAGATTTCCTATTAGCATGCTATTCATCCATGAATTCACATTATATTAGATATCCATTTCCAGTCAGAAAAAAAAGTCATTCTTCTATTGCATTGAATGAATAACATTGCTAATCTAAAAGAAATTTCATCTCCTTAAAGATATTCTCATTTGTTAAGCTCTGCCTTAAGGATTTCCAGTCTTACCATTTTTCTTTTTGATTTAAGAATATTGAATATATTCCCCTGTACATACTGCCCTGTTTCCCCCAGAACACATGGATTCCTGTGTTATATACTTGAGAGCATACCAGTACTTCTGCCATTCTCTTGCATTCAGATTTTTGACTTGCTTGAGTGAACACAAGAGCTTTCTCTCTGAAGTGTCCCTTTGGTGTTTCTCTTGCTCATCCTTAAGATATTTTTCATTTTATCCTCTTTTCTGCTTCATATATCTGTTTATTTCTGTCCATGGCTCTCAAGAATATTTCAAGCCTTACTGTTCTATAATCAGTGTCACAGATTGTTTCACTGAGTCCTTCTAGTTAGTCTGTTTGAGAATAATAAAACTGATTGCCTGGGAAAAGATTACCTGTTTTATGGTTCTGAAAAGGCGAGGAGAGGGAAAGTAGACAACAATCCCTTGTTTAATAATAATTAACCCTAGCACAATGGAATCTATTGCTATGCTCATTTTATGCTCTTTATGGCAAAGCAAAAAGTTAACAAGTAACAGTATGCAGTGAGAAACATGCAGTTATCAGATATATAATAAAAAAGTCTATCCCTATATAGAATACAAAGTATTTAAATTCCAGTCTCATCTTTTGGTTATAAAGGGAATGCTGATCCTGAAGCCATAAATGAAAAGAATAAAAACATAGCATCTATACTATGGCATAGCAAGCTTAGTAATAAAATCATAAAATGCCACTGATTCATTTTATTTTGGTAGTGTACAAAGACTGTACTGATATGAAATTACCTTGTCACAGATATAATCCTTGAATGAGAAATATTTATTTCCCCAAAACATTCATAGTCTGAATATTCAAGATTAGAAGACATTTTGATGTCCGAGGGAAAGCAAGTAGCCCAGAAGGATGAGCACCATGCAATCTTTTTTAAGGAACTCACTGTTTTGGCAGTTTGAAGACAAACAAATGATGGGAGAACATTAGAACAGCATTCACTGAGTGGACTGAAAGGGAAGGAACAGATTGTTTGGGAGGGAGTACAGAACAAGCAAAATTTAAGGAGAGCAGTAGAATGGCTGCTAATAATTTAATAGTGTATTTTCACTGGAATCTTGTGGATTTCGAGTCATGAGAAGGAGCTCGGAAAGTAAAATTAGTCCTGGAGTATTGTCAGTAGGGTGACATATCATCTGAAATATTTCCTGTACATTTCATGAATATGTATTGTTGTTCTTCCCTGAAATGAAAATCCATGGTTACAATTCAGAAGTAGTTTTAGCTGCTGGAAAAATGTCTTAGAACATTTTTGATGAGTTCTACTATGAGCTTTTTAAAGTAGAAGACTAGTTTGAGAAATACATGCATTAAAAACTTGTTTACAATATACTAATATTGGTAAAAATATAAAATTTAAAGAATATCTGCAACATCAGAGTTAATAAAATACCATTTTTTCTGTGAAAACTTAGGTGAAGTTTGAATTAATTTCTTGTTCTGCTGCTTTATTCAGTATCAGTAATTTTCCTCACTTAAGTCCCAGGGCCTGCAATTTTGAAGACTGTGTTACCTTCTCCATTCCAGAAGCAGCATTTGCTGATAATATTATGCACTCAGATTAAGTGCATATAAAGTGCATATTAAGTGACTATAGGATGTTTATGAAAACATTCCTAACCTACACACAAGGTACGGATATTTTTTTGATTCCAGATGTATGCTGCAAAATTCTCAGACCTTGAGAATTAAACCTAAACTATATGTAAATTCCTTTAAACAAACACATTTAATTTGAACATAGTGAATGTCTTTGAGATACTCATCCTAAATAAATATATGTTCTCCTTCCTTTGTAGTTAATCAAAGTGTGTTATAGGAATTTGCTCAGTACAGAAGAAATTCTAAAAGTAGGAAAAGTACTGTCAATAATTCTGGATCCTATAGCTAAATCTGGAAAAACAGTGTTCTCCAGCAACATGTAATTATCAGTTTTTGGTTTAGTTCTATAAAGCTGGTTTTGAGGATAAGGCATTATGAAGAAAAAGTGTTAAGTATGCATAAAAACAGATTGTTTTTATTTTTTTCATTTTTATTATGTTTGACTGGAAGAAGGATCATCTCATACTAGCATAGAAAAAACAAAAGCAGTGCCATGGAATGTTAGGTGCTAAAGTAGTCTCTGAACAAGGTTAAACTGAATGACAGATCAGTCATCCCCAGGTAGCACACCTTTGTTAACTGTCAATATGCTGTTGGATTGTTGGAAAGCTTCACGTGTAACCACATAAATGTATACGTACACACACTTCAATGCCAGTGGTCTCCGGAAAGATTAAAATTTTGAGGAATCGTCCTCTAAGAAATGCCACTAGAGTTATAGGTAAATCAAATAGGGTCAGAAATCAGTGTTTATAAAACAACAGTTCTGTCTAACAAATACTCCGTATTATTCTTCTCTTTTGACCAAAACACTCCTTCCCTTTATTGGCTTATTTTAGAAGTGAACAGAGCACTTCGTTCTGAGAAGTGGCTCAGAACTAATTGTTAGTGCCATGCAAATCATGCTAATATTAATAACAATTTTTTTTGTGATTGTGCAAAGGAATATCAAAATGGCCATGCTGCGGCTTATATATTTCAAGAACAATGATCTCACGCTATTTTTCTGAACAGTACAACAGGGCTGGGAGTGGAATCCAGAAACCACTGCTGTCCCAATTTAGATGTCTAAGCCTTTGAGGGTGATAATTTTTTATTAGGAATTCTAAAAATATGCTGAACACAACACTCTAAAAGGAGAGAAGGCATTGCAATTAAATACCAGTTCACAGAAGTGATTGCAATTGTTGAGGCAGGAAGGAGACGAGGGAAGTGTTGGCAACATTCTCTCCTTGCGATCGTTACAGTCAGCATGGGAGAGAGGAACGGCGGCAAAGTGAATAGCAAGCAAACAATATAAGAGGAATAGTTAACTAATACCTGTCACATTACATAGCAGTAAAGACTTACGTCCTTGAAGTTTTCCCTCCTGGAACTTGCAATTGTGCACATGCACATTCACATGTACATTCATAGGTCCCATGTGATTTTAGTATAATTACATCTTACATTACACTTATTTGTAGATTTTTATTCCTCTTTCCTGGTTCATTGTAGCTGAACTTCAGAGCTTCATAGTACTTTTTCAGACATTTTCAAATGCCTGCGTGATTCCAACTAAATTTGAAACAACTTGCTTTTTTCTCCTCAAAAAGAATATAATCTTTACTATTTCCAATTTTATTGTGACCATAAAGTTAATTTCATTCATTGAAATTCTACAGCTAGAGTTATCCACCATGACTACTACCAAGTATCTTTTCTTCCAGCATGTCACCCTGGTTTGCTCCTGTCTCCTTAATAAAGAGCTATGCTGTTTAATAGAGTCTAACGATGAAAGAGGGTCAGACCCTTGGAAAGGTTTCACCATCAGTGGACAGATTGCATCTCTCACAGTGTTTACTGCTTTTAAAAGCAACAGTAATCTTTCTCACATTTGCTGTGTCAATAATGAAGTCTTTATTAACACCTCACCCTTTTTATAGACCTGATAGAAACGGATGCTCCATCTGCTTAAATATTTGAGAAGTTACTCTTAAAACAACATTTACAAACCTTCTCATGAGTATATCTGGAAAGAATATTGTGAGTCCATGCCACACTGAGTTGCCTCTGGAACTGCTCCCATCGCAGCAACACTGTAGCTTATGATTATAATAAAGATATGAAGGATAATCCATACTTCTCTATTGTTATTTTCTCAATTGATTCATAAGGAGATAAAAGATAAATTTGGTAGCTTCAGTAAAAATGTAAAAAATCTGTGAATTCTCTCATAACTGTCAATTTTACACCATATCCAGACCCTGATCCGTTTCAAATGCACTTAAATGGTACATTCCTATTCTCCTTAATTATTTGGATGGATGGACTAAGATTTGAGCTACTGGAGAAAAGGAATAATGTCCTGTGGAGTTTTGTCTTCGAGGGAAAATGACAAAAGGGCTCTTTGTCTGCCTCATGCCACTGAGGTACCTTTAGAAGAAAAGTGTGAGCAGCCCTCTCTAATATAAGGTTAATGGTTGCAAAAATGACATTTCCAATTCACCTTTGTGATTTTGTACTTAAATGCACACACTTTACCATATGTGAAAACTGGTGACATATACAAATCCCATTCTTGGATGTGTAACTTGTCTCACGCATAGGATTCAATTAATTCCTAAGATAAATATATCACACTGTTAACCCTGCCACTTGTAACAGTCCTTGAGACTTCAAAAAGCTCTTCTGAGTCTGTGATGCACCATTTAAACCACTTGACTTTCACTCCAAATAGTGCTGAGTGTGTCTCCAGGGAAAGTTCACAGTGCTCTAGGGACAAATTCTCTTTCACCACTGCTCCCTGAATAACAAAACACGTAAGAAAGGGAGTGAAAGAGTATTTATGTCTCTTCATAGAACACAGACAAATTTAGGAAGTAGAAAAATCAATAGAAGATAAAGTGAAAAAAAAATAGAATAATAAAAAGTGGACTTTTTTATATTTTGCCTTCATGTTATGTTAAACTTTTTCACAAAATCACAGAATGACTGGAGCTGGAAGGAGCCTCTAGGGATGATCTAGTCCAACCACCTGCTCAAATCAGGATGTGGAGCTGAGGACCATGTCCTGTTGGGTTTGAGTATCTCCATAACCTATCTGGGCAACATAGTTGACTTGATCTTTTAAAGTTTCAAAATCAGATGTTTATTCCAACTTGGCCCAAGTGAATTTTCTTCTTTATTAAAAAGCAAAGATGACATTAAGGTCAGGTGGAAAGGATTGAGCACAGCCTTGCCAAAGAACACTTGGGGGTACTGGTGGATGGGAAGCTGGAAATGAGCCAGCAATGTATACCATCACAGCCCAGAGGGTTTCCTCGCCTGCATCAAAAGAAGCATGGCCATCAGGGTGAGGGAGATGATCCTTCCTCTCTATTCTGCACTGATGAGGCCTCACCTGGAGTATTGCATCCAGACATGGAGTCCTAAGTACAAGACAGATGTGGATCTGTTAGAGAATGTCCAGAAAAATGTCACAAAAATAATCCACAGTATGGAACACCTCTCCCTCAAGAACAGGCTGAGAAAGGTGTGATGAGGTGCTGGAACAGATTGCCCAGAGATGTAGTTAATGCCCTGGAGACTTTCAAAGCAAGGCTGGATAAGGCCCTGGGCAACCATGGCTGCAATGTCTCTGCTCATTGTCAGGAGAGTTGGAATAGATGGCCTTTTGAGGTCCATTCCAACTCAAAGGATTCTATGATTCTACGATTCTATGAAATAGGAAGTCCTGCACTGGGTAGACAATGTTACATTTCTGTCATGAATACATGGTGAGTATTTCTTCTTGTTTTTAGTCATAGTTTCAGAGACAATGAGATATTTATTAATTCTATCTCATTCAGTTCCAATATCTGTATATGCAAGGTTTAGCCACATTTTTATAATCAGCTGAACTTTAAAGATTCAAATATATCAATGCTTTTGTTCATCTACCTTCTTCAGCTAGCTTTTACAGATCACTGTTGGATTATATTTATAATGGCTGGAAACCTAAGGTAAACATTTCTATTCAAGAATTATCCATAAGATGGGTGTATAGCATCTTGAGAAATGCTACAGAAAGTCAATGACCATCTTCATAAAAGGCTAAAGAAAAGAAAAAAAAAAAGCAACAACCACAGCATATTTAACTAATATTCAGCATTAGTGGTCTTTCACTCTTAATGGTTATTAAAAATGAAATGTTCCCTCCAAGATTAGCTGCCTCCTGTTTAGCTGAAAACTGAAAAATATTAAGATGGCTTAACATCCTTGTTATCACATTCTCACATTCTGACATTGCTTTTCAATACTTCGTAAAAGAAAAGTGTGAATTTCAGCATTTTTTCTTAGGCTAGACTGGGCTTTCATTTCCACTTGTGCAAAATGAATTGTCTTCATAGTGACTAGGGGCTCACTAAGATGCATCTGTAATCAGGGTTTGGGATATTGATTTGAGAAGGAGACGTGGGGTTACTTATGGAAATTTAGTATTTTATCCTCTATTTCAAGTAGAAAACTAAGATTTTGATTCTGGAACATAAGAAACTGCAAAATGAATTCAGCGCAGTCTGTAAGCACATACTGAAGCATATCTGTTCAGTTCATCATTTTATTTTATATGCTGAACTAAATTAGTCTAGGAATTCTAGAAGTGAGCCTGAACACATCTTCTGAGAATATAGTGAGTTCCCTAAGAGAGAACATCTACAAAATCTTTCCTCAACATGTTTCCCACATATATAAAACAGTCACATACAAGAGTGATTTTTGTATATATGTGTCATAGCCTCATGATACACACATGAAGTCTGAATAAATTTGGAATAAAACTGCTATTTGTAAGCAATCAAAAAATAAGCATCATTTTAAATTAAATCTGGTAATAGAACTAACATTAATCAATATGAACTCACGGAAGCAAGATTCTATTTAATTAACTTGATATTCTTTTTGATCAGATTACAGTTTGATTGACAAAATGTAATGGAATTGCTGTAGTTTATTTAGCTTTCCATCAGACTTCTGTTTATACTAAATAGCACTAAATGATTGTGGCATTATCAAAGTATTGAAAAATTTCAGAGTAAATTCTTTAAAAAAGTTGAAGAACTCACAGGATTTTGGAAACTTATGCTTACAAAACAGTCCTCATATGATAACGTGGCAGGGTAATATTTCACGTGCAAAAATTTCGTCAAAGATTTGCATGCATGTACACGGACTCCTTATCAAAGCAGTAGGTTGAGAATGTGAATTCATGCTTGTCCCTTTTCTGAATCTAATACTTCATTTATCAGATGCACAGAGCTGTGGAAGAAGAGAGAAGCCAATACACAGCAAACACAAGTCCTGCAATTGTTAATACAAGCAGGAGGAGGCTGAGAGGCTATGTGTATATCCAAGTATATATCTTTACTGGTTTTGTTTTAGCTATTACAGTTACTACCTACAGCTTTTGCTTTATCTCTTAAATGGTTGTTATCTCAATCCACGAGTGTTCTCTCTTTTATCTTTCTGATTTTCTTCACCATCCCACTGTGGAGGACAGAGCAAGAGGCTGTATGGGCCTTAGCTGTCTGTCAGGGTCAAACCACAAGAACAGAATAAAGCATACATCAGAACAAATATTTTACATTTGGCTGCTTTGTATTTGTTTTATCGTTTGAATGTTTTCTTGTCACTAAATATTTTTCAGGAGGCATACCATATCAGGCAAATTCTAACATCAGCAGAGCAAGGTGTTTCTGAGTAATCAGAAAGGTATTATCAATTTCACCTGGATATAAAATGCCTTTCCTGTGGAAATTGCAGAATTGAAGTGTTCTGTGGAGAAAGCTCAGTTTAACCAGCTTGTGAGAGAGCATACACTGAAGTGTGGCTAAACTGGGCTAGCACTGTGCATGTCACAGAATCCTGCTGTTTGTCCATACAGCTTGCCAACCAGGAACACAGTGTTGATTCTTAAGTGAGCTTCTCACCAGGTTCCTTTACTCCCATTCTCTGCTCCATGCTGGGAAATCCCAATGAGAATATGCGTACACATGCCCTGTAACTCATGAGCAGGGTGTTCATTGCAACCAAAGTATGCTGCTGCTGCTGTGCATCTGCAGATAATACAGAAACAGGAAGGACATGGATTTTTCTCCATTCATTTCTGCAGCCATCAGTTCTGTTGTCTGCATGCAGTTGAGTCCATCTGTGCCTTGGCTGTGAATTCAACACACCTTGACTGTTCATATACAGTTGCCATTTCTCTGAAGTAACCAGAAATTCTGGAAAAGTGGTGAAGTTATTTTTTCCATCCAGATTCAATTTCCAGATGGTGGCAAATGACATGCTTGGCTCAAAATGGCCATACCTCAAACTCAGGGGACTGGAACAGGTCAGCGAATTTAGTAGGCTGGAGACTAAGTGGAAATCTACTGCCACTGACTAAATTTTCCTCATTTTTCCCTTACAATGAGATTTTCCACCTACTCCAGGTGAATTTCACTGCTGTACATCAAGGTTTGGTAGCTTTTCAACAGAAAAAGTTGGGTAGCAAAGGGTCGTGTTTCCAAACCAGTCATCTAAAAATATTAGCAGAAGCAAAAGCAAGATATTATTCTAAACCAAAATGGATTTTTAGATCTATGAATATTCATCTGCTTAGGTTTTGTTATGATTTGTGTTTGAATAAGTTATTTATACACAGATGACATTCAGCAGACTGAAATTCAATTTCTTCTTCATTTCTACTACATCATACAGCATACAAGCTTTCCTTGTTTAGGTGGCTTCCAGCTCTTGTCTTCCACTACTTATGAACTACTACCTTTTCGAGTTCCTTCTACAAGTTTTTGCCATCATATGTAGGAAACAGAAAATAAATAAATAAATAAGCAATCAAATACATTGCTATAAGTTAAGTTGTAACCTTCAGAATTAGAGCTGTGCTAATTGTAATCATTGATGAGAATTTGTAGCAGTTTCAAGTTGATATATCATTAAGATGTTTGAGAGATTTATTGTGTGAGAAAATTAAAGAAAATTCTGCTTTTAGATCATCATTCATGAAAAAGCTAATTTTCTCCAGTTCTCCTATGTACACACTCAGATGCTTTCATGAGGCTACACTACGTGATTCACCTAGATCACATTCAAGAAAAACAGCACTGCTTTTCGTTTGGTATTTATCACTGCTATGCCCCATTCAGAGAAAGTGACCAGTTTCAGGAGATTACTTCAATCTTCATACATAAACATTTGTCATTTCTTTAAAATGTGCCCTGATTTACAGTACTTGAAAAAGATGGCAAAGCTAATGAGAAGAACACATGAACTACCTGGCATAAATTCAGCAGGTTGTCAAACAGGATTATCCTTTACAGAATAGTTCAATCAGATACTAAGGGCCAAAGCGTTTTACTTGATTACATGGATTTTTATTTTTTATTTTTTTATTTTTGCATACAATTACACCCCAATCTAACGAAAAAGTGTCCTTTTGACAAAAGGGCACTGCTAAGGATGCCTGATCAGTGATTATCATTTTAAAAATAGTCTGATTTAAGACTAATCTAGATTATCAACAGGTATAGTAACTGTAATAACACCAATTTAAAGTGGTGTTATTATAAACAAAGACACAGTGCAGAAAATAATGTAATATTTTCTCTGTAACTGTACCCCCAGATTATTAAGACATATTACTTGCTAAAAAGGTTGCTGGATTCTAGTGATAATGAGGGAGAAATTCCAAGTCTGCAAAAGGAAGCTACACTTTAACACAAGTACACCTACAAAGATTGGTAGGACTTTGGCTGTACAAATAACATTAGAATAAATAAAATTTAAAATAATTAAACTAGTGTGTTTTCATTCTCATTTGCATTTCACTAATATTGTTTCTTCTGGTTCTTATAAAAACTTTGGAAAAGGACCGCATTTCAGCTGTGGTGAATTTCATCAAGATCATTTTCCTCTAAGTAATCCAAGATCAGAGAAATTTTAAAAATACATAATTTCATCCAATGAATATTTAAAAAAAAAATTTGGAGATTTCATGAAGTTCCAAGACTACTTCAATGCCCGTACTTGCGTCGTTTATTTAATGAAAAATATAGCAGAGACCACAGTTTCTGTAATCTTACAGATGTCCTCCAAAAAAGTCAAGGACTTGAGTACTTTGTGTAATAAAATTAATAAAGTGACGTCCTACAGCAGTTTGATGTCTTTTGCTGTGATTATGTGCTTGTTTATCACAAATGTGAAACAGGCTGTTTCTTTAAAAGAAAAATAGAGGGAATTATTTGATTTATAGGAAACTATAAGATCTATATATAAAATCTAATCAAGAAGTCAGAATTTGCCAACAGTTAGTAGTCCTAATTACAATTTATTCGAAGAAGCAATCTTACATCAGTTGATTAAGGCTGTGCTGGGCTAAAGAGAACTTGATTATTCTTAAAACTTTTCGTATTTTCCAAGGCTGAAATCAGTTTCTGGAATTCATGGTTAACTCACTGAAAGGACAAAAGTGGTAAAGAAGAATCTCAGCTTTTCATGTAAAGGTGGAAGTCTATGATATTTCTCCTTGAGAAAGTAGCCTGGGAACAATAAACAAACTATAACAGACAGAATAGTGTGGCTGAAATGTTATTTTTCCTACCTGTTAGCTGATTCTCTTTACAGCTCTCTAAGTGTCTCCTCTGGGATTAAAGAAAAATGCATCTCTAGATCTCTGTTCTGGGAGAAGACACAACAGTATACACTGCTGGAAGCCTGGGACATCCAGTCTAGCACAGGAATTACTGAGAATGCTCCCAAGCTGCAACAGTATATATTTCAAAAATGTTTTGATGAAATTAAGTTTGTCTAATTGATTGTCCATTTTGTGTTAATGCAAACTATCTCTGCACAGGAAAACTACACAGGCAACTCAGGGAATTCTGCAGATTATTGCCATTATACATTATTTTAATTGCAGTATTTAAACTCATAAAATTGGACAGAATATGTTTTCTGGCACTGAAGCCCACTGTAATGTCACAGCTACATCTCTACAGTTACAGTCACTTATATTCTGCCAGAGTAACTACACTGAATCTGTGTAATAGGAAAGTCCCTTAACCTACAAAAACTGCTGAACAGTGTTTAAGTCTTAGCCTGTGCTACTCCTAGTCAACACAATACAAAACCATGTTAAGGATGACAATGATATTTTAAATTATTATGGGATAGTTGTGATGCATGAGACCCATTTAGTTTATTAGCAGAGTCAAATACAAAATAAATCCTTTATAATAGAAACTCCTCCTGACCGTCTTTTGACTAACTTGGAACTGATTCCTGAAGGTGAATGCTTGCAAAGGCTGGTTGAGAACTGGAAAAACTGCAAAACAGATATTGCCTTCTTCTTTTTCATACCTTTTTTCCAAACTCTGCTTCAAGAAGAACTCAGTTCCCCAAAATGTCTTGCATATTTATTATTTATCACTTGGTATTTCATCCTGGTAAATGGTTCTCTACAAGCAGAGCAGCATTCATTAGTTCACGTCTTTAATCTGCTGCAACAATCACATATTAAGTGCCTGTGCTGGAGTCTTTGGTTAAAGTTGTACTATTCATCCTTAAGGTGTCCTGAAAAGTGGTGTAAAGAGGGTTCAAGTACAACACTGAATCTGCAGCAAAATTGATTTTCTTTTATTCTTTTTTTCTGAAAATATATCTGCATTTTAAAATTATTTATGTGTAGCTACATCTATGCATCCTGGGGCCAGGACCTAATTATGTCTGGAAAATTGGAGTGTACCTGAATTATATCCAAGACCTTCAACTGTGGCTACATATGTTAACTGGTCATATATTGAAATACAAAGCCAGACTTCTGCTCTTGTTGAGCAATATTTTGTTTGGGAATGGTATAAAGGAGTAGTTAAGAAATGTGCCACATCCCATCTGGGGTAGCCTCTGTTATACCCAAAGAACCACCAGGGAATAGAGCTAGATATGAGCATTTCCTTTGGTTAAAAATGAACTTCCTAAAGATGTCACTGTGAAGCTACCTTTCCTCCAGAGATTCTTTGAAACATAAGTCTTCAGAAGACCAGTTCTCCATCTTTCTCCCTGCTACCTCAACAGAACTTGTGTTCTGGACCACAAATCTATATGCACAAAAATTCTTTTGAAAACTTTGGACAACATACAGCCATTAAACAGTGTTTGATAAATGCAATCTCTTTAAAAACAGCTAGTCAATAAATCCTTGATACAAGTATTAGGTTATTTTTTTCTTCCTCTGAACAGGTGTCCCACTAGGCCTTAAAAATACTACTGAAAGATTGTACATGATTCATGTATCATACTGTGTTTGTGCAGGATTAATTTGTATGAGGTGAAATTGCAGGCCTTCTGTGAGCTTGAGGTCATTTCATATGAAAACTTATAGCACAGTGCCCAGATATGAGGGCTGCACACTTTTTGTTTTTAATGAATTCTCTAGATCCCACAACTGAGCTCAGCAGGAAGAAAGATTTTGCACTGATTTCAAAACTGATTGCACCTCCGTGTGTTAGCTCACATAAATAACTACGCTCTTCCCATGAGATGGCAGATATCTGAGTAGCAGATCATTCCTTATCTGGGCACAGCACTCTGGCACCATCATTTGGTGATGTAATGTAGTTCTGAGCTGTGTCAAGCAATTTTCTGGAGATAATGAATCTTAGACCAGAACTCTATTGACGTAACACCTTTCAGCTTTTCATCTCTGCAGATATTACTCCAGCAGACATGGCTTCTTTCTTATTCCAGAGCTAACAGTAGGACTGGAAATCCTGTTAAGAGGCTCAAAATGACAATTCAGACAGAAAGTAAGTCCACTTTGGCAGCATTAAGTTTATGTCCTGTATAAGAGAACCATCCTTGCAGATAGCATGAGTTTAGTCCCTAGATACTTAGGTCTCACAACCCAAACTTGTAACTCAGCTAAGCTATTGCCAAGCTAGATGGGCCTAGCACACAGAAACCAGTACAGGACTCTGGTCTCCCAGGCACCTTTTCACATTTTACGGAAGGAGTACAGCCAACTGCAGAGCCTACATACTTGTGAGCTGGCAGGATGTCAGGATCTATATTCATTTCTAAGCCTTTCAGACACATTTCGGATTTCACTCCCTGCACCTCTTCTTCTACAAGTCTCAGTCTCATGAACCAGGGATCTGAGGCTTCACCTGACAAAGTTCACAGTTCCTCATACATCCTTTCAAACCACTGCAACTGTTTTGATCTTCCTAATTGACCCAATTTGATGCCACAATAGGCTAACAGAAGACTTCAAAAGTTTCTGAATTACAGTCTTTCTTGCTTTTAACAGTACTGGATGGCCTCAAGTTCTTGAAGCTGCTTTGACTTCAACCCTGGGATAGATTTTGTGTATTTTAACAGTACAGAGTGGAGGATGATTTTTCTGACAATGAAAGTTTTCTTCTCACTCCTACCTTTCAGAGACCTCCCTCATAGCCCACCAAATAGCCTACAGAGAGTATCTGCTTTCACAGACACCCATTGAGCTGCACAAGTCCACACCTCCAGTGGGTCTCCAGTCACTTCAGCTGGCTTTATGTAGGGGTAAGTGAAACGGCTCTTGCAGTCTGCAGTACTCTGTGGTAACTGAGGGACCAAATGAAGCAACAGTCTTTCTCATTAAAAGTTTTCCTACACTTTCTGTGCTGAAAGTTATACAGGCTAAAAGCTGATCTTGTCATAGCCAGTGTACTTCTACAATACAGTTTGTCAACAGAGAAATAGCATTCAAAATGGAGAATAAAGCAAAGAACTCTGTTTTTTATAGATGTTTGACAAATTTTGCTTGAAACTTCTATATATTTTTTTCTCTTTTCTACCACATCTAATCCATTCAGTGTCATTTAAAGGCACATATTGCCTATCCTCAGCTGCTGTGAGTTTTTCCTTTTTCTATTGCATCTCAGAGCATTGTACTAGCCAGTAAATTACATCAGGCAATTATTACCCTGCTAGGACCTTTCAAGTATCTATGCCTTCCTCACAAACCAAAGAGAAACACAGCAGAGACCTCTGTCCATATTTAATGTACTGTTAAAGAAATAATATAGGTTCAAGAACAGTATTTGACAAATACAGAAGTCAGAATGATTAGTAACATGGGAAAGAAGAAAATGTTATCTTGCCTCTTGCTTTAAAGCAAACTTACCCAGCAAATTTTACTTTGCTTGTCAAAAATAGTCTCCATTAAATTCAAAGCAGCTTTGTGCTGTTTCTGTTACAGGATGCACATGGGAGCCCCCAAGCAGTCCCTCTGATTGGAATGGGACTACAAAAATGAGAGTAGAGACTTTGTTTGATATATTAAATGTGCAGGTAGGAAAACTTATAAGCTCAGATGAGGAAAATACTGTTTTAAGTAAGTGCTGGCTAAGGAGCGGTCAGACCTCCTTGTGCATGTGTTCTGCATGTGGAAAGGCATACAGAATGGAGTGGCTTGTTTTTAAAAGCCTCTTTCATATTCCTAAGACCTCTGTTATTTTTGAGAAAAAAATTCAGTCTATTGAGTGTTCTAGATACTGTGTGGATTGCAATGATCAAGAGTTATCAAGGGAGAAAAGCTGAGACATAACATCTGTACAATTGTGGTGCAAATAGTTTCTTTGGGAGCATTTCTTTCAGCCAAATGCATGAAAAGTAGTACTAGAGTGGAGAAAAAGGCTGTAGAGAGAGCTTCCTTGTGTAGAAGAGTTAAAACAATGCTGAATATTTTTCATAAGCTCTAGGAGGGTTATAAAAGATGTAAATTATTTAAAATTATAGCAAACCCATTTGCCTTTATGAGGTTACATCTGAAGTGGAACTGCAGAAAAAAAAACCCTACAAACACCTGACCTGGAATAGATTTTCAGAGCTCCTGCCCTGCAATCCCAAAAACAAATCCGAATTTTGATACTGTTCCATGAGGGATGGAAGTAAATGTATGTTGGATTGCTTAAAGCGGGGTTTCTCTATTCATAATGCCTTTATTCCATTTTTTTAACTTACAAATGCTTAAAGATGCTTTTTAAATCTGTAGGTTTTTTGAAAGTGGTGGCAAAAGAATTTAGTGAAGGGATTAATTATGAGAGCAGACTTTGTCCTGTAATATGGCGCACCAAGTTGACAAGTGTGCATTTTTATTTTATCATTTGATTTTATTGTTTTAAAAAGGGTCTTCTGTTAGAACTAGCTTTGCAACTGACAGCTTCAGATGCATGAGTTGTATCACTATGCACCTCAAGTTGTTATAGCCAACAGAGTGCAAATAACAGATGAGCCTTAGTCTTGTTTTCATTTGAATTATTATCTTGAAATAGATACAAATAGGTTCACACCAAACTTTGCAACTGTTCGGAAAAGCTTTGTTTATTTTTGCTCTCTGTTACCTACATTAGGCACGAGTTCCTGCTTTCTCTACAGAAAGTGTTGTGTAAGTAACTTCATGTGTTATTTTAATAACTAATGTAGCTGCTGGGTTCTGATCTGTCTTGCAAAAGTAAATCTCCCCTAAATATTATGTGCACATTTTCCCAACATTGGCTTGTAAACCAATTATAGTAAACAAATAATTGTCATTTTATTTTCAAAGATTAAAGGCTCTCAATTAAAAAAAAAAAAATATTGAGTTTGTTGTATGTTATTCATGTTATTCTTTCAGTTTGTGTTTTGTTTTGGTCACATTATTCTTTCAGTTTTTGTTAATTAGAGTTGTTATTCTTCCTTTACACCTGCAATACTGTGGTCCTGTTCATAACATTTGTATCCTACCCAGCTACCTGGTTTGCTTCTTTGCTTTTATTATAAATGCTTAATCAATTTATCTTCTATACTTATAATCAGTGTGACAGTCTCACTTGGCACTCTGAATGGTTTATAAACTAGCAATCTTCTAATTGAAATTGCATAGCAAAATAACTCCAAAACAATTTATGTAACCAAGATACATACAAGAGCATGACCTTTGAGGATATATTAGAAAATGATAACAAATTATTTTTTTATATTATTCAACAGATATTTTTAAGGTTTAAGGTCTGGAGCAATTCCTGTTTTAATCAATTTCTGTGCAGGAGAAGCAAGAGGGATTCCTATGCTGTTGGAGGAAATAGATTTATTATTATATGTTAATTACACAGGACTTTCTTAGTCATCTGCAATTGCTTTCCTCGGTAAACAAAGTTTCATGTAGTGTAAATCTGCCTATGTGATCTCTGTTTTATTGGAATACCAGAGATTTATCAGACAAAATCATTACGAAGTACTATAGAAAGTGATAAAGCTGAATATGGAACAGAGTTTTTACTTATCTGTGCTTATACTAATTAACTACCAAGTGTTTGGACACGAATTTGCTCAGTTAAGAGAAGTCAAAGAAATAGCAAGGAGGTAGACAGCTCCCTCCTCTGCTTCCACAAACTCCCCACAGTCAGGAGTTTGTGATCCTCTTGACCAAGGCACAAAGCCTATAGTTGCTGTTCTCTGGACGTGGATGTGGTGTGGATTTTTCAGCCTCGTTGCTGTTTTCATCTCAGCATTGATTACAGCTTGTCAACCCCAAGAACTCAGTTCTACAACATAGCAGGGATCTTTTCCATGTGCCTTGCAGGCAAACTGGGTTATGAAGACTAATAAACTGAACAGTCTCATTCCTAACCCATCTCAACTGTGTCATCTGTAAGATTTACAGAATTCTTTGTGAAGTATTTTTAAATATTTGGCTCTGGATTAAAACTTTTTAAAATTTAATTTATGTGGTGTGATAGGATTAAATATTTTTCACGTTCTGAGAGGCTGTAGGTAATAAAATCTCTGGAGTTACAGCTAGCAAATATGATATGTTGATTACTAATAACCAAGTAGCTAGGATACTGCCTTTTTTGAAAATAAAGTGTACATTAAGAGTTTTTATGTTTCAACCACTTGTAGGTCCTTCATAATTCTTATAACGGTCCTGAATCTTTAAGTCTTTTGTTTGCATCCAGCCTGACACAGAGCTTTATCTAGACAGTAATGAGTGTCCCTCTTCCCCTGTGAAAAAAAAAAAGATCCATTTATGTCTGCAAATGAGCAGTTCTGAAGGTGCTGATGAACCTAAGGCAGCACTGAACCAGCAGCAATAAATGTCAAGTTGCAACTGCTCTTTTTTCTTATCTTTTGAGAAGTATATCCTGATTAGATCATGGTAATTGTTTTTCTTATTTAACAAGCACTCTGTTCAGTGACTGCATTTCTCTTTGTGTATGGTTTCCCACCTTTTTTCTATCAGCTTCAATTTTGTTCAGCTGATGTTTCTTCAGGATAAACAAGTCACTGTGACAGGCGGGGGCCTGGCTTATTTTAATCAGAAAACTTTGCTTCTTTCGCACTCTGGATTTGTTTTTCCATTTCTGCTTTCAAGTGCCAAAACAATATGCATTTTCTAGAAAACAAATTTGTTTTAGAAAAATCACTGTTTTTCTAGTGGCACAAGTTCCCTGAAGGTGTAGATTAAGGTAACAAGGAGCAGATCGGAACAGGGCGCTGAATTAAGAAGCATAGAAGTTACCTAGAATTTCAGTTGCTGGTGGAAATTACAGCTAAGAGAGGACTGCTACTTTGTGAAATGCCTTCCTGCCCAATTTAAAGGTACATCAAATTGCCACCAGAATATATAGATGAACAAGTCCCACATATGGTTCTCAGATTGCTCTTTTTGGAGGTAATCTTTTGACTCTAGTGATAGATATCACACATTTTAATGTTTTTGAAAATGGTGGCTTGTAAGAGATGGCCAAACAAGTTAATGCATATGTCTGAGCACTCAACAGAATTTTTTTTTTTATAAAATTAAGATGAAGAACATCAGAGAGCTAAAAAATAAAGCTCCCGAAAACAAATAATCCACCTAGCATTCTTCTTTGAGCCCTACATATTCCTCCCTACACAATCTGATTCAAGGAATCCAATTCTTTCAATCCTGATATCCCCTGAGTGCCACTGCCATGACTTGATCTGAAAGAAGAGAGGTGGGAGGAAAATAATTGCATGATAGGATAGCATAGGAATAGTGGAAAGACTGTACCGGAGGTCTTCCTTAGAGTTTTTGCATGGAAAGCACATAAGTGTAGGGTAATAAAACAGTGGATTGTTAGACAAAGAATTTAGAGTGGCTTCTAAGCTGTTTTCATTTGTTTCAGGTACTCAGCAGGCACTTGTTATGAAAATGTGTATGTAAAATAAGTATGTATTAAACCATCCCACCATCAAATCCATTCCTATTCCATAATGAAGATTCTGGGGAATGGTGACAATGGCAATATATACTGAATAATATTTCTATAGATAAATCCAAATATTGAGAAAAAGAAAAATGTTTCATCTTAAAGAGGAAATGTTATTAGCATTTTTAAGATTGAATTTCTCATTAGTGTGTCTTATTTTTATAGTTTTTAGGCCTATTCTAAAAATACAATGATTACAATGATTTTTTTTTAACACTATACCCAAGATGGTCTGCAAATACTTTTTTAAATCTATAATTAACCTACTACTTCTGAACAATAAAATTATATGCATTTACTTCATTCCATAGTATCTATATATCTTTCTGAGACTTACTTGAATAAAATATATATATAGTCCTTGGGGTACTGCTATATCCATTTTAAAGACAGGAAAGACAAAGAGTCGGAAATTCAAAATCTAGGATGAATAAAGGGAGAGCATAATCTACTTTATTTTCCAATGAGTGCCTTTTCTACAGTGTGAAACATCAGACTTTATTACTATTTTCTGCAATTATACTTAATTGAATTAATAAGGAAGAAGAAGACTATTGATTAGCACAGGAAAAGTCAATTTTTTCAGTCAGCTTGGCTTTCTTCTAGACAGGAAATATAGAGCAGAAACAGTGAATGACTACATTAAAGATATAGCCAATTCTGTAAGTAACCTCCACTAAGTGAGGTTTTAAAGCAAAAGCACAATTTGAAATGTTATGGGTAATGCTGTGCAAACTACCTTATTGGCAGGAGAGTCTTTGACTTTTATATGTTTTCAATAATCAATACTTATTTTTTGCATGACACCTACATCTACAAAACTAGGTTCTAAGATCATTATTTACAAAAAAATCGGTATAAGGGTGAAAAATCATGGGAGCATTTCAAGCAATGTCTTGTTTATAGGCAGCAGTTAATTATAACATTGTTTCTAATCTAACAAGTCTGTAGTGAAAATAGTCACTCAAATAAAATACATTTTTACCATATTAATTATCTTCTGATTCTTTTCAAAGAGTATCTTGGAGTTTCCAATTACTGTTCCATTCTAGTTTTGTTAGAAACCCAGATTGTAAAGACAAATTAATAGTTGAAAATTTCTAAATGATTTCCAGTATAAACAGCTTTTTGATATGCAATGTTCAGTAAATATTGATTTTGTAGCAATTGCTATATGTAAAAGTAGTAACCCCCTTAAAAATGAGTATTCTTGGGTTTGCACAGATGTAGATGAGATTGTTCTAATCTTATAATGTGTACTGTTGTAGAATGCAGAATCCTCGGCGTTTTAAAAGTCATATACACAGCAAAATATATATTTGTACACTGTAGAGAGTGCAGCTGTTGTTAATGTGTTACAAAACTGTCCAGTCTCTGATGAATACAGAACTATTCTCCACCAGTCAGACTGCATGTTTACAATACTCAATACATCTGGCTGACTTTAATTGCATTAGCTTTGCTGCACCAGAGGTGGCATAACTTTCATGCGAGCTAATTAGATTTGCTCAATTTAAACAGACACATTAATGCAGCTCAGCAAGGCTCAATTAAATCTGTTTTCAAAGCAAAGACACAATGTGAAGCATTATGGGTAATGCTATGCAAATTGCCATATTGGCAGGGAAGTTGAGTGAGTTGTTTGCAATGCCTATTGGCACAAAGTAAGTTTCTCCAGTTAGATTGCAAAGTCTAAAACAGCAAGACATGTGTTCTACGCCCTCGTTCTTGGGGCTCTTCAAAGTGGTGCATCTGCCTTCCCAAGCAAAGGAATTGATTAGTGACTTTGTTTAGAAAACTGACATCTTAAATTTAATCCCAACCTTTGTGCCCACTGATTTGTATTTTATATGTTTTGCCCTACTGAAGCAACAGCAGAACCTAATAATAATACATCTTCCTAATGGGATTTCA
The DNA here is from genome assembly GCF_905368555.1 of Meleagris gallopavo. Taxonomy (NCBI): domain Eukaryota; kingdom Metazoa; phylum Chordata; class Aves; order Galliformes; family Phasianidae; genus Meleagris; species Meleagris gallopavo. The sequence goes on from NC_139404.1 coordinate 36,680,842, forward strand.
GAACAATTGTATGTTCCTAGTGTTTCAAACTTATTATACTTAGCAACATTTTAACTTGCCAGTGCTTGAGTAGACCTATCACTCATTTCAGCTTTTCAGTTATGCATTCAGACACAAAATGCTTAGCCTTGCAGGTTTACTTGTAAGAAGTGAAACTTGCTGACCAAGACACTTGTGTTTTCTTTCAATTCTTTGTTACAATTTCTTTCATTGTACAAAGCTTTGAAAATATTTCCATCCAATAGTGATACTACATATAGCATACAAACTCAAGTCCATCTTTCTTTGTTATGACCCAGCAGAAGTAGAAGATGGATTTTTCTTCAGGAACAATGAAGTTATCACATTGCAAGCTGTGCCATCCAGAAATTAAAAGTTGCTTTGCATCCTGCTATGCTTTTCAGGTTGACATGCTTAAGAGTGTTTTGGATCACAAAATCAGGAAGAGAAGGGACTGTTTATGGAAACTCGAGCAAGTAAACTTTGCCTTTGTTACTGCTATGTTTTCTTCTTCAAAATAAAGCATACATAATATTGTGAGATTAACCATGTATTTTGGAATTATTTTTTGTACACTCGATATCTCCAGCTACTCATACCTCCTATACTTTTGTTGAATATAAATGGCATTTATACTTCTCTCAGTAGGAAAATAAGCTGACAAGGCTACTTAATGATTATTATTATTATTTCAAACATAATGCTATTGAAACATATTGCTATGATTAATACAATCACAGCAAAAATAACATTGTTCAGTGACAATATTGGTTGGATATAAAAGACAAACCAAATCTTCAAACATTCTCAAAGTTATCTTGTGGATTACTGTAGTGGTCTTGTTCTGTTTTGATTTCTACAGGCAGTCTGCAGAATTGGTTCATCAGAATGTCTGAAAAAAATATGAAAACACTCCATCTGTAGAGTCCATGGTGTCTCTCAGTTAACATAATACTCCTCACTACTTTCTTTTGGGGATTAGTGCCCCCTCCCTCACCCCTCCCCTCTCTCTTTTTTTCTTCTTTTTCTTCTATTTATTTGTTTGTTTGTTTGTTTGTTTGTTTATTTATTAAGTTTACAAAGAAATCCCTTTTTTTTACAAAGGGAAAAAAATTGAAGAGAAGGAGGAATATCCTGTACTAGCTCATGAGGTTGAAATCAAATATTTGTTTAAATAAAGGATACAGAATAGCATTCAAAATCAAAGCAACATTAGAGCTAGATGCCAAGTGTCAGATCTCATTGACTCATATTTTAGATTCATACATATTCTCGTGTCTCTTCAGCATAGTGATCACAGTAAGTTTAGAATATAGTTACACAAGGAGGCCCTTGAATGAGTGAGAAACAGCTACATTATTAAACAACATGTGGAAGTTACAGCCATCTTGGTAAAAGATGAACTTGTATTAATCAGATAGTATGATTAGACAAATTTACAGGACAATTAAATTCAACACATCAATAGCAAATAGGAAAGAAAAGTTGTTCTTCTTTCACTCTAGCAGATGTTGTGTTATTACAGCACACTCAGTTTGGCTTTAATTTGAAGTACTTGTTTTTCATCCATATGATCCAAGTTCGTATATCTTATTTTCAGACTGTAGGTTCTGCAGATTTTAACAGAAAAATGATTTTAATATGATTTTACAGAAATAGAGTGTCCTTCAGAAACAGAATATCCATGACAAGGAACATCCAGAGAGAGTCCAACATCCAGAGAGGGCTACAAAGATGAATAGAGGCCTGGAGCATTTCCCTTATGAGGAAAGGCTAAGAGACCTGAAGCTGCTTAGCCTGGAGAACAGAAGACTGAAGAGGGATCTTAAAAATATCTAATGGGTGGGAGTGTCAAGTAGATGGAGACAGGCTCTGAACAACGGGAAATGGGAAAAAAACAGGAACATAGGAAGTTCCATGTGAATACGAGGAAAAACTTTTTCATGACAATTTCAATTTACTGTAATTATCATAATAACTTGTGCATTTGAATTAAGCAATTAAACAAGCTTTGGCTTTCCTTTCCCAGCTTGATGATTTATCTAGTGATTTCATCTTTTCTAAACTATCATTACAATGGGAATGTAATCCCATTCTAGTCCAACATACCATTTTTAAAAAAAATAATCATTTGGTATCGTGGATTCTGTCTCACACTTCTGTATTTCCAGTGCTCAGATTTCAGCTGCTGTTGAAGTGTCAATTTCTTGAAAAAAGAATTCATTCTCTTTAAGTTTAAATTTTAAGGATTAATGGAATTAAAACTTAATAAGGATGAGAAAAAGAAAGAAACTCGGGAATCAGCTGAGTTCATATAGTCTGTACTAAATACTCCCGAATTTTGGGTGATTCAATACAAAAGGTTTAAATTTGTTACAATATATTTTATCTTTCTGTCTAAAACGTCACAATTACTATCCAAAGAATAGCCTTTTACTAGACTATCATAGGGCACATAAAACCTAACTTTAAAATATGAATTTTCTTATGCTCTTGACTGTAGTCATACTGAAATAATTTCAGAGAGGACAACTGAGGTAAAAAGTTTAATTACATTTTATCTTAAGTCTAAACTTGACAACATTTAAACTATGTTACTTTTGAACAAAACACGACCTTTAACTAAGTAGTCCCAGTTGGAACCATTATAATGCTTATTTATTAAGATGACTGATAATGCATAAAAATACAGTTGCAGTTATAGAAAAGTCAATTAGTGCAACACCCTAGAGGACACAATTAAATGGATAAAATACAATAATAATGATAATGACTTTCATCCAGAAGGATTCAAAATTAGATTATGAAGATAACATGGTGTCTCCATTACTAAAGGCTCAGTCTAAATCTGATGCCAGTGAGTATGTGGTTTACTCTTCATATTCCAGTAAATATTTTCCACTTTAAGTTGAATTTGTGTCTTCTCTCTTTTAGGTGGAAGAGAACAATGTATAAATGTGAGATGAAGAACTGTTCAACATAGACAAGCATTTTTGTGTCAAGGAAACTTTAGAATTCATGCTTCTACCTTTTGAAAAATTGTTTCCAACTTCTGTATTTGAAAGAGTATTATCTAAAAACTCTTTTCTATGCACAACCATAAGTTCTGTCTTTTCTAGATTATATGAAATTAAAATGTCAGTGAAATATTATTTACGCAAAGATTCAACTTTATTATGTTTCTCTCTACCATTGTTTGGAGAAAGATTTTTGAGAACATTATCCATGCACTTTCTCTGTTGCTTCTCAAGTCCCCAGAATGTTTAAGTGTCTAATGTTTTTGTTTGTTTGTTTTTCCTCAATGTCATAACACTGGAGACTATTTCAGTTTCTGACAAGTATTTCTGTATATTGTAGAAATGAGTCTTTTATGTAGTGATGCCATTACTTTTTTGGATCACAGATTGCAACAAATTGGTCTGCTCTTCTGATATCAGCTTCTCTGTTTATCTTATCACAAAGAAGGTCAATAAATTACTTGTTAATCTAGTACTTACACATGGAAAAGATGTGTAAGGAGAGTTTTTTTTCCGTATATCAAAGGCATAACAAGATCGAATGACTGGAATGTGATCTTTGGCTTTGAAAAAAGATACAGTTTTCAAGCAGAAAGTACAGTTAAAGCTGAAAGCTCATTGGAACAGACTTCCAGGGAAGATGGCAGTTCTGTTTTCAAATAGATATATGTTTCCATCTCTGGCATTAAATCCTTTCACTGAAAATTTATACTACTTGTGGTATAGAAGGTCAGACACAATGATCTCACTAGTCACTTCTGCTCTTCAAGTTCTTTCAAGTGTAAATCCTAGAACTTGCCATGGTCCAAGTGTGTTGTACCATACCACAGTGTCTCAGAGTGCAGAGTGTCTCAGAGAGGCCTTGGAAGTAACCAGGCAGTTCTTGATTCAAAATGCACTGGTACTTCTCATTTTATAGACCATCCTATATTTTTGTGCAACACTACATTCAAATAAAACTGTAAACCTTTATAAAATATATAATATATTAAAGTTAGGATTTGATTGAAATTCCACAAAAAGAACATAATTGCCTTTAGGTGAAATCATTTGAAAAGGTATGTGTTTTGATACTATCCCATTACTATTCTTGGTGTACTGTTTATAGCATAAAATTCAAACTCTTCAATGTAAGTATAACATCATATTTTTATTCAATCTTTTGATACACTTATTATCAAAGTCCTATTGAAAATCTGGAGAAATAAATGAAGTAGTTTTGCTCACTGAAATTCAAGTAATCCAGTGAAATAGATTCATTTCTTTCTATTCCTTTAAAAGGTATGCTGTTTCATTTTTATCACATTATGATTATGTGTAAGAATGTGTCTAGATTGGTGACCATGCAATGTGAAGAAAAAAGAAACCAGAGTGAATAGTGACAATGACAGATCTTTTTATTTGTTTATTTATTTTTCTGATCTAGTTGCTTAACTCAGAAATCTTGTCTGTTTTTCTAACAGAATTAATCAGTTCACAAGATATTTTGTCTTGCTATGAAGCCTTCTTCTCTAAAAGAATAATTTAAGGAGTAGGGAGAACAGTAGGGAATCAATCCTTATATCTCCTTTTCCCATCTGAAAGCTAGAAATGTTGCCCACCTTTAGATATAGAAGCTAAACATACCTTTACATGTATTAACTCTCTCTTTTGAAGGTATAAAACATGTTGCTTTCATAGCACATCTTGAGTTGTGAGTTTGCACTGTCATTTTCTGAATTAAGTGCCATCTTTCCTGGATTAAGCCTGCCTCTACAATCCATTGTTATCAATATGACATGCTTCATATCTCGGCAATAAATGTAAAAACTCCATGAAGTCTAATTTTAGAAACCATGAATATAGGAAAGTTTATTACTATCCTGACTAAAGAAAAAAAATAGCAGGTAGATTTTATATTTGTAAAAAGTGAATGAGATTCAGGAACTCACATATAAATGCATTCAGTTATTGAAAATGGCTGAGTTTGTTAATTAAAGTAGTGCTCTGAATGTGGGTGCATTCCAAATGGATGTGTACAAACAAGCTCTAAGTTTGGAAGACCTTACAGCCAATTAACCAAGAACACTTTAATTTCCAGTACTTCTCAGAAAAAATAGAATGTATCATATAAGGATGCATTCTGTAAGGATTCACTGTTGTGGTGATTCACATTTGTTGATTTTAGAGACTACAGTTGTGCAAATGCCAACATACAATGAATCTCAACTGTTAAATATACACTTGAGGGGCCATAAAGATAATAATAGTTCTAAGGCAATCTGCTATGTGTATGTTTATATAAAGAAAGACTCATCTGCAGAGGCCCAGTCCCTGATAAATGGATTAAAATTGTTCTATACTGGGGACATTTTTTTAATATTAATTTTGACCTTGATATTCATAACATAGCAAATGCATCCTGGCATCTATATGACCTAACCATTTTATAAAAACTATTTTTTAAAAGAGTATAAATTGTATAGTAATATATTTCTCGTAAATTGTATGCCATGAAATTATTATAATAACCTATGCTATCAAATCTTATAATTTTGCAATAAGTCGTGTAAAATCAAGTTTCATCCTAGAAGTTTTACCGTTGTTTTTGCAATCAGGGATGCTGAAAATATTTAAATGATAACCAATCACAACATTAAGGACAGACAACGCAGATGATGCAGACTCAATTTTATGCTACAGGGTACTCTTGAAAAAAAAACTTCCACAGAGGTTAAAATGTCTACATGCAGAAGAAACATCTCATTCTGAAATACCAGTCTGGAAAGAGGTCTAAATTGATGTCAAATTGTGGGATGTTGATATTTTGCTGGTGGATTTTCCTGTGTTGTATTCCTCCATCTCCTTTTACAGATTGCTTTCCCTTTATTTAGTTATATATTGCAATTTGCAAGGTGTCAAACTGAGAAGTATGTTCTCGTTTTTGTTATGATTCCAAAGCACACGAGACATACCAGACTCTTGGGATGCTAAAGGTCTTGTACTAATCTCATAAACAAAATACTGGTAGGAATTTGAGTTTAAAGAAGGACTCAAATGATTCCCCTGATAGCCTGCAACCAAAGTGAGAATATTAAGAAAGGAACTTTTAATGCAATTTGCTCTCTTCTCTGGAGTTTCCTTTTTTGTTTCTTTCACTTTATCAATGTGTTCACATTTTGTCAAATTATGAGTCCTTAAACTCATTTCCTTCGTAACTGCAGAAGAGAGTTGTTAGTCTGCTAGTCAATTCTCTGCATTTTTCGTTGCCAGGGAACATGTTCCTTTGCTTTTGTGGCCCTCACTGACAAGGATACATTACATCTCCAGGAGAAAATGAACATGCTCCAGCCGAAGGCCACAGAGACAGAGAAGACAGACCAGGGTGTTATTTGAAGCCTTCACCTATGGTAGTAAGAGGTCATAATCTCCAACTAATGAAACTCACTTCCTTCTATAACTGGGAATAGACACCACTGTTCCTGAGTTTCAAAGATTTTGTCCTCCTATCAAATAGTTGTGAGACTACAGCACAGCAGGGCCAGGATCTCATCTCTACAGCTCCCACTGACATTATTCATGATGATAAGCACAGTATCAGTATTCCAACATGGCTTGTGGTGCATGGGGACAGATACTACATCATCATGTAATGAAATCAATATTTTTCCAATTGGTAGTGAAAGCCATGATTCCCTTTAGCTGATAAGGGCTCTTTTCTCACTAAGGGCTGCCTCACAGGCAGGGTGTGCTGTCTACCCCAGTGCAGTGCAGCACTGGATTTGGTGGGAGCATAAATGTGGTTTGCACCCTCTTCTGCTGCAGAATTTGTGAGATAAGTGGTTGAGATAAGTGAGATAAGACAATGTTACACAAAAAGAAACAGCACTATTGATGCTAACTAGTCTAGTCTAGTAAATATGTGTCATGTCTTTTGGCTCAAAATTCCTCAACATGCAGATCCTCTGAAATTTAAAAACAACTAATGTTTTAGTTTCTTGTCTTCTCTCATAACGTTCAATACTGTCTTTATGACTAGGTTTCTGAAACTTATATATAATTTCCCTGTTGACCAGTCAAATCTTGTTTCTGTTGGTCTCTAGGTATAAAAAGTGAACGTGCTGCCATAGAAAAGAATGATAGTTAACATTTCATCAGTTGCTGATTACTGCTTTCAACAAAACCTACTGTTAAGTGTTAGGGGAGTAGCCACCTCCCTTCTCCAGCCACAGAGCAGCTGCCAGAAAGTTTTTGAAAAGTGACACTTGGTAACTAATTTTTGCAGTTGTGTGCTGGCAGCGCTTACCATACCTTTTGTTCTAATCAAGAATGCCCAGTTTACTTTGAGTTCACCCTCTCTGTAGGTAATCTCAACTACTAAACAAGTGAAAAAGAGCAGTTAAGTACAAAAAATGTTCAGAGTTCGAAGACTTCTGGACTTGTGAGCCATCTGGAACAGGTGGCTAATGGAGGGGCTGGAACTCTGATCCAAAGATTTGTATTCAGTCCTGGCTTGAAGCTTCTAAATAGCAATGTACAGCTGATTATTTAAAATCTGTTTGATCCCAATTTCCACTGACAAGATGTGCAAGGAAAGGAGAACCTATAAAACAATCAACAATATCACCAGCGATGTGGAAGACAAAAGCAGTCACCAGCTTCTGTAGTGAATACTTTCCTATCTGGACTTGTTTTTTGCTTTGTTTTGTTTTGTTTTTCATGAAGGAGTTTTGAATTCATCAGGAATTAAGACATTTTTGTTGTCTATGCCATGTTCCACTGAAGAAGAGGACATCTCCACTTCTTGGCAAACCTTGTCCATCATTACATTCTGGACAGAATCCCATTCAGTAGCTGAGCTCTAAGAAAAAACAGAGAGATAAAAGTAGTATATCTTGGTAGATTTATGTTTACATTTCTTATCAATTAAGAATTAAGCATGTGAACTTCGTCAAAATTGAAGAGCTTTGGGGCATTCACAAAAGTTGGTGGGATAATTCTGAGATTGACCAAAATCTCATTTTGAATCAAGTTTTAAAATCTTTTTTTCCAGAATGTTACATAAAAATTGACAAGGAAATTAATTTAAGTTTAAATTTGCACAAAGCAAATAGTAAATGAAGCTATGCTTTTAATAATGGAAAAAAGAATCTGTACAGTACCACGCTCAAAGTATTCCATAAAAATGATTCACCAGAGAAAGCAGAGTTCATGCAGAAAGCATTTATGTATTGCCAGGTTGCCAGGAAAGTTCCCTATGTTACCATGTGATCTTACCAAAATTAGAGAGCAAATTTAATTGCTTTAAACTGTCAGTTTCTAACTTCAGAATGTTTGTGTTTGCAATTTACACAATTATTTTCTCTCTTTTTTCTTTTTTCTTTTTTTTTTTAATTATCTATAAACAGCCTTATTCTGCCAGAACTGGGAGAGAACCCAGCAGCACAGAGACTTTGTATTACTAGGTTCTAAGCAGACAGTTCTGTTTTTCAATATATACTGGAGTTGCATGCATTTACACAAAATTATAGAAAAAAAAATTATATTTGCATTCAACCAAAGGCATGCAAATTGTTCATGGAAGCAATCACTTTTGTATTGTTTAGCAAATTTTTAGCAAAGTATTATAGATTTAAAAAGCCTTTAAAAGTACAATTTGAGCATAGTAAGGTAGTTCTTTTTCAGTAATCAATATAACATATATTCCAACAGTTATTTTATTAAGTCAAGTTATAATACTAATCGACAAAAGATCATTTAGAAGTTAATTATGACACAGCAGGTGTTTTGCATAATATTTTTTTCAATACTGTTCTTGTAAGAGAAAGGAGATTACTGTAAGAAAATCAACTGAGGCATGACATTCAAACACTGTACATAGGAGAAAAGAAAATATTTGGTCTGGAAAGGTGACAGTATATGCCAGTTATCTGTAGACATCTTTCTACAATTGATGCCTTAGCTTGAATAAACCGCTTCTACTGATCAGATCTCACTTTAATGAATATTTTACATGTCCCTGCAAGTTGCTGAGGTTAATGGTCAACACAATCACTATTCTTTATGTGATAAACTGCTGCATTTTTGTCTGTAAGTTCTCTAAGGAGTAACGTAAGCACAAAGGATTTATACAGCATATATGAAATAAAACCTTATTAGAGAATCCAACTAAATTACATTAGCTCTGAAGCAGAAAAGCTTCTGGCTTTGTAAAATGATGGCTTTTATATTCCTGAAATAGAAATGAAATGATAATGTTGTGGGTTTCACTCTAGCAGGTTAAGCCAAAATTCCAGAGCTGCACATAAAAGCTTTGATAAAATAGGAAAGTGGCAAACACAGATTGTTTCTTTTAATGTGAGAAAAGAAATTCTGAACTGGACATTTCAGAATAAGCAGCCTTTGGGAGGATAAAAATTCTTTCAAAATCTTAAAATGCTTTTTCCCTCCTGACATATTTATATCAATAAGCAATATGACGACCATACGTTTACCTATACAGTAACAGATCTCAACAGCTAGTGTTTGTATACTCATATGCAAATATCAACTAAACTACCTCTGAATATAATACCTTCTTATAGGCTGATTTCTAAACAGAAAATAGGTTATGTGAGACATCATTTAGACAGGACACAGAGTTATTTGTGCTTTTGTTTTTATTATTATTTTTTCTTTTTTTTCTTTTTCTTCTTCTTCTTTTTTTTTTTTTTTTTGTGCCAAATTACCCCCAGGCTCTTAAATTCATTACTAAAAGTTTGAATGTTCCTGTATAGTCCTTTTTTTTCCCATCATTCAGCAGCAAACATCATTTACAGTCTCTCATCTAGACCCTATAAAACAGCAACTACACTCTAAATTCAGACACTATGAGATTTTTCAGAGTGCTTATTAGCATTGCTTCTGTCTATCCTGCTGTGATTGAAACAGCTAGTGCTAGAGATACAACAGTAAGTAGTACTAACCAAATGCATTTGCTGGATGCCTGTGGTTGTCAGAAAGAGATAGAAGTATAGGAACTGTCTCATCTACAATAAAAAACACATACAATAAGATTTTTCGATTTATAGTTTTTTGAGGTCCACTATAGCTTTTTTTTGTTGTTTGCATTTTGTTAAGTGCTTATTTCTGTGTATCACATTCTCAACAGAATGAACCGTTTGCTTCCAGCCAAACTAGGAAGCATACTGCATTTTTTTGAATGGCACATCTCGTCTCCTAAGAGATACTAAATGACACTAAACTTTTCACTCTTTGCAGCTTTCTGCTTGGGATGTAATGTGTCTGGCATAATGAAGGAAACATCTGGAAAGATGGAAAACAGTGTACTGATCCGTTTATTAACTTTCCATTATACTGTCATCAAGCCTCTGGAAGAGGCCCTGCTGTCAAAAGAAGTAAATGGGCAAAAATGACATTTATAATGAAATCAAATACTTTAATGGTAGCTTGAAACTGAGTCAAGCTACACACATTTTTCTTTTCTCTCTTTTTTTTTTTTTTTTTTTTTTTTGGTCATAGAAAAGTAGATATGAATTATTTATTCACTGTCAATTTCCGCAGCATTATCTGAGCTTTGGAAGTCATTAACCTCCATAACTCTGCAGGATACTAGCATGGGCAATGTTAAACATCTCCGTCAGCAGTCCAACAGAGATCTCCTTTTATGAGAAGTCTTGGGGGAAACAGTCCTTCCTTTGCAGCAGCAACAGCAGAGTGCAATAAAGCCTTCAACGTGCAGCACTTTGTATTTTGCTGCCCATGGAAGAAATGCAAGCACCTCCAGCACAGACAGGATGCCAAAGGGAAGTCCCATTGAAGACACTTTTGTCTTTGTGACAAAGACTTTGTAGTCTGGTTGGCAAAAAAATGTTGCAGTCTTATTACTGCATTTCACACCACAAGCAAAAGACTTTTGTTTTAAATATCCATGTGAGTTGTATATAAAAAATGATTTAAAAAAAAAAAAAGTGGATTCCTAGATTAATTTGTGTGGTATCATACTACTACTATGACATGCATCCTTTTAATTAGATAGATGACAGCAGTCTCACGACTGTATGTACTAGTTCCAAATATCACAGTTAGTTACACTCCCTCAGAATAGTGCAGGCTTTCCTATTATTTGTACACAGCAAATACCTTCCTTTTATCTTAAACTATTCCATAATTCAGTGAGGATTTGGATACCTATTAGCTTCAGCACTTCACTGTGCTGAACAAATAATTCAGTGAAATGACAGATTATAGGTAATATCCAGTGTAAGTATTGAGATGGGATAAAAATAAACATTTTAAAGTTCAATCAAATAGTGTTTCAACTGTAGTACCAAAGCCAACCAACCAATCAACTGAACATCATACTCTCAGTTCATTCTTATGCCTTTCAGTTGCAACCTGATCCTTATTCTTTGCACATTTTCTCAATGTGCAGAATGCTACCAGATAGTCCTGTGAGCATTTGTTTTAGTGGACAGTGAAAAGCAAATGTTATTTTGTGAATCATCAATATTCTTTTCAAGTCAAATAGTTACTCAGCCAAATCTTGTTAGGTAAGAAAACATATCGAACCTTACAGATGGAAGGAAGAGATATCTTACTTCTAGTATAATTTTAATTGAATGCATATTGGAGAGTTGAAGACTAGATAAAACTTATTCTGTGTTCTTTATTTTTTTTTCTATTCTGTAATTCATAAGAATCTGTATCAACTCTCCCCCCACCCCCCAAAAAAAAACAACCCAACAACTGAATAGAAATTACTGTGTTTATTTTATTCTTTCTAAATTTTTTTTTTAAATCCTAAAACACATTTACTTAAAACTCACTTATTTTTACTACCAGTCTGAGTAGAATCCAAATAGAGTATGTTTGCTTTCTTTTGCTCTTGAATAGATATTTACATAATCAACCTATTTTAGAGATATATCACATAGTGTTGTTAGAGAAACAATTAGTTTGTCCTGATGTTATTTATTGCACAGAACTAGGAGGAGAGTTTGCAGCAAAATCTATAAACTCTGTGAATGTGATTAATATCTTCCTATTTTTTCCACATTATACGTTCCATATCTTCTCTTTAAATACTGTGTATTAATGATAGCTTCTTGTTTGTTAATTTAAGCACTATGAAGACATGGGATACCATACAGCTACTGGCTCATGGTTTAAACAGTCTCTATCAGTACTTAACCTGCTCAGTTCTTTGGCTGATCTTCAGGGCACATAAATTAGTCTCATGCGTGAGCCTTAAGGTGCCTCTCTATGTGCAGGTAAAAAAGAGTCTTGGGAGACCAACTGCTAGCTTAGCTTTCTAAATCTATTGCTGCAGCTAAACTACTCTTGAAGTCAAAGGAAAGACTGTCTTCAATTTGTCCGACAACATGTTTGTTTACAAATACTAATCTGCCCTATAGATGTTATAAAAATTATTGACAGTTGCAATAACGGAGTACTTCTTCCCAAAGGCTATCAGAAATTCTAAAGATTGCAGTATGAATGTAACAAAAAGCCAGTAGATTCAGTCTTACTTATTAGCTCTCCAAATAAGAATAAACGATAAAAATCAGAGAAAAACGAGAGTTCAAAGAGACTTAGTATTGTCATCTAGACTTTCCTTCTGTCTCATGGCAATCAGACTGTGATAGATGCTTTTCCTATCAGGAACTACTCTTGACAAATGATTGCCTGTCCAAAGATGGAGACTCCACATATTCCCTAGGCAAATTTCAGTCTCTCATTATCCCTACTATTTTTCTGAAACTTTTTCTAATTCCTTACTTGAATCTTTCCCAATGAAATTAAAGCCCACTGGAACCTATCATATCTATCGTGATACATTATTCATTTAGTTTTTGCAACAACCATTTATGTGCTTGATCAAAATTATCTACATTCACATGATGACTGTTAGTGAAAACAGATGCAAAAAAGGTTACCAAGCACCATACAGCATCTCGGTATCATATGCCAACACATTTTCAAACCAGAGTTACTACAGACTAGCACCTCTGCTCTTCTCAGTATGACTGGCATAGTAGAACGAGTTCTCATAGTCTGTGATGTCTCTTGCCTTTGTCCTTTCTTTTAAATTTTGATGTATTTCTGTCCTTACATGTTTGTTGTATCCTTTTATATTAATCTGTAATAAATTGGCTTAGTTTCCATCTTCAGTATGTCTAAAATAGCACATATTAGATTAGAGGATTAGATGAGCATCTTTATTATGATGTATACATTCAGCCAGTGTCAAAATGGAGTAAGAGAATACCTTACAACCCAACTCTGTAAGCAGACTTTATCCTGAGTTCTTTGGATCCCTCAGTACTAATTGACAGACATTGAAGAGTCCTCCATCCACAGAGACATAATAACCAGAAGGATGATTAGCCCATAGCAAAACTGAAATCCATATTCCTATGTTGAGTCATGACAGCAAGTGGGATAGAGATTCAAACTGTTTTAGAGGATGATTTTAAGACTGTTTTTTCTTCTTAATAGAGGTGATATTTTTCCTTCTAAACCAGATTTCTTTATGCTATCACTGGCTAAAGTAGAGATTCAAATGGCATTTCACACTTTGCAGAAGTTTGTGAAAGATATTTGTAAGGCAAGGATCTGAACTGACCCTTGTTAATTATTCAAAATTGTCTCTTACATTTCTGCAGTGATTCTCAATTCTTTCAAGCTGTTAAAGGATAGCATGCTCTGAAAACCCAATAGTGTAGTGTGCTAAGCTATTCTTGCTGCTATTTACAGAACAAATGCTATATCAGTTTGTGGTGTTCTTGTATCTTGAAGATTCTGCTGCAGTATACTTACTGAAAGTATTAGTGTCACTAGAGCAGGCATCTCTGTGAGCATCAGACCATAATTATTTGTAGAACCCTGCAGAATGGTTGCTGCAGCTACAGTTGTTCTTAGTATTGATGTAGCAGGTAGTAAAACCATTTTTGTGAAGACAGTTCTTCCACCCAGATTTTGATTTTTAAAACCATCATTTGTCTGCTTGAAATCATCCTTAGACATTAAAAGGTCAGCTCCATAGCTGTTTTATATTCAGAGTCTATATGAATTGATTTCTGAGTCATTGCTATTTGCCGATACTGAAAGATATGTAGATACCTTAGAAGAACAGAGAAAATCTTGAACATTATACTGTAATACAAATGTTGAAGATGAAATCTTAATTGTGGCACTGAATTTAGATACCCAAGTTGTAGCACAGTTAGAATGAATCACAGAGATATGAATGAGACACAGACAGAAATGTCACAACAGAGGAGAAAACAGACTGGAAGACTATGACAGGTGGCTACTCAGAAGAGAAATAAAGCAGCAGAGAGATTTACATGGCACTGACTTAAGCGAGCTTGCTAATGTAACGAAGAATGGATATTTATCTTCTATGTACAAGGTTTTCCTTATAATTTCATTGGAGTTATATATATATAATTTATTAATTTAGTCTTTCTAAGTTGATTATGTAGTAGGTGTAGGTGGCATGCCTTCATCAGGATCTATCTGAACACATCACTATTTGAAAACTGGCTAAACTGAGTACTGCCTCTGGCCTTAGACAGGAGCAGTTTCAGAGCTCTACTAGGCTGAGCTTTGTGAGAGTTCGTGTCTTCTTCTGCACCGGATCTGCAGGAAAGAGGCATCCTTTAACTGTCATACCTTGAAATATACAGAGCAATCCTGTTGATCAGATCTGTGTGACAAATACTTCCAGTTAACTGAATTTAAGCTGTGTGCTGAGACCTTCAGATAAATAGAATTTTACTGTAAATAAATAAGAGATTGCTGTCAGTGAACAGTCTTAGCTACTTATCTTGCTAAAAGCTATCAGTCCCAAGTTGAATTCATTTCAGGCAATAAGCTCTTCTCATCCTGGCTTTTATTTTCCCACAGGGCCACCTTTTATTATAAGTTCTTATTACAAGAACTGTAAGCTGGCAATGTGTCACACGTGACTGAAAACCGATGAGATCAGAATGAGAATGAATTGGATGCCTCAATTAAAGTTTGATTTTAATAGCACTCTTCTGGTAACTTTTACAAAAGCACTATGTTAGCATTATACAAACTGGCAGAGTCTATAAAAAACCAGATTATTCATGTACATCACTGGGGCATGATAAAGATGTATAAGATGGCAGAGATGATCAAATGTTTCTGGAATCTGTAATTATGCATGTTCAGGGAGACTACAGATATTCAGACTTTTCATAAAATCTGTTCAACAGGATCAAAAATTTGCCTGATCACTCATCTACACCTTTTGCAAGAGAAAAGCTAGAGCTTAACTTGAGTACAAATAATGGACTCATCACCAGCAAAACTGCACCAAATTCTATTCACAATAGGAGATGTACAAATGTTTATTATTTTCTCACAGTTTCTCCAGTTTTATTCAATTTCCAGCTTTCAAAAGAAGATATTTTCTGAACAAGTGAAAGCATCAGGCAATTGACTTTTAAGTTCAAAAGCTGAGGAAGGGTACGTGCTCTCTGAATAAGTTTAAGGGCAAACATTCGTAAGTTGATTTTCAAAATGTTATAAGCAGCTCCTTTACAAATGAAAATCTCAAGTTCTTTACAGCTGTCTTCTATATTAAATTCTAAAATATTAATGCTTTATACACTTCCATTTGTACAGTACTATTAAACTCATAATCATTAGTAAATAACTTGATTTTACAATATTAAAGGACATATTATAGGACATAAAAGTAGATAAATACAAGACAATAATAGACTTGTGCCTATTTCACTGC
Organism: Meleagris gallopavo; assembly: GCF_905368555.1. Lineage (NCBI taxonomy): Eukaryota > Metazoa > Chordata > Aves > Galliformes > Phasianidae > Meleagris > Meleagris gallopavo. The sequence continues at coordinate 36,696,616 of NC_139404.1, forward strand.
AAAACATACTTTCTTTTAAAAATTAAATTACATCCTACTGAAAATAGACATAGTCATCACATCTTCATTGTAAGAATGTTAGCAATTTCCCTATAACCATCAACACATTTCTAATCCCTAAATATCTATTGCCTTAGGCACTTTACAATACTTAACAATACTCATTTAAAATAATATTATTAATGCTTATATTTGATAACTTGAAATATAAAATACAAAATAAAACTAGAATTCTGCCTTTAAATTACAGTCTTCAGACATATCAACTTTTAAAACAACCACAGTGTCAAAATGCTAGTGATGTAGGTTTAAAACATTCAAAGCAAATTAATCTTTAAAAATAAATAAATAAATCAAGTTTCCTTTAGCCATCAAATAAAGTGATGTTTCCTTCTAAGTCATTTAGAAATGTGTTTTTACCCCACAGCTACTCAGCCACTGAGCTGTGTTCCTGGTGATATATCCATTTGGAATTTTGTTTTTTTTATGTTTATTTTGCATACATTAAAAATCCTTGTTTCTTACTAATTTAGAAAATAATGTTCTCTGCTGGAAATATTCAAATAAGATTCACAGCAGTTTGATTTGAAATAGATTTTCCATATGCAAAAACTAACCTAATAAGTTTTTTTCTGTCTTTTTTTTTTTTTAGTAAAGTAATCTTAGAATTCAATGATTACAATTCAAATAGCAGCAGACATTTTTCATGCCATCAATTTGTCATTCGATAGACAGATCTACCAAAAAAGTATTAGATTTCTTTTTAACGCCTAGTTTAAAAGCTCCGATTTTCACACAAACTTGTTGTCTATATTATCAAATAATTTAAGTGAAAATGCACTAACCAATTAGGCAGTGTATTCTCATTAAAAAAAAAAAAAAAAGACAGTGTCATAAACTAACTACTAAATAATGAAACTATCAAATAAAAGGGATTTGATAGTATCTCAACCCCTCTCCTATATACCAAATAATTGTAAAATATGTTCTATGCACAAGTTGATCTTTTTCTGCACTCACACTCCCCTGAAAGAATAATACTTAAGGATGACCCTAGTATTAAAAGGAGCAGCAACAGCATAGTAAATTAAGTTAAAAAATAAGAAAGGATATTTTATTAAAAGTAGGGAAATATAAATATGTCAATAAAATTATTTACTTATCTGGCCACAAACACGGAATCCACAATTAATTTATTTCACTTTTTTTTAATCAGATTTTAAATTATTTGTGAAAGAAGTTGTGAAGAAGAAAAAACAGGCATATTCAGCCTATGATGGCATCAAGGGACTGAAACATTTTAATGTTAGTTCTGAAATGGTTCCCAGGATCTTTGAATCTGTTTAAACAATATATTTTGATTCCAAACCAATCCTTGAATGCTGTTTTTGTAATATATTTCTGGATTTTTGAAAAAAAGAAAAAAGGAATCACAATATTTTAGAAAAGAAATATAGACTGAGCTGTATTTTAGTCAGCTGAACTTTCTATACCTTCCCAATTGCTTACATGTTTTGCTGTATATATCCTTTTCAATATCTTGAAGTCAGATTTTTTTCTAATGTTTGAGGGATGGAGGCAAGAGAGGCCAAGAGATTGTATGGCACAGACTCTCACCTCCACACAGAAACTGTGGAACTGCAGCCTGAATTTTCCAGGTCATGCAAACCTCCTTGGAACTGTAGCACACCTCTGGTGCTGGATAATAGACAGAGAGTCTCCATACCAAAACCTGTTCATACACATTTGTCCAGCGGTATCTGGGAAGTCAAATTCCTCTTTGATCTTCATCAGCTGCTGTTTACAGCTCATATGTCAATTAACAGAAAATAAATTGTTTGTCCTTATTACACTGCAGATCAGCTTCAAATAAGCTCATGACCTGTGAACTTCCTGACAGAGTATCCAGAAGATAATACGCATCAAAAAAGCAAGACTTGAGCTTGCTACAGTAAAAATCTCTCAGGTATTTAGAGAAACTGATGTCTGTTTTCCTAATAAAAAACATCTGTAAAGTATTAAAAGTTAATGTTAAAGTACTGTTGATACAGTTCACTGAAATTTGCCTTAATAGCTTTTGTAATCCCTGGGTTAAAAAAGCAGATCATTTGCTTTAGCAGATTATTTGTTTTGTGTATTTATTTACTTATTTCAAATAGAAAACTGTGGATGAGATTTAGTGTACTGACAAAGCAAAAGAGAAAAGTAATTTCATTAACTATGCTAATTTAGATTTCCCTAGAAAAAAAAAATCCCAAATTACATAGTATTTGACATTTTCAATTAAAGTAATCTATTTTTTGAAGTTCTAATTAAATGCATGAGTGACTAAAATATTTTTATTTTTTTAGGAAGAAGAGAGTTTATTCTGTATACCACAAGAATCATGTATTTTATGCTTTTCAAATCTGAAGTTGAAGAGTTTGTATCTTAGATTGTGTGCTTGAGTGGTGATTTCTATTGCTTTCCCTTGAGAACATAATAATTTTAATATAAATCTTTGCTTTTAGGGTCCTTTACCGGGAGAAAGGAAAAGGAGTAGGAAAGTCGTCCTACTAGGACATTTCAGCTTAATGTATTTTCACACATAGTGCATGAAAAAAATGTAACTTCCTACTATTTAGATTTGTGTTTGGCCTTCTGAACTTTTATGGGCTTTCTGAAAATTACTAGCCATGAGTGATCTTGTAAAAGATAATCTCCAATTCCAGGAAACAACACACTGGAATGTAAGGCATGTAAAATACTTGCCTCCGAGAGAAAAACACTAGAAAATTGCCTCAGTACTCATAAGTTCTCTGATGTCAGTCTTGATGAAATGAAATGTTCTTTAACCTCACTCTTCCAAGTCTTCTCAGTCTTCTAAGGAACAATTTTGGCAGAGGAATTAGATATATTGAGGATTACTGCACAACACAATCAGAATTTTGGTCAGTTCCACTCTAACAGAGGACAATTACAAGGAGAAAGGATCATTCATATCTAATGTTCTTCTGTACTTAAGTTCTGAAAAGAGATTTCTATAAGAGTTGACCAAAAGCAAAAAACAAACAAACAAACAAACAACAAAAACAACAAAAATTCAAAAAACAAACCAAAGAAATAAGGATAGAGGGCAAAAAGACAGGTCAGTATTTAAGTCAGCTAAAAATTTAAATTCTACATCTTGCAAGCACATATCCTTAGGAGTTTTGTCAGATACAGTAAGTGGAGTAATCAACTGAAATGAGACAAAATTCTGATTCTTAAGCCATTCTCTGCCCAGCCTGTGACTATGTTTGGGATTGCCCTAACCCATGTGCAGGACCTCAACCTTGGCCTTGTTGAACTTCATGAGATTGACATGGGCCCACCTCTCAAGCCTGTTCAAGCTCCTCTGGATAGCATTCTTTCTCTCTAGCATGTCAACTGCACTGCTCAGCTTGATGTCAACTGTAAACTTGCTGGGGGTACACTCGATCCTACAATCCACCCTGTCTACAGAGATGTTAATAGCACTAATCCCTGAGAAATACCGGTTGTCACCAGTCTCCACTTGCTCACTGAGCCACTGACTGCAACTCTCTGTGTGCAACCATTCAGCCAATTCCTTATCCAGAGAGTGGGCCATGCATCACATCCATCTTTCTCCAATTTGGTAACCAGGATGTTATGTGGAACAGCGTCAAACACTTTGCACAAGTCCAGGTAGGTGACATCAGTTGCTTTTCCTTTATCCACTGATGCTATAACTTTATCATAAAAGGCCACCAAATTTGTCAGGCATGACTTGCTCTTGGTGAAGCCATATTGGTTACCACCAATCACCTCATCTTTATTTTCCATGTGCTTTAGTAGGGCCTTCAGGAGCATCTGCTTTGTGATCTTGCCAGACACAGAGGTAAAACTGACTGTCCTGTTTTTCCCTGGATCTCTTTTTCCCTTCTTGAAAATGGGAGCTAATTTCCCCTTTTCCAATCAGTGGGAAGTTCACCAGATTGCCACAACCTTTCAAATAAGATGGAATGAATGAAAATAAGGTCTTAGGATTTTGAAAGTTCTCTTTCGCAGTCAGAGGGAGCTGAATCTTTTCCTTCTTGATGCAATTTTTGAAAAGTTACTTCTTTGTACATCTCTTATATTTCACCTGTGTTAATTTGCATCCTCTTGTTCAGTAAGTAAAATCCCTAAGAGCAACTGAAAATTAATCCAGAATCTCTGACAGTCTCTGTGTATTCCTGTAGCATTGAGCACAGTCGGCTTTCTTATAGTGAAGAAATGGTTCTTCACCTTCTGCTGTGGGAAGACATTGAGGCATCTTACGGATTTTAAGGAATTGAAAGTGACTCTGAACAACTTCTGCTCTTATACAAGGTTTCATCTAACAACTCCCATGCTCTCCTGTCTCTTCCCACAGCCTTTAAAGAAACGAAGGCCATTCTACTCATCAAATACAATCAGACTCTTAATGCTGGATTTTCTTCATGAGTTATGAAGTCACCAGTATCCCCATGTCTCCAACCAGCATAATTTTCTGAAAAATCTTAGAAATATGAGGCACATTTTCTTCAGAGATGTATTAATTAAGATCATTACTACTCAGAGGAAAAAAAAAAAAAATTTTGGAGATGAACTTTTGTTTGTGTGTAACACTTCTTCTAAATGGAAGATGGGGTAACAGGATACGTACTCATTTTTGTAGTCTAGCTTCTATAAAGTTTGTGGGAAATCACACGTTTTAAACATTTTACGGTAATTTTCTTCTTTTTTTTTTAGGGAGCTATTGCAGTATTCAGATACTCATGAAAGTTTTCCTGCTTGATTTGCATTCTATTTTCAGTCTTGCAATGCTATTCATATTTTGATTTCATAAATTTGATTTTTTTAAAGAAGACATTTTTGCCTTGTGTTTGTCAGAATAGGATTTTTATTTTAGTTCTTAAGGAATTATCACAAAAATCAATTTTACAATTGCAAGTTGTTAAATGTGTGAGTCTGCCTGTCATTTACATTTATAAAAAATGTATTAGTACTTTTATGCAGTGAATGATGAAAAAACTACAAGAAACTTAAAATCTACCTGGATTTAAATGGAAAAACTCTTATCAAATATGAAATTAGAGGTAGTGCATTCCATTGCCTGAGGATTGATTCCTTTATGAGAATAGAGACATAATAAGTGGCACTATCATCAGTTTTAAGATTAGTTTGTAAACACTTTTTTTTTCTTTAGCTTTACATGTTGTTATATTGATTTTATGTTGATATTTCCATCAACCTCTTAATTTTTCCTGAAGGATCCATTTGTTGGTAATGTTTGCTCGGGTAGATGGAATAAAAGGTTAAGCAAGTGAAGTCAAGTTGAACATGACTGCTCAGGACTTCCCAAGAATATGGAAACTGCCAAACTCCACCTTCTTCCAGTGTTGCAGATTGCCTCGACAGTCCTTTTGTTTGTGTTGTACACTTGCACCATCCTATTGCAATTCACCGCAACAATCCATTGCACCTTGATGGCATCTAACATGCACATCTTGGGTGCATTTTCTGTAGCACTTCATACGCAACTGTTCATTTAACAAACACAAATGACAACGTGCTTCCTGCTAGCTAACTACAAAATGGTCTACACACAGCTAGGAGAATGTTTACCTGATTTGTTTTAGAGAATGCTCTGTGGAAAATCAAATGCTAGTGACAGGCTGTGTTCCTTTAAATATTTTCAGGTTTAATGTAGTCCTGTCAGACTTCTTGGGATAAGAAAACATATCTTTCTTTTTTTATTTAAAATATATTTATGTGTTTGGGTTGGTTTTTTTTTAGTCTTTTAAGACAACTCAAAGTGACAGAAACAAATAGAACTCATATAAAGTAAGATAGATAACTCCATATCATGTATGTTTGAAAGTAAGCAATGCCATAAAAATAAGTCTTCAGAAATATAAAATGGGATATTATTCACAGAAAAAATAGAAGTGACTGCCATCATAATTGTATTTACAATATAGATTGCATTTTATTAGTAAAAAAAAATAAAAATGAAAAAGAACAAGGGAATGTTTGTAATTTACTTGTGATTTACATGTAAATGCATTATATAAAACAAATGGTTGTACAATTAATACCTCAGGGAATGTGCTATACTTTCAGATAACAGCAGAATATTTGTCATACAAATCCACTATGAAAATAATGGCAAAAATTTCGTCTATTTCTTTGGTTCCTCAAGTTCTCAAAGTTTATCTTATGAAAATTCTTATAAAATGTAATTGGGGGGCTTAATAAAGTTCAGGCATATTTATTATAGTTTAAAACAACTATTGTTATGAAACCCTTAAAAATTTGGCAGGAAACTGTTATTGCTTGAATGAAAACTTGATATTTCCCATGAAAGTTGTGTTCCTGGTATGTAATTTTGCTAGGTTGTTTATCATGTGTGAAAAGTTTGCATCTCTCATTGCCAGATTGTGAAAATATGTTTAGGAACAGAGACGAGACTAGCTGAATTTTGCATTCAGAAGTAATTCATTTTTCCAATTGCTGAAAAATAATCCAGAAATCTGGAATAAAAAAAAATTACCACAGAATTCCAACAGAGACTCTAGATGCAACTTGTTAAAATGGAAAAATTCAACCTACTTACTACTTGCCATCTCTCATGCGATAATTAAAATAGACACTGGAAGCTAACCTGTGATGGATACTGCTAAATATATGAATTTAGAATATTATAGAAGCTTTTTGAAAAAACAGTTGTCTTCTGGAATAGACTTGTGGCATTTGAAAGCTTTGGACTCCTTGAATGATTGAAATGAAGCAAGAACTGCCACCACTGCTTTCAGGCAACCCATTCCTTTAGGATATGTTTCACAGTAAGGTAGAGACAGTTTTTGTAACCAGTTGATATAACTTAGGAGGCAGAAAAGAGTGACATAGTGGCTTCTGTGTTTTCTTACTGCCAGAAGATTTTGTAAGATGTTCCAATATGCCTAAAGGAGACCAAGATGGAAACGTGGCCATTCTCTTTTATTCACGACGTAGGATGTTCTGTGCTGTTCTTGTCAGCTGCTCATGCATGTGTATATGAAAAGCTCATACAATCAGTGTTGTAATTCTAGAGACATCAATGCCTGAATGTTGTCAGCAGACCCTGTTTTGTGATATGATACCACAGATCTGGTGAAATTGACTTGACCAGGTTTATTGTATAGGAGGTAACTCCCTGTTGTATTCATTCCAAAACAGCATTAATATATGAATGCTGAGACAAGACAGTACAAATCCATTACACTCTGCCAAGAAAAACTGAAATGTTTTATAATTACCCTTTTATATTTGCAGTCTGATCTATATGTTCAGATTTCCACACTGTTCATGGATCACGGAGTCACACAGTGTTTGTTGATTCTCTCTTTCTCATTCTGTCTGACCACATACACGTTTTATAGCTTACCATGGGCTCCTCAGTGATGCTGCTTTTACTCTGAACTTAACAGATAATGAAACCAGAATGGGATTTAAGAGTGCATTTCAGATATATATCAGAAACAAATAGTCTTTTAATCACAGAAATATTGTCATTCTAAGTATTTTGTAGGCTGTTTTCATACTAGTCACCTAATGGACGTTTAGCATTAATATATGCATAACTGTCTTATAAACTCAGACTTTCCATAGGAAACATAAATAATAGTGAGGAAAGTACAAACACGTCAATCTACTCCAGCCACAGAATCAGGAAATTTAACTGGAAACATGTCTTATAAAAAGGTCCCCAGTGTTCAAGATGTTTAATTCTCTCTCTGAAATTGTTCTAACCTGAGCAGTGATCTCTCCCCAGGTTTGACTTTAATGGACAATAAGTTGATGCAGCAAGAGACTAAGCATAATTAAACTCTGCATTTTTAACAATTTCCCTGTCCATATACTCTCTTTCAAGCCATTATTTTTATTTGTGGTAATTTTCCATTTCGTTGCAGTCTGGCTGCAATTTGAACATTATCTGAGATAAGAGTGAAAGGTTTTTCTTGTGATAGTTCTGTGAAGCCAATCACCGACTCATTCTTTCTGTTTATCAAAGCCTGAAATATATCAAAGAAAAACAGTATGAGAAATATTTTACTCTCTCTTTTTTTTCTACTCTTTTAGACACTGATGTACAGCACTTGGGGAAGAAAAAATGTCCTGCTCTTCTATCCATGCAGCTGACACATTGGCCTTGTCAGTTCATAGTGGCCGAAAATAATCATGGTTGGAATTGCTTTCAGATATGCTCATAACCAAATATGGTCATGAAACAATGCTTATGCTATAAATGCTGGTGAAAAATTATCTTCATGATTTCTGATGTTTCTTTTTCTTTTCAATTGTCCCTGTCCTAACTGTGCAATGGAGTAAAGACAAGACTTTGCTTCTGAAAGCCATGTCACAAAGTAAATATCTAGTACAGTTTTATCTTCTGTTTTGAGATACTAAAGCTTGTCTGTGTACCCATAGATAGTTAATGTTATGAAAACAGCTGTGTATTTCAGATTGTTACTATAACCTTTAAAAAACTGCCCATGATTTGAGTTGTTATAAGGTCCCATTCTTGTTTTCTGAGTGAGCGCTACCAAGTTCAGATTTTATTCTGTTTAATAACTGTAGCTTCACTAAAGTACTAATTATTCATACTACACAGGGTCTTTCCAAAAGTGTTAAGATGGATTTCCAGAAGTGTGACCAACAGAGTACTGACCAAAACAAAGCTCATTTTAGGAAGGATGTAGTCTGGGAAAGGTGTACAGTCTTGCAGACTATTAGAAGGAAAGTCTCAAGACAACAGCTAGCAAATGAATTTTAAGATATAGTGGCATTACATCAAGATTTTTAAGTTGATATCAGAGGAAGTACCAAAGTGTGGGGCTAGAATTGTCCCTTAGTCAGCCTTAATACTAATACCAGAGCATAAGTGTGCTGTTCCTTTGAGAGACTGGATGAAGACTCAGAAACTCAAGGATCACCTCCTTCCAGGTATGTGTTTCATTTCTGAACCTGATTTAATGGTGCTATTCTAGGAGGAAAATGAAGATAATTGTATTCACTATTTAAATTGAACAGGTGAGCTGTCCCTCAAGAAGTGAGTTGAAGACCTTGGTTTAGTCAGAATAGCAAAAGAATCATGGAATTGTTTGAGTTGAAAGGGACCTTAAAGATCATCTAGCCCTATTTCCCTGCAATAAACAGGGACACCTATCGCTAGATCAGATTTCTCAGAGCCAGGCTGAGAGACATTGTGGCTGCTGCCTCTGAGTAATTTTCTGGGCTAAATGGCAGAATGAGGAGAAGATGGCTTAAGTGAATTCATTAAACTGGCATGAGACCACATGGTCATACAGTGGAGTGAAATAGATTTGGGTTGGAAATTTTCTAGCTGTTATAATAGTGAGGTTGTGGAATAATCATAGAATCACCAAAGTTGGAGAAGATTTCCAAGATGATCCAGTCCAACCGTTCACCTACAACCAATATTTCCCCACTAAAACATGTCCCTTAGTACAACATCTACACATTTCTTGAACACCTTCAGAGATGGTGACTCAACTATCTTCCTGAGCATCCCATTCCAGCACCTTGCTACTCTTTTGGAGAAATTTTTGCTAATATCCAATCTGAACATTCCCTGGAACAACTTGAGAACGTTTCCTCTCATCCTATCACTTACATGGGAGAAAAGGCTGACCCCCACCTCACCACAGCCTCTTCTTCTCCAGATTGAACAATTCCAGTTCACTCAGCAACTTCTCATAAGACTTGTTCTCCAGCCCCTTTACCAACTTTGTTACATGCTTCGTGGCATCAATATCTTTCTTGTAGTGAGGGGCCCAAAACTTAATACAGTAGTCAGGGTGCAGCCTCACCAGAGCTGAGTACAGGGGGATGATCACATCCCTGTTCCTGCTGGCAACACTATTTCTGACACAAGCCAGGGTGCCATTGGTCTCCTTGGCTGCCTGGGCACACTGCTGGCTCTTGTTTAACTCAGTATTGACCAATGCCCCTACGTCCGTTCCTTCAACACAATCTTCCAGCCACTCTGCCCCAAGCCGGTAGCATTGCCATAAGATGTGTTTCTGCAGGAGGAGCAGGTAAAATATTTCATTAACTTTTAGATGGGATCTCTTTAATTTATGAAAAGTAATATGAAAAATATTTTTGCTCTATGGTAAAGAGTGCAATTTGAAAACTTTTCTGTTCCTGTGCCTATAATCCAGGCAGATCAGTGCAGAGAAGCACGCACTTGTAAGGAAGTTGCCACTTTCTCTGATATAGCTGCTTTGGGGACAAACAAAAACCTTCTATTTCTAGTGCTATTAACCTGACATATTTTATAGATACTAAACTATGCTTAAAATAAAACAGCATATGTAGAGCTGAGATCAGCTGTTATTCCAATTGCTCGTGAGATTAAGAGTTAACTGTACTCCTGGAGGCACAAATATCCAGGAGGTGAAGGAAACCACAGACTTAAAATTAAAACAGCATGCCATTGAAATGTGATCTCCAATGGTCTACCTTTGCTTTACAGTCCTTGGTGTGGCATTAAATTCACAATGCAAAGCAAGTTGGAAAAAAAAACACAGAAAATTCATGTCAATAAATATGGGAAATTTAAATTGTTCCATGTATGAGAGCCAGAGGATTTTTTTAATAGTAATATTCATCATTTTCTAATTCTGCTCTCTTTATTTCCAAGGAACATATGGATGTGGTCTTATTTTGATGAAACGTTTGCTGTTAGTAGAAAATTTCAAGAAAGAAGGTTAGAATTATGTACTGCAAAACCTATGTTTTTGCATGCTTTTATACTTTAAAAATATCACTGCAGTAAAAATAAGTTGAAATTCCCAGACAGTAGAGTAAGACTCAGATTCAGAAGAATCATTAAGTCAAAGATTTTCTGTTAACCCAGACATACAAAATTAAATTTTGCCCAGACTAAGGCTACCATATTTTAGGCATTTGAGACATATTAGTTTTCTGGTATACATACAGAAATACAGGGAAAAAAGAGAACTTCCAACCCAAACTATTCTATGATTTTATGAAGAAAGAACATCCCAGTCCATTGGAAGATGAGTAGAAGATAGTTCCCACTTCTGGGAGGATGAAAGAAAAACAGTCCCAAAGTTTTCAGGTTTATGGTTATGCTCCATAGTCCCACTTTGTTTCTAAGTATGGAGATTTACCCTGGGACCTTGGAGTGACCGACAGTTTTTCAGCTTGACTTTAATATTGGGTCAAATCACTGAAATAATTAATGTAAAGAAATTCTTCATACTTTGTTTTTGCTGCAAGGGATTTTAACAGACAGGTTTAGTCAAGCTTACCAAGCTTTTGTTTTCAGAAGAAAATGGCAGTCTGCAAGCAAGGCTTTGCTGCATATCACAGATATTTTTCACTGGCATTTGACAAATGATACTGGAACTGAAGGAGGCTTAAGAAAAGGAGATTTTTGAAGACATACTGCTAATTGATAATCCAATTTGCTCATGCTCAAGAGAGATTTTCATCACTAGTCACTTTTTTTTTAGCACAAAGCTTGTCATATTTTAAGCCAAGCGATTCCCAAGAAAGATATCTCATTTATCTTATTTTATATTACTTTATTGATTTTATGCTGTGCCATATCAAATGATATGATTACAGTTTTGAAAAGTATCATAGCTCTGTGTCTTGAAAAAAACCCAACAAATTTCTTGAATGTCTTCCAACAACAAGATAAAGTACATTGTTGAAGTTATATCTGTTGTAAAAGATTTTTGACAGCAAGAGATTATCAAAGTTACCAAGCTATTTAGCAAATTAGAGTAGAATTACAGAATCATCTAGATGAAATTAGTGTGACGTTCTATATTACAACTGGCATGTTGAAGCCTCAGAGTTTTCACTCTTCGAATGATCACCTACTATCATAAGAATATATTTAAGGCGCCACTGTGTCTTTGCATGAAACCTGCTCCAAAAAGGCAGAACAACAAAAGTTGGTATTCTTCAGCCATTATTAATTACTACATTTCTATGACTTAAATGTTAAGATTAATGGTGGTTCATGAGCTGATATTCCATTGTGTAAAAATAAGATGCTGTTAGTATGGCCTGGTGTATGACAGGAATTTGTCAACAGATCTTATTACCTTCTTCAGATGTGAACACAGCTGAAAGTGGATGAATGACTCATGTGAATTAAGTTTTCTGTGTTTCATGGAATTATAGAATGACCTGGATTGAAAAGGACCACAATGTAGTCTTAAGCTCCCTGCAGGGTTGCCAACCACCAGACCAGGCTGCCCAGAGTCATATCCAGCCTAGCCTTGAATGCCTCCAGGAATGGGGCATCCACAACCTCCCTGGGGAACCTGTTCCAGTGCATCACCACTCTCTGTGTGAAAAATTTCCTCCTAATATCTAACCTAAATCTCCCCTGTCTCAGTTTAAAACCATTCCCTCTCATCCTATCACTATCCACCCTTGTAAACACCCTTTCCCTTTCCTGTTTATATGCTTCCTTCAAGTACTGGAAAGCCACAATGAGGTCCCCCTGGAGCCTTCTCTTCTCTAATCTAAACAAGCCCAATTCTCTCAACCTTTCCTCATAGGAGAGGTGCTCCAGCCCTCTGATCATCTGGCCCTCTGGACTCTCTCCAAGCACTCCATGTCTTTCCTGTACTGGGGGCCCCAGGCCTGGATGCTGTACTCCAGATGGGGCCTCACAAGAGCCGACTAGAGGGGGACAATCACCTCCCTCTTCCTGCTGGCCATTCCTCTTTTAATGCAGCCCAGAACACAGTTGACCTTTCAGGTCGCAAGTACACACTGCTGGCTCGTGTCCAGCTTCTCGTTTACCAGGACCCCAAAGTCCTTCTCTGCAGGGCTGCTCTCAAGCAGATCTTCCCCTAGTTTGTATACATACCTGGGATTGCCCCCAACCCAAGTGCAGTACCCTGCACTTGGCTTTATTGAACCTCATTAGGTCTTCATGGGCCCATTTCTCCAGCCTGTCCAGGTTCCTCTGGATGGCTTCCCTTCTGTTTTATGCAGAAAGTCCATATTTAATTTGAAATAGATCATCTTTAAGGTTGTTGAGATTTGATGTCAGCAATTTATTTGTACCTGTTTTTATGGCAACAGACTCAGACTAAAAGGTAAAAATGTATTTCTGTCTGCTATTAATCAGAAACACAGTAGGTGACTCCTGGTTTAAATGAGTTGATTTGAACTTCAGCCTTCCATTGTCATTCAGTGATAAAGCAAAGCTTTTGGATACAACAATGAAGTATGTTTTACAAATGATTATATTACGCATTATCACAACAATCTTAAAGATGATCTATTTCAAATTAAATATAGACTTTCTGCATAAAACAAGGGGAAAAACAAGGAGAAAATCAACAACACTGATGTAAAATCCTTTCTGATTTTATTGATGTATTTCAATATCCTTCAGCTTTTTATTAGAGTATGGCAATGTGGCTGAAGAAAATCATTCAGAAGCACAAAGTGTGTAAGGTATTAAGTTGTTCATCGCTGTGCTTATATACAATTTTGGATGCCCAAAGTATGGCATTAAAGAAGACTGTAAGCATAGTAAAACGTTCCCTGCTTTTAATGGTGTCCCTTTGGTGTTCCCAGTCTTCTAAGCTTATCTCTTTCTTCATTATCTCAGACTTTTGGGATTTTTACAAATTCTGTTTTTTAAAGGGCTGAAGAATGTGCCATCTGTCCAAGATGTCCATTCAGTATGGTGAGGGAATATTGTTTGTGATCTCACACAAAGATAAATGGAATTGTCTGTGGCTGGAATTTGATGGACATCTGCAGCTCTGGTTGTGAATATTTTGAATACATTCATAAAATTATCAGGAGGGGTGAACAAGAAACTATAAATCCATGGACTAGCACTTTTCTCAAAAATTGCCACAGCTGGGTGCTTTTGTTTTTACTTGACATGGAAAAAGGAACATTTGGTCCTAGTTATGATTGAAAAGGACTCTTTGTTAGGGAAAATTATTTTTAAAAAAGTTATTCTTTTTTTCTTTGGTCATATATTAATACAAATATTTTCTCCTTTTAAAGTTCTCACTGACTTTAATTGTAAGTCTCTTTGAGAAATATGACCAGGCCCACCCAGAGTTGTGGTAAATGGTGCTAAATCCAGCTGGTGCCCGGTAACTAGTGGTGTCAGTGTTGGGGCTGCTCTGTTTAATATCTTTACTGATGATCTGGACAAAGGGATTGAGTGTACCCTCAGTATATTTCCGGATAACACCAAGTGTCAATTTGCTTGGGTAGGAGGGCTCTACAGAGAGGTCTGGGTAGGCTGGTTCAGTGAGCTGAGTCCAATTGTATGAGCTTTAACAAGACCAAGTGCCAGGTTCTGCACTTCAGTTACAACAACGTCATGTATTGCTACAGGCTTGGGACAGAGTTGCTGGAAAGCTGCACAGAGGAAAAGGATGTGGTGGTGCAAGTCAACAGCCAGCTGAACATGTGCCAGCAGTGTGCACAGGCAGCCAAGAAGGCTAGTGGCACCCTGGCTTGTATCAGAAGTAGTGTTGCCAACAGGAGCAGGGAAGTGATTGTCCCCCTGTGCTCAGCTCTGGTGAGGCTGCATCTCAAGTATTATACTCACTTTTGGACTCCTCGCTACAAGACGCTGAGGCACTGGAGCATATCCAGAGAAGGGCAATGAAGCTGGTAAAAGGGCTGAAACACAAATCATAGGAGGAGTAGCTGATGGCATTGTTCAATCTGGAGTAGAGGAAGTTCAGGGGAGACCTTTATCACTCTCTACAACTACCAAAAAGAAAGTTGTGGTGAGGTGGAGGTCAATGTTTTCTCCTGTATAAACAGCAATAGATGACAGGGAATGGCCTCGAGTAGTTCCAAAGGAGGTTCAGGTTGGATATTAGGAAAAATTTCTTCTCCAAAAGAGTGATCAGGTGCTGGAATGGGCTGCATAGAAAGGTGGTTGAGTCACCGTCCCTGAAGATGTTCAAGAAATATGTATATGTTGCCCTAAGGGACATGGTTTAGTGGGGAAATATTGAATCTTGGAGGTCTTTTCTGACCTTTATAATTCAAACCATATTTCTGAGAATGTTATCCAGGCACTTCTTAAATTTCAGTAGCTTGAGGCTATGACCACAGCAGTGGGGAACCTGTCCCAATGCCTGACCACCTTTTGGTGAAGAACTTTTCCCTAACATCCGTCTGACTCTCCCCTGGCACAGGCCTATGCTATTCGCTTAGGCCCTGGCATTGTCACCAGAAAGGAGAGGCTGAACAAACTGAGGGACCTCAGCTGCTACTCATATGTCTTGTCTTCTAGACCCTTCACCATTTTTGTACAGCTTCTTCTGACGTGTTAAATAGTGTTATGTTCTTCTGATGTTGCGGTGCCCAAAACTCCACACAAAACTGCTCAAGATGAGGCCACACAGGGCAGAGCACAGTGGGACAATCCCTCCCCTCCCTGGGCTGGCAGTGCTGGGCCTGGCGCACCCCAGGTTATGGGTTGGCCCTTTTGGCTGCCAGGGCACACTACTGACATATGTTCAACTAATATACCTGTATATGTTGTCATAAAAAGTCTACATACATTGGTAATTTTAGATGAATTTGTTCTGATCTGAGCACTGAGTATAGAAATCTCTTGATATGAAATATCCGGGTGTCTGCAATGCATCTGCTTAAGAACAGTGATCCCTGAGGCTTTTAGCCTAAAAGGCTGAATATTCAAGTATGAGAAAATTTTATAGATTATTAAATCTGATCTAAATCTCTTCTCTGATTTTGCAATGCGTGTACAAACCTGCCTAGCAAGGAATTTAGGCATTCTGATTTTCTCCACATCTGTTCTGTCACTGCAGTGGCCTGATGTGAGGCAAATAAATGCTTTACTGAAAGGGGAATTGTGTTGAAACAGCCAAATATCCACTGTACCCTGAAGCATCATTTCAGGAATAGAATATTTTAACTATTAGACAAAAGCTAGCAGGTTTAAAAAATATTTTGTCTAGTACTTCTGATTTTAAAAACTTCTTTTAGATTTTTTTTTTAAGAAACTTAAAATTGAGGACTATGCTATCTTCAATGCTTATTTTGTTTCTCCACACAAAATGTAACTTAGGATAGGAGAAAAGAGACCAAGAGAGAAAACAACAATGCTTCTAATTAGGCTTTTGAAATGAAGAGAGTTAATGGGTGCATGAGAAATCTGCATGCAGATTAAAAATTACGTTCCAGGAGATTATAGCTCATAGTAATCTCATTGTTTTAGAACAGATGGAGAAAGTGGAGAATGTTCTGAGACAGATCACTTCAGTTAGTTTCAGTGGACTGCTCTAAACTTCTTTTGCTTTCCCAGTACCATAGATAAATTGTCTCTATTTCAATACAAAATCACCAAACAACCAAACAACAAAAAACCATCATATCATATAAGTGTCTAGGAGAATAATGCCATGATGAGGTGGACAGATCAGTCACAGAAATCTAGCAAAAATGCATGGTTTTGCTGTGTTGCCAGTGTTCCTGTTGGAATTAGCAGTGTGTTCTTACTGATTTCTCTTCTTCCTGGATTAGTGCAATAAATTTTGCTTTCAAAAAGACAAGAGGACTGATTCTCCCTTATGCTTCTTCCTACATAAGTCATACACGAGCATATATTTAGCATTCTGATCAGATATGCTAATGTATTGTGCCTTATTTGTACTCCGGAAAGGTGCATAGATGAGCACAGAATACACAGAGCAATAGAAAAAGATATACAAAAGAAGATAGAACTAAAAAACATTGGGCACTGAAGGCAAACTCCATCCCTGCGCCCATTTGTCTTAACCATCTCTAATGAGATAAATGAGTTATAATTGCTAAAATTACTACAGCTTGTATGTTCTACATAGATGGCAAAATAAGAGAAACTTACATTCAGAAGATATTTTTAATATTTCTAGGATCTGGTAAGAAAATAAAAGATATTATCTACCAATGTCAGTTTGTCATTTTCTTCTCCTTCATACTAAACATATAACACAGAAAATAAGAGGAGCAGGTGTTATAATAAGAAAACATTGACTTTTGTGGTAGCCTTTAATCTCTCAATATGAAAGAAAATATCTTCTATGTACCTAAGAAAAATCAGCCCATTACTGGGTATCAGACAAGAGATAATATCTGACCTGGCTCTAGTCTTAACAGATGATAGAATTGAAAAGCCAGTGAATTTCTTTCTTTGAGTAATTTTATATTTTACCTTCAGAAATAATAAAAAACCTATCTCTAGGAAGAATATTAAAAGTTAAAACATTCATTTTTGATATGCATCTAAAACATGTTCTTCTTATCACATACCTAGGGAATTAATGCTTGTCTGCTTGGTTTCCTGATAGGTAAATACTTTCTCTAGTTTAAATTTTTCTCATTAATGTTCTCTATTTTTATATTCTAATCAATGAATTTTATTTTCTTATATGTCACAAAGTTAAAGATGAGCAAAACACAGTATCTAATACAAACTTAGGCAGTTAAGTTTCAAATTATTTCAGCAGTAGAGCAAAAAGATATGTGGGCTAATTTTTTCAGTTGCTAAAGTATCTTCAGTTTATCAGTTGTTAGTGGATATCTGAGTTCAAAATAAAGATATTGGTTTTTTTTCTTAAAACATTTAAACAGCCACAAAAACAAACAACAACAAAAAACAAATAGAAGCCAGCAACAACAACAAAAGTAAAAAACAAACAAAAAAACACTTCAGCACTAATAAGGGAAGATTTAACTATTCAAATGCTAGGAAATGTGTGAAACCAATCAAGCTTTTCTCTGATATTTTCAAACAAAGACAATAATTCTAGTCTGTAAATAAACATTTTGAGGTTAAACAAGTAAAACTGAAATACAAGCCTATTTCCTCTGACTTCAACAGGGATGAGATTTTCCCCTGACTTTTCAAAGCATCGAGTATGTATAGTATACCCTGTAAGTCTGAACCATTACTATTCCTGGTTTTCATCCTACCATAGAGAATCTTAGATTGCTAGCTGAAAGGAGAACCATTTGGTAGAGGCAAGAAAATCATATATTTCATACTAGAGACTATATATTCTCTTTGCTAGAAGTCTATCAAATTTTTCAGTAGAATTTGGGCTGTGTTGTTCCTAGTCCATGCATAAGTAAAGTTTATTCATTAGAGAAACAGTATGAACACTTGAAGTTTCTAAAAACAAATAAGTATAGAAATCTATTAAAAATATTTAAATTGCTGATTCTTGACTGAAGAACTTCATTCCTCCAGTAGCTTTATCAGTGAGAAGTAGATCAGCAGAAAAGCACCCTTCTCTTGCTAACAACTTCTCTGCAACATTTCTAAATGTGAGCTTTTGGTGTTATGTTTTTGCGTGTGTGTGTGCAGTCCATGGAGTAGTACCATGACAATTCCCCATCAAAGTAAAAATATAAGATGCAGCCCTCAGTGATGTAAACAGTGACAGGTAAAGTGATGTACAATGTCTTTTGGGATCCAGAATCCTTCAGGATTTCTTGAACCTAAATAAACCATCAACTCTGGCCACTACAACACGATGCTGAAGGCTCAAACTTCCTGAGTCAGACCAGAGAAGAAGACAGCCTTACATCATGGAAGATTTGCATGAATAGGAGGTGAACTGAATCTGTTACAATTCAGAACTCCATTACTGTGCAACACTGTGGATCTGGGTACATCTGGCTCATAGTTAAAGTTGTCATCACACTTTGCCTGAAAAAAATACGTCATTGGCTATTACAAGCCAACTGCAAGGCAGGAATATCTTCTTTCAAATACAAAGCAAACGAAGGAACGAAAAACAACCCCCCCCCCAAAAAAAAAAACACTATACAAAGCAGAGGTTTTGAAAATAACGCATTTTCTGGTGTTCAGCTCAATTGTCGACTGGAATAACATCATGTTATATTACATCTCTGTCATAGGAACTGCTTTGAAAAACAATTTGAAAAGAGAAGGGAGAATTTCCCTGTCCAAATTACAGTGTTCAGTTCATCTGAAGGAGAGGATTTTATGTTTCATTATCAAACTTACTTTTTTGTGTTTTAGTGAAACTCACTGTTTTTCTGGTTTCATCTCTCCGAGTTAAAAGTACAAATATGCAACTGTTTTCCAGGCTGCTGAACTTCATATGTGTAACTACATTATTTGATGGTAACAGGAGTGGGATGAGTGAGGTACTTTGACATTTTCATACAAACATTTATGTAAGAAAGTTCAACATTTAACTTTGCTGCCCATAGTTTTTAAGATCAATGTTTGACAAAGAGCATATTAAAAGTCTATAAAGCATTAAAAATGACAAAACTGGCTGGAATTTTTTAAACTGAATGTTTAAAGAGAGAGTGGTGGGGTTTGTTTTGTTTGTTTTGTTTTTCTTTTTTTTTTCTAAAAAAGAAGAGAAAGAGGGAAAAAATATTAAATCACAGATTTTGGCCAATTTCCCATCTTGATTTTTTTTTTTTTTTAATTAAATCACAGTTATAAAAGTATCACAGTTTCAAATGAAAAGGTACACTTTTCTGTTGGGATAACTGCCTGTAATTTCTAATAAGATATTTGAAGCTCTTAATGAAAATACAGCGTTCTTAAATTATAAAAACAAGAATTAGAGCAATGTCACTTGTCCTAATATCTCTTATGAAAATATTTGATTTGTGATAATTCTTAGATAAATCTGAGTCTATCATTAGAGCAATAATGCAGTTAAAATATTGAGATATTTTTCTGAGAAAGTGTCTATCTCCAAAATGTGGCAATAAATTACTCTGCTTCTAAAAAGTGGACACTATATTTCTCTATTGAAAGATAGGTAATTCATTGTTGATTTAACAGGATAACAGGAACTTCACTGAAATAAGAAATAGTGTCAGGAAGCAGAAAGTCTACTATTCTGCAGACTCTTCTCATAATCCTTTATTCACCTTTCCACTTCTCTGCAGTAGGTGAGTGCTGACAAGACTGCATAATCTGTCCTTTAAGCTCATCTGAATTATCTTCTAAAACTCAGTGCACTTCAGGGCTTACCTATGTTTTGCATCACTGTCTACATTGCAGGACTGAAAGTCTTTCAAGGTAAGATAGCAGCAGTACAATTTTGCTATAAATAAGGAGCAAAGAGGAGCCATGCTAGCCCTGGAGCATTCCAGGGTATTACTTGATTCAGAAAAACCTAATTCTGCTTTTTGTGGTCTAGTAGGAAATCATTTTCACAATTTGTTAATCAAGAGAAGTTTTCTTCCCTTTATTCTGCTTTACTTTGTCAATTGCCACAGTGGGAAACAAATTTCTGCCCTTTTAATCCTTGCTAACTGGGCTTGGCCAGCTTTATTTCTTCTTTATCTCTTTTTCTCCTTTTCGTTTTCGTTTTCGTTTTCCTTTTCCTTTTCCTTTTCCTTTTCCTTTTCCTTTTCCTTTTCCTTTTCCTTTTCCTTTTCCTTTTCCTTTTCCTTTTCCTTTCTTTTATTGAATCAAACTCTGGAACCCAGGTGTTCCTCCTGGCAGAACTCTTTGTGTTCCCTTGTAGCTTTTATGTTCCCAGCTGAGCTGAGGGGCAGTGTTTTGGCATAATAATTGGGAAATAAGAAGTCATAGCATGTTGAAGTACGCAGACATCTCAGGCTGTAAGAAAAGCCAGTTTACCCTCTTCTCGAGTGAACATGCAGAACCCTGTGTTGCCAGACAACTTTTGTTAGAGGAAAGTCAACGTGCTTTTTACCAAAGTGCCATTTCTCTCACAACAGGACAGAAATCCCTGCACTGTAGACAGAAATGCCTGAAATTACCCGTTTTCTCACTAAGAACACGTAATTTTATATGGGATGCTTTACCTGTAGAGAGGATAAATGATATAACTCTTGTGCTAGTTCTATGGACAACTCAAGTGCTAGCTTTAAAGAATTGTTTTGTCCCTTGTGGGGTGAAGAAAGTTAAACTAGGTGTATTTGCATCTAAATTTTGTCTCTAAACTCACAAACTTTATGTATTTATGGACCTGGCTGCAATATCAGCACACATTCACACCAATAGTACTCCATGGCCCCACTGAGCCCACTGGTGGGCCAGAGCAGGTCTCTGTTTCTGGAATGCAGATTTCTCAGTGCAGCATCTAAGACAGGAGTCACTGATGTTATCAGTGAGGCTCAGTGTTCTAAGCAACATTCACAGGTGCTGCATGAATGAGTTTACTGGCGTCAATGTTTTATTCACTTGTGATTATTTGAGAATTAGCGCTGCTTGTAAGACTTATGAGGATTTTTAGATAATTTGCAGGGCAGTTAAATCAATGATCAATAACACTGGTATAAAAACTAATTTAGTCAAATCAGCTATTACGAGGATGTTTATTATGGCAGGAGGTAAGGCTGATGACCTTTTAATGTAAGACTGATAATCATTTCTTTCATCAGTAACCAGCACTTTTTTTTCCTCATAAACCTTTTATTTTTTAACTTAGTCGCCAGATGTATTTGCAAAATAACATGGCAGATAAAGGACCATTTCAACCTTGATCTACAAAGAGAAGATATTTATTTCTCTCATGGAACGTAAAAGACCATATCTATATAGTGAGACTGAACCTGAAATATTGCACTTAGAACTTTGGGCATCTTTTTTCCTGGAAAATGTAAACAAACTAGATGGAGCTCAGAGCAGAGCAAAGGATAATAATCATGAAGATAGAGGAACTGCTATATAATAGAAGATTAAAAGAGACTCAGCACCAAGCTGTAACAAACAGTAAACAGTTTCAGAAGATAAATGCTCCAACCTTATTTACTTTTATAGAACTGTATATATCTAATGAGGATAGCATTAGCAATATTTTTCATTTAGTATACCAAAGGTAAAATATACTATGTGTTGATTTTGTTTTTTTTTTTCTGCAGACTGGAAGCTAGACATCATGTAGTTCAGAAACTACAGTGGGCATCAGAGCAAACTCCAATGGAGTAAAAAAAGCTTATTTTTCCCATCCCTTCATGTTAGTTAACCTGCAAAAGAACTATTACAGTGATTCAGTATTCCCCAGATGACTTGAAAGTTCATGTAAGCTCCATTTGTGCAAGATATGATGTACATGTAGGCACAGCATTAACATTTCACTTAGTAATTTGGTGTCCCAGTGCTCAGTATGTGTTCAGAGCTTGTACATGGAAAATGGACATCATGCCGATTTTTTGAATAAACACTCTGCTTCTGCCTTAACATCAAGTTTAAATCAACCAGGAAGTTAAATTTTGAGTTAAGTCTAGCGAAGTTCTACTCTTGTACACAGAGTACACAGAGCTGCAGAGAGAAAAAGATGTTAAGTCTTAAATTTGTTTCTTCTTTTGAAGGGACTATTCTGATCTTGACACCTTTGTAGCCTTTGGGACAGAGTATGAACTCAGACTTCTTAGACAGGACAGCAATTTGGGAATTCAGCAAGGGTGAATTTCAAGCAAAATAGATACAAAATGAATTCCTCTTGTAAATATATTTACTCTATATTATGTGTGCATTTACTTAATCTGTTTAAAATAATTTTCACTCTCTTCTGGTATATGAGATAAGCAGGAAAATTGTATTGGGAGTCCATACCTAATTTTTTTCCAATACGGATCATATGTAAACAAGCCCTTACTATATGGGAAAGGATTTTCCGTTTAAAAGCTTTGAGTTTTAGTTTGAGCTCATTGTTATTTCCAGGTCTTGATTTGAACATCTGACAAGGCTGGAGGCCATAACCAATGCTGGTTCCTTGTCTGTAGATTTATGTTCTGTGACATAAATCAGAGTAGCTCATTGTATTTCATGAAATGGGGCATGCTGACTGTGGAGGAGCTATGCTAAGTGGTACCGACAATGAATCTGGTCCCTGAGTTGTACTGATTTTGCATTGGCTGAGGATTTGATTTTTGCTGAACTTGAGTAATCATAATGACAAATGTGTTGGGGAAGTGACTTGTGAATTATGTACTGGAAAAGAAGCTGGTCACTGCACCTTTAAAGCAGAAATGATGCCACAGCTTCTGTGGTGCAGAGAAGCAGATAGGGGAGATTCAAAAGAGGCAATAAATAACTTACATCCAGAATTGGGTGCTGAGCATAGTTCCAGTGGTGAAAGGGTAATTATGTGTCAAAGTCAGCGTCCTGTGCTCTACTGTAGCTAACCTGCGGGTTTATATACAAATATTTGTATTTAAATCTGTGCTGTCAAAGCACTAGCTGACGGCCTGTAGTTGAAAGAAAACCACATGCTATTGGTTTTAGGTTTGTTTGTTTCTTAAGGGCTGCACTGAAAGAAAAATTGTGAAGAAAATGGAGTACTAAAATTGTAGATGTCTACTGGAGACACTATTACTTGGCAGCTGATATGTTGCTCATCTCCTAGAAATAATTATGTATTCAGGCCCACTCAGTTAAACTGGCACATTAAGATTTCTGACTTACTGTCATAACTGCAAAGCAGAAATCCTGCAAACAGGTGGCAGATCTGCCTTTGGGGCTCTGCCCAAATCATAATCTCAGCAAGTACAAACCAGGGACCCGATTCATTGTCAGTACCACTTAGCCTAGCTCCTCTACATTCTATAGGACTGTACTGGTTTACGTCTGTGAAAGACCTGGCCCCAAAGAGCTATGTTCTCACTATGTAGGTCAAATGTAATGCTGCAGGTGTTCAAATACTCAAGGGAAGACATGGATTGCTGTGTTCTAGTGTGAATATGTAGCGATCTCCAGCTGAGGCATTCTCAGATGCCATGTTCCTTGCAGCAGCTTTTGGAGAAAAGCTGGCATGGAGGAGGACAGCTCAAACGGAGGCCTTTGGGGCAGGCTAAGAAGCTGTCTCTCTCATACATGTGTATCTGGCATTTTGTCAGAGACAGAGTTAATCATATCAAACATGTAACAGGAAGAGTAAGGAGACTAAAGGCCCTTTGATTGAGGGAGTGGTAAACAGTGAAGATGTGCCATTATTTATTTGACCTTTAGCTACATCTGCTACAGTTAGAGGAGAACAGAGGCATAAGGATGCATAGCTTCCATGGGATAAGATTTTTGCTTCCAAAACAAGAGGATACAGAAAAAAAATCAAAACCTTATGAAATAACAGCTCTTTGGACCTTGATGCAAGTTCTACTACATTCCAGAATCAGCTGCTTACTGCCTCCTCTTTATCTGGCTTCTACATAGGAGTTGAGACTTCAAGCTATGGGATGAAAATCATACATCTTTGCCCAATATATTTTGTATCAGTGAGACATGTTTTTGTCCTGTCAGCCAAGGAGGAGGATCTGTTTATGAGTAAGGGGCAAGAAAAGTGAAGAACCAGGCAGATAAGGTCAGGAGTACAAAATAATTAGTTCCACTGTAGAAAATCCTGGTATGGCTTTGGCTGGAATGTTGCATGCATTTCTGATCCTTCATATCAAGGAAAGAAGTCCGGAGGAGAAAAAAGAATAAAGAAGGTCTGTGATAAGTTAAAAGAAGAATAAAGAATCTCACTCATACAAAGCAAATGAAAGATAGTCTTTAGCCAGAAGGTTGAGAGGAAATATAGTACCTTGTTACAAGTGCATCAGTAGACAGAATATCAAGGAAGAAGAAGGGCTATGAAACTGTAAATTGGCTAGGAATTTAAACCTAGCCAATAAAGCAGTAATGTGCCTGCTGTGGAAATAATAGTGGAAAAAACCTTACCTCGTCAAAAACGCAGGCAAATAATTATACAGTGTGATTCCCATTATATTAGAACTATGGCTTTGAAAAACACAGGAGGCTGTATGCCTTCCAGCTTGTTGTTCCTTCAGAAAAGATAAGTGAATAAAAGTTAGAAGAAACACAAGAATGTTTTAGAAAACCATATGATTTTCTATAAGACACTAAATAACTAAAATATATTGCAAAATCTCTAAGACTGGAACAAACGTTGTTCATCCAGGCTTACACATGTGCACATACCTGTGATATTCAATAGAGATTTTAACTATATGAAGAGTAGAGAATCAGATATGTCCTTTTCTTTAGTGGTGTTTTGCATTTCAATTATTTAATTCCTTCTTTGGTTATGCAACTGGTTGCTGATCAAAGAGCTGGAAATGTAAAAGATTAACATATCAAACCATCTGTGCCATGGTGCAAATTCCATGGTGCAAAACTGAAAACCAGGCACAGCAGAGCTTAGAAATCACAGTACTGCTTCCCTGATATCTATATTTGCAGCATTAATTTGGATTGAGGATTTTTGCTCTGATCTAAAGGTGCTACATTCATTCCACAACTTGACAACTTGCAAAACATAGCATCACAATAGACAAGGAGACATTTGTTTTGCTATTAAATAATGTAAGAAGTATAACAACTGAAAGATTAAAAAGGACAGTCTGTTGGGCTTCAGATGTTTACCAGTGACCTCAGGGTCTCAGGTCTTAAATGAGTCATTTCATGCTAACAGCTCTTTGAGCACTGAGGGTCAGGTGCAGTGTTGGAGAAATTCAGTATAACTGTACCGAGGTATGCCAGTTTTCTGTGCCAAAGCATGTGTCCCACAGCATTTCAGCATTCAGGGCAGGCAGCTCATGCTCACAATTTAAGGAATTTCTATATAAAAATTCCATTAGTGCCTGCTCATTGTACAAATCCTGCTAATGCCACTGTATCCACCTGTGTATTTCTGATGAATGCTTGACTATGCTGGCAGAATAACATATAGCTGCTCCATGTCCTCAAAATGGGTCAAATCCTCTCGTCTTTACTGCTTTCATTTCAGTAAGGACTGTATCTCAGTAAATTGAATGAATCAAACACATTTAAATACATTTATTTTCTCTCTAATTTCCCTCTATTTATTCACCATGATCATTACAGCAGGAAGTCAGACTTGGCATCATCAGATACTGTAGACAAATATTTCCAAGTCCTCTAACTTTACTGCTTGTAAATTGAAGGTCATCTTTTTCCCTATTTTAATGAAGAAAGAGATTTGGGGCTTTATTTATTACTCTTATGTACTTCCTCAATGTAAAACTTGGTGTTTTCTTCATCACTTCAGGGTTCTTTCATTCCACTGACAAATCTTCAGTCAGATACACATTCATATTCAGGGCATTATCATTTCATTATTCCCAGGAGATGCAGAATCTCGCTTTCCTGCTGTTGATGACCTGGATGCTACAGTTCCATTGTCCCCTTCTTTCTGCATCTGTAAGTGTCCAGACTTGTACCAGTGTATTTTGTCAGCAATTTGCTAGCACATGCTAGTAAAGTGGTCACTCTCACTAAAAGTCTTTTCTTGTCAAACCCTCTATTTCTAATGGCGTTCTGCTATGTAGATGGAGGATTTTAAGCATTAGAAAGAAAGGAATGTTGCAGTTCTCTTTCTCATGCATACTACACATTCTCTGGGAAGACAGCTGTCCATCCACAGGACAAACATCAAAGATCTTTCCCCAGACAAAAGGGGAATTGATGCCCATGCTGTCATTGGTGCTTCTTATCTCTGTACTGCAATGGTAACGTATAATTATCTTCCTTTCTCTGCCTGCCGCAGAAACACAGATGCTCTTTTTCAGAGATGGGTCTCAGTCCTCCCTGGAAGAGAGGGAAATCTTCTCACAGGCTTTATCTGGGTTGCCAAAAGCATGACAATAGCATGGGGAAGTAAATCTGATCTGATCTTACCTATACTCTATTAGTGCAGTTCCTTCAGTGTCTTACTGCAGAAGGAATAATATGCTTCATACCTTAATAGAGTTGGAGATATTAAGAGCTCAGCATTTGTCATTTAGAGTGTCACTTGACATTCTAAATGCAGGAGGATATTGTGGTTATTGCAGGTAGTGGGATGTTGGCTTCAGAATTTTAATGGTGCCTATTATTAAGGAGAAAAAGTAGTGAGCCACTTTTTTTCATGCATAAAACAGGTAGGGTGCCTGATAGTTTCCACATTAGACTCAGCTTTTGGGAGAAAGATCAAGTGAAAAATGCTCATGCTGAAATATACAGAAGTCCAACACTTTCTACCTTATATTCAGCTGCTATAACTTCTTCTAATGAGAATCTCTGAGGCGTGAGAATATGCCAGGAGACTTCAATCTTGCACTTAAAAAGATAGCTGAAAACAGCTCCCTCTGAAAAATTCTGAAATGAATCTTAACTCTTAAACAAGTCAGTTCTTCCATTTTTCAGTACAATGTTTGCAATAAATCAAACATTTTCATTTTAAAACTGTAATCAGCTAAATCGTGAAGGGAATTCATTTATAAAAGAAGCCAAAGTATAAAAAATTATCTGTCTCCTAGCTCTTCAACTTAATATCTTCAATAAGTCAAAAGTCCTTGTGATAATCCAGAAAAGCTATATATCCAGAAAAGGATATATTTCTTTTAGAGTTTTGCACAGGAGACATTTTTTCATGGGAGTACCTGTAAGGTTACTACTTCCAAAAAAGTTTCGTGTCTCATTTAGCAAGGCCTTAGAAATAAATTAGGAGAAAGATGCTTTCTGCCATTCCATTCCACTTATGTGTATAATGATTGGGTTGTCTTAGTACAATTGTCATATGTACCCATACATAAAATTCTTAAAGCACTTTCTCAAGCTTTTTGGCTTTGCTGAAGTGAGATCTAAGCATGGGGCAAGGAACTGCGGGTTAAATGTACATGGACTAAAACTGAAAGATGGAACATTCAGTCTCATATCTGCTGTGAATCTTTTGCAGGTGAATTTTTACAGATGACATCTTATATTACTTCCAGTGGCTTGTCGTGGATCAAAAGTAAGTTGCATCTTCTGAGAATCTACATTAGCACATTTACAAACTCATAACTGAAAAGAAGGAAACTTTCAGTGGTCATCAGAGACCATGACAAAACCTTTCAATAAACTTGATTTTCCTCTGATTCCATTTAGAGAGAGCAGTAGTTACCGAAAGTATTACAAGTTACAGATTATGTTGGCCAATTCTATGTTCTTTAATTAGTCAATAAACTATGTGATAACCAGATAGGTATATGGCTCTGTAGAATATCAATAATTTTTATTGGGAGAATTGGCTGAACACTGAGGATCTGCAAACATTTGAATTTAGACCAGAGACTGGAAATAATTTTAAAACACATCTTTGAAACCTGTTCTCCAAGGTATTGTGGAAATTTTGATGGGAACCTGATAACCTGTCCTCCTATCTATTTTAAACATAACTATTCTGGGCACAGGAGATATTCTATTTTTACAGCTACATAAAATATGGCACTTGCAGTCACTGCTAAACTCTCAGCCATTTTACATAGTGATATCTTCTCTAAAGTATATATGGACAGCTGCAGAGTAATTTTAGAAATGACGACACTCAAGAAAACTTGAAGATTATATGCAGAGTAATCAAAATGTCTGACCTGACATTAGATCCAAACCTATATCTTATATTTTCTTAACTGTCATCAGATACTTCATTATAAACTTCATTTTCATGCTAATCTCCACTTAAACAGTCTTCCCCTGTTTAAATGATTTTGAAGGTACATGCTTGTTTGAAGAAATTTGTGTTTGAACTGAACTTCAGCCTAAACAAATCTCTAAGTTAACGTTGAAGACAGAGAGAGAAGAAGAGGAAGTGATAGAGAGTGAGAGAGAAAATTTTGATTTTGAAGGATAGATGAGATTCCTGTGTGGCAAAATCACTTCTTCCATTCTTTCTCATAAAATCTAATGAATCAACCCATTGAAATAAATAGTTAAGAATACCACCATTCTGTCATTATCCAAAGAAATATAGGGCTGGAGTGGCCCTGTGACTAGTTTATATAAGCCAGCTGGAGGCAAGAAAATTTACAAGCAAATTGTATGTCTTTAGCAATAGGTTTGAAAATTTACCAAACTCAGTCCTTACTTCTTATAGGACAAAAAGTGTGACAAAGAACAGAAAGGAACAGCTTAGGATGCATTTAGCATTCCAGGATGTTGAAAAAGCTCTCAAGGATGATTGCTATTATTTATTGGGCAAATAACAAATTGAGTGACAACACAATTGTGTAAATGTTATGAAGTAATGCAATTTCACTTAGTCTTTGGACCAACAATTGGAAGAATCACTCTGTATAATAAGAATATTGGCAGTTATTTCAACTATCTTGTTTTAATTTCAAAATTCACTCTTTACTCTAAATCAGACAAAATAGAAATGTGTGAAATTTTTTTTCTGAAGGTCAGAAGGCAGAATCTACCTCAGATTTTCACGCAAAAAAAAAAAAAAAAAAAAAAAGGACAAAATACTAAGTTCTACTATGTATTGCAGAATACATTACAATCCTCCTCATCATTTTTCAGTAATTGTTACTGGTTTTTAGCCAATTCTACCTTTCATAGTAATTGGCAAACAGCCCACTGTATTTGAACATCCCTGAATTTCATTCATAATGCATCCATCACTTAATTCACCTGCCTTCAAGTTTCTCCACATCCATATACTCCCTCCCCCTTGCCCATCTATCTCACCTCTTCATACAAAATGAAAAAAACAACAGCAGATTAATTATTTATGTTTACTATTATTTAATTTAGATGTGAAAAGGCTCCGGATTTCATTAAGGAGAATATGTAATTTTATTACATTCAACTTGGGTAACTTCAACAGGCTTAAAGAAATGCGCAAACATCTATCAGTTTGATAACTGTTATGGTTTTAAGTAAGTCTACAAAAACAAATATAAATTTGAATATTCAAAAAAAAAAAAGTCTTCCTAAAAACAAAAATATCAAAAATTCCCTTTGACAGCATTAATAACCTTTTTAGTATGTCCTCTAGAAACAGCCATTTAAAGCTGTTCTATATGCTCTCTGATGTAGGCAATGCCACACAAATTGGTCGATGTGTAACTTGCATAATAACTTTAGAACTTGTACAGATCCATTTCTTCCCAATTATATATGACTATATGCTTTAATTTATATAATTCCAACAGGGCTAATCAGAAACAGAAAGCTACACTAATGCTTGAGAGCTTTGCTGAAAATTTAATGCTACACAGGTTTAGGCCAGCATTATGGAAGATTCTTCCTCCCTTGTTAAAAGAATTTTATAACACAAACCATTATCTGAGACTTTGAACAACTGTGCTTTTATTGAATCACTGTTCAGATAAATTTGACTAGTGTTTCTTTTCAAATATTACAGAAGAAAGAGCTCTTATAGAATTAATTTGTCATTACTGATAGCTCTAAAAATTATCTAAGAAGTCACAAAGAACTGAGGATATTACACATCCCATTCTGGGGATGTGTTGGGAAAATATCCTGTAACACACAGATTATAGACTTGAAAAACACTGCACTAGAACATGCAGTGACATTACTAGAAGGCACATTTTCCACAGCATCGTTAAAGAATAATAATTAGCAATCAATAGGAACATACTGTACAGTTGGGGAAAAAGAGTTCAAATAAGTAAAACAATGCTTTAAATGGTCATAAAGTCCCTGATAGAAATTGTAATCCTTTAGATGGTAACAAAAAAATCTCAGCCTACAGTTTTCTGCCTGCTTTCTTCTTCTGACCTCTCGTACTGAACAGTTGCAGTGTAGTAATGCATGCCAAAAAATTGCTGGCAGCATTCAGAAGTTGCAGTGTGTATGCACAGTGCAAACTGAAAGCTGCAGATTAATATAAACCAATTTAAGCATTAATAGACAGTGAATATGTACCAGATGATATAACAATCTATTCTACCTATTAGAAAAGACAAAAGTGATGAGAAAAATCTGCTTTTGTTGAGTCTTTTGAAAATGACTAACGCATTATTCCTGTTATTCGAATGACATGTTTTGTTGGATATTTTTTTTTTTTTATTCAGGAGTATACAGCCAGGTTTCTAATGAGGGAATAGATACAAAATAGTATACTGCTTAACACTTGTTACTTGTTCAATTACAAATTTTCCATAAAGAAGACTGAGGGAAATACAGAATCTGGGAAACGCACATAAGGTTAAGCGTATAAGAACTTCCCTATCTCCTTCCTCAGCTTTGCCCTCAGAGAACCAAAGTAGAACATGTCACATCTGTGGCCCCCCATCCAAAGCTGAATGAAAATTTAGCCAACGCTTTGGGAATACCCATTTCAAGTTTAAATGTCTGCAGAGCCAACAACGCAGCTTAATCAGATCATGGTCCTAATTTGACCTTTAGACTTTGTCCATTTAGTTTTTGTAGCTCTGGAGATCTTACTGCCAACACAACTGGATCACTCACTCCTGTAGAGGCTGTGGAGCATGTGATATAACTGATTGTAGGCACTGTGTCTGTTCTTCAAGGTATAAACTGCTCTGAACGTTTATACCTTGCAAGAATTTCTTATGATCAGTGCTGTCTCAATGTGCTGCTGTTGGATTCATCAGAGATCATCCTCATAACCACTCAGACCCAGGATCCTTCTGGGAAAGCTGTAGCCAGCAGCAGGGGAAAAGCATAAGAATAGGAGTTACACTCTCCACATACTCTCCCAGCCTCCACAATTTGCTACACTGTGCTGGCTTGAAATAGGGATAGTCTGGTTACATTAATACTTGTTCACTGTTGTTGGGTTTGGGTGCAGGCAGGCAGCCCTTGTCTTTTAAGATGCATTCTCTTCCTCTAGAGTAAGGGTAACTACCTACTCTAGGAGAGTAACTACCAAGGCAATTGCTGGCCTAATCTCCCTGTCATGTCCTGCTTTGTGTTTATTTCCCAAATAAATGCTTGCTTTCTAACTCATCAGCCATATAATGGAAAGATAATAATTCAGCAGTGTGGGTTGTCCCATGCTGATATTCAAACCGTATTTTTGT
The DNA here is from genome assembly GCF_905368555.1 of Meleagris gallopavo. NCBI lineage: Eukaryota > Metazoa > Chordata > Aves > Galliformes > Phasianidae > Meleagris > Meleagris gallopavo. Next base: position 36,728,485 of record NC_139404.1, read on the forward strand.
CTTTCCACTTAGTTTAATACTGCAGACAAAGGCACATAGTAGCCCACAAATAGATTTATTACGCTTGAATTTGTCTAAGTGTACTTTGAATCTGTGTAAACCTGTAAGTTCCAGAACTGATGTGAGTTTTACAGTCAATTTCAGTGAAGAAAGAATCAAATCAATTTTGAGTGTCTTAATCACTCATCTTCCTGAAGAGTTAAAGAACTTAAGCTCTGTGCTAAATATTATTTGGAAGGCCTTTTATCATGCATGAAAGAGTAATAAACAATACCTTTAGTACCTGCTAATGCTTCATTAATTAATAACTCAGTATGTATGGTAAGCCAAATTAAAATATTATGAACTTAAGTTGTCATGAAAACGCTATATTAACGTGTATAGATTTTTGCTAATTATAGAAGACGCTGTGTTTTCTATTTGTCATATGCCATAAACAGATTGATATGTTATAGTAAAATGCTGAAATTCATACAGCACATAGTGCTTTACAGATATTTATATATATTAAGCAGACTAGCTTAGATTCTAAAGCATTTTATTATATCATTTGCCATATTTTACAGTAAATGAATAGTTATGTAATATTTAAAAGATGTCAACTGTGATCTGAAATCTCTTAAATAATTACATAATTATTATCTACTAATTTTATCAATTATGGAAAACACTCAAAATGTCATTTCATGAAATAGTTCCATAGATTTAATGCTTTTCTTGTACTTTTTGACCCCTCAGAAATATGACTTTGTAAAAGAATTAGTTTTCTAAAATGCAGGACAACCTTTCTTGTGACAGCTGCCACATTATTGTTACAATATAAGAATGAATTTAAACATGTTCAAACACTTGAATAGTTCTAGCAAAATTAATAAGAAATTTTTCTGCTTGAAGTAAAGTTGGTTCCCAAGTGATATGCTCAATCAAGGAAATAATGGCCAAAAACTGGAATATGAGATGTTCCATACAAATATGAAGAAGAATTTATTTATGGTGAGAGTGAGAAAGCACTGAAACAGGCTGCTCGGAGAGCTGATGGAGTCTCCTTCTTTGGAGATACTCAACGCTCATCTGGACACCTACCTGTGTGACCTATGTTAGGGAGCTAGCTTTAGCAGGGGAGTTGGACTTGATGATCTCCAGAAGTGCCTTCCTGTCATTCTGTGATCACAGCCTATATTTCAAGAATAGATATTCAATTAGAAATATTTACAGTAAAAAAACAACCAAGCGTTCAATGTCTTGACATTAACTGAGAAAAGGATACTTGAGGGCATCTTACTCCAATTAATGATAGATATCTGAAGAAGTTTTCTAGTTTCCAGTAGTTTGCAGCCAAGAGAATAATATAACAAGAGACAATGTCTTTGTAGTAAATTGCCACTGATAGTTTTCTTTTCCCTTGATTTTTCTGACCATAGTTTTAATCCACTTAAATTTTATCTTCACCTGATAAAAGAAATAAAGGAAGAAAGTGAAACTCATTTTGCATTCTTAGAAGTACCATAGTCTTGAAGGTATTACCCAAGTAGCAAAAGCTTGGGTTTTAATTACATTCAAATCATTACATGAAATCTTCAAGTCAGTAAGAACAAAATTAAACAGCAGATGCATCTGCTTATGCCATGTGCTTATGCTGTTCCCATTTTTAAACATCAATTTTTTTGGACGTTAGAAAATATACTACTTTTCCAAAAGAGTAGTCAAGCTCTGGAATGGGCTGACCAGGGAGGTGGTGGAGTCACCGACCCTGGAGATGTTCAAGGAATGTTTAGATGTTGTGTTGAGGGACGTGGTTTAGTGAGAATTATTGCTGATAGGTGTACAGTTGGACTGGATGATCTTGTAGGTCTTTTCCAACCTTCTATGATTTTATGATTTCTACTTCTCTTGCTTTCTTGCTTTCCAAAGAATGTCTAGCTTTGATTAATACACTTGAGATGGAATCAATTTCTTAGTACTTTTGATGTGTATTTTTTATACCAAACACCTTGCATACTATTTATATAATGTTCTAAAGTCTGAATGCTCCCATTTTCATATAATTTTAGAATTATATCAAAGAATCATACAATGGCTTATGTTGGAGGGGACGTTACAGATCACCTAGTTCCAACCCTCTGCCATGGGCAGAGTTGCCAACCACCAGTTCAGGCTGCCTAGGATCCCATCCAGCCTGGCCTTGAATGTCTACCAGTGATAAGTATTTTTATACACATATGGCCCTCTATATATTTAAAGATCCTTTTTAAGGTCAGTGTAACAGGACATAATTCTGAGTTTCACTGTTGCAGTCCCATAAAATGTGTGGCTCACTGTGAAATCTAGAACCTTCTATCACATAGGCGACCTGAAAACATTGAAAAGGAGAAAGGACAGGATCCCTCTGGGCAACTCTTGAAAATTCAGAAATAAAAAAGAGTGCTAGAAGTGGATAGTAATTAATCATTCCTTGCTTTTCAGTAATAGGAATTTAAATACAATGAACAATGTCACAGATTTTTTCTTGTTTGCTTGTTGGTTTTATTTGCCCTATTAATTCCCAAAGTACTAATTTCTATTTCTTCTATTGCATATTTAATTATAATAATAAAAAAGAAATAAGCCATGGAGTCTAACTGCAATCAAGCCATTGCTAGAATGGTAGCATTTCCTGACCACTGTCCCTTTGCCCAGCTTACTGGAAGATATGGCCACCTACTTAAGCAGGCTTGCCTAGAGGTCGCTTTCCCAGAAAGTATTTGCAAGGTGTGATATAACTCTAGTCACATTTATTCATGCTGCAATACAGGCAGGCCAACTGTGCTGTAATTTATCACAAATAAAGAATTACATGCAGAAGTTGCAAATGCATAAAAGAACAGCTGTTGTGTTGCTGAAAGCAATGCATTAGTGCATGCATAGTATTATAAAGTGTGATATTGATTAATTGTTCAACTTTTCTACAGTATCTTTGCTTTGTGCTAATTGTCATCGTTTTCAGTTGCATATTTTGTGGGATTTCCTTTCAGCAGTGAACTTACCATAAATAAACAAGTAATAATTAAGTCATTAATGGACATGTTGATGACACCTGATTGGAAAAAAATAAAGGAAATGAAAGATCGGAACTGCTGTCCTCCCTCAAAGGATGCTGTTACACTTTGCCAAAAAAAGAGTTAGCAGAAAGATTATTTAGATAAAGAGAAACCAACATCTTTTCAATTAATCGGCTTCTGTAACAGTGAAGACCTCATTTACATAGCTCCATGCAAGTCTGCAGCTTCCTTTCATTTTGAAAAAACTCTCTATTCTTTCTCTCAGAGAACATGAAGCTTTTGAAAATAGCACTTCCAGAAACACTAAAGCGGTGTTGGAATATTCCTTCAGCAAACTATTTGTCTTTTCCTGCATCAGGAAGATGCGTTTTCCTACCAAAAAATAATTCTGCATCAGCACCTAAACCTGTGTCTAAGTGCTCATGGTTATTCAATTATTAAAATATAAAAAGGAAACCAGATGAACAGATGTTGACCTCATATTATTTGCTTTGGTTGCATCTTCTTTACAGCCCTAGACAAATTACTTTATTTTGAATGTAGGTGGAGTAGGAGTATACAAGATTATCTGGCAGGAGAATTATATGCAACCGTACTGCATGTGATAGTGGTAGGTACTTCTTTTACTTAGGGTATCTTTGCTTGCTTTTTGGATTGATGATATCCATTAAACAAGTCAGCCTTAATTCTGGGAATTCAGATTCTTACTTTCTTTATTTTTTTCATTTTTGTTCATTTATGTTATGAGTAAATTGCTCTGTTGACAGCAACTCATGCAGTGAGTCATCACAACAAACTTTAAATCTCTTCAGTATCCATACCTATGTCAGAACTGATGACATACATTTTTTTTTAATCAATTAAGAAGTGCAAACACTGTCAGATGTAATTCTTTTGCCACAGGGAGATTAGATGAATTCTAGAAAAAAACATTTCTCACTATTGACTAAAAAACAATCAAGATAATTAACTTAGTTTAAAAATAATCTGAACTATAGATCTCTGCAATAGGGTAGAATTATGCTCCCGACAGTGAGATATTCTTAAAACACAATGAAATTCCATTTCTCAGAGAAAGATGAGAGAAACTGACAGACAAATATAGTATATCTACTATTTGGCAAAGAGATCAGAACTGGGAGATGAGAGAAAAGTCAACTGTAAAAAAAAGATGCCTTTAGGTTTTGTTTTCCAGTGTTCTTGCCATGTTTCAAATCAGTATTCAGTGTTAAACATCAGTTCAGAGCAAACTGTGCCTTGCAAGTCTGTACCAGACTTGAGGAGGGTCCACAGAGAGTTCCACAACCTGAACTCAACCCATCTCAAATGGGCAATAGAGCTGCAGAAAGAGCTGTTTGGCAGACTTTCAAATGTCTTTGGAACAAGCTTCTTTATACTCATACATTCACTGTTTCTGTTCAAAGCTCATCATGAAAACTAACCCTGAAAGCAGCCAATATTTGTATTGATTCAGTTGTTTTATTTGAGAATAAGAGCAGTCAAGAAGAAAAAAAAGACTTTCTGTGCTTACAACAAAATTAGCATCTTCAGTGTCTAGGAGAAAACTTCAAAGGCACACATGCTCCAGTGCTATCAGAGGACTCTGACTTATGGGCCTTCAATATTGTTTAAAGGCTTTATCCAAAACTCACTGCAACTGAACGAGTTTTCCCAGGGATTTAAACAGATTTTAAATCAAGACCTAAGATCATGTTCTTAATCATACTTTCCTTTGAGAATTTAATCTGTATTTCTTCTCTGGTCTTGTAGGGTCTCTTTTAGTTTACTATACAAGTTAACAGCTCATTGTTTTGATTTCACAGCTATGCAGTGAATCAAGTGTGTGAAATGTCTGAGGAACATTAAAAAGAAGAAGAAAATTTGTTAACCTATTATGGTTATGTGAACAGCTGTTACGTATGTTATATATATAAGTTGCTCAGAAAGTAATGCTTTCAATTTATTTCCATGGAAACTGCAACAAATACAAAGAGCACAGTAACACTGCTTAATAGAGCAAATTCTCACCTACAAATCACTATTGAGATCCTCTTCATTTTGTGGTGTGACACTTTTGCATGGCCATCATGGCTTGACTTTCACATTGCTGTCACCACTGCTGAAACACACCACCCACCACCTCACAGTGCTCGCATCCACTTTTTGGTCTCCATAAATGTTCAGAAATATCAATGAACATCAGTGGGTGCAATTTTTTTTCTGTATGCAGGAATTCAATGACAGATTTTTGTTTCATATGTATTTTCACATCAGACACCGTTTTGTCGGACTGCCCCTCTGCTGCCATCTAGTGCTTGTAAACAAAATGTGATGTAATATTGTCAGGAAGGTTCAGCCTCCACTGCCGTAACACCTATCTCCACCACTGACATAGTGAGTCAACATAAAATAAACATCTATAGCTACAGTGTTTTTAAACAAGTGCAGATTTATTTAATTAGTTAAATAGATTAATATCTATGTTTTGAGATAATTTCTCGTTATTAGCACTTAATACGAAACTTGGCCTACAAACAAACACAGCAATTCCACTTGTTTTGATAGTCAGGAGTGTAGCTTTAGCATACTGCCATGCTTTGCTTCCATTTATTCATCAAATATGGTGTGACAGGAATAAATGCCTTGTGTAGCATGATGACTAAGAGAAATTAGAGAAGTATTTGGCTCACAACTTGTTGAAAAGGTGAAGTCCTTAGTAAGAGCTGCCAGATCCATCCAAAATGGTGATATCATTGACTTCAAACAAATAGTATAACTATGATGGGATGGAAGAAAAAAGGGAAATGGTTTAAGTTGAGGGAGGGAATATTTCGATTGGATGTCAAGGGGAAGTTCTTTACACAGAGAGAGGTGAGGTGCTGGAACAGGCTTCCCAGAGAGGTTGTGGATGTCCCGTCCCTGGAGGTGTTCAAGGCCAGATTGGATGGGGCCCTGGGCAGCCTGGTCTAGTATTAAATTGGGAGGTTGGTGGCCCAGCATGTGGCAGGGAGGTTGGAGATTCATGATCTTTGAGGTGCCTTCCAACCCTGGCCATTCTGTGATTCTGTGATTCTCTGATGCTTCAGTCAGGCTAATTAGTTCTTCCGAAAAGTGTCCAGGCTAATTAATTTTGGTAGACTGCTGTGTGAATGTGACTACACTGCTCTGGGATAGTAGTTAGTGTTTCTGCACTGAGTAGATATGAGATCTGCTTAATATTTATAAATCATTAGCCTGGTTGCCAAAAATTTGTCTTTTCAGAGAATCTACTTCATTGCTGTAAGGTATGTAGGATCCAGAAGTTGCTATTTCATATGACGGGCTGGCCTGCTGTACACCAAGATCTGTCAAAGTGGTCTGTGTTTTCAAACTAGGCCAACTGTAGTACAATTGTAAAATATCTATGAAAGACAATGAGGAAATTTTACATACTATATAGTCACAAAATCTGAGACATTTCTAAAGTATTCTAAATCATAGAATCATAGATTTGTTTGAATTGGAAGGAGCATTTAAAGATCATCTAGTCAGACTCCCCTGCAACTAACAGAGACTTCTACTGTGGGTTGCTTAAAGCTCCACCCAGCCTGACCTTGAATATTTCTAAGGACACGGTATCCACCACCTCTCTGGATGCCATACTCCAGGTGAGATATCACCAGCACAAAGTAGGCAGACAGGATCACCTCCCTCGATCTGCTGGCCATGCTCTTTTTGATATAGCCCAGGATATGGTTGGCTTTCTGGGCTGCAAGGGCACATTTCTGGCTCATGTCCAGCTTCCCATCCATCTATTTGTCCGAGTCCTTTTTGGTAGGGCTATTCTCTGTCATTTCATCTGCCAGCTTGTAGAGATAATGGGGGTTGTTGTGGCCCAGATGCAAGACATTACACTTGGCTTTTTCAAACTTCATTAGGTTTTCCTGGTCCCACCTCTTGAGTCTGTCTAGATCTCTCTTAATGGCATCCCATCCCTCTTCTGTGTTGACCATACCACAAAGTTTGGTGTCATCCATAAACTTGCTGAGGGTGGTACACGTCAATGATCCCACTGTCAATGTCTCTGATGAAGACATAGATTATAGATGACATCAGTCACTCTTCTCTTGTCCACTGATGCAGTTATGCCATCAGTGGTTGGTTAGAAAGGACATGCTCTTGGTGAAGTCATGCTCGTTGTCTCATTAATTTTCCTTGGCATTCTTTTAGGGAACCAGTTAAATTAAAAAAAAAAAAAAAAAAAAAAAAAGTTTAAAAGTCCTTTTCATATTTAGAAAATGAACTTCTTTCAATTTGTCAGAATTCCTTCATTCTTAAGGTATACTGCTGTAGTGATGGGACAGTAGCAGAAGTAATTCTTCAAAACAACCATTACACTGTATAACATAGCAGGCAAAGTGAAATTTAAAATGTGAGTACTCTTTTTTTTTCCTCTAGTGATTCTGTGGTGTAGCTAATGGGTAGTTTTGTCACTGCCAGACAAGTAGTTTCACCTCTAGGATATCTCTATCTCTGCACTCAGAAATTCATTCTTTGAATTGCTTTCTTCTCATAGGGTGTACCTTAGTAAAACTGAAATGTCAAATTCTAGCAAGGAGAGATGGTATTTTATCAGGCACTTACATCACAGTGACTAAATAAAACTGAATCAGGTGCATTATTCACTGAAGTGCAGATTGTTGGCAACTTGATATTAAGAAAAGCTAAAGAGGATGTTAAACCAATCTTACAGCTACATTGAATGTACTTTCCAAGAAAACATCAAAGTGGTGGATAAGAGCTGGAAGAGACATTTATGGGTATGCGGTGAGCTTCCTGTCAGTGCAACCTGTTTTCCACATTGCAAAATCTATAGAAGAAAATGCAAGAGGAGATATTAATTGGCCATCTGAACAAACCCAAGTCATCAAGAAAATAGGGATCAAGTCTAAGCTAGTCAGCTTGGTTCACAGTAAGTTGAGGCATTTCTAGAATGTTAAACATCATGTACCTGTTGGAAGCTGCCAGGCTGCCAGAAACCAGAAAATTATTAGCATGAGGGTGCTAAAGCCTAATGATTCCACAAAAACACCTAACATGCATGCAGTACATTTATATGGTTTCGGTAAGACTAAAATTATCACTGAATCATGATCTTGTTGTTCATCTGACAGATTATCTGCAAATATAGAATGAGAGTAAAACAGCCTCTATACAACATAGGAAGCATGATGAGTGATTTAGCGTATGAAATAAGAAGCAAAATTGAGGTATGTGTCACTGTATATCATGAAGAAAATTGAAAATCATGAGATGCAAGTCTTCTAATCTTACTGAATAAGTCTTTTCAAGATCATATCACTGATGGTTGAAATTAAAAACAACAACTATAACAAGTATTTCTTTATTTTGATATATTTCTCTTATGTAAATACAATCATTTTTTTAGGACAGACAATAACAATTACCACTGTTTGAAGTACTAAAACAAGAATAATCAATGTAAAGACATTCCTTAGCCAATTCTGGAAGTCCTGTGATCTTAGTCTACATGAAAGACAAATATATGCCTTCCAACTTTGCAGTCTGTGGGGTGAGTTGCCTATATTTGTATTTTTTATTGGACTTTCAGAGCTTCAGGAAGCTGCTTGTACGTGGGAAGATGTATTTTTTCCTGATAGTATACAGCTAGGTATATAATTTCTACTTCATTTCTCATCACTGCCTTTCAGGTGAGTGGTCACAGAGCTAGGAAAGCCCTACTTTTTAGACTTGTACAGTAAGAGATAACATAATGTTTAATATTTTCTGGGTCAAATATTCAGATGGAGATGCAGATTTTGATCCAGAAAAAGAAAATTCCTGAGTTAGACTAAGGGACTATGCTTATGTTTCTACTTTGTCCTGCAGCCAGGGATTCATTCATTAGGGTAATCTCCTAATGAATGAATTTCCTCCATTATCCTCCACTGTGACAGAACTCCCAATTATACAGACTTCTAAGTTGCTTCTGAAGTATAACGCCTATGAATGTTACACATGAACATATGCATGCACCATAACTGTTATCTGAGACATATCAGAATTACTGGTTTTGGAGTTGCCAGAGAAAACAGATTTATCGCTATGCTTTAGATTTCTATTCAAGCAAAAACATAGAGTGAGAAAACACGGCTGAGACCACATCCAAAAAGGATTGCTCAGTATGTGACAGTTTCACTCTTGAGAAAATCTAATGTAACTGAGAAAGCTCAAGCTAGGTCACCTGATGGTTTTTCCTACCCTTAAACTGGCTAACAATTCAAGGTAAAAATCGTTGGTAAAAATCACTGGTCAAAATCATTTAGTCATTTTAGGTTGGATATCAGGAAAAACTTCTTTACAGAAAGGGTTGTTAAGGACTGGAATAGGCTCTCCAGGGAGGTGGTTGAGTCACCATCTCTGAATGTGTTTAAAACCATTTGGATGTGGAGCTCAGGGACATGATTTAGCTAAGAGTTGTTAGAGTTAGGGTAGTATGGTTGGTTTGTGGTTGGACTTGATGATCTTTAAGGTCTTTTCCAACCTGAGAAATTCTATGATTCTATAATTGGTCTTACATCTTCTTGATATATCTTATGGAATGGAACTTCACTCGTTCTTCAGTCTTGTTGATTTAAGCGGTAGGACTATATGTAAAATGATAGGCATAGAATAAGTTATGCTGTGATCCTTTAACATTTTTAACGACTGACATAAATTTTTTAGATGAAACATAACAATGGGGAGGGCATAAGATAACAGCTACTAGGCTTGTTTCTTTGATGCATTGGGAATGCAGAGCAAGAAGTTCAAAATGAAAGCTATAATCATTTATAAAGAGATTAATTTTTTTCAGATCAATATGTAACTCCATTTTAAATGCCTTGCTCTAAATAGAATGCATTGTCAAATATATTGCTTCAATATATACCATTGGTGAAACGAGTATGCAGGTTTGAGAATTAGTTCTCTTTTCTCTAACAACTTGATCTTTGATTAATATGTTGAATATTTTTATTGATTCCACATTTCACAGTAGAATGAGGAATGAAAAGGCTGCCTCTATTCAAAAACATGGATGAAATGACCCATGTATTGTCCCTTTTTCAGAGATAAATGTGTAAATAAAGATAAAAATGCAGTAATGTGATATTTCAGAGGTGGAAGATGACAAATAAGGAGAAATAATTAAAAGTCTTATCAGAATGATGACATATCATTTACTATCATCACTCCAAATAGAGACCTCAGTCACTGCAAACCACTAGCCATTTAAAAAAAAGTGCAGGAAAGAGACCAAACAACAAAAATTAAATGATCTAATTCACTCTGTAGCCTAAACATTTATACTGAAAAGCTTTTAACTATTTTCTCCAGACTTCCAAGTACACTAACAAATAAGCTAAAGAATAATTTTCAGGAGTAGCACTTTCCATTGGGTTTGCTTTTATCCAGTCTCTGTAAAGCTGGTGAGAGAATATAGAACACTTCAATGAGACTGACTGCATTTACAGATAGAAGAAAAGGACAGTAATTAGTGAGATAGCTGCATTTAAAAACAGGAGACAAATAAATTGAATTCTGCCTTTTGGTAGTGTCAGTAATCTGCCAGTAACAACGACCATTTCCATAGAATTAAGTAGGGAATAGTCAAAATATGAACAAAAACGCTGTATAAGATGTGATTAAAATGTGTTGTGTGGGTGGTATGCAGAATGAACACTTATGCCTCGTAGGTTCATGAGTAATAGGACATCTTAAAGCACTGAAAAAAAAGTCTAGCCTACATGATAAACACAACTTTGTAAAAACCTTTACAGATTTGTTAGATGTGAATAGCCAGTATGCACTTTTAAGTGTGCAGGAAGAATATGAGCTTTTCATAGAAGTGCATGAGCTGAGATAATATATAAGTTTTTCATTCAGAAGAAAATGTGTATTGTTATTATTACTGCTTTCAGAAAGGGACTGGTGCAGGAGCCTGGAAGGGCAAATCCATCTATGTTGTTTTAACCAGCTCAAAGAGAGCTCTGGACTCAAACTAGAATAATTCATTTATGTCTGACAAATAAATGCAGAGCGATTGACTTTTTCAGTCTAGTGCAGCACTGGTTGCCCGTGACAGTCAGGCTTTGTAGATTCTTTTTAAAAATGTTTCCACTGGAAATAGTCAGATGACAAGAAAACAAACAAAAATTATAAACAAAAACCTCAACACATAGATTTTTTTTTCTGTTTTATTTCAGTGGGAAACCTGAAGAAGAATTAATGTACTTTACCAACCTGCCTTGTAAACTCACAGTGTAAAATGTTTAAGATTATATCTCATATTCCAGTAGGATTAACTCTGTTTTCTTCATCCTCTCTCTTTCCACACTGTGATGTTACTGCTTTCTTTCATTCAGTTGGCCCTTTATTTACAGTGAAAAATAAAATAAACCACCATGGAGAAATAAGTAAATGACCAAGCTATAAAAACCAGCTGGCTACTGTGGAGAGCTATAATACTAACTTCTTACTGAATCTTCATTTCCTTTATTTCACTTCCAAAGGTGCTAAGTGGAGTGCTACCAGTTAGTGGAAAGAAGAAATCAAGCTGAAAACACACTGGAGCAAAACATAAGATAGAAGGGGCTCAACTCTGTTTATCCTTTATTTCAAGCTTTGCAGTCATTGAATAATTAAGACAGGGCTAAGTGGATGGAAGGACAATACATGGGAGAAATGATAGTGTTGTCTCCAGGTATTTGATAATTTAGTTAAATCGAACATCTTTTCAGCAAGATAAATAATTTTAGGTAGCATAAATTAAAGAAACTAAAATGCAAAATTGAGCTTTTTGATTTTCAAGCCAAATCCCAGTAATTAGCCATATTCCTAGTGCTAGTAGAAAAATAATTTTTCAGGAAACGCATATCCATAACAGGATAATTGTCAGAATACATTTTCCCTCAACCTCTTAATGCTTTAATGCTTTTATAAAAGTATAGAATAAAATTTATAGAAAGGAGATTTGGATTTTACATAGCCTCTTGTACTCAAAATCTTTTTAAGTAATATCAAAACACACATCAAGGAAATCTGTATTTTCACACTGGCAAATATTTTAGAGAAAATCAAAACAGCTTAAGTTAAACTTCTATTGCCTTTATTCATTATCTAAAAAAATTCCAAACAAATCAAGAATCTAATAAATAAACAGATTGAAAAATTTATTAAAATTTACAATTCTGGTTACATGGAATTAGGGAAGGCAATGTGATTTTTAAGGTTCCATTTTGCTTTAGTCCAAAGCACAGAATAATCTGTTCTAGCAGAAGACATTTTCTTTCCTCCAGCAAAAGAATCTCAAAACTTTATGAAATATTTCAAAGATGCTACAATTGCAACTGCAAAGTAAAATTTTGCATTCTGATCATGGTATTGCTGTTGCTGATCATAACAGCCTTACCACCTGTAATTATTCCAGGTAGAGTCATATAAATCACAAGTTCCATTCCTTTCTTTACTGATTGTTGGAGGAAAAGTGTCATTGTGAAACATTTTCTAATAGAATCACAGGGTTTCTTAAATATCCAGAGGTCTCTGCAAAGGAGTTAAAAATGTAATTTTGGTTTTGATTCTATTATATATATATTTCTATAAATACCTGTTTTCTTAAGAACGTAATGGTCTCTTTTGTTCTGGTCAGCAATTCCTTAGAGATTCTAATTAAATCTAGTCCATTACATCCCATTAGTTGATGTTAAAAAGCAATTTGGTTTTCCATCCCTGGTCCATGCCAACACACTTACCCAATTATTTCTACACTGCTTTGAGGATGAGATTTTTCAAAAGCACTGGCAAAATGCTGTTTTCAGTAAGTTGGTGGCTATTCTACTGACTTCAAATCTGCAGAAAACAAAATAGAAAATGTTCAAGTATCTTTTAAAGACCAGAAAGTGTCTAAATTATGTGATTGCACTGTAGTACATTACAGCAGTACCACTAAGCTAATTAGTTAGTGCTTTCAGTGACTTGCTATGTCAACATAATTCAGTTGTTTAAGAGCCTTTTCCTCATTCTGGTTTTAGGCAATAAAGGAGACATTTTTATTATAACTGACAGTGACAATTAGATTTCAGAGATTATTTTATGAAAGTCATTTCTTTTTCTTTTTTTTTTTTTTCCACTGCAAATGTTACTTTTGAATCGTAGCAAAATGAATGTTGAAATTTATAAGCCTATCTTTCAGGAAAGAAAGGAAAATAGAGGCAGAGAACACCTGAAATCATTCTGTATTTAATAATTCACTAAACAACTTTTTGAAAGGAAAGCAAACAGCCAAGATTGGAGAGATCTGGCTACCCCAGAAATCTCGGTCTCAGACTCTGGTCTCAGCATCTGGGGTACTGAATGGGGAGTTCTTTTGAATGTCCTAAGGTGCTTTCATTGTTTTCATTTTTGTTTTTATCTTATATGCCATTGTGAAGTCCTTCTTCTCCCATAGTTTATATTCCAGAATTTTCGGTTTCCTTTAATGAGAGAACTGAAGGACTTCAAAGCTTTTTTTTTCTGTACTATGCTTATCATTATTATTGTTATTATTTTGAAAACAGAAAGATTTTTGACAGCCACTGTTAGAGCCAGGAGGTAGCTCTAGGTCTCACACAACTAGGATCCAGAATTTGAATTAATCCAATTCTCGTGGTTTTGTAACATCTCTTTAGAAAAGTCTCACAAGTGAAAGCAAGACCATTATTCTCTTCTGGAAAGAAAGTCACATTAAGAGACCTCAGTCAGCCCCTTGTTGGTCTCCAGCCACATGCTTCCAGGGGATTTACAGGATCACAGAATCACAGAACTGTAGGAATTAGAAAGGACCTCTGGAGATCGATCACCTAGTCCAAAACCTGCTAAAGCAATTCTCTACAGTAACTTGCACAGGAAAGTGTCCAGGTGGGTCTTGAATGTCTCCAGAGAAGGAGATTCTGCAACCATATAATGAATACTGACTAATTATTTTCAGTCCATGTCAGAGTGGCAAGGAACAAGGCTTCTGAAAGACTAAGAACTACAAATCACATATATTTAAGCATGAGAGAAGAGACTTGTTTTCTCAGAGCTTTAGCTCCATGGGTGATAATCTCATTTGGTACAACAGTTATATCCAAGAAGAAAAGGAGTTGGAGATTTCACTATACCCTGTTTGCTAGTACGTGAATGTAGAACTGAAAGACAAGTTCTACTGATGAGATAACACGACAAAGAATGAGCTGACACAGTAGCTGTGGCACTACTGTGCCCCAGAAGGACATCCCATAGCAGTGAGGGCTGCTGCCAGAGAAGCTGAACACTAACCTGAGATGGACCTTAGTGCCCATTTGATTCTATGTCACTTAGAAAGCTGGAAGAACAATCTTGTTAAGAGAGCAAGAAAGAAAGAAAGAAAGAAAGAAAGAAAGACAAAATAGCTTCTCAACTGTAGGTCCAAGGCATTAGGCAGTGCACCAATTGCTCTCTATCAATATTCTGCATCTGTTGACTTTTGCACATTTTCTTGTGTGTTTCCAGCATTTTTCATTGGTTACAGATTTATTAATGCTGTAATTTCTGCCAATTACAATATCAGAAAATTCTCAAAATTTTTGCAGCTAAACTGAGACTAACTCAAAATTCCATGACCTTTAAACTCTAAGGTTTACAGAGAGAAGAGTAAAATAAACTGACATTAACTGACATTGGAGAGAGAAATAGAATTTGTTTGTTGGAGATCAAATAAACTGTAATTTTTATTCAATAAAATTTTATTTCTAGAAAATATTTTATCAGAGGAGGTGATCCCTCAGCATTCAGGTTTTTAATTAATTACAGAGAAAGATGATAGAGCAGAAGCAATTTTATCATTTACATGCAGAAGAAAAAAAAAAGATCTGGTCCACTGAATAATTGAACTCAACAAGGAAAATCTAGCATGTTTTTTTTCCGATTTTATTTCTCCCTTCTTAAGCTTTAATGTTTTGTTGCTATTGTTTCTTGTCTGTAAGGCCAAGCAGTGGCCTCAGTGAGACTAGAAGTCTCTGCAGATTTTCCTGCTGGCTCCTATAATGACTATAAGTACAGTATTCCCAGGCTTATCCTGCTCTGCTTTAGAATCCATTTTGTAATCCACACAAGAGCAGTAAAGAAGAAACATATACCGTATTATTACTGGGATAATTGCTGTCTGGCTAATCTCACATTTCATTGCTGCTGGGCCTCTTTTCTTATTAGCTTTGAATGTTTACAGTTCCAAGCAATTGTGTAAGTCCTTCTTGCCTCATCCAGCCCCTCTGCAGAACTGACAGTTGTCCTTGACTTTAAAGCATGATATATTCTGCTTTGTTTACAATATGTCCAAATCCACTTTAAATAGACTTTCAGTTTCCTGGTGAGGTGCCAGTGATTCTGAACAGTCAGATCCTGCCAGCTATTATTACTGCAAATAGCTGACTTTTGGGAGGAAAGACATAGTATGAGTCTTTGAAGTGGTTGATCAGCAATGCTCCAGTGACCACTGCTATTTCTGAGGCTGCAGCTTGGACTTATTGCATCCTTATACCTCTCATTTCATTACAAAGAAAGATATCTGACAAATATCTGTCTTCATATGCAAAAGCTGAAAAGGAGGTCTCCCTTTCAATTGCTTCACAAATGTGGCTGACCTCAAAGCTACATGTGGTCATCTTGCATCCAACACTTAGCAAAATGGAGGGAAAAAAATTCAGGATGTATACTTATTGTTACTACCCCCACCCCCAGAAAATATCTCTCTTATAGGCTTTCTGCATTCCAGTATTTTATTTTATACATAAAGCTACCTGCCTTTAGCCTTTAATTTATTTATTTTCATTTAAGAACATTGAAGCTTGCGAGGGGTCTGGAGCACAAGTCTTAACAGGAGCCACTGAGGGAACTGGGATTTTTCCAGTCTGGAGAAAAGGAGGCTTAGGGGTGACCTTATTGCACTCTACAACTTCCTGAAAGGAGGTAGTGGCAAGATGGATGTTGGTCTCTTTTTCTGTGTAACTAGCAATAGTGAGAGAGAATGCCACAAGTTGTGCCAGGGGAGGTTCAGGTTGAATGTTAGGAAAAATTTTTTCTTCACAAGAGTGATCGGGCACTGGAATGGGCTGCCCAGGGGGATGACTGAATCACCATTCCTGAAGGTATTCACGAAATGTGTTGGTGTTGTACTAAGGGACATGGATTAGTGGGGAAATAATGGTGGTACGTGGACGATTGGACTGGCTGATCTTACAGGTCTTTTCCAACCATAGTGATTCCATGATTCTATGATTTCCATGGAAACTACAATAGACAGAAATAACATTATAACATTTTTTTGATAGATCAAAATCTCAGATACAAAACACTATTTTTCAATGTAATCATCACCCTTAGTTATGTATTTTTCCCAACGATGATCAAGAGCTTGCATACTGTGCTTGTAAAAATCTGCACCGGTACAGGTGGTCTACTATTTCATAGTTGTTATGACAGTGTCATTGGTAGGAAAATGTTGCTCATGCAGTCCATCCTTTATCAACCAAAACAGATGGCTATCAAAAAGCAACAAATCTGGACAACACAATGGGTGTGATAGGGCTCTGTGTTCTTCAAGCTGGTATAAGGCCAAGAGTTACTGTGTTGCAAGAGAAAGATTGTCGTCTTCTCTGGACTGATTGAGTCTTCAGCTTAGTCAGCGATGTGATACATTGCAGAAATACGACATTCATAAGACATAAAAATACTACTGGCTCATATCATTGTAAAATGGTTCTAGTGCAATAAAAAACATCAGTGAGCTAAAAATACGAAGTCCTTAAAGTTACAGGCAAAACTGCAAGTGTTGTGATACATATGGTGGTATTTTTCCCTAAGAATGTGAATTAGAATATCCTTTAGACCTCTTATGCTTACCTGTATCACTATTCAGCTCTTCAGAAAATAAAGATAAATTTTATTCTACAATCAGTGATGACCAGACTCCTCAGTTAGTATCTTGTCAGCTTCCAAAACAACAGTAATTCAGAGGAGTATCTGTGAGGCAGAGAGGAAATGGGGGCAGGAGACTGAATATACAACTAATTTATTATTGCAAGGATGTCAGACCATCTCAAAACATTTAGCAGTAAATCTGGTTTTGATAGCAGGGTGTTTTTTAGAGGAAACTTTCTGAGGAATTACAATTTCCTCTTGCTTCCTGCAAAGAGAAGATACTGAATTTGTCAGGTTTTCCTTATTTAAATGTAATCTCTCTTTTTCTCCTTCACCTGTTCCATGTGAGATTTACTATACTTCATGAGCGACTGGTATCTTGTGAACAACTGATGCATTCTACAGTATTAGCTCCTGGCATTTCATGTCCCAGGCTTAAACAAGTTTCCAAACCTCTGCATGCACTAACAATCAGAAAATTAAAGCTCTGAACTATTAGAGACCAAAGCTCAATTCCCTGAAACTCTTGTGAAAAAGTTAAACACCAATTATTAATTGTGGTTAATTCCACTAGTCAAGCTTTGCTTTGACTATGAATTACTGTCAACGGTTTACGGGCTGGTTCGGCCCGGTTCCGTGACTAGAAGGGCGGAGGGATCCGCGGATCCGCGCCCCCGGAAAAAAAAAGAAAATAAGGGACCCCGAAATAATTGAAAACAGTGGCAACAATCTGAGGTAAAACAAAGTAATTTACTAAATATGGTATCAACAGAATTTTATAAGGAGAGAGAATGTGAAATTGATGGTGGATTGGCCTTACCACAACGCTGAGATGAGAAGCGCAGGCAGAGAAGCGCAGGCGAGAAGCGCAGGCAGAGAAGCGCAAGCGAAGCAGCGCAGGCAGAGAAGCGCAAGCGAAGCAGCGCAGGCAGAGAAGAGAGCATCAGGTGACCTTGCCGGGAGTTATATCTCCTCGCTGACCGCAAAGCCCCCTGGGGAAACGTAGCTGCTCTTCTCCGCTGGACAGGCACCCGGAACTTGAGCATCAGCAGTCAAAACCCCAGTGCATTGCATGATGTTATGATGTGGAATACCGATAATGAAAAATCATGAAACCATGACATTCCACCCCTTATTCCACATCACTACATCATGCTTAATATATACAAACAAAATATAAACACACGCACTAGGAATTACTGACTGCACTCCCTCAACATCAAGTTCCCTTGCGGTACACATTGAACATCCCCGTTTTCCTGCATCACCCACCAAGTGGACCCAGGTCCCTGGGCAAAAACAGTTCCACGAAGAGGTTTGTCCTTCTCAGAGGCTGGAATAACCCAAACTGCCTTTCCCAACATATTCTTTACATGTACAACAGGGACTTTATCTCCCTCCACGGTATGTAGGGAGCTGGACTGGGTTGGACCACCACGATTGATAGATCCTCTGGTATTGACTAACCAGGTGGCTTCTGCCAAATGCTTCTCCCAGTGCTTAAATGTACCGCCTCCCATTGCTTTCAGCATAGTTTTTAACAACCCATTGTATCGTTCAATCTTACCTGAGGCCGGTGCATGGTAGGGAATATGGTAAATCCACTCAATACCATGACCTTTAGCCCAGGTACCTACAAGAGAATTTTTAAAATGAGTCCCATTATCTGACTCAATTCTTTCTGGGGTACCATGTCGCCACAGGACTTGTGTCTCAAGACCTAGTATGGTATTTCGGGCGGTAGCGTGGGGTACTGCATAGGTTTCAAGCCACCCAGTTGTTGCCTCCACCATGGTGAGCACATAACGCTTACCATTACGAGATCGTGGCAAGGTGATATAATCAACCTGCCATGCCTCCCCATATTTGTACTTTTGCCATCGCCCTTCCTCCCAGAGAGGTTTCATTCTCTTGGCTTGTTTAATTGTGGCACACGTGTCACAGTCGTGAATGATTTGCGCAATAGCATCCATAGTTAAATCCACCCCTCGGTCTCTAGCCCACTTATATGTCGCATCTCTCCCTTGATGGCCTGAGGTCTCATGGGCCCATCGGGCTAGAAATAATTCACCCTTGTTCTGCCAGTCCAGATCTATTTGGGCCACCTCAATTCTGGCAGCTCTGTCTACCTGATGGTTATTTTGCTGCTCTTCAGTAGCCCTATTCTTGGGCACATGGGCATCTACGTGACGCACCTTTATAACCATATTCTTTATTCGGGCAGCAATATCTTTCCACAGGTCAGCAGCCCAAATAGGTTTACCCTTTCTTTGCCAGTTGTTTTGCTCCCACTGCTGTAACCAGCCCCATAGAGCATTTGCCACCATCCACGAGTCAGTGTAAACATAAAGCATTGGCCACCTCTCCCGTTCAGCAACATCCAAGGCCAGTTGGACAGCCTTTACCTCTGCAAATTGGCTCGATTCTCCTTTTCCTTCAGTGGCCTCTGCAACTTGTCGTGTGGGGCTCCACACAGCGGCTTTCCATCTGCGGTGTTTCCCCACAATACAACACGATCCATCTGTGAATAGGGCATATGTCTTCTCATTTTCGGGTAGTTCATTATATGGTGGGGCCTCTTTAGCACGTGATATCTCTTCTGCTGGCGGTGTTCCAAACTTTTTGCCTTCAGGCCAGTCCATGATCACCTCTAGGATTCCTGGACGGTTGAGATTCCCCATCCGCGCTCGCTGCGTAATCAGCGCAATCCACTTACTCCAAGTGGCATCAGTAGCATGATGGGTGGAGGGACCCTTTCCCTTGAACATCCAGTTCAGCACTGGCAGTCGAGGTGCCAGAAGGAGCTGTGTTTCTGTACCGATTACTTCGGAAGCAGCCCGAACCCCCTCATACGCGGCTAAGATCTCCTTCTCAGTTGGAGTGTAGCACTCTTCAGACCCTCTGTACGCCCGACTCCAGAATCCCAGGGGTCGGCCTCGGGTCTCTCCTGAGGCTCTTTGCCACAAACTCCAAGTGGGACCTTTCTCTCCAGCAGCAGTGTAGAGGATGTTCTTCGCATCCTGTTCCATCCGTACTGGCCCCAGGGCCACGGCACGGGCTATCTCTTGTTTAATCTGCTCAAAAGCCTGCTGCTGCTCAGGACCCCACATAAAATCATTCTTCTTCCGTGTCACCTGATAAAGGGGGCTTACAATGAGGCTGTAGTTTGGAACATGCATTCTCCAAAAACCCACTACACCCAGGAACGATTGTGTCTCTTTCTTATTAGTGGGTGGAGACATGGCACTGATTTTGTTGATCACATCTGTTGGGATGTGACGACGGCCATCTTGCCACTTTATACCTAGGAACTGAATTTCCTGGGCAGGCCCTTTCACTTTGCTTCGCTTAATAGCGAAACCAGCACGCAGAAGGATCTGGATTATTTGCTCTCCTTTCTCAAAAACTTCCTTTGCTGTGTTGCCCCACACGATGATGTCATCAATATACTGTAAGTGCTCAGGAGCACCTCCCTGTTCCAGTGCAGCTTGGATCAACCCATGGCAAATGGTTGGGCTATGTTTCCACCCCTGGGGCAAACGATTCCAGGTATACTGAATGCCCCTCCAGGTGAAAGCAAACTGTGGCCTA
Organism: Meleagris gallopavo; assembly: GCF_905368555.1. Classification (NCBI taxonomy): domain Eukaryota; kingdom Metazoa; phylum Chordata; class Aves; order Galliformes; family Phasianidae; genus Meleagris; species Meleagris gallopavo. Next base: position 36,749,073 of record NC_139404.1, read on the forward strand.
GATTCTTTGGTCAAAGGAATGGAGAAAAAGGCGTTAGCAATATCAATGGTGGCGTACCATTTGGCTGCCTTTGACTCCAATTCATATTGGAGTTCTAACATATCTGGCACAGCAGCACTCAATGGGGGTGTGACTTCATTCAGGCCACGGTAGTCCACCGTCAGCCTCCATTCTCCACTGGCTTTACGCACTGGCCATATGGGGCTGTTAAAAGGTGAGTGAGTCTTGCTAATCACTCCCTGATTCTCTAGTTGGTGAATCAGCTTCTGAATGGGGAGCAAGGAATCCCTGTTGGTGCGGTACTGCCGTCTGTGCACCGTTTTTGTAGCAATCGGTACTTGTTGCTCTTTCACTCGTAGCAACCCCACGGCAGATGGATCTTCTGACAGGCCAGGCAAAATAGACAACTGCTTAACACCTTCTGTGTCTACAGCAGCTATTCCAAAGGCCCATCGATACCCTTTGGGATCCTTAAAATATCCCCTTCTGAGGTAATCAATACCAAGTATGCATGGAGCCCCTGGGCCAGTCACAATAGGGTGTTTTTGCCAGTCTTTACCAGTGAGGCTGATTTCGGCCTCCAACATAGTCAGCTCTTGGGAACCTCCAGTCACCCCATGAATATAAATTGATTTTGTCCCTTGGTGACTCGAGGGCATTAGAGTGCACTGTGCACCAGTATCCACCAGGGCCTTATATTTTCGTGATTCTGATGTGCCAGGCCATCTAATCCACACAGTCCAATAAACTCTATTATCCCTTTCCCCCCCTGGCTGGGGGCAGGGCCCCTCTATTTGTTACCTTCATTGTCTGCAGCAACTGGAGCAATCACCTTTTTGGAGAAGTTCACCTTGGTGGTTGATTTGTCTTGTAACTCTCTTACCCGTGCTTGAAGTACAGGAGTAGGTTGTTTATGCCACTCCTTCATATCTTCTCCATGGTCACGTAGGTAATGCCACAAGGCAAAACGTGATGTGGTCTTACTGTTGTCACTTGCTCGAGCAGGAGAACGTCTTCTTTTGATGGCTGAGACATTAGATGCCACCGGCTGGGAGGAAATCAAGTTGATGAGCCCCTCCAATAGGCTGTTTTGGGAATTCTGGTCCCCATTTGATGTATCCGTTACCTCCACGGATTTATCAGCTTCAGGCACGGTTGATAGTTTGTCTATTATATCTTCTTGTTTGTTCTCCATTCTGTCCAGCTTTTCAGCTACTTTTGTAATGGCTGAAACACAAGCTCGCAGAGGGCTTAAATGTAACTCAAAGTCTTGAAGTTTATTAACCAATTCACTTATAAGGGGTCTTCTTTCCCCTCTGCCATACATTGCTGCAAATGTGCTGGCGTACCTTTCTGGTGCGGTCTTTGTGAATGTACGCCACATGTTTGGTGTACACCTGACTCTCTCGGGATCATGCTCTTGGTCTGGCTCGTCAGGAATGAAATCGGGGCTATGTAGCATTTCCACCACAGCATATTCTCTTAAATAACAGATGCCTTCTTCCATATCAGCCCATTTCTTTTTCTCAGGCATCAGATCATCTTTGAAGGGGTATCTTTCTTTTACAGCTAACAACATCCGCTTCCAGAGGGTAAAGGCCTGGTTCTGGCATGTACTAATACCTCTGTCAATGGCTGAGTCCCTAGCAATGCCACCCAGTTGGCGAGCTTCTCTACTATCCAGCCACACACTGTTGGCCCCATTGTCCCAACATCGAAGTAACCAAGTGGCAATAGGCTCATTTGGGTGACGTGAAAAGTCTTTTCTCAGACTTCGAATTTCATTCATTTTCAGAGATCGATCAACAATAGTAACGATATCTTGCTCACCTCTTACTCTTTCGGGACTTCTTGTTGCCCTCATTGGCGCCGGTGACCGTGGTCTTACTGAGGGCCCCTCCCCTGGACTTAGGGGTGCTTCTTGTGGATCTTGGAGCCACTCCTCTGGACCTCTCTCCTCTTCTTTCTTCTCTTCTAACTGAGTCGAGATTCGTTTCATTTTCCGTCCTCTTACAGGGGCAAGTGACATCAATTGTGGTGCTTCTTGTAGTTGATCAGGTTGGTCAGTTCCAATGCTCTCATCCTCCAGTTCAGCTCGGAGCCTGTCTCGTTCGATGATGAGAGTATCTAGCTCAGATTGGAGGGTGTCTTGTTGAGATTGAAGACTGTTGAGTTTGGATTGCAGGGAGTCTCTCTCAATTCGGAGGGCATCTCTCTCAGATTGGAGGCTGTTTCTCTCGACCAGGATACTCTCTCGCTCATTTTGCACTGTTTCCCTGAGACTCTCCTTTTCAATTTCACAAACCCTCTCCCTCTCCAGGATAGTATTGAATAAGGCCCGGTAAGCATTAGCCAGGCCCCAAATAATTTGGGCCTCCTCAGATCTTCCTGAGCCGCGACATTCCTGTCTCAAATATCTGTTTAAATTTTCAGGGTCTTTCAGGTGTTCTGGAGTAAAGTTCCATGACACCGAAGATTTCCATCTCTCTAAAGTCTCACCCAGGCCTCTCCACATTCCCTGCCACTCAGTATTTACTGGTTTTGGGGCAGACTTCCTCAAAATATAATAAATACTAATAATAAGTGAAATGGTGAGCAGTACATTCACGGAGATTAATAACGTGATCAGGTGAGCATTGAAAATCCGCATAAAGAATTCAAAGGAGAGGCTGGAAACCTGCTTAAAAATCCCCAACCCTGTAAAATTAGCAGCTCCCTCTGGAATGGTATGCCACATAATATGCAGATGCCACATAGTTATTTCCATCCATGTTTTCAATTGGCTATATATACCTATTGCTCCATAGAGCAAAGTGGTGAACTTAATTAATGCCCAGTATGTTTTTAGCATTAAGAAAGAAGAGACAGTGGCATGCAGCCCCTTAAAAGGCAGTTTCAGTAGAGAAAGCATTTTTTCTCTTTTTTTTTTTCTTTTACAGAAACAAGATAGCAAGGCTCAAAGTTTACAAATATCCTAGAGTATTGGCCGTCCGCCTGGACTTTTCAAGGTCACGCTTTCAGACAGTACTGGTGAAACAGATAAACTTTCCCAATGAAGCTGTCTGAGAGCGGAGAGAGAGATTTGTTCAAAAAGCTAAAAAGCAACTGTTGCCCGCATTCTCCACCAAGAATGTCAACGGTTTACGGGCTGGTTCGGCCCGGTTCCGTGACTAGAAGGGCGGAGGGATCCGCGGATCCGCGCCCCCGGAAAAAAAAAGAAAATAAGGGACCCCGAAATAATTGAAAACAGTGGCAACAATCTGAGGTAAAACAAAGTAATTTACTAAATATGGTATCAACAGAATTTTATAAGGAGAGAGAATGTGAAATTGATGGTGGATTGGCCTTACCACAACGCTGAGATGAGAAGCGCAGGCAGAGAAGCGCAGGCGAGAAGCGCAGGCAGAGAAGCGCAAGCGAAGCAGCGCAGGCAGAGAAGCGCAAGCGAAGCAGCGCAGGCAGAGAAGAGAGCATCAGGTGACCTTGCCGGGAGTTATATCTCCTCGCTGACCGCAAAGCCCCCTGGGGAAACGTAGCTGCTCTTCTCCGCTGGACAGGCACCCGGAACTTGAGCATCAGCAGTCAAAACCCCAGTGCATTGCATGATGTTATGATGTGGAATACCGATAATGAAAAATCATGAAACCATAGCTAATATATTCAATAAATATAATCTTGCCTGCTAATTTTCTGGTATTACTTAAATTCTCTAGTGTATTTAATTGCATATGTAATTATATGCAACAATAATTATTGATGGCACAGTTGTGACTTAAGGCATTGTTTCAAAAGACACAGTACTTATAACTGTGGCCAAATTTTGATGAATTGTGTTCTGACAAAGATATGAGTAAAATGTTGCAGTAAACAATGGCAAAAGAAGGGCAGTGTTGAACAGAAGACGGCAGAAAAGAGGAAAAAGGGGAAGGAAGAGCCTGAGAGTCACACATAAGGTTTTACAAAATATCAGTTTTTCACAAAGGCAGTCTAAACATTTTGATTATATTTTATGTAGAAATCTTTAATGAAATGCAAGAAGGAAAGATGAGTTTATTTTCTTCATTATTTTCTTTACAACAAATGGATATAAAATATCAGGCTTCAAACATATTAAAATTATAAGGACAAGTAGATATAAATACATATATGCAGACGTAAACTACATATAAATACAAATATGCAGATGTGAACCAGAATTTTAATGTGCATATTTAGACCTGAACCTTATCCTTCCCAGGTCTAAAATTAATGTGTATTCCACCCCATGCCTACAGACTCTATTTTTTCAGAAGAAAATTTGGATGTAAAGGAAGAAAGAAAACAGTATTTTTGTAACTGAGTGTAGCAACTAGATTTTGAGTCTTTGCAATCATCTCACTGAAGATGGAGAAAGTGAATTACGTTTTCAGTAGGGGAGATTTTAAAAATGTTAGGAAATATACTTAAAGAATTTTCAGCATGGTGCCTGTAAACATTTGGGTACTATTTCTGTGATCCTAAAGTACTCTTGATCTCAGTTTGAAATCTCAACTAAAATATATATATATATTTATTTAAAGATTATACTAGCAGAATAGCATGTTACCTGACAGAGAATCAAAATTTTAATTTAGTTATTAGTCACAGTACATGAGGCTTTATGCTAAAATTAAAATCTATTTTTAAAGAAGACTCTTAGTGAACATTAGCAACATAAGTCTTACACTGATATCCCAGTCAGTGAATAACTGTAGGGTTGAGTAACTGAAATAAAACATTAGACTAATCTTTATAGTTTTGCTTCCTGCATTGGAATTTGCTAGCATAACTTCTTCCTAAAGAAATATTATTAGCATAAATGAGTATTAGTCAGTGTATATAATCAATTTCATTTTTTTCATGTCAAGTCTTTTAAGATTTAAGAGAAAAAGATGCAACAGGCTAATTATTGCTTCTGTTAAGCAAATATCTTAGAAAATGATTGGACTTAAAAATCTATGGGGAAATGGAATTTGGTTATTGAAAAAAGAATTAATATTTGTCAGGTTAGCCTAGAAAATATGTTAGAATCAATGATTAAGATAAACTTTGTTGTAACAGATGCCATAGCAAGGATGACTCTTTCAAAACACTTTATGAAAATTGCTGCATTGCCATTGAATTTATATTATCCTCTTATATATTCACTTTAATCCAAGTAATGCAGCTTACAACAGAGACTTGATTTATTCAGGAAGCATCAGTTGGTTCATTTAGGCTTATTCCTGTGTCCAGCATTACTAGAGTTTTCAATATAACGCAGAACTGCAAAGAGAAGTCTATTCTGGTGCTGTCCAATACGAAAAGACTATACAGTGCAGGACTGGGGAACTGCTGTAATACTAACCGAGAGAGTTAAAATGTTAACTCGGTGGTCTGGTGAATAATGCATTAGAGGGATGTGTCAACTGGTATTTCAGTGTGTTTTAGCTGTATGCTTTTCAAAGTAATAAAGAAAAAATAAGGTACTGGAGTATGACCCAGTGCCAACTCTGAAAATGAATGGTGAAAGGAAGATAAGTTTCCTCTCTATGGATGTTAAACTCATCCTTTTATCTGCCTTCTTCTGTGTCTTGAAACTTCATACACTGAAATGAGACTGAAAACAAATTCTGCAGGTGTACTTTCCACTATTTTTCACTTCTTTTCAGTATCTTAGGTGAGGATTGATTTCTCTAAATTTAGATCTCTATATTTAGTCAGGCTATGTTCAGTGGAAAGAGAGAAACAAAACGAAAACAACAACAGAAAAAAAACCCACACATTTAGGGAGCAGCTCATCTATTTTAGACTTTGGGATGAGATGAATTAAATGATATACAGAAAATGTTCATTTTTTTTTCCCAGTGATTATATAACAGAGAACTCAGGTGTAGCCATCTACAGTGTAGATGCATGCATTTGATGAAATGAACTCACATTTTCCATCTTTTACAAGTAAGATGAAGAAATTAGAAAAGACCTCCTGCTCTGTTTCACTGATGAACACATTTGAGGCACTATGTGATAAGTCTTTTAGTAAATACAAAATTCGACTTCAGCTTTCCATTTAAATAAAATTTCAAAAAAAGTGTTACTTCATTTGCAATAATATGCTAGAAAGTGATCATAAGTGATCACCACATCTTAGGATGTAGGCAAGGAGCCTACTTTAACTGAATTATAGGAAAGCAGTGTTACAAACAAAGACATTTTTGAAAGCTGGCTTCTTTGACTATGTATTTCTTCTACAGATAATTCAAGAAGAAACACATTTTGGCACATATTAATCTAGTATCAGTGGGCAAAACCAGCTTTTTTATTTATTCACATATAATCCCAGGTTATTGCCAATATTATTGAGCACTGATCTACTGGCAAGGCACTACAGTCCTATCTCCAGCCTTCAGATTTACCGTTTATTTGACTATTGACAGCACTACCCACGGTATTTGCATAAGGATTATGTCAGATCAAATTTCAGTATATTTTCTTTTCTGAATCATGTCATTCAAAAATTTGTTCAGTCTGCCCAGGGATTTGCAGATCAGGCCATAAATTTAGAACTCTGAATTTCTTAGTTGTTCTTGGATTGTCCATGTCCTTACAGTTGTAGGGACTTAGTGGTTATTTTGTAGAGAGCAGCTTGAAGCCATTTGCACCTCTTCTCAGTGTTGTTTCTCTATAACAAAATTCATAGTCTTGTTATTTCTAAAATCCTCAGGTTATCCCTAAATGAGTTCAAAGAAAAGCAGAAAAATAATGGAAATAGAAATCACTCAAGACTATTACCTAAAAAAGTAACAATTCTGGATTCAGAAGGTTCCTGAACCTCAACTTGCTGAAACAGTAGTGTAGGGAAGCAACAGCACATGGATGCTCCATTTCCATAATTTTAACAATCTTGTACTATTCTGAGTCAAAAATAAGCTAGTGATGAGTCTTTGTTCTTGTCCTTTATATTCGTATTCTTATAATATCTACTTATTAAAAATTGTTTGCAATCATGTTATGGGGCATATATAATTCTAAGAATTGGGTGCCAATTGCCTGAGAGAGATGCTCATAAATTTTACAGCTTGATATCCTCAAAAAATAATGGTCAAAGAAATGCCTTTCCACCAGCCTAATTCTGAGTTGCTCTGAGATAAAATGTATGGAGAGTACTAGATGCCTCAGCCCTAGGCAATCCAAGGTTGCATAGCTTGTGTCACATACTGACAGTCTTACCTTTTGCATGCTTCAAATGAAGATCACGTCTAACAGAACTCTTGTGTAGACCCTGGGCCATGAAATATCTCTATGTACATTACTGAAATTTCTCAAGGTCCCACCTTATTAATATCAGAGTCACTGTGGCAGTAAAACAGAATTTAGCTTGTTATTTCTAAAGTGCCTATTAATATAAGCTAAATATTTTCATTTTAGTGGTAAACAAGTAACTGTGGACTTCAGTCGCAAAAACACAGCCAGTCTTTAATTCAACTATGTTTCTATCAATTTCAAGTCATACTGCCAAGCTGCAGTATTTATTGAAGTGCTCTGAGTTAATTAAAAGTGAAGAGAAAAAAATATTTTTTTTCTATGCTAACATTGTTCTCTCATTCAGTCAAACAAACTCTAAATGCTTGACCATGTTATTCAACCTCCTACAACCTGTCACTCAGCTTGAAAGAAATGCCATTTTCCCAAAATCACTCAAAATTTTTGGACGTATGCTCTCTCCTTCTGTAATTTCATTTGATCATGATAAAAATCAATGCATTAAAGTTTATTTTTCAGTAAAAAACAGCCTCAAATAAACATACTATCTTGTTGTAGTGATGCACCAGTTTCAAGTTTAGTATATGATAGGATAGTTTCAAGTTTAGTATATGATAGGATAGGATAAGATAGTTCACTTGGAAAGGACCTTCAGAGATCACCGTTTCCAACTGCCTGAGCATTTCAGGGCTAGCCAAAAGTTAAAGCACATTACTGAGGGCATTGTCCAAATCTGCCTCAAGCACTGACAATCATGGGGCATAAACAACCTCACTAGAAAGTCTCTCCCATTGTCTGACCACCCTCACAGTTCAGAAATGCTTCCTGTTGCCCAGCCTGACCCTCTCCTGGCAGCGCTGTGCTGTTCCCATTTTGCCACCGGTTCTCAGGAGCAGAGCCCAGCACCTCCCTCTGCTTCCCCTCCTCAGGAGCTGCAGAGAGCAGAGAAGTCATCCTTCAGCCTCCTCTGCCGAAGACTGGACAGCCCAGTGCCCCAGCCTCTTCTCACAGGACGTGCCTTCTTTACCCTCTTCTGCATGCTTTCAAGGATTGTGACAAATTATATTTTGGAGCTTTGAATTTTCAAGATGAGATTTCACCAGTGCTAAACACAGTGGGAGAATCACCTCTTATGACCAGCTGGTTATTGTGTGTTTATCAAAGATTTCAATATCTAGGATAAAATGATGTCAGATGAGGCTTACTCTATCAATTTTTAACAAATTCAACCCTTTTTTCCTTTTTTTTCTGGAGTATGTTACAATTCATTGGCTTTCCAAATGTATTTGTCCATGTCTTTTCCCCTCATAAATTTGGCTAGTGGTAGTGTTGCCTTTGCCTTAAGAAAAATGCATGCAGTTGATAAAATGATGTAATAGACTGTGGCTGTAATTTGACCTGGGTCACACAGGCATTTTGGATTTAATTTCTAACTATAAATATTCTTCATCAACTATATTTGAAATTCCATGTGTAGATGATTTTGAAATGAGTAGCGAAGTAGGAATTTTACAACAAAAACCTTGCTGCTATATCTTGATGATACTATATACTATAAACACAAATATTGATGGTTCACTTGTACTGCTTTAGCATACTGGCTTTCATTTATGCCCCTTAAAGTTTTTGTGTAGCATCCGTTTAAATCATCAGGAAGCAGTAGTGTAGCAGAAGACTTCATGACTTTTGAAGGATTTGTTACTCGGCTTGAACTACACCTCAAAGTGAGATTCTTTTGGAACAATTGACTTCACAGCATTTCAACATACAGAATACAAAAAAATAAATACCTGAATAAATGTTCTGACTGTCCTCCATTAATCATCAAATCCTTCAATTATGTTGACCTAAGTTATAGTTGCTTGTTGAGTGGGCATAACCATCAAGCTGTTAATCTCAAAAGTGAAGTTTATGTGCAGAAAATCAGTCTGTGATTTTAGAACTTCCTTTTATAACAGATCACAGTGATCTCAGACTTCACAATCAGTATTAAATGTTGTTTTTTTTTAATTCTGTATTTATAATAATGACATCACAAAACACATTCTATGTATCACTTTCCTGAGAATAAAGAATGGAGCAAAAAGTGCAGAGATTTTAATATACCGAGTACCATATGATACAATGTGCTATAATATAATACAGGATGACTGGGATGGTATGATGTGATATGATATTATAAATTATGATATGAATTTTGGCCAGTGAAAATGGATTTTGGACAGCAAACTTCACAGTATTTGATTAAGTCAAATATTGAATGTTTTTGATGGAAAGGTAGGGCAGATTCTCTCAAGAAATGCTATAGCTTCCCTCAGTTCTTTAAAGGAGCTATGGAGAATCCCTGGAGGATCTATATTCTGTTTTAATCATTCTATCTTTATCTGCTTTTGGTGCAAAGCTGCTTTATAAGAAATGTGTATACGTTTAGACAGAGATACTTGTAAAAACAGGTTGCCTCCGTGTTGTTATGAACCATCTCTGTTCAAGGATTCATATCTATAGCAGAGTGAAAAAGGAATTGCTGGATTGAAAAAAAAAAGTCATTTTTCTTCTGATAAAATAGAGACATACATGGCCTTTGCAATGTGCTTCCATCCAACAATACAAATTGCTGGTTTGTTTTATGAAGATATGATCTCTGAATATGTGTCTTTAGTGGCTTCCATTTGTCATACTGCACCTGCACTTTCCCAATAAGTACTTTGCACTGCTGCTCTGAAACTTATCTATGCTACCATGAAAATTATTTAGCATCACAAAAATTCTAGAGTTATTCTGAAGAAAAAAGTAAATAGGCAAGATGTAACTTGTCAGAGAAGACCTTCCCCAGCTTGGTTTCTGCAACCTCAAATCTCTGTTCAGAAGGGGAAAAGGAATAATGTTCTATGGGGGACTGCCTGCTTCATATGACTTATGCTTTTAGAGCCACTGGGGGAATTTCACGTGCAAGGGTCAGGGAGCCAGCTGATCCTCTTTTAGTCAGATGGAGAATAGCTTCTGAGAAGGACTGTCGACAAAACTTGGCTGCATCTCAAAACCTCCGGGAAAAGCAGATTCAGTTAGCAGAGAAAAGAAAGAACTGTGGAGCAGTGGCTCTATTGTCATGTAATGCTGAATTGCCAGAATAAAACTTGATTTTCATCATATTTTACAATGCACTGATTGTATGGAATCTATCAGTCCAACAATAAGTTATGCCTTCACCATGATTATAGCACATCTTGCATAAATGACTAAACGAGAAGCTAAAATTGCTGTGGTGTAGGGATTTATTTTACAATAGGCCTTTTTGCATAATACTATGGTGATGCTGCAGCTCCCTCTGACATACGCATCTTTAAAACTTCCTGTCAAAGGATTTTGAATTAATATTGCCACCAGGGGAGGATAGCACTGATGAGATGGGAGTAAAAGAGACACAAAAATAGACAAGCTCTTTGATGTTTAAAGGATGTAGAGGGAAAACGGAGAAGCAGCTTAGTGCTGTTAAAATTTAGGATTTCATACATTCAAAAAATAAGTAGAAAGGTGAAGAATTAGAATAAAAGTTTGGATTTGCAGTGCCTGAGTACTCACAGGCACACCTCCTCTCAGAAATGCACGCACTTTACTTGTTACTGTTTTTTTTTCCAAACCAGCAAAGCATTTAAACACCCAAAATTCAGAAGTTTAAAGGCAATCCTTCTCTAAAGAGTATTCAGTAGAAAAGATATATTTCTGCTCTGTTCCCTATACACGGAAGGGTAGTCTGGGCTGTCAAGCTCTGAGCATGTTTATCATATTGCCCGAAATATATCTAAACTCCAACTATCAAATTATTAGTACTTTAGTAAACATTTTGATGCAGCTTAGGAGATAGGAAATTTGTCAGAAGTATTGCTGCAGCATCTTACAATACAGGCAGGCTTGCAGTTAGTGAGAATGGCTGCCAAGACAAAAAATTAAAATGAGCTTCATTTTACTCCCTTTTCTTACTTCTTCCTAATAAAAAGAATGTGAAAATTTTGGGGTAAATCTATTTTTCTTCTCCTAGCAGGAGAAGAAAAGGAAGGGAAGGGAGGGGAGGGGGGGAGGGGAGGGGGGGGGAGGGAGGGGGATCTTCAGAGGCAAAAAATTAGGTGCATGCATGTTTGGTCATTTATTTCTCTACAAAAATATTATTTTACAGAAGAACATAAAGAGAATTATGTCTTCTTGCAGTTATCCTAAGGTCTTAGGTTACCTTATTTCCTTAAAAAAGTGAGAACAAGATTGCATATTTCCTCAAAACTTCAGATAATCTAAGTGAGTATTTATTGACAGAATATACTCTAGCCAACTTTTTCCAACAAACTTAAGATTTCACCCAGTACAGTGTTGACTATTTCATCAAAGCCTGATGAAAGTGGCATAAAGGAGGAGTTATTGTAAGACCATTGTTTCTGTAAAAGTGATTTGATATGATTTGGGGGGGCAGGATTTTCTTCTATTTCCTGAAGTAGATTGGTAAAGAAAAGTATCTGACTTTTGTATTAAATCAGAGTTTTAGAAACGTTCATTAGCATTTTAAGGATTTGTGACTTCTGATCAGTCTTTTTCTGCAAATACATTAATGTCTCTGACCTTCTGCTTCTGCACATTAATGCACTGTTAATTAAGACAGTATTGCTCTTTATGCAATGATTCTTTTCAACTCCATTCATTTGAATCAAATTACATTTTTAATAGCATTACCTTGAAGGTCAATACTTTTTCTTCAATATAAACTTTTAAACACTTCATAATGTGATGTTAGTTTGCAGAGCAGGAGGGAGCAGGAAAAAAATACAATGTTTGCAAATAATGTCATTTCCATTTTAAAACGTGTTAACTTTATCTGCTGCATAAATGTAGTTCCTTTTCCTTTTGCAGTACTCTTCTCTGGAATCTGCTGAAATCTATTAGTACCATGTGCCCATGTGTGACCTGGGGCCAGGCTTTGCATGAAAAGAGGTGTCAAACATCACACCTGCTTGTAAGAAGTTAAACATTATCACAGTTTAAAGAGCACATCCCAGCAGATAATCCTGTTTGCTCTCATGCCCTGTTGGCATTCCTTTCTGTAGTCTTCCTTTATCATTTCACAAAGCCTCTGAGCTTTCTACAGAGATGAAGGGTTTATTTAGCTTTAATTTTTACGTTTCTCGTGAACAACTAGCCTTCCAGTTGTGAACTTGTGGTCCATTGTTATTTTGGATTATTTATTCAAATGAGAAAAGCCAGACAGGGTCATTTGGAAGGTAGTGCATCTAAGAAACTTTTTATTTTCATATTATTATTCTGAGGAGAGTGTATCAGCATTCTTGTTCATAGATTCTTTTCATTTTGAGCCATTACCACATAATCTTAAATGTTCACTTTCACAAAACAGAAAAAAAAGTTGTCACTCTATAAACAATGCCTCTTTTGGTTATTATTTTGATTATTACTATAGAAACAAAGCCATGAAAACCTTTACCTGTGTGCACCTGTAGGCACAGATACGTGTGTACTTTTAAAGAGGAAGAGCTCTCAGTCGTCTCATGTCAAACTGACAATGTAGAGCTTTCTGTGAAGAATCCCCCAGGAAAGGATAAAAAAGATCCCACTGAGGGGAGAAATGATGAAGAAAGCACGTGCATATTTCATAGGCATGTGTAAACCTTTTATGGTGAACACTACTTTTGATAGCAAAAACTGGTATCCAGGCCACTAAACAGCATGGGTCTGACTGCAACTGATATTTGTTATGGGGAGAGCAAGGAGGATGTTATTAGAAAGGAAGGGAAATGTCAATTTAATAGAAATGCTGATGATAGTTTCCCTTGTGTGTATGTGCAATTCTTAGCACAAACATCACAGGTCACTTTCTGGCAAAGGACTTCACTACCTTGTTTGAATATGATCTTATCCTTCTTTTCACCAGTTTGAGGGAAAAATAGACAGTCATCAGAGGCAAACTTATGCTCCAATATTTTCTTAACACACGCTTTTATATCTAGACAACTTTTCTACATTGCATTACAGGGCTATGCAATTAAAAGGGGAAGATGAAAGGAAGGAAGAAGGAGATTGCTATGCTTAGAATTTCTTCAGGATTTCTTCTTCTCCCATCTATAGTTTTCTCAGCTGCAACACTGAGAAAGCAGAATTAGTCACTAACTGGAAATTATTTCTGTAGTTAATTCAGTTTATAGTACTCTATTAGAAAGCAACTGCTGAGACTTGTTTTCCAAAATCAATACAGAACACAAACCCTTTTCATTACCCTCATACATAGCTCTCCTTATCAGAAATACTTCTGTTTCTCTTCACTTACCCTTTTGTCTTATTTTTTTTTTTTTGTACAGGTATATTTCATTTCCATGAAATATCTCAGGTAAAATAGGACTAGAACATCAGCATCTTTTGTTGTGAGATTATTTCTTTCTGCTACGTTAAGGGCCAGCAAAATCTGTGTCTTTCTTAATTTGCAAAAGATCAGGTATTTCACAGTTTGACTTGAACTGCCACCACCATGGAGGAGGGTACCAAATATTACTGAATTTGATATTTGTATATTCTTTAGAGTTGATGTTGAAATAAACTATTTGATTAAATAGATTGGGAAAAGTTAAGTAACAATCTATTCTCTCTTTTATCTTAATGCACATAGCTCCTGAAAACAGATGCATTTTCACTGTTTTATCTCTGGAATCATTGACCTTTCTTTAAATCCTTTTCTGCAACTCTTTCTGGAATTTAAATCTTTGAAGCTGCTGCTTCACCAACTCAGAGCTTCAAACAATAAAAATGCTGCAATATAGCATAAATGTTGACAGTAGATCTGATGATAAAGCAGATTGTTCTACTGACAAAAAGTTTTGAGCAAAAAATCTGATCAACTCCTCTCCACTTTCACCTCTTCTTTTCCAAAATAGTATGCAAATAAAATGTGGAGAGCTTTTTTTTTGTGAGGTTTGGGTTTTTTTGTGATTTTTTTGTATGTGTGTGTGTTCTGTTTTAGTTGCTTTTTTGTTTGTTTCTTTCTTTCTTTTTAGGTAAGGAATTCTTAAAATCAATATTTCCCTGATTTTAATTAGAAGTAACTTTTTTCCAAAGGAAAATTTTGATTTGAATACAACTTCCTTGGATATGAAGTCTCATGACTGTATAAGACATGGGTAATAATGAATCTTTAAGTATTTTGAATATTCATTCATTATGTTTAAACTACAAAAACTATAGCTAATTGTACTTTACAAGCAGGCACCATTTAATTAGCATTTAACTCAAATGTAAAAAATTCCTCACAAAATTATGTAATTTAAAAATCCTCTCATATATGACATGTCTACAGCTAGTGTAAATTCAAATGTTATATTATATGCTAGTTTTGGCTATAGTTTAAAATAAGCTTGTAAGATATTCAGTCTACAAAAACGTAAGTATAATATAAAAAAGAATAGCAATTCAAATCCTAAATTAATTTGTTCTTTGTGAAATACTAGTTTGAGACTAGTGTTTGTAGGCTGAGTTTTGTTTTGAATAGGAGTATGTTGACTACTTCAGCAGTGGATTTCCTAATTCAAAAGATATCCAAAAGGTTTCAAAATCCCCAAATAAGTAACAAGCATTTACAAGAAGTAGAGGAGTAAATTCACTAAAGCACATTTAGACAGCCTTAGTAAAGGCAGAGACCTTCGAGGGTGGTAGTAAGTCAAGTAAGATATTGAACCAAGGGCAGAAATGGAAACAGCAGACCCATATAAACCTTGCAGAAGAGGGCCATGTGGTTATGCTTATGCCAGCATCAGCCCTGTTGTAAGTGCCTAATCAAAATACTTATATCTGTATTCTTATGTGGGAAGAAATTGTTCCATTATAATTGGTGGTAAAGCTCAAAACACTAAATGAATGTTAATTGTTCTTAGGTTTTATCATCACTTCCCAGCTAAAGTACTTAAGTAGTCTCAGAGTTTATTCAACTTAAAGACCTGACTTTAACTTCACTTCCACAATACGAGGTCTGTTTTGCTTTGACTGTTCAATATGACTGCTCAACATTATACTTAGAACTGCAAATATGAAAAAAATTCTGTACAATGTGTCTATATCTACTCATTTCCCTCATGGAAAGGAAGAAACCAGTTGTTTATGCTCCTGATGGACAGTCAGCTGATTTTGAGCCAGAAGTGTGCCCAGGTAGCCAAGAAGTCCAATGGCATCCTGGCTTGTATCAGCAATGGAGTGGTGAGCAGGACTAGGGAAGTAATTCTGCCCTTGTACTCTGCACTGGTGAGGCCTCACCTCGAGTACTGTGTTCAGTTTTGGGCACCTCAGTACAGAAAGGACACGGAGGTTCTGGAGCAGGCAGGTCCAAAGAAGGGCTTGGAGAATGTGGCCTATGAGGAGAGACTGAAGGAACTGGGGCTGTTTAGTCTGTGGAAAAGGAGGCAGAGGGGAGACCTTATCGCTCTCTTCCATTATCTGAAAGGTCCTTACAACGAGGGCGGGATTGGTCTCTTCTCACTGGTGACAGGTGACAGGACAAGGGGAAATGGCCTCAAGTTGTGCCAGGGTAAGTTTAGACTGGATATCAGGAAACACTTCTTTACAGAAAGGGTTGTGAAGCACTGACTCCTCAGTGAGGTGGTTGAGTCACCATCTCTGAATGGTGTGGTGCTCACCATTTGGATGTGGTGCTCAGGGACATGATTTAGTGGGGGGTTGTTAGTTAGGGTAGTATGGTCATGTTGTGGTTGGATTTGGTGATTTTTAAGGTCTTTTGCAACCTGATCAGTTCTATGATTCTGTGATTCTATGACACTGTAATTTACTTTGGCCGATCTTTGTTATGCTTCTTTGGTTTACACCACTTGATAAAATGTTCATGCAAGGCAGAAAGTGAAAAACTGCACACACATCAGAAACTGATGACCGATAGATTTATGAGAAATACAATAGCCCTGATGCTGGGTTCTTATTTACATTCTCTTATGAAGTAGGCAATAAACTAGAAGCTAAATGAAATCAAACATCTTGTCCATTTTTATGTCCATTATCTTTTATGGGTTTCAGAAAAGCACAGCAATGAATGATCTACTTGATTAATTTGTCAGACAACTAAAGTAATGGCTAGTTAGCTATACATAATGTGTTGGTAAAGGTAGTTCTTTGGGACATTTCTTCTGTGAAAGAATTATGATTATTTCAGAAACGATTAGCTCTGAAATATTTCTAATATCATGCATATACAGAGGTAATAGACCTATTAAATAAAATGATGTAAAGAAAAGTCCTTGACCCAAATTCATCCCTCGGGTAGTTTCAGTGATTAGAGAGGAGTCATGCTAGGAATAACGTTAACCTCCATGCCAGTATCTAAAATCCCAGTGATTTTTAACGGCAGTAAGAAAAGAGTGAAATTGCAGATGTTATTTAAATAACAGTGTAGTCCAATAGGATATGAACATATGCTCTAACATTCAGTTAACATGATGGAGTTCAAGATCCTGAACAGAAAGAGTGCTGTGGGAGTGTTCTGGCATTTTATTGAGGTAATACACAGTGGACTAGAGAATTACAGACAAGAAAATGGTCACCCAGGCTTGTCTGCGAAAAAAATAAAAATATGTAATTCTGAAATAAATCATAAAAGGACCCTTTTATATTATAGATGTAACAGTGAAGAAGATAACATTGAAACAGATTCAGAAATATTTAGTATGTTTTCTCTTTGGCTGATCTTGCATTTGGCAGGGAAGAGGTCTTTGAGAGAGACTGGAGATGGAATGATTCTGGTGGATACTGAGAGAGTGGGAAGTGAAAAACAGCAAGGGACTATTGTGAGGAGCAGAATGCTGCCTTGCAGTGTGCTCTGTAGTACAGCAATTCACAGGCAACTTTTCTTGCAGTGTTTACATGGGGCAAGATTAGGGCAAGGCAGGGAACAGTTCCTTAAAACATTCACAGATCACAAATACACAGTGCGGAGATCTCTTAGGCTCCTACCCAAGTGATGTTTCTTTGTAGATCATACCCATCTGCTGTATATTTGCCTCATCCTGTGCTGTAGTTTCCTCTGAGTATTCCTTGCTGTCTGGCAACAGCAACCATTCAACAGCAGAGGTTGGTGCTCTGGGAGCAACGAGCTGCAGTGACCATTGCTTCCCAGGGCCAGCTACTCTGCCACTGGATATCCCAGAGGTCCAGATTACTCAGTGCTTTATATATGGGAGTGTAAACAAATGCTTCCAGTTGGGTTAGAGCAAAAGGTGGGTCCTATGTAAATAGAACAACAGTCTGCATTGTGTTCACCCATCATCCTGTTGCTGAGAAGTGCTTTTGCTGCTGTGCTTTTTGTTGTTAGTGGTGGTGATTTTTTTGTTTGTTTTGTTTGCTTTTTTCTTTTTATTTTTTTTTTTTTTAATTTTCCACCATTTCTGTGCTTTACTGATGGGAAATTCCCAGATCATGGGCTTTATATTCAATATCTTACAGATCCTATTTCCATCCTTACGCTGGAGAAATCCCCTCAGGACAGGAACAATGCTCCAAACACTAGACATATCTTTAAATGCATGCAGTTCGTGAAAGATGTTGCATTTTGTTGCCAGAGAAGGTGATACCAGTCCCTGAAGAATTTTGCCAGTTATCTTCTACCAGCATATCAAAAAAGTGATTTTCAAAAACTCGGATGAGAGAAAAAAAAAGTGCTGAAAGAAAATCAGACTATCACAAATTCAATCAGTAACAGGAACTGAAGTTTCAGAAGCAGATGCAAGAAATTTCATATGCATGCATTTGGGAAATAAGCTGCATATGAGGGGTGCATTTTATCTTCACCCCTGATAGGGATTAGGTGGCTTAATCCTTTGATTGTCAGAGCTTCTACCTTTCATATATAAATTTGAATATCTTTATGCATATTAACTTATAACATGCATTTTTTAAAATTCACTCTAAGCTTTGGTTCGCATCAGTGTATTTTAACTGTGAGTTACTGTGGAAGGTAAAAAAATGCTGATTTTGTCCCTGAGTCTGCAGTGCTGAGTGTCCTGAGTCTGCAGGATGATGATGTCAGAGTAGTTCTAGTTTTTCCATTTCATTCCCTTATGTCAGAGCATTCCAAGTACCAGTGCAATGATCACTTACTGCACCAAATACCAAATTTATCAGAAGAACTAAGAGGAGACTGCACTAACATCTATTAATCTACAGGGCATATTTAACCCTGTGAGGCAATGCAGACCATAGGGCCCAGAGCAGTGGTGCAGGAGGTACAGATGTATCATCTGCAGCTGACAACATCTACTAGTATAATTAATCTCTGGGCCAAGCTGAGAGTATCAGGAATCTAACCATGTTTAGGTGATGATGTTTCAGTACAGAGCTTGTTAGAGATTATTCATTTTTCATTTATTGTTTACAGATGACTCCAAGTTGGGAGGAAGTATTGATTTTCTTGGGGGTAGGAAGACCCTGCAGAGGGATGTGGATGGGCTGGAACACTGGGCTGAGGCCCACGGGATGGGGTTCAACAAGACCAAGTGCCAGATCCTGCAACTTAGGCCACAACACACCAGCACTGCTACAGGCTTGGGGCAGAGTGGCTGGAGGACTGCGTAGAAGAAAAAAGCCTTGGGGGGAGTTGGCTGATGTTCAACTGAGCAGTGTGCCCAGATGGCCAAGGAGGTCAATGGCATCCTGGCTTGTATCAGAAACAGTGTTGCCAGCAGGAACAGGGAAGTGATTGTCACCTTGTACTTGGCTCTGGTGAGGCCTCTCACTACAAGAAAGACATTGAGGCCCTGGTGCATATTCTGAGAAAGACAACGAGGATAGTGAGGGATCTGGAGTACAAGTCTTATGAGGCAGCATAAGGTCTTCTCAGAGCCTTCTCCAGGCTGAAGAGCCACAGCTCTCTCAGCCTGTGCTCACGGGAGAGGTACTTCAGCCCTCTGATCATTTTTAATCCCTAAGAAAGAAATTCCAAAGAATACAAGAAGCCCAGCAGAATTTCTGCTTTTGATGATCTAGTTTATGAAAAGTTCCTCAATGGGAACCTGCAAAATTATCCAGTAACATAGACAAAAGAGATGTACAGTTATATTCAAAAATAAAGTCTTATCTTTTTTAAAAAGAGATAATAATATGTAGTTTATAAATGCAAAACATACAAAAAAAAAAAAAAAACCCACACACACAAAAAAAAATAAAACAAACCAAAAACTAACTAGCCCAAAATAAAACCTGTAGTCACTACTTTGAGAAAAGGATCACAGAAGCCTCTCTCTGTGAATGCGTACCAGCCTGAGTCAGAAGATGAGTAGAAAGAAATACTGCCCAGACACAGCAGGCATGATGAAAGTGACTATTAAAAAGATCTCAAATAATGAATTGTCCTCTTACCCTTAACAGAAATGTTGAACATAGATGAACAAGGTGGCTAATATTACTTGTTCTGAAATATTCCAGATTCTCTTGGTCACCTATTACTTCCTATTGGATACCATGCAGAAAAACAGAATCAAAATACATCAGGCTTGTTCATCATAGGGTTGTGCTGACAGCATTTAAGATGTGGTATGTTAACCTTTAAGAGTTTGTATATAGTTTTTTGCACACGGTATAACAGAAATCTAGAATTCTTTCTAACCAAACAGTGGGATACTCTGGCTACTCTGTATATTGGAGGAAGAAAAATCAGCATTTTGATAAAATTCTGATTCAGTGTTTATCCTATGAGCCCTTAACATTTCACTGTAATGAAAAGAAAGGAAAAAAAAAAAAAGGAATTAATGCAAGGAATTGCATTAAAAATCTAGTAAAAGATTTGATGTCAAAAGGGAAAGCTTGTGAATTTATGTATACAATTTTCTATCTAAAAATCTATAAAACATCTTTTGTTTATTCTTGAAAGAAATACATAAAATCTGCTCTTTACTTTCCTATCAGCTTTGCTGAAAATTAAACTCTTGCATTGTAGAATGTAAAGGTACAATTAGTTTTCTCTACATAGAAAAAAAGATTTAAATCTATGGAATATCACTTACATAGGGCTCATGTTTAAAATATGACTCTTGCATATGTTGGACAAAATTTATATATCAATATAAAATTCTCCCAAACAGATAGAAGACCATTCCACAGAAAGAAATAGCTGGTGGTAGAAATGTCTAATAAATATCTAGGAACTGAAAAAAATAAAAACATCTTTTATGTGTAATGCAGCACATTTTACGAGGTACAGTTTTTGTAACATATACAGAATTACCCACTCTTTACCTCTAAGTATTAATGGAAGTTGTTCATTTCACTCCTTGCATGCCATGCTGAAAACAGTTTGCTCTCCTGAGTCTGGCAGTTAAAAGGATTTTGGTATAGCAAAGTTTTGACTGATTCAGAAAAGCAGAGAGATAAATAGATGTTTAATGTGCAGACAACATAAATCACATTGGAGGCCTGATCCAAAAACAGACTGAAGTCTGTGGGAAGCTTTCCAATGGTTTAAATGGGCCTCAGATAAGGCTCCTGGGTGTCTCTTGGCAAAGCTGTGGTTAGAACTTCTTATGATGTTAATATTACAAGTCTCTATTTTCACTGGGTTATAATTTCAGTATAAATATTCACTCTGGACTCAGTCCTTGCCATATCCTGTATGCCAGCTTAATAAAGTGGTGGGGAGAACTTATAAATTATTATCTGCACAAGTTGCATTATTTTAATGGGAGTACACATGTGTCTATATGGAGTTTATTTATTTCTGTGTGTGTGTGTTAGCATACTGAATGACAAAGGACACCCTGGCCAGCCAGCCTTCTTTGGATCTCTGTCATTTCTCTGCCACACAAACGCTTTTGTCACCCTTGCATGCCACTTCCATCCCCTCCAGCTTCCCTTTGAACTCGATACACAGAAAGAGCATTCTCCCATGAAGACATCTGTATCAAATATGCATCAGGAGCCACCTGCTTGTGAGGTGTTCACGCTCCCAGAACAAACAAAGGAGATACATCAATACAAATGGCCATTGCACCTAGACAGTCATCCACCTCAGCCTGAGACAGACATTCACCAGCCAGCAGTCTTCTCCCAAGTCTCCACAAACTGTGTTGGCTACATCTCCACTTATTATAACACGATCTTAGAAAACTAGTTTTTATCAAACCTTAAATTTAAGTATTTAATCTTGAATGTACTTCTACCTGTGATATTTGCACTCAGTGCTGGAAAACTGCCTGGAGCCATTCACACATACTGTAAAGAGGCACAGCAAATTGAAAAACAGTTGTACTAAGTAATTTTTTACTCTTTTATTCTCTCTCCACATTTTTGCAAATTCTTACTGCTTCATCCTTCCCTCTGCCTCACTTGGACCTTTCCTAGGAAGTACGGGGTGTTGCTGATATTTCAGGCTGATATTCCTTTCATAAAGCAACTAATTGGGATGAAAAGATCCAGAAGCTAATAATCTTCCAGACTGAGGGCAGTCAAATCTGAGGAAGTGAAATATTAATCTCCAATACCCTATGTCATGAATGGGAACATACTGCGCATCAGTACCTTGCCCTGAGAGGGTCCTCAGGCCTCTGATAGAGAGGAAGAATTGTTCTGTTTCTGCTGAGCAAGATAGACCATCTTCTTATGTTACCCCTCCAAGTTGCAAGCAACTTACTTTTGCTTCAAGAGCCTCCTGGAAATTGGAGTGGACATGCAGGATCACTGGCTGCCTGCTGAACAGTCAAAAGCTGCTGATCAGTGTTCTATTGGCCGGGGTGAAAGAGGACAGTGTGCTAATAGGAAGCACTCAGTGGCCTCAGTGGTCCAGGACAACTTGGAAGATTGCCTTTGCAGAATACACACATAAAAGACTGAATGGCTTGGTATTCAGCAGCAAGTAGCAGGCTATGTTAGTAAATGTTCTGAAGATCCTTACCAGATATCAATCTCTCAATCTCTGGCACACTGTGTTCTGTGCTTTTACTGTCCTTAAGTGCTTATAGCAAGAGCTCCTTCTATGTAATGAGGGTATGGAAATTCTTCTTTGTTGGACTACCAGGGTGAGCTAAAGGGGAAATGCAGTAAATTAAGCCAGGTTGTGAAACCTACATAGCTCAGGAGATATGGTCACAGTTGTAATAGAGGTATCCTGGAACCCAGCTACTGCCTTCGTTTACTCAATCAGTCGACAATGGATGTACTTCGTTTTCATGTTTGAAAAGCTTCATTCAATAGATTTCAGCCTCAACTCCTCTACTTGTCCTCTGTTTTGGTGGCACATTGCCTTTTTCATTCTCTTATCAGATATCAAGAACCTTATGAATATTTTCTCAGATAAACCCATCAGTCTCCTTTTCTCTTTAGTGTCTCACTAACGCATTGCCCCCGGGATAAAAGCACCCAGTTCTCTCCTCTGCAGATTCCTAGAACACACATTAGCACAACTGTATGACCTGTACTATTGTCACTTCCTTGGTTAAATGAGGTATAGGATTAGTTTAATTGAAAGTCTTTGAGGGAAAGCACCTTGGGATGTGTAAGTTCTCAAGGTTTAATACTCTTAATAGCCGATCAGTAAGGCTTGTAATGGCTTTGGACTGACTGACAATAATGTAACCAGTACTGCAAAAATACACGTACAGATTATTGGAAAAAAATGAGAAATGTCATGTAAAAACATCTTTACTCTTAGATACCAGCACCATTTAAAATATATAAAGTTAACTTTTAAAAGGCAAAATTTCTCTTATGAAAAGCATACTTAAAGCCCCTGGGTCATGGCCATTATCCACGTAAGAACAGGCTAGGCTTTAACTGTACGGATAGACTTAACAAAAATAATCTTCACAAGAAAGCATTGCCTTATTTTGCTCCCAAAAGCACAGGCTGCTGAAAATGACACCATGGAGCAATAAGGCCATTGATACACTTATGCTGTAACACCATTTTCTGAGGAGTCAGTTGCTTTAGGGCATGTTTCACAGCATGGCACTACAAAGCACTGGTTACTTTTGGTGATATGAGCATTACATATAAATACATTCAGCATGTAACAAACTCACGAAGATGATAGAGATGTTTGTTCTCCTTTAATGTTTTTCCTCTCTTCTTCTTTAGTGTTTCTTCAATGCACTGAGGTACATTCAATGCTTCTCTTATTACACTATTTGTATTCCTTTCACACAGTAGCCTTAAACACACTGACATTTCATTGGTGTCTCTGCCATAGACCAGAGACCAATATTAGGATTTTCCAGGGCTGAAATACCTAATTTAAACTAACTACAGGTGACATCCTCAAAGGGACTCCATGACCCAGGTTTGATATTTGTACTCCCAGTCAATGAAAACTAAAATCTGTGGAGGCCTTGTATCACACCAAATACTGTGAGCACTCAATCTGCCCTCTCTTCTGCAGTACTTTCAGTAGTGGGGGCTTCACCTACTTGTTCTTTGAAGCAAAAAAGAAGACTTTCTCACGGTTTCCCTGGCAAAGCGATGATGCTGTTAAAACTGAATGCTCAACACTGAAGAACTATCAAAGTCATAAGCTCGGTTACATTCCAGTTGCTGCACTGCTACCATTTGTCCTCTCTCTATCCCAGTGGGCTTTCCAACATCATGTTTCCTGTTTGTCAGAAGACTGAAAGAGAAGCAGCAGCCTTGAACATGTAGAAGGTGGACCTCAGCAGTCACTCTCAAAAGTACTCATATCCACAAGGAAAAACATATTTAAGTACTTTCATTACCAAGAACCTGGATTATTGCAAAAAAGAGGCAAAAAAACCCAAAACAAACAAACAAACAAAAAAAACAGATGACACCCAGACACTCATTCACCCATTTGGGCAAAATCCCTGCTACTGAAGATGTACATTACTTATTCTTTGGGTAACCCACAGTATGAAGCCACCAGGACGCTTCTGCGATATAACAGGCAGTAAGTAAATGTCTTTCAGTTTTTGCCATGAAATCGAAGTCGGACTGCTCTGTCCCATGACAGTTATACACATTCTCCAGGTATGCCAAAACAGATGTGAGTGGCTGGGGAATATCTGAAGAAAAAGTGAAGAACACTATCTTGCTTGAATTTGCAGTTGTCTTTAGGAAGCTCTTCTATCTGTAGCTGTTTATCCTGTGCACTGAGAAAATGTAAAGCACTTTGGGAAATTCCTGATTTACTGGAGAACAGTGGCAAGTTTGTATCATAGGAGTGGAAGAGAGGTCTTTCAGGCTGTAGAAGTTAGCATCATGATCAGGGTTGTAGCTTGTAGCTGGGCTGCAGGCAGTTTAGATCAGCCCTGCTACCCACCTGCACCAAGTGTTTAGGGTCCCAATATTTCTGTAAATATAACCATGCCAATTCCTCTTCTGACACTGCTGCTTTCCATATTTATTATATGTTCTTGTAGAGACTCATTTAATAGTTTTCCTGGGAAGCTTGAGAAATCTGTACAGTGTTACCACAAAGGTTTCAACAGGGTAGTGCTGACCTGTTGTAGTTCTATGTTCCACCTATGAGAAAATGTTTATGATCACCTTGATGACTTTGAATCTTTCAGGTTTTTACACAAGTCTTCCTCCTGAGTTCACAAATTACTTTTTTTTTTTTTTTGGTATCTTTTCTACAAATGTAAGATCAAATGCCTCACTTCTAAGAAGAATAAGATATGGCAAGGTAGGATTTACTTTCTCATTGCATAGTAAAAGCAATGATAAGAAAATGTCCAGACAATGTCAATAATTGAACAGTCAAGGGAAAATTAAAATATTATCAAAATGTTAAGTAAGACTAATCAGTCTCAGGTAAGAATAAAAGGTGTGGTTTGAATGACATTCAAATGCTACATTGCTATCAGAAAAGAGTGGGGGAAATGTGCAATAAACATTTTCCCCAAAAACTGAAAGATTAGCTATACTATTAAGCAAAACTTCATGTACCAGAATGATTCATTCCTTTCTACTGTTATGAGTGCATTAATCATTGCAGATACCGGATTTCTGGGGAAGCTAATTAGCAAATAGATAATGTTTTCAATAAATTTTCTTCAAAGTCTCATTGGTTTTCTTCCTACTTTTCCAACTCTACACATACATGTTCCAGTGTAATATGTTCTATGGTATTCAACCAGATAAAATGTAGATGACAGTCACAGCTGGTTATTAATATTGATGTTCACCTAATTAAACATCATAACCCTGAGGTACTAATTTATAACAACTTCTGTAAAAATCTAACGGATTTGAATGTATTATCTATATAATAGAAATAAATCATTCTGACAATTCTTCTGTACCACTTAGTCAATTGAGAAATTCATTTTCTTAAAAATACATAGTTTCATCCCCACTAATTACCTTCATTCCTTTAAATTAAGAAGACAACCTTCCTTCTGTACTTTTGTGGTATTTCACTGTAGAAATCAGACACATTTACAGTTGATAGAAGGGAATTCTAGGACTTACAAATTATAAATAATATCAGATCCCAGTATTGATGTAGCTCTTCCTCATTAGTAAGTTGTGTCTGACATTAGACAATTGATGTGTTTGCAGAAAAACATTTCCTCTATCTTTAATTTCCTACTCTATAATACAAGATATCAACTCCAGTGTAACTAGTCATCTATCAGACCTATCTATTAACTTAAAATTAGGTGTAATCCATGATATCCAAAAGGTAACACAATGCAGCTACAGAGAATGGAAATAGGAGATTGAGAATGCTCCAAGTCATGATGCAACACTGTTTATTTTTATTCAAAAGGTTGAGAATGGAAGTTCAGATTTAAGCTAAACATATTTCATTCCGTCTCCATTCCCTGGTGTAACACAACAAAGTCTATAGCAGTGTTCCAATCCATCTCACTCCTTCTCTTCCTACGAATCAATTCTGTTTGTTCACTTATCACCTTCTCGATCATATTTCATTTCAATTTTGAGGCATCAGATGTGATACAGAATAGCTGCTACCTATTTGTTCTAAATTGCTTCTTGCTGAAGATTCTTATTCCTTTCCTGTGTAATTCATATCTGTTCTAATCTCAGAGTTTTTCACAAGCCCTGGACTAAATGCCAGTCTGCTTGGCTGAGACATACCATCTAAATACAGAGAGCCATTTTGGCCACCTTCTTTCTAGGTTCATCTATCTGATTGATAGCTAATTATATTCATTATGCACATCTCCATTTGGCCTGAAAGTTTGGAAGTACCTCCGTAGATGTGTGACCCTAATACTCTGTGATCATTTTCAGGTAGACAAGCACTTAACTTTTCTTTGTTCCCTGAGAAAGATGAAAAATTAAGTGTGAGCAGAAATATAATTAGCTTCAGCTGCCAGAGATAGGAGATGGCAGTTATAGAGATTTGACAGCAAGGACTTCTGTTCCTGCTCCCAAAAGCAGTCTGTTTAGGTGATTTTTTTTCAACCTAATGGTAACCTAATGCATTTTGATACAATTGGCTCTGGAAGGCTAGGTCTGCCTTCTTCTAACGGATGTGACCACTATGATAGTCAGACTTCTTCTATCTGAGTTGCTGACATTATGAACATGTGGAAGATTCTGAGGTTGAAGATTAATGAGAATTCTAAGCTATGTATTAATCAGTTGAATATTTAGTTTACAGAAATTATATTTGAGGATTTCTGGAATGAAAATTTCAGGTGTGAAAGAAATATTTGTCAAGAAAGTATGTATATGACCACAGTTTTTTTCTGTATGCATGCCCCTTATCAGTGTAGGAATAAAAGTGATAATCAGATTTCTCAGCTATGATCAAACACACAAAATAATGGATTATTTAGTGAAACATTTTTTTTCTATTTAAAGACAGACTGAAATAAACAGTTTTTTATTAAAGAAAAAATTATTTCTCTCACATAGTAGTTCCTCCACACGTACACTGTCCTGAGAATGAATATGTTATTTCAGTAATGTCATTTTCAATCTGAAAATTCAATACAGAACCAGCTCAACTTATAGACCTATGAGTCAGACCACATGCTAACTAAAATAAAACCAAGTTGAATAACAGGCTTGGACATTATGATGCTGAGCGTTACAATCACAGACTTACAGAATTGCTTAAGTTGAAGTAGACTTAAAGATCATCAAGCTCCAACCCCCCAGCCGTGGGGAGGGCTGCCATCCCCTGGGTTGGGGTGCCTAGGGATGCCACCAGGTCAGGCTGCCTGGGTCGGGCTGCCTGGCCTTGAATACCTACAGGACATCTCCATCTTGAAAGTTCCTGGCTCCAGAATGAAATGATTTTAGCATCTTGTTTTTCATTATTATACTTCAATATATTCAAGAACTTTGAGGGAAGGTCCAAGATGTCCAAGATGTGATCCAATGTTTAAGTCTTTCTAATAAGAAACACATGGAAACTCACAGAAATTTAGAGGTACCTCACTCTCAGTAGCACTTGTATCTTTGAATATTCTCTGAGGAAAGTCCTCTTGCTCATTTCAGAACTGCTTTCGTAGAGGAGAAACATGTATTTCCATTTGAGACACAGACCCAGGAGGAAATATTATGTCATCTATATTTGCCAGTATTTGTGTATTTTATACATGATATTACAAAAAAAAAAAAATTATCCAGGCACTGGAATCCAGCCTGTCCTCCTGCAGAAATATTTTCCTCAATAAGAGTTCTTCCAGTGTTTCTGCAAGGTAACAACCAGGGTTTGTCCTCCTGGTCCTCCATCTCAAAGCACACCCACAGAGTGGCACACAGACACAGCTGCATATCTGAGGAACTACTCCCAACCTAGACATTTAGGGCAGCTTTGGAAGGGACTGATGAAATGCTTGATCTGAATCCCCTCATCAGTGACAGATTAAGCAAAGGCACTCTTTATATAACCATTCTGTTCTTGTATTGTTCTTCCCTAGACTTCCCCAGATGTAGAGAATGTAAATTTCCTGAAAGCATTTTGGATACTGAACTGTAATATATACAGGATTAATGTTTGGGATTTAGAGAGTTAGTTCCCAGTTTAGGTTAGTAATTATATTTTGGATGTAGCCCGTTGAGTCTTTTCTACCCACGGTATCTTGAACTGAAAGGAAGCCTAACACTACTTAAGGCTTCTGAGAGGATTGCTGTCAAGTCACAGAAAACAGATAGCAAAAACATTTTTACACCTCTAAGAACTCTTTGCTTTATGAACAACACGTTTTCAGTAGGTGAGTGCTGAAAATGATAGGGACATGGTATTGATAGTTTAGAAAATGAATCCAGAGCACTGACCAGCTAAACAATAAACACCTGGTATCTTGCGTCTGGAATTCATTCTCCCTGTCAAAGTGGCAAGCAGCTCTCTGTACAAAAAAAAAAAAAAAAAAAAGGGGGGATTACAGCCTATTCTCTTCTCTGTCAGAGTACGGGAGGAGGAGGCTTTTGCTAAGACATTTTTAGTAAGCCCACCAGGACAGAATTACAATTATCCATTGTGGGCAGATCAAATGAGAAAATCATCACTGATGCTTCTTTTCTCTGCGACAGCTCTTTGGGATTTAGATGGTGATTCCAAATGCAGAGCTCTGACTGACTGAGTTCAATTACTGCTTCCACACTTTTCCTTGATTGTGTTGGGCATTAAAATATGCACAGTAACTTTTTTAACAGCTGATTTTCTCAGGGAGACAAAAAAAAGGAGCAGGAATAAAAGACAGAAATATTTGTCTCAAAGTCAAAAGCCAGAGTATCATATATAAGATTCAAATACAGTAGAAGACTCATATAAAATCAGACAACAATTCTATTTTTCCATGAAGAGACATTTTTACTCTTTCTGTGTGAGAGGCAAATAGGCAATCTATGATTTAAAAATACAAAGACAGACTGGGATACTGCTGTTAATGGGGAAAGAGGTTAACGTGACAAAGAGGCTAAAGGACTATTCAGTGTTAAAGAGAATAGAGGAGAGGAGAGTGGAGAGAAGAGGAAAAGCAGAATTTCTGCTAGTAATAAAACAGTTCAGGTAGAAAATTCTGATTATTGTGCTAACCTACAAGCTAGTGTGTAGATTCTTGATGCAGAAACTCTCTTTCTCTACATATGACACAGCTCCCTACATAAAAGTATATTGATCTAAACTCAGGCCAGCCTTTGTCCTTTGCCACAATCTGTGCAGTAAGTAAAATTGAAGGTAATGGTTTTATTCCCCTGGGGTAATCTTTACGTCCTATGCAGTTTCATATCTTCTAAGAATTCGCTCAGAAGCTTCTAATCGAGACCTGCTGCATATCAGAAACAGCTGCAGCATTGTCTTTCATGGTTTAACCTTTACAACTACTGCAGCCACATAAAATGTCATTGGCCTCTTCTGACCCCAGTTTTCAGCAAAACAGCGAGCGTAATGCACTAGCTCATAGTCCAAAGAGTTTTGTAAAGCTCCAGGTCACTTACCGTAAGTTTGAACCTCAGATCCATTTGGAATTCTTTGGGGTGTTTTTGGATCAAATTATTGCTTTCTTGAGTAGTGACTGTTTAAAATAGGTCAAGTAGTTAATATTCTAATGAATCCATTGCAAATATGTCAGACCTATAACAAAACTCTGCAAAGCTCCATTTACAGTAGGAAAAAAAAATAACCAAGCTAGGAAAATTTTCACTTAAACAGATCTCAAGAAATCCTTTCTTGTTAGGTTTGCAACAGTACTTTCACGCCAAGATAGGGTGAGAATTTCCTTTCGAAATAGGTCAGTGTCAGATAGAAAATTATGTGAAGACATAAGAATCTTCAGAAATTTACAGGAATTCAAATTATCATTTGTAAGGGGTATCTTTTCAGGTTTCCTCTCTTATCCTGAAAAAAAAAAAAGTCATGATACTTCAACTATCACTGAAAAGTGAAAATAGATATACACAGACTTAATAACAGAGATGAAATTTTATGATAATGACCTGATCGAGTGCTTTCCTGCCTAAGCATCTATAATCAGGCATCTAATCTTTAAATATATACATGATAGCATTCAGTGAGCAGTATCTCCAGAAGCTTTTTTTTTTTTTTTTTGTAGAGCTGAAATATTCATGTCATTCTTCCACTTTATGTGTGAGATACTGTGAAAGTAATCTCCAAAAGATGTCTAGTTGATTTTAATAGTTCGAGATAGATAAAAGGAGCATTGAGGAGCTTTTCAGAGTACTAGAAATCTTCACTACCAGAAGGGAAACTACAACCACGAAAGTTCAGAAAAGATCTAGGAAGAAACACTGTAGACTATTGTTTAGTCAGAGAGGGTATATTTTGAGTTCCAAAGAAATCTCAGTGAAATACTCTATGAAGTAGTTGGTTAACACCTGCAAAGAACCTCTGTGGGCTCACATCCAAACTCTCTCATATCCAGTGATTCCTCATGGGCATTCCTCCATCAACCTTTTAACTATGTGGTGACAAATAAAAATGATTGGAGTAGTATAAGCACTAAATAGTAAAATGAGGTGACATCTCATTAGGAAACCTCAGGTCAACTGTGTGAATACAAATAATCAGAATTTAAATAATAGTGATCCACTGTACACATCTATATGCAAATTGTCAGAGGATCTTCCAGCTCAGAATATTCTACTAATCCAATTACGTGAAACTGATTGCCAATCCAACTCAAGAATGTCAGGATTACTGCTTCACTAAATCTAATGTCTCCCTCAGGAAGGAAATGAGATAGGTTAATAACTCTTACATTTTGGAAGTCCAATAAAAAAATGTGGTGACATCAGCCTTCCATCATAAAAAATGATCAAAAATAATGAGAAATTAAAAAAATATGTACTGTACAGCACAGAATTTCAGGGAGAAACATCAAGGAATTAAAATGTGGATTTCATTTAGAAAATAATCTGCATTCCAAAAGGTTCCTTGGCACAGCAACTTAACAGGTGTGCTGTAAATAGTTGAGTATATTTGCTCCCATAACAACTGAGAAAGCTCATTTTATTCGCATTACAAGGAATGCAAGAAATCACTTCTGAATGAGTGAAGAGCAAAAAGTGTGGATTTTTTTTTTTGTCGTGATTATGTTTTTAGCACATACTGTCAATGATAGATTCCCATTTCAGTGGAAGCCCTAAAAATAATTAGAGATAAGATATATTATAATTACAGCTCAGCATGAAAGTACCACAGCAGTGCACATAGAAGTTGACATGGCACCACATGCATGATGGATAGCTTGTCTGACATTATTAAGACAGGATCTACTTCAGTTTTGAGCCTGTGCAGTTGCACTGAAACCAGTAGACTCTGGGTCAACAAAATGAACAGGAAGAAAGTGTGAGAGGCACCACAATGCACATGTAGCTTAATGTGCTTTCCTTGTAAACAGCTGGAAATGTCTAGCCTTGGACAAATCAGACAATAAGCAGTTATCCTAAGCAGTTTCACATAAAAAGCCTTTCTCTGTGCTAAGTAAATAAAGCCTTTTTCTGTGCTAAGTAAATAAATTAAATAAATGAATAAATAAAGTCTTCTATCTCTACTATCCCTCCTTCTCTGGCTGGAAAGAGTCCGTTCCAACTGACCAAGCTGTCTATCATTTTTACCCATAACACACTTTCCGCTCTCCAGCACCACTGGCTTGTTCCTTAATGTTCCATATTCCTTCTTCATATCTTCACATGGACATACAGGTGGTAGAATTACCGCTGATTATGCCAAATGTGGAATGGATCATGCATGGATACATCTCTGACAGTCAGTCACTATGAATTAACCTCTGATCTCAAGCACAGAGTTCAATATAAATTTTTGGTAAGTCATTTCCTCCCTTTGGACCTCTTTCTTGATCTGGAAGAGCCATTCTCTATCATCACATATACAGGAAACTGATTGTTCATTGCTACAGCACTGACAGAAATAAGTCTAAAGCACAGGTGACATGAAATATTAAATAGTGGGCAGATGCAGGCAAATTGCCTCAGTAAGCACTGTGATTGTGTATGATCCTTTCCACCTGCTAATGAATATGCATGTGGAAAATCAGAAATTCATTTTTTTTAACTATGTTGAGCTTGCATTTGTAATGAATAAATCAGAATGATAAAATCTGAAGTCACCCATCTTTAAGATTTAACAAAAAAGGACAGTTATAATCTGCCCAGGAATAAATATGGGCTGAGAAAAAGAATGTTCCTGAATGTTAGAGGAATGAGATCTATAATATCCAGTAATTGTTAAGGTCTGGGGAAGGAAAAAAGGTAGTTTTGAGGTAAGCTTACAAAAGGGATAAAGTTGTCTGCAGCCATAATTTCTGGAATGCTGATGATTCTGATGCTTCCTTTTAGTCCCACAGACTACTTTGGCAGATTGTAAAAGAACCATATGTAATTAGCACCGGAAAGAATTTAATCTGAGAAGACAAAGGCTATCATCAAAAGATAACATGGTAAGAAGAATGACAAGGCTGTTAATAAAACTTTAATGTGAACTGGCAGAATAGAATTGCCGCAGTTGTAAATTTTGGCATAAAATTGAGCATTATTAAAAGAGCAGAGTAAAACTATGCAAACTAAGTTTGTTTCTTCTCTAAGATTTCCTAGCATGAGGATCATAAATGGGTCAATAAATATAATATTTGTACATATTTCCAGATTCTATATAACTCTGGAGAAAACTAAAGCAAAAATCTTTGATGTTTGAATGCTGATCCTTTCTTAATAGCAACTCTTTTACCACTGATTGCATCATATACAGCTCCAGCTTTGGCATTGCTCATCTAGTTGCAATGTTAGATTTTCAAACTATATACTTAATTGTGGAACCGGTGGAATCATATGCAAAGCAGTTTTCAAACCAGCACAACCCAGCTAATCTTTTCACCAATCACAATCTTCTTCCTATATAATCTGTATATCTGGATTTACTTGTTATCAGGACTGGGTTGAAACAACAGCTGAAATGCAGATATATCTGTGTCCTGAGTTCAGTATCTCATTTTAATTAAATATTTTATAGTTGAAACTTTTAACATTATTTTTTATACCAATATGAATATCTTTGAATATGATGGCTAAAACACATGAAACAAGGTGGCAACAGTTTTAGATCCTTCTTCAAATTAAAGAAAACAAGGATTTTAACCTGTATATTGTTAACTGATTACTTGCTCAAGAAACTAGTCTTAATTTTAAGCTTGTTTGAGATAAAGTGTTAACATGGTGTGGTATATTTCCCTCCAATCTGGAGTCAGAGAGTCATTTTTAAGACTGAGAAGTTAACAGAGCTTTTTCTCTTCTCTCTGTTAGCACTCTTGCATTGGACTTCTGGTGGGCCCTGGTTTCAGATACTAAATCTGCGTAGCAGAACATCTAAGCAAAAGATGTTGCAGTTCTGTGTCTAATGGGTCCTTGCTTCAAGGCTTATGCCCATAGTTTCATAACAACAAAATTTAGTCTTACCAAATAGAAAGCTATAGGGCTAAATTTTCTACTCTATACATCTAAGTCTTTCTATAGCCAGGATTTGATCTGCCATATTGAATATTACAGTGGTTTTGCTGTGTAAATTTACACCAACAACATGCACATAGCAGCTTTCATTTTTAAAATCAACAAGTCACAGAAAAGATCAAAGATTTTTTCCTTTGACTCAGAATCTCAGTGCACCCACACAGCCTCAGTGACATTGTAAAGACGCTTTGTTCTAAACCTATCTAACCCAAGTTTAGAAGCAAAATAAATATTGTTAAACAAAGTAATTCTTGAGTAGGGATGATGAACATAGCTAACCCAAATGCATTGCCTTTGGGAAAATCTAGTGATAAGCCAAGATCATACCTGGAATCCCTATTTCATGGTGCATTTCACGTGAGCTGCTTCTAGAATACTTTATCCACTGACTTGATTTGCAGATGAGCTACAAGTAGTATTTATGAGCCTAAAAACTGTGGAGAGCAGTCAGATACCTACTTTCCATACCTGTAACCTCTACCATCTACATTAACTCATTAACCAGGCATCTGCCAATGCATCTTGAAGGTATGACCCTTCAAGTCATACCTTGGGTGAGTCTGACCCTCAGGATCATGCTCTGGTCATGTAGTTTTGCATCTTCCATTAAAAAGCTCATTACATTTCAGATTTAAATTGACCCACATTATCCCCACACCTTCAGCGTTCCTGAAGGTAAAACTTTCCTGGCTTTAAGACAAGTAGCTATTGACCTGGCAGGCAGAATAAGGGAATAATTTTATGTTAGCATATAAATGACAGCAAAATAAAAATGGCAAAGTGCTTAGAAAAGCTGCTGGGGCTCCTAATTTCCCTTTATTCTTCAAACAAAGGGACTACCTACTCTACTGTGACACCCCATTGGTATCTGTTGCTTGCCTGGCTTCACTGCTGTCAGGTTTCACCAACATTATTTTCTTTAGGAGGAGAGATGGGGAGAGCTTGTGCTCAGGTTAAGCTCAGGAGGCTTTGGCTGCATTTTGAGTGATGGGTGACGCTTCTTCACTGTTCTGAGGAGATTCCCCATTCTGGCCAAGCATTCTGTTCTGTGATGCCAGAACTGAAAGGTCAGCATCACTATTTTCACTTAATAGGTTTCTTCAGAACAGGCTGAGCAGGCTGCATCAGCAATTTGTCCTGTAAAATCTTGGTGGAAGAGACTCCCAATTTAAATGCCCTTAATATTTACCAAAAGAGACACGATGCCCAAAATAGCTAAAGCAGAAAAAGAGATCCTGAAAGCAGGAATTTCAGCCTCAGGTTGATGGGAGAAAACTGCTTGATGCAAGAAACATAGGATTCTTAACAGGAAAAACTGAGATTCTTCACTGGATCTCCGGGAGCATGAGTTTTAATAAGAGAGGTTTAAAAGTAGGCATCTAAACAAGGCAGGTTTCTTAATTTAAGTTTATATCCTTGCAAAATATTAAGTGTAACATGAACATATGGTAAGTCTATTTTTAACATTCAAGTCTGCACAGGTTTTCTGATTAGTTTGTAGTTTACCTTTAGATGACACGGCTTATATTTTTATACATTTATTTAGCAAATAAAATCCAAAACACTTCAGCCTTGAAAAAAAAATGAAAAAAGACCCACCCAATATCTATGAAAGCTTAGGCACAGAGAAATAGATCTTCACGTTTGTTTAATGTTACAACCATTGTTCAGAGAAACAACATTGTTCAGTCTGGTGAATCACTGGTTAATTTTTATTATGGGTAAAAGAGGAAGAAATTTTCAACATCAATATTTAAAATGAAACTATTGACCTGAACACCTGTTCAGCTTTTTAAATTCTGTTTTTTAAAATTTTCTTTCAAGAGTACTGATTTTCTGTGCATGGCAGGAGTTGGAACAGATGCAGTGAAGCAGAAGCTAGAAGAATCTGTTTGCTCTGATTGCTGGCCAGAGGGCAACGCGGGGTACTTGGGGAGGCTGAGGGCAAAGGAACTGCTCTTTCAGACTGATCAAAGTCTGCAAACCATAGAAGTTTTTCTTCCTGTTTGTTTATTTGTTTCCTTTTTTCTAAAAAGCAGAATGTAGCAACTTGCTTTCAAACTTACAGGTGTTTACAGTAAGCCAGTGAGAGATTAGGTTTATTTTAAACATATGCACATTTTGTAGGTAGAATAAAACTGTGCATGTGCAAATGAAATAAATGATGTCATAACAAGCTGCATAATTCACATGCAGGCATAAAGAATGAAACTCTGTTAAGTGTTGTATTAAACAGCTTAATGAATGTTTGCATATATAATTACTTTAATTTACATTTTTATAATCAATTGTTGTTTATAACGGTTCAGATCCTGGTTTCTATCTCAGCATCCCGAAGTACTTTGCAGACATTTTTTGAATTGCCCGTAACAACACTGTAAGGTGAAAAGTTGAAAGAAAAAGAACAATTTTGAAACCTCATGAATCTCTCAGTACTTTTCTTTAAAATTCTTAGTAGATTCCCATGAATCCTTTGACTTTGTGATGAAATCAGTGAGAAGACCTCTAATCCTAAGAGTGCACAGATTAGGGTCCTCAAATACACTTGTGCAACTGTTAATGAGGATGCACAAATTTGGGATTGCAAAATTATTTGGATAGAAAACAGTTCTGCTATCTATCCCTTCCCCAAAGTATCATCATGACACAGACTGTATCCCTAACCCATTCCGTAGCAAGATGCCACTGTGGTTGGGCGGATGTAGATGAGGAGAGGTGAACAACAGCAAATGGACGGGGGTAAGCAGGAGCATTTCAAACAATTTGTGTTGGGCTGCACCATGGCTTTCAACTGGCTTGCTTTCCTAAGAGGCACGAACAGGCAAGTAAAATCTGTGTCAAACCTGGACTTGTAGGGGAAGGAAGAGTTATGTACAAAAGTACATCTGATTTAAGCAAATAAAGAACAGTCTTAGAACAGCTCAAAAGTTATACCTCTGTCACAGACAGAGAAATAAGCTGTATTGGAAGAATGAACATAAAATTAGGGGTTTGTTCAGACTTTCATAACTTGTGAGAGTGAACAGCAGCATACCTTTCAGTGATGCATACAGTCCCTGCATTTTCATGTCTTTAGTATATATGTAGTGCAAAGGATTATTTAATGTTGTCACAGTACACAGAATACCTCTGGTGTATCTCTGGTGTGGGTGATTGTGTAGAAAGCACTCTACCTTGATATTCAAAGTAGCTTTCATCATACAGTAAATAGCCATGGGTAAATAGGTAGTAATGATCACAACCTTTCTAAGGAGAGGAGATTGAGAGATAAAGAGGAAATTGGGGTTGCACTGAATCTGAGTGCAGGCATACATTTAAGTTCAAAGGACCCAGGATTTCAACCAAGAAATTTCTTGCCTCTTTCCTCTTTCAGAGTAGAGCAAAGCTTTTATGAGTGAAAATGTGAATCATTTAAAAGAACTAGTCCAAGAGACCTCATCAAAGTTCTTAAAAATACATGGTGTGGAAAGTAGATTATGAGTAGACTATTAGATAAGAGTTAGAAAAAGAAAACAACAGAAAAAAAAAGGATGAAATGGAATCTGAATTACACATCAGTCAAAGAATCTAATTTAGTTACTTAGACTTTTTATTGAGATCTGACAGCAGAATGTAAATTTTCTGAAATCTCTGAATTTTTAAAAAATTTCTATGAAGAAGTCTACTTGTATTAAAAAAAAAAAAATCACAAAAGGGACTCGTGTTGAACTGTCCATTTTGTCTCTTTTACTGAAAACTTATTTCCACACCTCAGAAATTTTTCTGTGGGAAAAGCTATTAAAAGCATAGAACATCCTCTGTTTTGAGTAAAAATGTTTTAATGGTATGAAACGTTCACTTGGTACTGCTCTTACCAGCTCTTATCACTGTCACTGTTCAGGTTTTTCAGTAGCACTACATGCTTTACATGCAAGGGAACTTCTTGCTTGTGCTCCAGGACCTCATGATCTTAAAATCAAGCAAACAAACAAACAAGATATCCTGAGAAGCTGAGGCATATAAAAGAACAAAAAGAAAGGAAAAATGAAAAACAAAAACAGCCATGGAACAAGAGATTATTTGCCAGGGGAGGAATGATAATACGTTAAGGCAACTCCTTTGCAACCCCTTAAACATTTTGCATTTGATTAAGAGCATTAATACTGCCAGTGTCTCACACCAGCATTGTTGCTTTCCTCTCCAGATGTCTGCAGTATTTTCAGTGTTTTTCTATACCTTTCCTTCATAGACAAGCAGGAAACCAAATATGCAGATTAGAACTGAATGACTGAATAGATTACTTTCTGTGTGTCCAAAAGAGAAACTCAGTTTTTCGAGCAGAATCAGATAAGCATGTTTGGAGATCAGCTGAGAAACAGCTTGCCCTCCATAAAAGCTAAGAAGAAATGTGTGGCTGTGGGCAACTGAGTGGCTAAGTCTCTACTTTCTCCTGAACAGCTCTCAAAGAGACAGGGGCAAACTGCTGTATGGGAGGGTGAGCAAGAAGGAGCAGGACATTGAGTAAGACTTGCCATAGGTCACTGGTTTCCATTAAGTGCACAGTGGTAATTAGAGGCCTTATGACTAGACATCTGCTTAATAATCTACAGTCAACTGCTTCCATTTGTTCTTAAAGACACTATGATATGCTACACTAGTAAGCCAAAATACATGACATAAACAATATGGTTTTTATGGCACATGATTAAAGCGTGACTTTACTGTTCAGGTGCTCTGCTTAGGAAAACAAAAGCACAGTCTGATAGGAGATAAACAATAACATTGACATTGACATTAACAATAACATTCGTTGTTCTAAGTTTTAAGGGATGGAAAAGTCCCTTAATGATTGCACTAAGAGTAAAGTTAGTTTTAAATATAGATGGAATTACTGCCAGAAGTTACTATGCATGTGTTTGCAGGATAGGCAGAGGGACAATTACAAACTTTCCTATCATTTTACCCTTCTGAGAAGTCCCAGTTCACAGTAGGGAAAGGAAGATGGGAAGATGAGAACAGTAGGAGAATGCTTTAGATATTATTATTAGTGTGGGAACCAAATGTTGTTTCTGCATTAGAATTGGATAATATATATATTTTTATTTCATGATCTCCACTGTCATAGTTCTTTCTGCTTAACTTGGGGAAGATCTCTGATAGTTTACGTCACTTACTGTCTAGATAACCCTTCCCAGGGACGCACGCTCTGTATATAGGTGTATATAGGTGTATATATATGTATATTTTGTCATACACACTGCAAGAATATCCTGCACCAGATCAAACCAGAGAACAAGTCATGGCATGCCCGAGGAAGCGCCTGAAGAGACATGGGAAGGCCTGGCATCATCCTCCGCCTTGTTTAACGAAGACTTGGAAGCAAATCACTGTATCAATACGACAAGAAGAGCACTGAGACATCTTGGAAACAACAGGATGGCGACTGACTGACACCAGATAACAAAACAAATTATCAAGTAAATAACAAATGTAAATCCTCTGATAAGATTGAGTACCCAGCCAGTGGGGAAACAGGGGAGAGGGGGGAGGCAAGGGGGAGGAAACAGGGTATAAAGGCTGTCATGTTGTGTCCATAGGTGCGCTCCTGCTTGTGGGACGCCCGCCATTGCAATCGTGAATAAAATCTGCTTTTATCAGAGATACCGTCCTGACAAAATTATTTGGATATTTCCAACATTAGTGACATTTCATTTGCACAATCTAAGTATACTAATTGCTTCTCCAAGAGCTCCAGACCTATAGTCTTCTAACTCCTTTAGAAGAATAATAATATTTAGGAGTTTATCTCTTAGTATACATACGGAAAACATTTGAGTACTCTTCTTGTTCACTTTACACCAATGATATACTTGGATCTGTACAACACAACAATGCCTGCGAAAAAATTGTGGAAGGAGAAAGTACTAGTGCTTCATTTCAGAGTATTTTCAGTCTTTAAAAAAAAAAAAAAAATGCTATCAGATTAAAATCTGTCCAGGTGTCAGACAAATTTGTTTGATGGCAATAACTTGAACTTAAGTACATGATGCCCAACATCCAGTTGATGGTGTTATAGATGAAAAGTGCTGAAAAACTAAGCAATGTGGAACTGTTTGCTAAGGTAATTTGGGATGTCAAGAATACGAATTGACCTATAGTCACCTTTTTTGGGCTGCTACAACCAAATGCTGTGTTTTGC
Organism: Meleagris gallopavo; assembly: GCF_905368555.1. Lineage (NCBI taxonomy): Eukaryota > Metazoa > Chordata > Aves > Galliformes > Phasianidae > Meleagris > Meleagris gallopavo. Next base: position 36,788,956 of record NC_139404.1, read on the forward strand.
CAGTGAATCTATTTCCATGATGAGATGGTAGAATTTGGTTTTACTAGTAGTTTTCCACTTAGCTAGGGCTTTTTTACTGAAAGAATGAGATGACTGTAGGAAAGCTGAGGCTAAGGAAATGTCACTATGAAGCATTATGGAAACTGAACAAAATTGAAAAGGAAGGAATAACAAAGCAAATACAAATGTTAGATGAATGCCTTGCATGCTTCAAAAGGTTAAGGCATGGGTAGAAAATAGCCCCTGAAGTTTTGTTTCAGCATTAGGTGGGAAGGAGCCATACATGCTTCAATTTTTTCAGCTTTTCTTCTGAAGTTCAGTCCGGTGAAATCAGTACAATTCTTCGTTACACAACAACTGTTCTATATATATGTGGGTGTCTCGCTCCGATTTATAGGAGGGAGATGAGGTTCTTTTAATATTATATACCCGGCGTGAGATTAAGAAACAACGGTTCAAATGTTGGTCCGACCAGTTTATTATAATCCTAATCTGGGAGACGGGGAAGGGAAGGAGGGCGATAGAAAAGAGAGGAAAGAAGCAAGAATTGCGTAAAGCGGGGATAGTCACCACCAGGATCCAGCAGCGATCCCGTTGCACGACGTTTCGATGGTCCGAGGTAGAAGCAGCAGGGGGGGAGAGAGAAGCAGCGTGGCCGGCCTCGGGCAGCAAGCAGGTGGCAGAAGGAAGTCGCGGAGCCGATCCACGAGGAAGCAGCAGGACTCAGGTAGCAGGCCCAGGGGAGTCCGCCAGCACGCAGGAATTCCGTGGTGAGGGATTTGATGGCAGACACCTACCCTCATGGTTTTCGGTTCCTCCTTTTATCCTCCTTTTTCTCCTGCCTACGTGACATCCCTGGGCGCTTGAGCAAGAGTCATGTGGTATCCCCCGAGATGGCCATCATCCTGAGATAAGTCCGCACAAAAGACCGCTTCACAGCTATTTAGCTGCAGCTTATCTTCCTCTCCTTGCCCCTGGCCTTGTCCATCAAAGTTCTCCAGACAAAGGATTTCACAACCTTTGCCCAGGACTGGCCTGGACTTGTTCATCTATGTCCTTCAGACAAAGGATTTCACCACCTTTGCCCAGGACTTGCCTGGACTTGTATAAGTCCATCTGTGTCCCCAGCAAGCTTTGAGACACTATGTTAGCAGAATAATATCTTACAGTGGGCTCCAAATATCTCTATATTATTGCCTCTTGCTTCTGTGAATCTCCAATCTGTAACATGCCAAACCTTAACTATTCAAAAGGTAGTTTGGAAAATAGTCTCTGAAAACAGTATTAGCGTTGTTGAAAAGAGACTGCTATTCTACTTATTTATATATTTAATTGTCTTAATGTATAGTAATGACATTTTTTGACTATCAGACAAAAGATACAAAGTTTCATTGCTTTCATCAGTTAGAAGAAGGATTCCTTAAGTACTCAAGTTGTCAAAATATGTTAAATTCTATCCTTTCAAATGATTCAGAGTAAGATTTTCTTCAATGGAAAAAGAAATGATACAGAAAGGAAGCAGCTCTACACAAAGAATGACTTAGTTGTTGATGCCAGAAATGGCCATACAATTTGAAATTAAAAGGGAAATTGATGGACGAGAAGTATTTGTGTGAAAATTTCCATTATAAATGTTCTCATTTTTCATCTTCCTTATATTTTTCACAAAGGCTGACACAGTCATAACCCTCAGCAATTCTAACTGTAAGAGAGCAAGGGAACAGATTTCTCTCCGAAGTGAAATAAATACCAGTGACATTTCCATTATTTGAAGCACAAGTATACTTCCACAGATTTCTTTTATTTTCCCTCCAAACTCCTTTATTATCCCCTTGAATTCCATGAACTATTACCCAGTCGTATTGTCAGCAGATGTCATCTTTTACTTGAGGCCATTTCACAGTATTTGGAATTCCTGAGAAATTTCCCTGAAAAGGTAAATTCTCACTTGCCCTTTGAAAAGAATGTCTACTTAAAGAGGAATCTATAGACTGTGTCAAAAGGCATGCAACATATGCAGCAATTACAAGCCAGATTCTTACAGAAGATTCGCAGGAAATGAAGAAGAAATGCACCTTGCTAAAAAGGATTTACCAGGATCTCCCAGTTAAGCCATTTGTAATTCTTTGGACTCAGTGCATTACTGCCTCCAACAGTATAAAGCTCATGCATGATCCAGTAGTTAAAGTCTATGCAAGACCTATTAGTAGCTGCTTGTAATATTATTGACACGACATATACTTGAGAATCAAAGGTTTTGTTTTGTAATTGTTATTTTTATTACTACTTAGGCTTAAATTCTGAGATGTTTCCTAAAGTTAGTGAACTATTCAAGCTTTTTTCTATCAAAATATTGCCAGAAAAGTGGAACTGATCCTGATAACCCAATAATTCTCTTTCTCATTTATGCCTCGGTATATCCAAGTTTGATCTTCTCATGTATTTGGTAGAACTTGAACTTTTATTTTTCCAAATGTCCGAGAGTTCTGTTATTAAGTATGGGCATGATATAGCTCATATCAGAACTGGCTAAGGTTGATTGTTTAATCAGCGTGAAAATGAAGACTGGTATGATTTTTCGTGCTGCACAAAAGCTTCTGGTTAAAGCCAGTCTCTGGGAGGCAATACTCTCAGGAATTTAATTTCAGCACCAATTAAAAAAAAAAAAAAAAGTTAGTTACAGATGTATGGGAACAATATTTTACATATTGAAGATAAGATCCTTTTTTGCAGTTTGATCAAGACAGTTCCTGGTATTAAGAATGTTAGTATTACTGCCAAGGGAATCTGTTTCCCACCACTATTCTGTCCCCAGTAATTCTTGCCAATAATCTCCCACCTAGTGGTTAAAGTAGATTCTTCCCAACTCTTTCCCAAGTCAGTTTTATTTATCTATTTCATGACTGCTCCCTCTGAACTGGATGTCTTTGGAAGAGCAACATAATCTTGTCAAAGAGCTCATATCTCATGATAAAAGAGATAAAACCATAAATCTGAAAACCTTGTCATTGGAGGGCATTGTTTCAGACTAATTGCTCCCCTTACCCCAACCTCCTCCCTCCACCAAAAAAATAAAATAAAATAAAATAAAATAAAATAAAATCAGCTCCTTCAGCTCCTCAGGCACCAGTAAATACAAGCACCTAGTGGAGGTTCATACTTTACAGATAACATACTATTCAAATAAAAATTAAGGCATCGTATTCCTGGTTTCAGCATAGTTTGTTAGTCAGATGCTGACAAACCATACTGGGGTGTTTTCTGTGCAACAGTGAGGAGACAGAGACAAAAATATATCTCATTCAAAGAGCCAGTAGTTGAATGCAGAAAAATTGCTCTTTATGACACAGGTATGTGTCACATCACTGTTACGTCAAAGGAATGTGTAAAGACATGGAAAAAATACTAGGGCTTAGAAACCATTGACCAACTTATGCTTTTTTTTTCCTTCTGTTCTTTTTCTGTCACAGGAAAATACAAAACTCTTAAGATGGCACAGTAAAAAAAAAATTATATAAACCACTTTGCATAAAATGAAATTCAGATCTGTCTGAGACTCAAGATCATGTAGGGAAGAAAGCAACAGCAGCTGTCAGAGTCCTTCTATGCCAAAATGCATGTTGAGCTGGGAGAATAAAAGGATGCTGAAAAAGAAAATGAGCAGTACAAATCTAAAACCAGAACTGTACTCTACGAAATTCTATTTTGAACTGAGGGACAGATTAGGCAGCGATAAAAGCATAGAAATATCAACAACTGGAAATTGGAATTGAAGAAAAAAATAGCAGCATTTGGGGGCAGTGTGTTTGAAGTTATAGCAAACACAACTGGACTCGAGTGGAGAGGGAGCAAAAACTGCAGAACTGAAGAAGTATTATTCCTTTGGGAAATATAAAAGACCACAAGGAGGAAAATTCCTGAATGCTAATTCCATTGAAATATTGGAAGGAGGAGAAGGAAAAGAGCATGAAATAGCAGGAAACCACTGTGAGGAAATACAGTAGGATTTGTGGTTGCTCCCTCCCTCTCCCTCTCCCCCTCTCTCTCCCTGTCGTTCTCCCCCGCTTCTTCCCCGTCCTTCTCCCCCTCTTCCTCCATCCTTCTCCCCTCCCCCTCCCTGTCCCTCTTCCCCTCCCCGTCCCTCTTCCCATACCCTTCCCTTCCCTTCCTTTCCCCTCCCTTGCCTTGCCTTTTCTTAAGATTTAGCAGGATTTGAAGCTTTTCTGGGATGAATGAGCAAAAGTCATAAGCACTGGGATTAATTTCATTTAATCTCATCTATTTTCCTCTTGAGGCAAAAAGCAAAGACAAATAAGAACATGAGGTGTCATGCACCTCATCTTCTAGTACTTCTCTAAAATAAATCAGATTACTAGTAGCTTAAAAGTTCTTCTTTCTCTTCATTAACTAAAAGAAGAGTCTAAAGTGACTAGCTCAGATGAAGGTATCTAGGTTATAGATGTCTACAGATCATTTCAGAGAGTGGCTAAAATTCTACATGGAAGCTTCAGGGGGAAAAAAAAAGCAATACTCACAACAGAGACACCACAAACTATCAGACTGAACAGTTCATACAATCCCTCTCACTATCCCATTTTCTTACATGTAGACTCAAACATCTCCACCGGTTTATCAGATAAACTTTGATATCAGAAATATGAGTAGAAATCAGGAGCTAAAAAAAGTAAACAAGAGTGATAAACACACAACAGAGATGCTAAAAAGCACCTGACATCATTACCCTAGTGGAACCAACTGGGCTGTCCATAAAGTCTGTAGAACACAAGACTTCTCATTAAAAACACAAAAGTGTTAGAAAAGCCAAGACTAACACCATTTTCTCTAGAGGTGAAGGTCATTTGAAATGTAACTGTGAAGGATAGAACAAGACAGCAGAGCAAAATTAAGAACAGCGTAGGCTTAGGAAAAAAAGACCCAGTGGAAACCAGATGCCACAAACAATCAACTTTTGGGAGTATTCTCCACTTCTTTGATTCAACATGAACATACTTAACTAATGATAATTATTGTCTCCTTTTCCTTTCAGACTCTTATTACAAGCTCTAAAACTAGCTTTATTCAGGGTTATAGACTGTTATCTCTAGAAAACTGTGGTATAATACATGACGTAGCTATGCTCAACAAAACACACTGTAGGGTTAAGGAATCAAAAACTAAGCAGTTAAATGTGGAATATGAGGCAGAGATGGTTATACAGGTAACCTGGCAAATTGTAAGTCATAGTTTAATTTGAAGTATTCTAAAATAAAGACTTTTCGATTCTCAATCTCTGAGAACTCAGGGTATTTTATTTGTATTCTCTAACAAATAAAATAACTGTAGAGACAGGAGATATATCTATATCAAAAAATGTACACTTGTATCGCAATCTCAGTGGATATTCCATCTCACAATGGAAGAGATTTACAGCAACAGAACAAATTTTTACATTTAAACTTAAAGTAATCCATATTTCAGAGAACTAAATATCAACAGAGCATCAATACAGTGAAAAGAAACAAGTGCTTCTATTATCTGAGGGAAAGACCAATACAGAGAATGCAGATACAGTTATACGCAACCCAGCTGAATCAGAATGAAATGTTTAACAAACCAGAAATTTGAGTACTGAAGAGTGACATGAGGATTCCAGATGAAACTACCAAGTAAAAATTAATTGGTGTCACGAATAATGCTTTGCAGAGCAATCAAACCACTGAGTAAAAATACTGAGAACAGTAAAAAACTGAGTGAAGGTTAACTATTTTCTGTTGTCACACATAATTGTGACAACAAGGACCTGTAACCTATGCATACATTCTCTTCAGTGGGCATCCTAACCATAAAATACTGTGGTCATTAATTCTGTCTGGTATAATAAGTGTTTTATGAAGCCTTAGAAAAGCTTTAGCTGGAAGGACTCAAAAAAGTTATATCCAGAGCATATATGTAAGATGCAGGTGATACAGGTAAGAACATTTTCAGAGTTCAATCTGAATTTATTTATTCACAGTCAATAATAATACAGCTGGACACATCATTTTAGGCCATGATGTTAAACCTGAAATTGAATTTTTGGCTTCCTGAATAGAGCAAGTTCTACAGGTAAAAATAAAGAAACACCATTTCAGATCTCTGGAGAGATTCAGTGCAAGTTGAGTGTGTAGCTGCTATGGATTTTATCTTTTCTAAGCATATCTGAAGTTTATAGCAAAGGCTTTCAGTGAGGCTTTTGACACTGTGCCCCATAAAATCCTCATAGGTAAGTGTGGGATAGATGAGTGGGCACTGAGGTTCATTGAGAACTGACTGAGAGCTCAGAAAACTGTGATTTATGACAGAGAGATTAATTGGAGGCCTTCTAGCTTTTGGCGTTCCCCAAAGGTTGATATTAGATCCAGACTTATTTAACATTGTCATCACTGACCTGGATGAAGGGATAGGGTGCACCCGCAGCAAGTTTGGTGATTATATATAGCTAGAAGGAGTGACTCACACACCAGAAGGCTGTACTGCCATTCAGGAGATCGAGACGGGTGGGAGAGTTGGACAGAGAGGGGTCTTATGAAGTTAAACAAGAGCAAGCGTAGAGTCTTGAACCTAGATAGGCATAACTGCATGCATCAGTACAGGTTAGTGGATGACCTGCTGGAAAGGAGCCCTACAGAGAAGGACGTGGGGGTCCTGATGGAACAACGGGTATGTCATGAGCCAGCAGTGTGCCCTTGGGTCTAAGAAGACCAGTGGTATCCTGGGGTGCATCAAAGAGCATGGCTGGCAGGTCAAGGGTGGTAATCCTCCCTCTCTGCTCTGTCCTGATCAGGCCATATCTGGGGCACTGTGTCCAGTTCTGGGCTTTCAGGTTTCAAGAAAGATGTGGAACTATGGGAGAGTCCAGTGAAGGGCCACAGAGATGGCTGGGGGCCTAGAGCATCTACCATACTGTTCAGCCTGGAAAAGAGAAGACTGTGGGAGGACCTTATCAATGCTTACAAATATCTAAAGGGCTGGTATCAAGTGGATGGTGCCAGACTCTTTTTGGCAGTGTCCAAGGGCAGTGGACACAAGTTGGAACATAAAAAGTTGAAATGAAAAAAGGAAAATGAAGATGAGGAAGAACTTCTTTACTTTGAAAGTGACAGAGCACTGGAACAGGTTACCCATTAAGGCTGTCCGCTTCTCTGGAGATATTCAACACCTATCTTTGCACTTTCCTATGCAGCCTAATCTAGAAAACCTGCTTTAGCAGGGAGGTTGGACTGGATGTTCTACAGAGGTTCCTTTCAACTCCTACAATTCTGTGATTCTGTGGAAGAAGAGAGGACAATAAAGGCTGGTATCTCATCAATTCAGGAAAAAATGAGCAATGTATTCCTGTTCAGTGGTAACAATTCAAGAGATATCTCAACCGGGGATGAGAAAAGCTGCCTAAGTTGCATCAGCGTACTTTGAGATGTCTCTTGTAACACTGTTTAAGGGCATCCCACTGACACAGATTGCTGAAAGCTGGACAGTGTGCATGGAAAAGAGACTTCCTCATATGTTTGCAGTTATTCATTATTATTCTCCAGGTTTATGTTGTTGGCCACTGGCGGAGGTAAGATGCTGAACTTACACAAACCTTTCATGTGACTTTGGACAGATGCGTTAGTATCTATATTTTTACGTTCATTTCTACGTATTATTCTTTAAAGGAAAGAAGTTTCAACTATTTATCCTAAGAAGAGAATATCAGAATATTAACTTTCCTTCATAAATTGGACTACAAATTTCTTTCATTTAGTGCTTTTCACATTTCTTTTCACTAGAGGACATTTGAAGGTAGAAAGGAAGAAAGCATTACGGAGGACCTAAGACAGAAATGCATAATGAAAAGTGAGGAAACAGTATACATCTAAAATGTCCTTGACGGGTACACCTCTGCACCTCTGAACTGCCTCTTAATAGTGTTACAAGCAATTGGTAGATTGCTGAAGGAAAAGCGATTTGTGAGATGAAGTAGAATCCACTGAATCTTAATTTTAAGTATTATAATCAAATAAATGCCTTATTTTTACCACTACCAGAAGTAATCAGATAAAAGAATGATATTTTCCTAAGAGGGAAAATCATTGTAGATTAGATATCTTTGTACTCTAGTTTTAAAAGCTGCTCATAGCTGAATAGATATTAAGTACTCTTTCATTATGCGAGGTAGGATGTGTATTTCAGCTTTAATAGCAACTAACTCATTTAGCTGGAGGGTAACGTATGGCTAATCAAAGGTCACAGAAGTCTTGATTGATGTTGAATGGGACTTGATAGATTTCCAGTGTAGCACACAATTCATAGGGATTTTCTTTTCTTTTTTCTTTTTTTTTTCTGGTTTTTTTTTTTTTCACAACCATTATTCATCTTTGATTGACACAACGCTACCTTTGAAACCAATTAATTCAAATTCTTAAGGACTCTGCAAAACCAGACAACTTTTAAAGTTTTATCCAAGGGAGGAGTTGTTTATCCAACAAGAAAATTCCTATCTTGGGCAAACTGCTCAAGTCCAATGGCAATATATTTCATAAACAGCAGCACCAGGATTCAGGGATCTGGCCAGATAACAAATTTTAGGTTGCGTAGTTTTAGTTTAAAATGACAGAGGCCACAGAGTCTAAGCACAGCTCAAGGGAAAGAGAAGCATATATTTTTGCATTCATAAGAGGAAAATAATAGGAAACATAAGAAGTAGCAAGGAAGGTATAGAAATATTTATTTGTATGTTTAAGTAAAGTATACTTTAAATGTACAGTCTTCTCACAGATGCAAAAATCCCTCCAGTGATACAGTAAATGGAAAGCAACATGTCGAAATGCCAGCCCTTCTTTTTGAAAGACATCTAATTACGTCATAAAAATGGATTCATATAGTATATCTCATTACCTTTTTCAGATATTTGTGCAAACTCTCTGATAGGTGTAACTCTTGAATATTGTGCATATAAAATGATCATCCTCCCCTGCTGAAATGCTGAATGCAAGTAAGTGGACGTGTGAAGGCACGCAGGTTATTTTACAATCTTAAAATATTGCCCAGAACAAAAATATCCTTTTCTAATAGTACTTGCAATAGTTATCTGTAATTTGCTGCTACAAATTATTACTCTTTTGAGCACGCCTCTTACATACCCACATGTGCACACACACATATGTGGAAGCTCTTTTATAATGCACCTTGATAGACACTCTAATACAGTGTACCACTGTGCAAATAATTACGGATTTAAGATAACGTCAAGAGGAAATGTGGAATTCATTGATTAGGAAACAAAACAAGAGAAAACATCATACAATTAGAAAATAATTAAAATTCTAATTAACCTATTGCTGACAAGGATTTTGTCCATAAGCCTCTGGAAAAAGGGGGTACTATTTGAAAAGTAAAAAATCTTTGCAATGTGGCTGCAAAGGAAGTTTAAAAGTTTATATATCAATGAGTAATGATTACAAAAACTATGCAACTGCAGGGTACAATACGTCCATACCTTGAAAAGTCTGAGGACAGCAGCTGTCTTAAAAGCCTATTTAAATCCCTTAATCTTCCCTCTGTCAAGCAGTTAGAATTATTTCCCAAAACAAGAGTTACAGGAGTGGGGTTACAGTTCCTGTGAAGGAGATCACCGCTGTATGGACCACCTCTATTTAGATCTTCTCTATTCAGATTGTGTCTATTCAGAGAAGTAGTGCTATGTCTTTGACTCAACTTTTAGCATTAGGATTCTGCAGCACTAGGTTTGACAACATACTGAGATAAAAACAAAAAACAAATCTGCACGCTTCAAAGATACTGATCACAACCTTTACAGCCAGGTAGCAAAGGCAAGATCATAGAATCATAGAATCACAAGGTTGGAAAGAACCTACAAGATCATCAGGTCCAACGTCCTCCCATTACCACTGCTACCACAAACACCAAACCATATCTCGTAGCTCCTCATCCAGATACCTCTTGAACACTTCCAGGAACTACGACTCCACCACCTCCCTGGGCAGGCCCATTCCAGTGCCTGACCACTCTCTGAGAGAAAAAGATTTTCCTTATGTCTAATCTAAATTTCCTCTTGTGCAACTTGTGGCCATTTCATCGAATCCTGTTGATTGCCGGGAGAAGAGGCCAAACCCCTCCTCATCATAACCTCTCTTCAGGAAGTTGTAGAGTGCAGTAAGTTCTCCCCTGAGTCTCTTCTCCAGACTAGCCAATCCCAGCTCCCTCAGCCGCTCCTCATAAGACTTGTGTTCCAGACCCTTCATCAGTGATTGAGAAAATCAGCTGATCTTTCCATTCCATTTTGACAACTCTTTTTAACTTTTATTTTTTAGTGAGTTAAGAATGGGTAAAATATTTCATCTTTTAGAGGTTAAAATTTCCAGCTTTGAAACTACTGAGGCAAGACCTTAAGTGGAAGGGATTATGAAGAATTATCCTTTAAATTAATTGTTTTTTAATTCTTCCCAGCATCCTTCCTTGACTTTCTCCTTTTTATGCCTTTTTTTTTTTTTTTTTTTTTTTTCTATTATACTCCTATTCAGTGTACATTCCCTCAAATGCTGAAATTCCTGTCTGGTTTGTAGGATACCCAGAACAGTGGATATTGATTGCAGTGAGCCACCCTGAGTATTTTAGTAGAACCACCAACAGTATTATAGCCAGCTTGGAACACTGGGAAGCATGGAGTGTCAGGGACAGTCTCTGAACAGAAGTTTTCTTCTTTCTTTTCCCTTTCCTTTCTTCACTGTCTTTTTCATTTCATTTTCCTCTGTCTTCTCATTGCTGATTAAGTAGAAACGCTTTTTCAGAAAAAAAGAACATTTCCTCCCTTAAGTATTTGTGCTGGTAGTTAATGCGTATTAAAGTCAAATTATCTTCAAATAGTTTCCCCTTCCCTAATATATTAGAAAGCTGTTCTAAAACAATTTGTGGGCTGGTTTGCAAAGGGCAAAGTCTCACTCAGGACTCTTTTATTCCTGATTAGCCTGACCACATGTTCAATAAAGTGCAATTATAGTTCTGCTCAACAGTGAGAGTGTGGGAACTCAAGGGAGGAAGTCATGACTCAATTTTTTTCTCTCAAGTATTTTTCCACTGCAGTAATCAACAGTATTCAGGTTAACCTAAAAAAAAAAAAAAGAAAAGAAATCTGCTGCATTCTAGCTTTGTTCAGATCTTTACTTTTCACTGCTCTCCCTTTGTGTTTATTTATTGATGGTTTTGTTTTGTTTTTGCACTTCTGATGTATTTTTGTTGAGATGCTTTTTGCTATAAGCTCAAGGCTGCAAGTGGAGAGGAAATGTTTTTTTGCACAACTGTATCGCTGTATTCATCCTTTCTAGTGGTACTTCTTCAGAGTTAAATTGATTAAGTTCACAGAGATATAGTCAATTCCAAACACAGCAGGATCAGAATTCCTAGAAAAATGTGTTGTCCTACTTGTCCTCTGCTGTGTACTCCAGTGGAGTTAAAATAATAAGAATGTGCAAAAATTAGTCTACTGTCAATCAATTTGTGTGCTCTTTAAGCAGCAGTAAACAATTCTTACTGTTACATTGATCTATTTCACCGTGTTGATGGGAAAATAAGAAAAAAATCTGTAAAATGGAAAGTTATTAGTCATTTAGCATGTATACCTTGATTTTCAGTAATTTATGGAGGACCATTATAAGCAATAACTAATAAACTAAAATCGTTATCTGAAGTACCACCTGCTGAGGGTGCTAATTATGTAAGAATAGCATCCCAAATATGGTAGGACTGTAACCAGTAACCTTGCAGATAGAGTGGGAAGTAGTCCTTCACACAGAAATTACGTAAAAAAAAAAAAATAGACTGTTTAGAGTTGTATGTGATGATTAGGATCACAATAAAATTACAGCCTTATTCAGACAGGAGCCATTTTAGTTACCACCCAAGGATAGTTATGCTAAATGTGTACTTGAGATGTCTGAGACAGGAAAGCCACATAACAGAGCAGGCTAGGTACCCAGGTAGAGCTTACAGGAGCTGCTGGTTCCTTAGCTCAGAGCCTGCCTACACTGAGTTCACCTGTACTCAGCAAGTTACTTGAACAGTATATACAAATCTCGTAAAGCAGTTATGCTGGTACTCTCTACTGTACAGTTCTGGTGGCAGATGCAAATGAAACCTGCTAGTCTGTGATAGCCAGCCTTGTTATTGCCAGTGACATGCAGACTTGCAAGCTTAGAGGCAAGATTCTGGCAAGGTATAATCCAAGCCAAATTCTGTTGAGGGCAGCAAAATGCTAATGATAGCAACAATTGGTCCCATAATCTGTTTTACCTACAACAGCCTCCTGGAAAGCAGAGCTAGTTGATGATCATGCCAGGGGAAAAGAAGTAGTACATGGCACACAGGCATCTACAGCTGAAAGGTTTCTTTTGTAACCCTTCCCCCTTGAGTAAGTTTGTGCAGGATCCTTGAGAAATACATAGATATACAGCGAAAGCTGGGTATACACTGCTTAGAAGAACAAAGCAATTACTTATGACATTATCATTTATGAGCACTACATCAAATAGAGCTGGGATTAAGCAGTTGCTCTTTAGACTCAGCATTATTAGGCTCATTATTATGGCCTGGAGGCCAGAGAGAGTTCTGTGAGGAGATGTAACTGGCCCTTCCTTGCCATTCCTTGGAGTCAACCCTTACTGTTGCTCAGTTGTGATCTTCTAACGCCTTGCTTTTTCTTCTTGTAATATTTTCTATGTTTGTTTGTTTTTTTCTCGAATCCTCGATCTGTGATCTACCCCATTTCATCAATTCTACCTCCAGTTTTGTTTTTTTATCCCTTGCAGCTATGCAATATGAAATATGAAAGATACCATTTCACAGTTCTTTTATGCTACTTCACATTTTCTCCTCTGCTTCAGCTCAGATTATGTATTTGGGCATAGTACACCTGGGCTGAACTATGGGCAGCGAAGGGTATTATAGAAGGGACTATAGAGGGATAGAGAGTGGGTTACAGTTAACCTGTTGTGCTGCATCAGACCTAGGTTTTAGACCAGAGACATTGAACCCCCTATATTTTTCCTGAAGCAGAAGCCATCACACCTCTCTTTCTCATCCATAACTTCTCTTCCATCCCAATGGCAACACTGGTTCCACGTAACAGACAGCAAAACTAAATTTTATCACTAATGCTAAAAAGCCATGAACTATTGTGCTTGGAGTTTACCCTGACTGCAAGAGCTGCAGTCATTAGCAAGACAATATGGTCAATACTTCCTATGACAGCATGCAGGAAGTTTTGAGAAGACTTGATGTTTGAGGTCCAAGACTATACATAGATGGTATTAAATTGTTTGTTTGTTCTTGTTCTTTTATCTGTGAAACCCGCCTTCTGCAAGGAGCCCTTCCATTGAAGATTTTCCCGCTGAGCATAATTGTATGCAGATAAAAAGTAGTTCAAATGCTGTTTCCTTTTCCTGGGGAACCATCTGCCTGTATGAAGAAAGCAGCATTCCCCTCACCGAACAGGAAGAAAAACACGGAAAGACCTCAGTATGCCCAGAGTCAGCCTCTGAGCTTTGGTGTAGAACAGGAGTCAAATTCTCTAGCCGCTAGGTTTAAATGTGCAAAATGATGTTATGCATAATTTTTGTTGTGTGAATTAAACATAAATATAATCACATCTTTTGCTTTAAGGTATAAATTTGTTATTGAAAGAATGAAGGAAAAGTTCTTCATCTCAGTCTATGCATTGCATAATACTGCTGGCTAAATACAATTAATGAAGACACTGATGCACCAGATGATACTTGCTTTAGGAGACAGAGAATAAAACAATAATCTACTACTGTTTGCCTAAAATTAATTCTTTTATTTTTTTTTCTTTTATGACAGGTGGCTTTAGGACCATTTTCTTAGCTGATTGCTTATCTAAGAAGGTCAAAAATGTCAAAGTACCTTAATCAACCTAGCATTTTGGGCTTTGCTTTACAATCACTGAAGCTGATGGAAAGTTTGACAGTTACTTCAATGCCAGTAGAATAAGATTTTTAATGGGAAACATGTAAATCTTGATAAGAAAATTCCAATGTTTAACATGCAATTCACTGAAAAGTCTCCTGAGTTTTAGAAATAATCTGATCAAGAAAAAGAGATACCCAAAGTCATAACGCTTATGTAACAAATTCCTACTTCATTTGTTTACTCAAAAAATTAATTTGGTGCAAAAGTAGTTGTCAGTATTACTGAGTTTGAGTATTTATTGTAACATCTCACCTAATCATTAAAAATATCAGTCAAACATAACACATCTTACTAGTTTAAGGGTGATGTTAAGCAAATTCACCTAAAGCTTCTTTGTATTTTGCCTTGTTAATGTAATTTTGAAAAAAAAAAAAGGTTTAAATATTGTGTAGGGGGGAGGTAGACTTGACAAAGTACAATGGAAACAAAAGTTATGCTGCTAGAAATAAATAGATCATAGAATGTTAAAATCAAGGATATGGAAAGAACTAGTAACAGAACTGTTTTACTGCTGGGAGTTTTCAGTGAGGTATTACTGAGTTCCCAGACCTTTTCTTCTTGGCCAATAGAGCTGCAGTGCCTCACCTTCTGGGAGGACTTTTTCTCAAAGTTCTCTCCAGTTTGCATTTTGTACATTCTACTGGTTTTGGAACGATCTTTTTTTCTAAAATCACTGTTCCCATTTCACTGAGCCAAATATAGCAATGTCAGAAGGATTTCAGACAAAAACACATGAAGTAGAAAACTTCAGTTTAAATGCACTTTGAAGCACTTTTAGAATTTGTTGTGGGGCAGACATAACCAATTTTCAACATCAATAACTTAAAAATTGTATATGTGCATGGTTAATATTGTCCAAATAAAAAATAGTTGAACCAAGCTCTAAGAGTTTTTATGCTCGAGCAGCTCAAATGTCAGTGGTATAAAAAGCATATTCAGCATTTTGGAAAGAAATCCATCCTTCTCATCCCCATCATCAACTCCCCTATCTTGTTCTACCATGGGAAGCAGGGGTGCTATAAATCTCTCAGAGACCAACCTGTAGCTAGAAATATTTTCAGAATTATTGTAGCACAGTTGTTGAGAGGCATTTTAGTAGAGCAAAAGTAGACTTCATGAATGACCCATGGGCTTTTTTTTTTTTTTTTTTTCAGTCTTGCAAAGGAAAGGCCAGGGGCAACACTGACACCTTTTGATAAGAGCTGGATACATCCATTCCCTTGCTGTTGCTGTTATGCTTCTTTTTCCATTTTTATTCTAATCGTTTCAGGCATCTCGTCCAGTTTTTTAAAGAACTGCATGTTTTCAGTATTCATTTTGATGCAAGTTTCAGCAAAAAAGAGGTGGCAGAGAAGGAAAATGGGGATGAGGGCTCGTAAAGTCATCCACTGGTAGAATCTGCAAATGTACTGTTTTGATGGTGAGGACCTTCTATTTTGAGAAGCTTAGTTTCAAAATAAAGCCAACTGTAGATATTAGATACTGTAAATCATCAATCACTGCAGACAAAGACCCTACAGAAATAGGCTTAGACTTATTTTTTTCTTGAAGATTCATTTGTAAATGTATGCAGCTTTAACTGCAGAGGGAGAGGTAACAAGTGGTTAAAGAAATAGCTTAAAAACATGCAGACTTGGGCTAAGGCAAGAAAATGTTACTTGAATGAGATGAATTGAATCACGTTGCTTGCAGAATGAAAACTTGAAATAGAAGATCTGCCTGTTCAAGAATCTTAAAAACAAAGCTGATTTTTTCTAAAGGTAGTGTAATGGGATTCTATTACCTTCATAATATCTTGTTGAAATACAGTGCACTTCCGTTCATATTACCATAGTCTCAAAATCCATTTACTGCTCATGATAACATTTTGAGTCTTCTGTTTGTGTTTTTGCTCAGCCCAAGCACTGATCTGTGATCAGTGCATGATGAGAATAGATATGATAAGATATAGGACCAAGTAACATGTAGTACATTAAGAGTAAATAGGACTTGATATGCTCGGATAAATATCCTCCCCATGGTCTCCCTTCACACAGATCAAACTGCATATAGCATTTGCATTCCTGACAGGATATTTTCCTTCAAAAGCTGCCCCTCTCTGAAGCTGGTAGACAGGGGACATTTTAAGACATGCTGGACTTCTCTCAGCCCACACTCTAGGTATATTTTCCAAAGGAAAGCACAGGAAGGAATGGTACATGCCTGGGTTTCATTCTGACATTGTATCAGGGCTCAGCTGCAGTGTATATCTGTATCTGGCAGCTGCAAGATGCTACTTTCAATCTCATACAAGAATAGAAGAACCTTATTTCTAGGATGAGGTAGTGCAATTATTTTTCTCTACTGATAGTATAGGGCTTAGTAGCCCTAGAGAACCAGAGTTCTGAATAACAGGAGATACTTATCACTTTATTCAGCTAAATTGACATAGTAGACGCTGAATTGAAAGAGTCTTAACTGAAAGGGGTTTTTAGGAGTGCCTATCTTTAATAACCCAGATGTAGAATTTGTTAGTCTATTGACATCTTGCAGCTAGAATTTACTGGATCAGCAAATTTCTGATCCATCCTTAACCTGCTTACAAAAAATAAAACTTCATCAAATGCTATTAATTACAGAGAAATTATTATTAATTTGTGTTGCCGCTATACAAGTATACAGGTATAAATTTACCAAACCTTTGCCTGACTATTAAAGTCTTTGAAAAAAAAAAAAATTGGGGGGGGAAATTTCTAGAAGGACTTTTCTTGTAGAGTCACAGAACAAAATAATTGTTTAAAAAACACACAAAATACTTATTGAAATAAAAACGTTTATAAACTATGGAGATAATTAAATCATAAACGCCTTATTTTGCCTTTAGTATTTAAGAAGTGCGAGAAATTAATAGTCTCAGTGTATTTAAAGATATAAATGAAATAATTATTCAAATCAGTTACCATTCCACATCAATTGGGAACTCTTTGCAAGTATGAGAAAAGTAGGTATTTTACAAATTATTTTGGGGATTTGTAACACACTAGAAACAAGTTTTGAAATCAGAGATGTATTTTCCATCCACAAGTCCTTCTGCATTCATACAATCATAAATCATAAAATAGTTAGTTTGGAAGTCACATTAAAGACCACTTAGTTCCAACCCCCCTGCCATAGACAGGACTTCAGCCCACCAGCTCAGGTTGCCCAGGGCCCCATCCAGGCTGGTCTTGAACACCTCCAGGGATGGGGCACCCACAGCTTCTCTTGGCAGCTTGCACCAGTGCCTCACCACCCTCCTGGTAAAAAATTTTCCCCTAAAATCTAACTTAATTTCTTCTCTTTTTCTTCAAAATCTTTTTCCCTTGTCCAGTCACTATAAGATCATGTAAAGTCAGCCACTCTCCTACTTATAAGTTCCTTTTAAGTACTGGAAGGACACAATGAGATCTCCCCAGAGCCTTCCTTTCTCTACACTGAACAAGCCCAGCTCCCTCAGCCATTATTAGTAGAAGAGAAGCTTCAACTCTATGATCACTTTTGTGGCCCACCTCTAGAGACCCTCCAGCAGCTCCACATCATTACTGTGCTGGGAGCCCCAGGCCTGGATGCATTACTCTAGATGGGGCCTCACAACGGTAGAGTAGAAGGTGGACAATCACCTTCCTCTCCTTGCTGTCCACTCCTCTTTTGATGCAGCCCAGGATACTTTTGGCTTTCCAGGCTACAAGAGCACACTACTGTCTCATGTCACACTTTTCATTGGAAATTGATGTTCATTTATACTATGCAGCATTGAAATACATGTGTGTACATGTGTGTACATGAAGTACATCAAAGTCAGTAACACTCCAAAGGAAAATGTTTAGGATAGAAACAGGGCAATTTTAACATAGAGATAATGCTAGATGGAGAGCAACTAGAGGTGTTATTCCCAATAAATTATTCCCTGGAAATAGACTGGGAATTGCAAATATTTGCTTTTAGTTTTGGGTGTCATTGAAACTTTGCAGAAGTGAGACTGACCAACCATGAAATGAAACATCATTTATACCAAAGTATCACATTATCTGTAATAGTCAGTGATATATGCACTAAAGTCCTGCATATCTAGTCTTGATCCTTGAAGATCCATTTGAATTTTAACAGAGGAGGTCTCATACTTCTGCTGCTTCAGTGCTTGCCTTTTGTTACTCTGAAAAAAAAGAATGAACAGTCTTTTAGTTTCTTCTCTCTTCTTTTCCAACTCTTGACTATTATGTCAGACTTCCTCTCTCTTCCACTTTCCGCTCTCCCAAGCCTCTTTTTTCATAGAATACCATAAGCCATTCCTTAGCTTGAATACATATTCCCTAGATCACCAGAATAGACCTAAGATCCTACAAATGGTGTTGTCAGGCTTTGTTTCCCCTCTGAATCCCTGCAGGAGAGTCCTCTTCTGTTATTCAAATAAACAAACAAAAACCACAACAGTTTAAAAGTTTTTTTTTTAAAAAGCAGCACTTGATTGGCAAGGAAGAAGAATGAAATGCATTTGAATATAAAATCAAGATGTAGAAATTATTTCATTATACTGTTCCATGTTTAGCTTTATTAGGTTTTTCTTCTTCACATCAATCATCGATACAGTTATATCCCACATTAAATTTTTACTGTAGCAGTGATTTTACTCTGCTTGTGCATATAGTAACTCCAGTATTTCCTAAGACGGGAGAAGAAGCATACTTTTAAAGACTGCATGCTGAGGACTGCTCATCAATATCTTCACAGAAACACAGTACCAGCAGTAGGGTCTACATTTTGATATTATCATTTGATAATTGTCTCTACAGTAAAAAGTTCACAATGAAGTCGTCTAACAGGATAAATCTTGGGAACTTACCTATTTAGTAAGATTTTGTGGAGAAACACTTTCAAACAGGGAGCTTGATTTTTATGTAGTTTCTCTGCCTCATTTTGGCTTTCATTTTTTCCTACATAGCTTTCATATGTTATAAATCTGAATATGATAAGTTGGTTTTAACCTTTCAGGACCTACTTTTTATCATACTTTCTTGACTCTATTGGCATCAGTACAGCTGCTGTATACAGTTTCACTACCACCACTATTTATTTATATATATATATATATATATTTTTTTTTTTTCATAAATGACCTTATTTCTTCTTCTCCATGTTTTTCCACATACACTGTAGAAAATGTCTTGTTACGAATTCACTGAAAGCATGAATTCACTTGTGGATGCCCCACCCCTGGATGCATTCAAGGCCAGGCTGGTTGTGGCTCTGGGCAGCCTGGTCTAGTGGCTGGCAATTCTGCACATGGCAGGGGGGTTGAAACTAGAAGATCATTGTGGTTCTCTTCAATCCAGGCCATTCTATGATTCTATGATTCTGTGATTCTATGACTCTATGATTATCAGATATAAATAATTAAATCAATGGACCCGAAATTATGCACTTTAAAAAGTTCAGATGTTTTTTCTATTCAACAGTCAGAAAGCTACTGACTATGACTGAAAGTAGCTGCCTGCCACGTCATGTCTGGAAACTCATGAGGTAGTCTCTTATGTTAATGAAAGATGGCAAACAGAGATAATAGTTCAAAACAAAACCGACCAACAGCAACAGCAATAAAACTTCAGAAATAAACTCCAGGAAGAAAACTTAGGTTTCTTAAGTAGAACAGTATGCAGTAAATTTTTTAAGTCAGGAGAACTCTAGCAATGTGTACACAGCTTTTGGACTGGACAGGATCCTAGTGGGCCAGAACACAATGTCCTTTGCTGGAGTTAAGGTAAAATTGGAGCAATACCAGGATAGTAAAGCTAAGTCAACATTAGCAGAGAATCCACTGTGTAGTATATATCTGGGTATTTCTTATACATTACCTTTTTGAAAATGCAGTGACACTTTTACGTGACACAGAATAATTCAACATACATTACTCTGCCATCATAGACTCCCAGGTTGTCAGGACAGAGCAGTGTTCCTTCTAAGATCATATATTATTCATTCCTCTTTTAGTTATCATAAATGTTTTCACGCATTTCTGACATCGATAGGGAAAAGTTGCAATCTCAATAGAAGTATAGAACCCTGGAATCAGACTAAAACTTATGTGGCAGTTTAGATGCACGAAGCCTCATTCTAACAGATATACATTTTGTAGATGCTGGCAACCCGTTGCCTGATTAGGTTTCTCATGGTTACAACACACTGTTGTCCTATCTAGAAAGAGTTCAGAATTAGTTTCCTCTGTTTTATGATGCATCATAGTTTCTTTTAGATTTTGTTGCTGTACTTCCAATATACTTAAAGACTGATATTTATTAATTTGAACTTATTTTCCAGGTCGCCAGTTCAGTTGTCCAGTGCTGTAGTCCCAATTTACAACCAGACCACTGTTTCATTGTTTTTCAAATACTATTACTTTTATGTTTCTATTTCCGTCTCAACCTCCTGCAATGTGAAAGGAGCTTTTCTTCTGTGGTCATGTAATTTGTATCACTCAGCACGATGCTGTCACACTGAGCAAGCCCACTTCAATGTGATAAATGAAATACGTGTTTCCAGATTCTCAAATACTTAACATGATACATAGAATTAGATCATGTCAAATCAGATTAGATCAAGCTGACTCAAACCAGAGGACCACCTTTCTCCGAAGGAGGTGTAGAGGTCTTAAGTAATTAATTTGCCCAGAAACAAATCATTACTGCATTCATTCATATGAGGAGTAACATAGAAGATCTGAAGTCCAAATCAAGGAAATAGAAGCCTTGGCTTTCACTAGCACCTCTTACTGTAATCTTCTGCATCACCACCCCATTCATACAACCGTCAAAACATATATCTATCTTGAAGTTGGGGTACAGAATTCCTCCAAGACTGTCTATGCAAAAACTGGTCACTGGACAAAGGAGGAGTGGTTTCACAGTGCCTTATCATTTGAGATGTGCATGGGTGAAGCTTGCTGCCTTCTCATCTATAAACATAGGTATTTTTCAGAAGTACCCATAAGAATTCAAAGATGACTGCATCTGGGACAGAAAGGAATCATATTTAGAGTACTGGGAAAGAAAGAAAGAAAGAAAGAAAGAAAGAAAGAAATTGCCCAGATTAGCAACACTTCTGTCTCAGTATATCAAATGTGAACTGTTGAGACAGAAAAATCTGAGAACTACTGTGGAAAATCTGAAAGATTAATGTAGATGTGGAGAAGAACTCTGAAATGCAGAAATGAAAATGATAAATAAGTCTGGACTCTTCCATGTACAAAAGAGGAAGAATATCTAATGTATAAGGTTGTGTACAGAGAGTGTCTATTTTCCTCATTTAATCCATGGCAGGCATAAGTGGAGACCAAACAGCAGAGACAGTCCTCTTCTGAATTTCTTGCAAATGGATTTTTTTTTAGAAGAATTTAATAAGCTTTGCTGCAAGTAATTTCTTTCCAAGTAACTATTAAAAAATCTCTATATGTATTATGTTAAATATATAGGCCACCTCCAGATCAGCTGAAAACACCAAATTGTGCAAAAACTGCGTGCTATAAAGAGACAGTGAGTACAAGCATACAGTTTTATTTTGGCAGCAGAAGTTCTCAAGTCAAAATTATAAGTTCTGCAAAAAAATTATTTCAGTTAAAATATTAGGTTTTAGGTATTTGCAATTGGGTCTTGTCGTCTTCCTATGCCCTTAGATCCATCTCTCTCAACAGCTACACCTGTCCTAAGAAACATCCTCCTCAGCCATTACTACTTGCCTTCATGTTTATGCCTTCAAGCCCATGGAGCAATGGCACTGAACTAAAAATTTCTCCTGGCTGGGGAGGAGAATGAAGGAGTAAAGATAAGGGGAAATTTGACCACACACTTCATGGTTTAAGCCATGAATAAGGGATAAGGGAAAGCTGCCTCCAGGCAAAACTGAAATAGGAAAACTCAAAAAAACCTAGAACACAATCAGGAGGAAGCTGGTTAGAGAGGGTGTTTTAACAGCTGGTTCTGCTGAAGCAGGTTGGTAATAGATGTAAAATGGAAAAGAGTCCATGAGCACACATGAAACTAATGAAGCTGGAGGGAAAATGCTCTTATTTCTACTGTAGGGATGAGGTAATGAAATCTCATCTTCCAAGAATCAGGGATTAGACAGATGAGATCTTTAGCAAGGAAGCTGAAATGCAGTTGAATCATGAGCAGGAGTTTTGGTGGAGGTATAGCTGAGAGAATTCTGGTAGTCTTTGGGGCATGATTGGTGATACACATACATACAGAAGTAATGTGAAGGTAATGAAATCAAAGTTATGTCAGATGTCAGCTAGGTGACATTAGGAATGGATGTGATATGTGAACCAAAGATAATGGAGTTGAGGCTGAGTCTACGCTCTCATGCAAAAGGGTATACCACAAAAGTATATGGAAATTGAATCATTATGACCTTTCAGTGCGACATTATCTCATCTATTGTATTCTCATTTCTCATTATTACCAGAAAGTAGTAATTCTATTTTTCTCTAGTCTTTTGTAAATAATTACAAAGTTCTGGACTACAAATAGGATAGATTGCCTCTTCATAAAGTTTTCTTTGCCATATTTTTCCCTCCTAGTATGTCTGCGGGCCTTATTAATAGCTTTTAGCTCATTTACATTTAAATTTAAGTCACATTAGAATTCATGTATTCTATTGATATACTAATCTGTTTCTCAGTTTGTGTCAGTTTGGGCACTTGTTACATCCATGAATATTTTGTGTTCAAATTAAAACTATTTAAACATGACAATATTTTATGACATGTTTAACAAATTAATTGCAAAAGGTTAGAAATTTCATTGTGAACTGTTAAATGAATTTATCAATATCATTTTTGAAGTAGTTTTTTATAATCCACACTTCTTGTGCGTATATATATAGAAAAGGTAGTTAGAAAAATAAAGACAAAATCTGAAGCCAAGCTTCATTTACTGCAACAGCATCACGTGGTCTGTATTTCTGCAGTATCAGATGGATGAAAGAAGCTCAGTCAGTTTTTGTCCATTACTGGCTGTGTGCTATTCTAGCATGAGTAGAGTCAGCTGAAGAAACAAATGTGCTTTCACATTCCCTGGATTTAGATTGCAGGGAATCCTTCTCGGTTCCTGGCTACTGCAGCAGTAGAACTTGTGGTGTTCTAGTCAGACAAGGAATGGTCTGACTTAAACTGGTCACTTCAAATCTATGGTTGCTCTATGTTTTCTTCATGTGCTGCAGAACACAGTTAAATGGCTATGTTGCAGAAGGGTAATTTGCTCATACCTCCATGAAAAGAAGTGTTAAAGAGAATATTTAAGCAAGGAAAGCATTTTCCACTTTTTTGTCTTTATTTTTCTGTTTTTCCAACTCTACAGTGGTTGACCTTCCTTTGTTTTGAACAATATCTCTACTTTTCAGACTGGATCTCTCCTTGCTGTGTAGTACCTGACGTTCCTGGTGAGTTCTCTGTCCAGGATAGCCTGGAATCAATAGCTTTTCATTCCCCTTATTACATTTATTTCCATTATTCCAACAGGCAAATTGTTCAGTTTCTTTGGCCCTTGTTCCTTCTCTTCTATTCCAGCTTCAAGTCATTCAGCCCCTCATAACCAAAAGATGATCAAAGCTTAGGGCTCTGATGGACCCTAAGCATTTAAAAGACAAAAGTTACATAGCAAAGTGAAATTTTGGACTATCGAATAGGAAAAGAGGGAAATGGTGTTCAGAATAAAATAATAATTATTAACAAATATTTTTAAAAATCTTATGATTAACCTCAAACAGATCAGACTGTTCCTTACAAAGTGATTAAGTGTATTTGTGTACAAGTAGACAGATTATTTTATCAGATTCTGTGAGTGGTTTTTCATATACAGCTGCATCAGGAGAAAGTACAACAGAGCCTATAGAATCAGCCCTAGGTGGAGAGGAGGTTTACTTTCAGATTTGTTTCTGATCTTGATTTTTCTTGTTTGAAGGGTTCATTCATTCTCATTCTCTTTAAAATGCTTTGTCCAACAGTCTTGATCTGGTAAAGCATGAGGACAGGTTTGGGTGCAAGCACTTATTCCAGGAAGCCTTTCAGTAGCTGCACCAATATTGTGCAGCTGGAGAGGTTATCGTTCCTTTAACCAGTAAACTTTAAAGACTGACATTTTCACAAATATTGAACAGGAAGAGCTTGTCATTCCCTTTGTAATTTTCTTTTTATTTTTAGCCTCACTGAATCAAGTGACAGGGAGCAAACTGGAAAGGATGTTACAGTGGAGGAATATTTTAGAAACGTCAATAGACTATCAGTATAGCCTTAGAAAAAAAGCAGTGTATTACTTTTGTTCCATGTGCCTCATCTATCCCAATTATCATACAAAAACCTCAAACTTGGGGGAAAGGCTTTGTGACAAAAATCCTGAGATTTCTGCAGGTGGAAAGGGTCCTTGGGGTCAGGAAGCAACATCTGAGACTCAGCACACTCCATGAGTGCAGGAATTCAACAAGTAGAGAGTGAAAAAAATCCCATAGCTCTTCTTAACTGCTGCATGGTCATATGGAAGGGTTAATAATTAATTAATAGTTATAATAGTTATAAGCATGAACATTACTTATTACAGACAGCTACAAGTTTAACACATCGAGGTTATGAACTAGAGTGACAAGTAACCTAGCAGCCTGATGGGATTTGTAATATCTCTTTAAAGATTTATTGAAAGAGCTGCTCATAATTTATTAACTCTATATTCAGTTAAAAGTTAATTCTATCAAACTTCTGATAGAAAAACAATTTCTTTTTCTTTTTTTTTCTACTTACCCTGAAGAAAAGATTCTATTTAGGCAATACCTATAAAAATTAAAGCTCATTTTCTGTTTTGCCAAAGTAAAATACAGTATGACATTGACAAAATCTTCCTACTTTGAATGAAAGGATATTGTAACACCAGCTTCTGAAATGTGAGGGATTTTATACTCCAATGAGAGTGAGCTCTTAAGGAAAGCTGGGGGGATGAGCAGTCAGAAAGGCTGGAAAGGATAAGATGGAAGTCACTTCTTATATGGCACTAAGAGGCAGCACTGTTTCATTTCTGAAGTCCAGAAGAGCGTTCCTCGATCTTTGGATTTCACTCTGGAAAAGAGATGATGTGCACAGGGGGGGCACTTTCTTCACAAGATATTGTGCAAAAATATCTGTCTGTAAAATATCTGATTGTAAGCTGTTTTTCCTTCTGTTGGCTGATTCATTTTCCACCATTTCTGTTCAGCTGTCTGATAAAACAGTTAAGGCAGTTGAATAACATCAGTGTTAAGAAATACTTAGACACTTTTGGTGAGGCAAACATCACATTAAGAACTAACTTTAGCTCAGAGAGAAGGGAGATTCTTTCTATTTTAATTTGAATCTAATATCATCAGAGCATGCTGTACTTCACAAGAGTCTCTTGGGAAAAAAAGGCATATCCTACAAGCCTGCTAGACAAGTTTTTGCTCTTCTACTTGCACAAGATCTGGAAGAAAACAAATTGTTTTATTGCTAGTCAGCTCCTGACATTTAGTGTAGCTGCATATGACATTGCAGACATTTTCATATGCAGCTTATGAAAAGTGCTAAAAAGAGGAAAAATTTTACATACTGGGACAGGAGGAAGGTCAGATCTCACCTGCTGAATTGTTGTAGCTCAACAAATGGAGAGAAAGCCAAGGGAAAATGGAACAAAAAAGATTTCCTGTGACAGAAATACTAGACTCAAATAGATTTCTCAGTCCATTGATTAGTTGTGGCACCAAAAGTGTTACATTTTGAAAGAAACATGGAGTTTTATTATTCAGGGTTTTCTTAGAGCTAGGAGGTACCTTGCCTCTCTCCTGTCCTAATTATACTATAATTCAGCTAGTGTACTTGTTTTTGATATGTTCATGAAAAGTAAATTTACTCTACAATGTTATATTATTGAATGCTATTAATATTTAATTCAAGCAGGAAAAGATTGTTCTTATACTGAAAAAAAAAAAAAAAAAAAAAAGCAACGGTTTGGTGGCTGTTGCAGGAAGGTCTTAGTATCCTGAAGCCTTCAGTCAAAGCATGGTGTATGTGAGGCCAGCCATGTCTGTGTATCCACCAGTTGCTGCATGGAACTACAGCACAAAGCCCCAGTGTAGACGTAAGTGCCTCTTAGTGGGAACATTAACAAGTCCCAACCATATTAAAGGTGCAGTCTCCAATGCAGTGAAGTTCTATAGCTCCATAAAATGCCTGTGGTTCCTACTGGCATTGCCACTTGCAGGACAGAAAAGAGAAAATATTATGCTGTAAGAAAGTGAGACACAATCTCCACAGAGAAAGAGCAGAGGGCTGGAACCATGTATACTGAATATATGAGGTATTTGATTATGAATGTGTGGCAGAGGAAAGAAAAGCTGGAGCAGGGTAGAAGCGGAGCAGATGGAGTCAGAATCAGAACAGTTTCCTTGCACTGGCCTGGGGCAAGTAGGGAAAGTAAGGAGAGATGGAAATAGATTCCAGGCATCTGAGCTCAGTGTTGCCTCATCCCAAGCATCTAAATGTTACTTTATAGTCAAGGAAAAGTAATTCCAGAAGAACCTATGACCTATCTTTTACATCTTAGCATCAGATGCCTATCAGAAAAATAATGATATAATGCTCGTAAGAGTCCAGCGTGACTAGCTTCTGTGTAGACAATTGCCTTTTAGACTTTCATGTCTGGGATGTATTTTGACTGCACACAGAGCCACAATCCCAGAAATTCTTTAATGAGTAATGTAAATGACAATCCCATCATCTCTCTTTGAAGAGAGGGCCTCAGTGAGTCACATCTGATTAAGTCAGTCTGAGATTAGTGCTTTCCAGTATCCTCATATACTTTCATTGTTTAATGCAGCTTTTCAACACAGTTTTACAAATCCACTAAAACGCCTTGTATCTATGAAAAGCTGGAAAAAAAGTAAAGGTTAGTCCTATGATGAACAGATTTAGATACATATTACCTGTCTTTTCCTTCAGTCTTTCACATTCTGTTTTTCAGTGTGCAGGCAGAAAGCAAATATGTGCAATGTTTTTCAGCTCTTGTAGTGGAATGAAATGGGAATAAGCATGCAGTCTTTCTGCCTTGTAAATAATCATTACTTTTCTGCATCCTTTTAATCTTATAGTTACAACACCACCAAAACACTGTTATTTGTTTTGTTCATTATTCCACTCAGCTGTGACATATAACAAGTAAGTTTCAAATGGCATGTTACCACATTCCATCTGGGCTGATTTACCTTTAATTTTGTTGCAGCGGGAACAGTTGTGTATTGTTAGTAAGAAATGGATCAAAGTGTAACTCTGGTGCTTGGGAACCATAGGAGATTTGATCTCACACCGCTGAAGCCAATATGACTGCTTCCATGTACTTAAATCAGAACAGGAGTGGGCCTCTGGTCATCTGGGGCTTCAGTAGAAAGAGGAAATAGAATAAGGTTAATTAAACACAAGATAAATCACTGAACCAAAATACAAAGAAAGGTAGACAGGAAAGAGCCTAGAGAAACACAAATTGTGAGAACAGAATGAATATAAGTAAAATGAAAGTAAAATCGTGTTGGTTTTCTACTATCTTGGATTTAAAAAAAAAATACAGATGAAAAATACATACAAATTTATTACACATCTGAACAACTAACTATTTTCTTTTGAAAGTCTTTGGTGAGACGAAAGTAAAGCAGTGAATATAAAACCCTCAGGCATTCCTGTTTCTCAGCATATGATGTAAGTGGAGACATTGGAGTGCTAAAGGTTGAGGTCTGTCACATCCTTTCCTTTCCTTTCCTTTCCTTTCCTTTCCTTTCCTTTCCTTTCCTTTCCTTTCCTTTCCTTTCCTTTCCTTTCCTTTCCTTTCCTTTCCTTTCCTTTCCTTTCCTTTCCTTTCCTTTCCTTTCCTTTCCTTTCCTTTCCTTTCCTTTCCTTTCCTTGCCTTTCCTTGCCTTTCCTTGCCTTGCCTTGCCTTGCCTTGCCTTGCCTTGCCTTGCCTTGCCTTGCCTTTCCTTGCCTTGCCTTGCCTTGCCTTGCCTTGCCTTGCCTTGCCTTTCCTTGCCTTGCCTTGCCTTGCCTTGCCTTGCCTTGCCTTGCCTTGCCTTGCCTTGCCTTGCCCTGCCCTTGCCCTTGCCCTTGCCTCACCTCACCTCACCTCACCTCACTCTGCCTTGCCTCACCTCACCTTTGTCTGTCATCCTTCCTCTATTTCTCTCTGAGTTAAAAACAAACAAAGAAAAAATACTAATCCTGAGCCTAAAGTAAAATTAAGATTACTTAGACTTTCCATTAAATAATTTCAGAGATTCTATTTCTGGTGGATTTTCCTTTTTACGCGAGAAAAACTTCTTGGAAAATTTCTGGACAGTTTGCACCTTCAGAAAAAATAAGCTCCCTGGAGCTTCTGAGTAAAGACTGGAATAGATTAAACAAATGGAGGCAAGAGTTATGCTTTTATTCAGTAGATTTTATGCAAATGGATCATATAAAATGGCACAAACAGGGAATCATATCTTTCACTGTCATATGAACGTCCTGTTGCTCCTCATTCCCATATCTGAGCAAATACACATGTACATCCCTTCTCCTTCCACGCACACATATCATTCTGCCTAATAAGCTAGAGGCAGGTATATAGTAGGCCTGTATGCCTTCTACCTTAGGAGAACAATAGTTATACTGTCAAAAAGAGAGTTAAGTTCCCTAAGCTATATGAGATTTCCTTCCTAGAGTCATGGAGTCTGTCTGCACATTTGTCACACTTTTCTGATTAGTTTTCCCCTCTGCACTTTCCCATCAGTCTCCAGCTACCAATGAGACTGAAGACAAAGTTGTTCAGGTTCTACTCTGCTGGTTCCACTAACATGTCTATACTTCATAACCTAAGAAACAGCAGTCTGTATCAATACATTTTACGACCAACCGTGACAGAAGTACAATATGTGAGAATACATTGGCTGACAACAGAATAACAGAAAATAGGATTTGAAAAGAAATCAAGAAATGATCTAATCGCCAGAAAGACAGAAGCAGACAACTTCTTGCTAAGCTTTAGAAGGTCACCTAACTTGTTCTAGACATCATTCAATGGCAGGGACCTCAAAACTTCCCCAGAGATTTTTTTGCTATTTAAATATTCTCTGTGCTATAATGCATTTCCAAATCCCTAATCACTTTGCAAATTAAACCTATCACTTCTTATTCTAACTAAAGTGAAAATGACAAGACAGTTCATCATTATAATCTTGGAAACTAACCTACCATGTATTTGAAGTTTGCTGTCATGACTTCTTTACTCAACTAGATAACTCAGCTCCTTTAGATTTTCTTCAGAAATCATATTGTTTAGATCTCTGATCATTCTTGTTACTGATTAACTGAATCTTGTGTTAGAGTCCTCTCACGACATCCTTATCAAACTCAAATAAAAAGATTGTTACATGACTTAAAATGCAGGTATTTGTACTTACCAGCATGACATTGAGATTTTAGATGCACTCCACAATTCCTACATCTCCCAGATCTTTAGCCAGATGCTCTTCATTCTCTGTGCAGATGATTGTTCCTATCTAGTGTAAAACTTCATGTTTATCTTTACTGAATCACATCCATTTTCCCAGGCTACTCTTCCAATTTGTCAGAATTGTTTCAGATTCTAACCTTGTACTTCACTGTGCCTGCAGCTGTTCCCAACATGAAATGATTAACAAGTAAACAGCCTGTATTCTCTACTCCAATATCAAAGGTCATTATGTTAAAGTACTGAATCACACCAGTCTCAGAATAGACAAATTCCTACTTGCTTTTGTTGTACCATTGACAAAAATACCTAAAGAGTTCTTCCAACAAGATAAATGGAGAGTTAACAGTTGCCTTCTGTAACAGATGGTTGTCCCAGATATTCCTGAGAAGCCTCGCTTTCCTGACCTTCCAGACTGGATGAAACTGTAATAAAGCTTCCAGAAAGTATTTCTTTTCACACCCCACATGTCCATTAAATCACTGAATTTTTCAATCTATGGGTCCTCCCCAGCATTTATTCTAATTAGTGGTTTGGTTTGAAGATGGGAGTACAAATTCATAAATAACTGTTGATCACAGCAGGAGGTTATTTATTTATAAGTGTACTAAAAACAATAGCAGAAAAGAAGTTCTGAAGAACTTAGATGATCTCTTTTAACCTTCATGTTTAATATTTTCTGCCAGTATACTGCACATTTTGTCCCATTTTTTATCCATCTCTCCTCCTGATAGCGTAACTGTTCCCTTATGCTTGGAAAGTACAAATCCTCAGATGGGTGCTAGTAGAATATAATAATTAAAAATAATGTTAAAGTAAAGCTAAATGACAGATATGTATGGTTATTTCTGCCTGACATTTCAACGGATTTTAATATTTGATAAATATACCTAGTCCAATTCTTCATTGAGACAGTAACTTTCTTCATGTTCTATTTCACATGTTATTTGTACAAAGAAAGAAAGACAGAGAGTTCTGTCATCTAGAAAAGTAAAAAAATTAAAGATATCCACCACTGGAATTGAATTTCCTTTGTTGTCTTGTTTTTGATCAATTGTGTCATGAGCATGTCAGATTAAAAAAAAGCAGAATATTTCAGGCTTAGGTTTGTTTGGTTTTTGGTTTTCGTTTTTGTCAGGAGTCATTCCTTTAAAATATTTTTGTTTTGAGTTTGTTTCCATTTCACATATATATTCAAAAATAAAATCATAAATAACACTTCGTATCATAAAAACACTGTTATGTACAAAAGAAGAAATCAAATTGAAATGGATGTAACAGGCGTGAGATTTGGATCAGTACCTGTTTCATGTTCTCTACTTCCTGTAGTAAATCAGTCACCCCTGATAATAGGTAGGTAGAAGGCCACTGAAAATGAACATGCATTTGTAGTTTTAAGAAAATTCAGGTTATGTAGAAGCGTGAAGCAATGCAGATGAGTGACCAGTATAAATATAGCTGTTTTGTTGTTTTTTTCCCTTTGATCTCTCAGCCCCCACACCTACTGATAATTGCAGCAGTCACTTCATTGTGTATTGTTACCAATTACGTTGAATGCATTTCTCGGTAGAAAAGTATTTTTTCCTGTCTGCTTGTACAGCAGTTAATGCAATGTAATCAAGAACTAAAATCGAGGCTGCTGGGAACCAGAATTAGTAAAATAATATCAGTGATAATAGTATTTTCAACCGTTATGATTAGAAGTTCTACATATTGTTTAATCAAGGTGTAGAACTGAAGAAATTTGATGCCAAAGAAAGGTGCATATAATTAATGAGCCACGTTCAGTGATGAGTCAGAAATAGTTACACAGAATTTGGAAAATCTAGGAGAATTTGGGTTTCACAATCTTAATTAAAATATGTATCCACTTATTTCTTGCACACTGATGGTAAAGTACTTATTGTACTTATTCTTTTTCTTGGCCCTTTATGTTTTGCAAAAGAGCTTTGACTTCAGTTGTTAGTAGTTTTTATTATTTCCTGTCTGCGTCTCATTATTTCTGTGGAGATAAAAATAAGCTTGCTAAAAAAAAAGAAGGTAGATGAGTGCAAGATTGTAAAATAAATCTCATTTCCTTCCTGTATGTTGATTGACTGATTTTAAGATTCTCATTCAGTAGATAATGTGATGTACACTGTCTCTTGGGATAGGAAAGTTGTTATCTTTCTGGATTTCCATGAAGCTGGACAGTCCACAAATTCTGACTGCTAAATTGTGACACTGAATGAGCTGAAGGCTCAAACTTCCAAACTCAGGCCGGAGAATAAGACAACTCTCTTGCATCACAAAAATGCCAGGCCTTATACCAGTTTGAAAACCATGATGATAGCTGAACTGTCCTAGCACAGCCACTGTATAGTCTGGATTTGGTGTCTTCTGACTTCTGCTTGGGCTTATTAAAAATGGACTGCATGGGCAACATTTTTCCTAGCAATTCTGTCATCTTAGCAGCTGTGAAACTGTGGGTCAACCCCTCTGGTGAAGATTTTTATGAATGCAGCATGTAGACTTTTGTTTATCTCTGGGTAAAATGCATAGTTAATGGTGTCCACTATGTTAAAAAATAATGTTGTGTAGCTGCCAATATTCTCTATCAAATAGTGTCATTGTGCTCATTGTATGTGTTTTAGGTCCCGTGGAAATAAATAGAAGGCATTACTTTCAGAGTAACGTACGTGCATCTTCTAAGTATGGCCAGAGAGGATGCATGTTTCATCATTAAAAGATTAGATATCATATATCTGTCCCCATATTTTAAAAACTTTTGCGTTATAATCATGATTCTCAGTAAAAGAAGGCTGTCTATGTGGGTCCTACTTAGATTTCCAAAGCTTCTAGGGTATAAAAGCAGAGACAATTTTTTTTTCCAAGAATTAATGTTATCCTTCTGTGACAGTTAAGTCAGTCAATACAAGAGTAACCTTGTGGTATAATGTGTAAGACCAGAAGGTACAATAACCTTTTGTAGAAATTATAGCATTTTGTGTTGATTGGTCTTCCATATGACAGCTCTTTGTTTGCAGTGTGTGATCTCTTCTATGTTGTTTTTGAAGAGCTATTGTATAACATGCCTTTCAGTTCACAAAGGAGGGGATGGCATATGCCACAGGGAAGTGCAAATCTCTCTCAGATTTTATAAAAGCAATTTCATTACTGTTATGTGCTTTCCTACACAGTTTTCAATTTTCGAAACAGGAAAAACTGCCCCTTTTTTTTCTCAGCCAAGCAGTCTAAAATTTCAGTAGTTGCTAAAAAATTCCTCAAGCTGAATATGTTGGGAAATATTCATTTTTTCATTTTCTTTTTAAAATTCAAGGTAAAAGTTTTTAATAATTCCTGAGAATTGCTACTTACATTTGCCAAGTTTTAGACTCTTTGATGGAAGTGTTAGCATACTGTATTCTCTTTCATAAAATGGGAAATGTTATTGGCACTGCTTTATATATATCAGGGTTAAAAATACTATATTTATGTCTAATTGCAATTCATTCACCAGCTTCCAGATGATATGTGCCCTGGGAATGTAAGAACTCCACATGATGTCCCTGATTTTTATATTTACACTTGAATATCGGGAGTAGCTGAAAAAATGTTAAATCACATGTGCTGTAATAAAAAAAAAATAAAATAAAATAAAAAAACCACTTCCTGTTGCCTGCATAGCTGCAGGGGTAATCTCAGAAAAATGCATTTTTTCACTTTTTTTTTTTTTCCCAAATATATAGCATAAACTATATCTTAACAAATATCTTCTAAATCTTGTTTTGTGGGGCACTTTTTTTCCCCCCTGAAGAAAAGTGAAATGTACTCATTGTCTAAAATGTCAAGCTGAATCTCAATCTTCCATAACAGATGATGAGCCACTGCCAATTGGTCCTGAATATCTCAAGACCAGATGTTTATGCAGAAGGAAAGTTTAGAAGAAATGTTTATCATGAAGACTGGTGTCCGTGCTCTAATTTGAGTTAAAGATTCATTCATAACCCTTTTTTTCTAATTTCATTGATTGGAAAACAAGAGATTTTGGAGCTTAGAATTCAAAAGTTTTTTCTTCTTAGAATCCAGGATGTTGTTTTTGGATAATTTGATCTGTTTTCATATGCCTTAAACACTAGTTTAACATTGAATTAATACAGATAATGAGGAAAAATAAATAAATCTTTGTCAGTACATAAGAAGTTGATTTTCTAGCACATTTATTTCTAGTATATGCATTGAATAGAGCTATGAACTTAATTTAGATACGTAAGTCCTAGTGGCTTCATTAAGATTAGAATTTAACAATATATGTAAGTTACTGAAAGTCATCAGACATCCTCTGTGTATAGTACAAGAAATCAGAAATTAATACCTTCATATGGAAAAAGGGAGAAATGCATTGTAGAAACACAGTTAAATTTAGAAATGCACATGCTTTTACCAAAACAGATGACAAATCACTGGACAAAACTACACTTGGGAAAGGATGGCTTCTCTTCTGAATGGATCAGGAATGGATGCATTTGTAGAAACTACTTTTGTAATGCAATGTAATTTCAACTTACTGAGATCAGAGCAGAGGTAGCTGGATTCCAGGGCCCTCAGCAGGCCAGTGTCTGTCTGGATGATGAATTGGTACCTGAAAATCTACAAATTTAAGAAATCCACAAAACACATACTCTCAGTAGGAAATGAATGCTTTTTACCCAGCATGTGCACGTGTATCTAGAAGTTATCCCCCCGTGAGTAATGGATAAAGGTTCCCATTTCATATTTTTCTTTACAGTCAAATGCATTGTGAGTCAAAAGCCTATTCAGAAGAAATACACTTCATTCTCAAATAAATTGAGCTATCTCTCTGGCAGATGAACATTTTAAGTGCGTACAAATATTAAAGGACAAGTCATGGTCCATAATTTGTTCCAGTGAAGATTAAGCAGCAGATTATCTACTGCCACTTGATAGTGTTAAAGATTACTGCAAGCTTTTCCTTTGTCTAGAAAAATGCTTTTAGGTTTATGCTTTATCCTTCTTGCATAGTAGCCTTGCACTGAGTAAGTGTAAGTTGCACTGAGGCATATGTAAAAGAATGAAATGTATTCATGTATAACACACCAATGGTTATACTTCCAAAAGAATTACTGTCAAAAACCACAATGAAGGAAAAGTATATATGTATACATATATATAAATATGTAGAGACATTTTTATTCAGCAGCCAGCTTTTTAATATATTTAATACAAATGCAAAATGATATACTGTGAATTGACTCAGAATCTCCTCAAAACTTCCAGCAACACTAGCTCTCTTCAGAATGCTGTGAATCTACAGAAGATAAAACATTTTTGTATAAATAACCCCAAACATATAAATTTTCATTTTAGATAACTATTTTTTCAGACTGAAAGTTTAGACTCACGCAAAGGACACTACAATTCCTCTCATAGAGTGAATTTCACATCACCTACTTGCACACTTTTCTGAAGAGAATCTAGGTGAAAAAGTCTTACCCTATGAGACTGTTACTTCTAATTTATCACTTGAAACATATACACTTTACATACAGAGATTCAGAAAACTTTTTTTAACATTTTTAAAGATGGTGTAGTTGCAACAGAATTTGGTGAAAATTAAATACATTTTTCTCAATGTGAACCTCTCTTGTTGAGCCAAGATGAGAGAAAGGTTAATACTTTCATAATGCCACATCTTAATTCATTAAAGGAATAAAGATCATATAGTTTCCAAATAAAAGAATGAAAATAGTAATATCCATTTTATAAAATGCAGCAGGCATTAAATTTCAGTTAGCCAGTAACGTGATATTCAAGCTTCTCCAGAATTCTGGAGTCAACCGTGTGACGTGCTAAAATCACCCTTAACCATTCATTTGAAGACTTGATTAAATAGATGAGCATTTCAGATAGAATACTGTGAACATTTTTATTATCTCATTCTTGAGATAAAGGTAATTTCTCATAACTCTGAGGCTCATTAAATATTCCAACTTCTATGTTGACATTCAGTGCACGCCCCTGCATGTGAGAGTAGTCAGTGAGTAAATTATATGAAAGCAGAGTATTTTAGAAAAACAAATATTGTATTCATAGTCATGAATACTTTTGTTAGAATCCTAAAGGAAACAAGAATGGTCATCAATTAGGTATAGTCATTCTTTCAGAATGACCCAGGCCCAGAAAGGCCTTGCCATGAGGAGGCAGTGAGAAAGAGGAGATAGATCTCTGCATGATTTCAGCTCAATTTTTGCTGAGGCTATTAAGCAAGTCTCTTTCAGAAGAAAAATATCGATCATTAATACCTAAAAGCAACTCTGGGAAATTGCATTCAACCTTTGGTTTTATTGAAAAGCTTATATGTCTTAATGGGTAGGCTCCAGATTTGGAATTTTGCACAGGTATCCACTGCCTGTGTTTGCTTCATATACCTTGCCTTCTCTCTTAGTTCCTTTGTTTCTTCATCATAGGGGCAGAAATAAGTGGTTGTTATCTGAAGAAGAATGGCGAGGATACAGCAGGTGTGGGATGATGGGATATGATATTCAGTGGTGCATATGGCAGTGATCAGTAAAACAGCCCCTCTAATTCATTCTCCATTTTGCCCTTCCTTTACTGCGGTCTTGCATTTCAAATTCTGTGAACCCATTTCTTTCTCAGCTGCTTCTTTTGCTATGAAGCATGTAATCATTTGCATCTAATGACACTGTTCCAAACTGAGTATGGAGAACACCCACTGGCACAGAAAAAAATGGCAAACTGACAGAGGAGGAGAGATATACTCTTTGTAGAACATGGGAAAGGACAAGGAAGCATCTATTCAGGAAAGGGGAAAAGGAGTGGGACAGTTAGCACCTCTCTTCTCTGAGGTGGTTGCACGAAATTCTCTTCTCCCTGCAACTTTAGGGTGTTTTTTTTCCTGCTTCACTGAGTGAAGAATATGTCTGCTGATAGGAACCACTGCTGATACATAGGGAGGCAGAAAAAGGGAGATAATGCCTCTGTTGACAGGAAATTAGAGAGCTTGGCATTGCTTCACAAAAGTTGCCACTGATCCCTAAAGTGAGAGCTGTGTGGCAGCACTGTGAGCCAGATAATTTGGTCTACACTCAGAGGGAGTCTGACCACTTTATGGTTGCTCTCATGGGGGGACTGACAGTAAGACAAGGTGACTGAGGACTGAAAACAGCATAATGGTGAGCATGATGGCACAGTAAAAATACATGAAGATTTTTGATTCTGGAATGGGCTTGTATGAACCCCATAAAAAAAAAAAATAAGTCTGGGTGCAAACACGGAGCAAATGAAAACACTGAGCAGAAAACACTGAGCAGTTTTAACCATTTTATGCATAGAATAGTAAATAGTTCTGCTGGAGACCAGAATGTGGTCACAATCATGTACCTGAAGCATAATATCAGCAAAAGCAGTGAGGATGAGGTAATACTAAAGCTGCAAAACTAGCATTTTCCTTCTTTGGAGAGATTGATTTTGCAAGCTTAATTGTGTTCTTCGAATTTAGTTGTTCAAAGTAGCATTGTATGATAATAAAACATGGGATAGTCTGAAATACTATTTTGTTAATGAATATCTGCTTACAACAAGTACTTAGCTCAGTGACCCATTTTCTTATTAATTTCCCAAAAGGTTCAGCAACTATGCCCATACTAGTGTGATTTACTGTAGAGAGAAGTTTTATTACACAGGACCTTCTTCCAAGGCAATTTTGATAAGTGATTTTATTTTACACCATTAAATTGGTTTAACTCACAGCATACAGAGAACTCTTTATATACCCTATAGAACTGGTATTGTATTTCAGATGGTTTTATCTTCTGAATAAAAGCCATGCAAAATTGCTTCTAGCTCATTTATGTTTCAGACTATGGTAGATGCATCTGTACCTTAAGATGTTCTACATGCTGTAGGGGAATATACTTAGTATTGCAATGTAATGACAACAAACAACCATTAAGACCCAGTAATTTGGTCTGTTTGGGTGACAGTTGGATAGTGGCAGACTGGCCCATATGTTTCTAGTGCTACTTTACTCATTCAAAAAGATTGCAATCAAAGCAGGTGTATTTAATTAATCATATTTAAATCATTTTCAATTAGCCTCTCTTTTTCTCCTGAACTCATAAAAGAAAGCTGTGTTTCATAGTTTATTTATTAAAAAACAAACAAACAAACAAAAAAAGAAATAAACTGCATTGTTGATTAATTCCTCTTGGTCTCTTTTTTTCTGCTTCATCTTTTCCCCTCTTTTCTTCATCATGCTGGTCCCTATGGTGAAACTGCTTGTAATCAAATCACTGAACTTAATGCATCATGAATTCCTCAGTGGGTAAATGCAAACTGTTGTTCTCATTTTTGTCTCTATTTCCTTGTTTTATTTATAATTTATTTATAATATATAGATAGATAGATAGATATAGATTTATATATTATTTATTTACTATGATACCCTATTTTCATGTAAAAGTCCAGCACAGACATGCATGTAGAGATTGGACTGAATCCAGTTTGGTTTCATAGCATTCTGCATACAACGTATGAATATCAAGAATTTGTTTGAACATCATCCGTTTTTATATAGTCTATTTTTATATATTTGTTTGAATATAGTCTATTTTTATATATTTTATATATATTTATATATATATATATTTTAATATAGCATTTCAGAAAATTATCTAGGGGCATATGTAAACTGGATTGTTTCTTTTAGCTGCAAACTTATCAGGAAAGATGTTAACTCTTAAGAGGAAAATATGTAAGAAGAAAAATGAACAGATTTACAATTAACATACTTTTATCTTGTTACACTTCCTGAAAATATTTGTAGAGAGAACTGTCAAAAAGTTGTCATCGAGTAGAAAAATATAATCACACAGAATTGCAAAGCATCATAGGTACTGGAAGGGACCTTTGGAGATTGTTCTGCCCAACACCTTTGCTGAAGCAGGTATTCTAGAGAGATTTGAAACTTTTGAATCACAGTGACTGAAATTTACTTTCAAAGAATTTATTAAAATTCCTATAAAATTTTTCAAATTCCATTACAACTGACTTCAAGTTTATGTTACGCTTCAGTTGCAACTATCCTTTCTGCTGCTAAAAAAAATAGGCAATGCTGTTATTTGAACTTGTCATTCTTTAGTTCTGTGTGATCTGGAGAGCTGGGAGCTCAACCCTGTTTTCAGAGATACCAAGCCTTTCCAAGGAAATAAGAAGGTGGAAAAATTTGGAAAAAAATCAGAAATAGTTGTTACTTAGTGTATGGAATAGATTTTAATATTTATCACCACAAAAATTATCCGCTATTAGAGCCCATTGGTACAATTTCCACTCAGGTTCCTGCAAAATGATTGCATGTCAAATTTGTCATCAATATTGCAATTTCTAAATATATATATATATATATATATCAGGTTATAGAAAACACAAGGATATGCGTTTATCTATCTGTTCTTACATTTTTGTGGGACATCTGACAATAACAGTATTGTCTCTTCTATTTATTCATCTGAAAAGTAACATCAAATCTGTGGACAAAATCTTGAAGGTAGGGAAATGGCCTTACAGTAATCAACACAAGTCCAGTTTCAAGAAAGCTGAGATCCACTGTTGGCCCTTTAACTTCACTTGCCTTGACGTAGAATCATAGAATCATAGAATCATCAAGGTTGAAAAGACCCACAGGATCACCCAGTCCAACCATCCACCCATCACCAATACTTTTCACTAAACCATGTCCCTCAACACAAAATCCAAACATTCCTTGAACACCTCCAGGATCGATGACTCCACCACCTCCCTGGGCAGCCCATTCCAGTGCTTGACCACTCTTTCAAAAAAGTAGTCTTTCCTAATGTGCAGCTGAAATCTCATCTGGTGCAGCTTGAAGCCATTCACTCCAGTCCTATCACTAGTTACATGAGAGAAGAGGCCGATTCCCAGCTCGCTACAACCTCCCTTCAGGTAGTTATAGAAAGCAGTAAGGTCTCTGCTGAGCCTCCTATTCTCCAGACTGAACAATCCCACATCCTTCAGCTGCTCCTCATAAGGCCTGTGCTCCAGACCCCTCACCTGCTTTGTTGCTCTTCTTTGAACACGCTCCAGGGCCTCCAGGACTTAAGGCTTTGTTTCTTAAAGGCATTATTTCCCAATCTGTAATAAAGGAAATCAATGTGTCTCTGTCTCACAGATGTGTTGCAAACCTAAACTCAATCATATGTGGAAACTTGTGTAACATGATGGAAACTCAATATAAATTGTTATGTATATTCTGTTACCCCCAGTGGAAGTCTTTGGTCCATGAAATTGCTGCCATACGTAAGTTAAATTGGTCAAATTGCAGTGGGAGGTGGAGGAGGAGAGAAGAAACTTAAAATAGGATAGCTTTATCCCTGAGAATTGAGAACAAATCACGAATATTGAAGAAAGAAAAAAAAAAATAAACCCACAAAGAAACATCTAACTAACCAAAAAGAAACAGCAACTCTGTAGTTAGAATTAAAAGCAAAGAAATGAACAAAAGACCTACACCTTTCTCTAATTTGGGTGGTGTCCATAAGCATGGAGACGACTGCAAGGTTAAGTAAGTACAGGGAAAAAAGAAGACACACCTTTTATTTCTGGATAAGTTACTTAGACTCATTTCAAAATAGCTTTAAGGAAAACAGGAATGCTTAGCTGAGGATTATAATCTGCAGACACAGGTAAGATACATCTGTAAAAAGAGTTCATTTTGCAAAGGTCATGTTTATACAGATCTCTTCTTAAGAGCTGCCTTAATTGAGCCCTCTCCCGGTGAAGAAGTGCTGAAATTTCCACTGTAACATACAGAAGGACTTTTCAGATAACCTTCCATAAAATTTTCATCTTGGTTACACCTGCCAGGTTTTTTCCATGGATGGAGCTATTCCTCCTTGACAATGCCCATGCTTTTTATCCATGTTTCTAAGGTGGATATGTTTCTCCAAACGTCTTGCTAGTTTCATTGAGATTTTTAATCCCACTAAGAGCAGAGTATGTAGGTTTGGTGTAAAGAGTGCTTCTGTTAGGTCTATTTGTTCAAAATAAAAAATATTTTGTAAGTATTATGCCTGTGGATGCTGTTGATTATCTTAGGAAAAGGTTAATAACACTAGCAAGAACTCTCTGTCTCTTCCAGCTGTTTCCTGCTAGAGCCTTTGATTCTCATGTCTTTGTCTCTCGTTCTGAGTCTATCCTAAAGGTGGACCCATCCTCTTTGGCATTTTCCATGACTATGACAGCCAGTGCCTTTTTAAGTTCAGCAAATAATGCAAGGACTTACAATCTATATTCTGTGCAACTTCTGGGAGAGGATACTTTGCAGAACATACAGAAGAGTGACTGTATGGTGAATGGCTGTATGTCTGTGGTGTCTCAGTACACAAGCAGGTCTTTTAGAGATGTCATGACAAGGTGACCACGTGTTGTTTGTGTAGTGACTTCACTGAGACCTCCTGGTGAACTATGGTCCTTATGGATATTGTGATCTATGGTAGGGTTTGTGATGTCTGAGTCTATTGCGTATACATAAATGCAGGAATAATCTACAGATTAAAGCTGGCTGTAACTAGAAACTATAGAATTTGTTTTAAAATGTAATTAACCCTTAAAATTATGTGACGGAATTCATATACTTAAAATTTTATTGAAGAGCTCATCAACTGTGCTGCAGTGAATAACCAGGTTACATTAGGCATGCAGAGAAAATTGTTGCATTTCAGGTGACAAGTGACAACATTATCTGGCAGAACTACCAGTAGTTATTACAACAGTAAATGCAATGGAAATAGAATGAAATTATCCATATGCTGCACAGCAGAAATTAACAAGAGTGTTGCATCCAAAATGGTAATTGGCAATCAGGGGAAGGCTGAAAAAGTGGTGTATATTATCTTGTTTAAGGTGTATTTTTTAGTGTTATGATCAAATTTGATCTCAAGTAAACACATAGAAAATAAAGGCAGAAAAAATAGACCAAAGAGTAACAAGCAGTGAGAAGGTGTTGTAATTACTCTAATTTAAACATCTGAAGACGACATTGCATCTTTGAGACATTCCAAAGTTAATGTTAAACTAGCAAAAAGCAACAAAGAAAATAAATATGTACTATTTTCAATATTGTTCAGATCATTCTGAAGCAGAAAGGAAAAAACCAACCCACCCAGATATAAATATAGATTTGAGCTATTATTTTAGAAATGTTTCAAAAAGCATTTCTCTACATTAGTTTAATAATCTTTCTTCTTAATATTACTTGTGGAGGCTGATTCTTAAAAAAAAAAAAACAACAGCTTGTAACCTAAAGACTTAATTCTCATGTCACATCCCACTTACCTGAGCTTCTGTGCTGTGAAATAAAAAAAGAGGGCAACATTTCCATCACTTGAATTATTCCGCCTGGTGAAAAAGTCTCCCTTGGCTGAGACTTAGCAATGCCAAATAGAGGAGATGCTCATCTAAACAAAGACAGGACACAGATGAGTTTGTATATATTGGCGTACATATCTCCTATCATCATTTTCTGAAATATGTATTGGAACATTATAAAAATTCCTTGTTTTTCATTTTGAGCAATGGTAGCCACTATCAAGATGCTAGCTTCATCTGGGAACTGTTTTAATCAGTGAGAATATTGTTAGCAGAAGATAACCTCTTTTGCTGTGGTCTCCTCTTTGATTCCATAGCCATTCTAATAGCGATATATCTGTCCTTTTCACATTTTGGAGGTCTAAAAGCTATTCCAATGCCAAAAATTATTAAACACTGCACTTCGGGTTATTTCCTTTATCTGTCCAATATGTTGTTACAAAGGCAGGCTTTTTAAATATCTACATTTTCGTTATAAAATTTCTTAGAATTAACATCTCAAATAGATTTTGGGAAAAATAATTGAAAATGTTTAATTTTCTCTTTATCTATATTATGCACATGAAGTTAAAAAGTGAAGGTCCAGAATAAATACACTTAATAAATACAGAAAACTCATAAGCAATATTTTTAAAAATTTTTTTGTCACTTACTTTTTGTGAAAACCTTTAATAGTATAGGATTTATTTAATCTAAGGGATGGACTTTTATCTTTTTATTTTTTTTTTCAATATTGCTCTTAAAGAGTAACACTTAAGGTCAATCATTTAATTATTCCATTATTTTGAGGTCTATCAAATGTATGTATTAAATGTATGTTCTGTTTTATGCTTTAGCTATTCATTATTCTCATCTTTATTTTTTTTAATAAACCATTATTATCCTTTAATATTTGTCTGTACAGCAGACATGATGCTGCCAGAAACATCAGTATGTATTGCAATACCCAAAGTCTAATTAATTTCAGGATAGATGCTTCACAAAAAAAATAGTAGAAAATGTTATTTTTCTATTTTCAAAACGAGATTATGAGAATGCTTATTTGGTTTCTAATTATAGATTCCTCTTCTCAGGTTATTTGAAAGACGAGCAGTCTTCTACTTCTCCTCTGAGCCACATCGCTTTCCTTACCACAGCAGCCTTGTGCGTCCTTTGTGTCTCCTCTCTGATGCATGGATCCATCCATCCTGAAGCTGTACATTAGCTGTACTATCAGTCTTTCATAGTCTTCAGGATACATAGCAACATTAAATAGGTACAAACGAAATGACCAAAATCAGGAAGTTTCTGTGTATCTATCTGAGATGCTGCCTACACATTTGGAAAGCTCAATCTGGCCTTTATAAGAGTAAAAGTATAAATATTTTCTACCATCCATATTGACATTTGTATGGAAAACTGCAACAATACTAAAACCGAGGGTGATTATTTTTCATCAAAACTGTCTTTTATTTTAACAGGAACTTAGGTTTCAAGCCAAATGATACTTTTTTTCTTTTTTCTTTTCTACAAATTGAAAACCCAGAAACAAAGAAACAGGTACTGGTGTCAGGGTCGTTTTTTGTCTATTTCTTTGTTTGTTTGTTTTGCTTTGTTTTATTTTCAAAAAATAAAATAAAATAAATTAAATGCAGTAAAGGCAAAAAGATTTTCTCATCAAAAATTCAGTATTTTCATAGCTGAAATAAATCAGCTATGATTTCATTATCCATTCATCACTGTAAACAGTCTCTTGGGAGAGCTTAGTTAAGGTTATAAATTCATTTCATGACTACCATTTCCTTGCTAACTCTTCTTTCCATAGATCTTTCTTAACTACAATCTTTAACAGTCTCTCAGAAGCACGGTCTCACCATCAATGGTGAGCTTAGGAAATCATGAAAATCTTGTATCTGATATTCATTTAGCTGAATAGCCTGTAGAGCTGGAAGAACAATCACTGTGGAAAAAA
This sequence comes from Meleagris gallopavo, assembly GCF_905368555.1. Lineage (NCBI taxonomy): Eukaryota > Metazoa > Chordata > Aves > Galliformes > Phasianidae > Meleagris > Meleagris gallopavo. The sequence goes on from NC_139404.1 coordinate 36,832,870, forward strand.
ATTACAGTATGGGTTTAGCCAGGATTTAGCTGGAGTCAGCTGTATAGAATGAGGCACTTCCTTCTTTCAGAGGTGTCTTAGGGAGATTTTTGGTCTCTGTGTTTCAGACATACTGGATAACAATTCTGCAATGTCCCATTTTGTGGTTATCAACTGAAAATATAGATATGGTTTTAAAATAGAAGGGAGTCATAGGTAAGTATAAGAGTAAAAGCAGAAGGAGGAATCAAACCTGCCTGTGAAACATCCTGAGTGTTTAACACCAGAAAGATTTTATGCCCAAGTTTTCAGATTCATAAGTGATCAATTTAAAAATATACATATCTGTATATGGTTTATGAGTATTATAAATCCAGGTAGTCAAAACACTTATTCTGTATTTATACTAGTATGTGCAATAAACAATAGTGAGACTGCACATGCAGTTAATTGTGCATTTCACATAACAGTGTCCATAGGGGAATAAATGAAGAAGAAATAAGAGATACTAAGTTCATGTTTTGTCTTCCATGTACAACTGCATCTTTTCAGCCCTTTCTTCTACACATCACAAGACATGTAAATAAATGATTGTGCAAAAAAATGTAATTGATACATGACAAGCATGTCCATATCTGCGTGTGTGACCAAATATGCCTATATAGATATATGTATGCATGTCTGCAAGCAAACAACAAACTAAGTGAACATAGACTGAGACTGGCTGTTTGTGGCACTGGTGTCTATGTGTGAGCTATGAATATTTAATCTCCTGGGTAAATATGCAGTAGAAAGGCAAGAACATTTAAATTTAGTCAGGTAAGCTGTAATCCAACAAAACCTTTTCTTCATATACCTACAAAAATCAAGTAATTGAATTTTTGTTCCCTTTTTTTTTTTAGCTGATGTTTTCTGATCATATGGTGATTTATGCACTATGTTACTTGCACAGAAACAGCAGAAACAGTTAAATGTGCAGCCCCACCTTTGGTAATTTTATTACCATGTTTATGGCTGCTAGCTTAAGAAATGTTTTGAAGGTGTTTTAAAGTGGAACAGTAAAATAACCTTTCTAATTAAAAACAATTCTTAACTACATTACAGTACCCATGCTGACTTTAGATTGTGCAAGAAGGCTTGCAAATATGAAATAAACTGCTATATGTGTGAAAAGTAGGCAATCCTTTAGACATACAAGCCCCTCTTGAGTTCTCACAAACCTTCACTTACTTGTGCTTTAAGTCTATAATGCTTGTCCTTCTGAGTATGAAATATGTCCTTTATAATGCATTACTCCAACCTCCTCCCCAGCTCTTTTCTCCAGATATGTGGTGCTCTCTTGAAGCTGTAAAAAACATTTCCCATTTAAATCAACATCCATCAGTGGTTTGGAACCCTTCCCTGCTGTGAGATTTTGTCCTTTCCTTTTGGTTAGTGCTATGTACAGATGAAGAACAGAACAAGGACACCATGTTAGATTTATAAGGAAATAATGTCAAAATGGTTAATGCAATTCACCAGTTCAATAAACTGGATTACATTCTAGTAGGACAAAAGATCAACGAAAGCCTATTTATATTCATTGAGTGAAGGCTGCAACAGCAATCACATAATGCATTCCCCGTCTTTGGGCTCATTAGCTGTGCCTATTAGATTTGTTAGGTATCATAACATCCAGATGTTTCTGGACAGCTCAGCTGACATTTTATCCATGTGCAGATTAAATATTAATGGATGGCAGGTGAAGAAGTGCAATAACCAGTCTTGGGTTTGGAGCATTTTCAACTCTGACAGGGTTTTGTATTTCTTTTTACCTTCTTCATATTTTTTTTCAGAATGCATGAAAAAACAGAAAATCATGTTTAGCAAGAGTGTTTCTTGTAGAAGGAAAAGGCAGGGAACATCTTGTTTCTTCTTTGTGTACATTATCTTTGTATTATGAAAAAAAATTCAAACTGGCACACCAAAGTGCCTATTCTTTTATAGAAAGCTCACTATGCTCAAGTTGAACTCTTATTTGAGAAACTGACCCTTTATTGACCCTTTCAGTTTCCTTTTTGAAACCAGTTCAGTTCAGGAACTATTCCTTTGGCTGATGTTTTTGAGTAATAATATATTCTTACTCCTTCTTTCCAGTGAGAAGAATTTCTTATCCCACCTCACTGGGAGAATCCCCTCATTGGGGAATTTGTTAAGAGTGTGGGGATTCTCCCACTGCTCCTTCTATGCTGAGTATCAAACTCTCAGTCATGGCCATTTTGCTCTTTCTTTCTTTCCAAAAGTATCATGATTAGTGTATAGCTAAGAGAAGTTTTTGAATTCATCCACCTGTGCTGACATTCGTACCAGTGCAGAATAAGTGCAGTACATAAGATATATTTAAAATCTTGATGTCTCTTTCCTGTTTTCTTCAAACATCAGAACACCTTTGATCATAAGTCATTAACATAGGAACAGATTTTGCCTTCTTTTCTCCCTTCTGCATTATTTTTTTTTAATTCCCTCTCTGGGTTCTGTAGTTGTTATATAACTATACTTTTTTTTACTGAAACTAGTGAAATTATTCTAGTTTGCACCAGTTTGAGAGGTGACCTACTGCTATAAGAAAGAAGAGTGAATTAAGGTCAGTCTGTTCATTAGGATCTTGTCGTTCCTATAGGTCCTCTGTAATAAAATTTTCTTTCTGAATAGTCCAATGGATGTATATGAAAGAATGGCAGAATCTGTCCCATTAATTATTTCAGTGTTCTACAAAATAAAAATAATCTTACTTGTCATTTAACAGACAATATTTTGCTGTCAGATGTGCCCCAGGACATTTTCTGAAACTGATAAAATACAGCTTCTTCAGACCAAAATAAAAAAGCCAGAAAATTTGTAAGAGAGTTCAAGTGAACTTCTTTGAATTCCAAAGCCATAATTAGTGCATTTGCATAAGTGTGTTGTCATGTGGATTCTGTGTAGATTTTCTTCTCTTGTCATCTGCAAAAGCCTGAGGAGTGAGCTTTGTTGCACTGATGAGTGTTCTCTAACACTCACATTTTATGAGAATGTGTGAGTCAGAGACAAGATTTTGCACATCATGTTTTAACATTTTACCATCTGTCCAATTGTCAATATCTGTAGTAGAAGTCATCCAGTTGTTTGCTTTGAATGGCAGAGCAAATACATACGTGAATCAAAAATAATTACTCAAAATGAGAAATGCAGCTGCGTAGCCCAAGCCCAAGAATGAAGTCACTGTGCTCTCTGAGAACAGTCAGCCGTAGATGTTGAGAACATGCAGCACATACTGCTTGTCATCTGTTGTTGTGGTTTAACCCGACAAGTGGCTGGGCACCACACAGTCATTCAGTCACTCCTCTCCTTTCCAGTGGGATGGAGAAGAGAATAAAAAAAAAACAGTAGAACTCTTGGGTTGAGATAAAACTATTTACTAAAATAGAGAAAAGGAAAATAGCTATTATTATATATGTGAATGTATATAACAAGTGATGCACGAGCAATCTAGCTGAAGCCCAGCTAGACCCTGAGCAGTGGAAGAGAGAAAGAAGTGCTCCCACCCCTTCAAAACTCCTTTTGCATGATGCCACATGGTATGGAATGTCCTTTTGGCTTAAGTCAGCTGTCCTAATTCTATTCCCTCTCAGATCTGTGGGACTCTCATTGCATATGGGCTTGGCTCTGTACAGCACTCCTTAGCAGCAGCTATAAACACTGGTGTGTTATTGATACTGTTTTTCTCCTAGAACCAGAACATAGCATCATACCTGACACTCTGAAGAGAAAAATTCTATCCCAGCTGAAATAAATAAATTTGAGAATTTAGAATTTTGAGATCAGCCTTTCTAAACTAGAAAAAGTAACTTCTGTCTAATTGTGACACCTACTCAAATATCATCGTTTTGATATTTCGTCTTGAATACTACAACTTTGGATTTTCAGTCCCTTGAAGAGTGATTTGTTCTATTTTGCTTCATTGTTGTTTTCCTCTACTAGGCAAGTGAATAGAGAATAAAAAGAAATAATCCAGTGGGGGTGAAGAAGTGAACAGAGTAAAAAACAGAACATAAAAGACTACAGAAAGAAAAGGATCAGTGTTAGCAGGGGGAAAAAAAAAAAAAAAAAGAATATAAAAATAGACTTTTTATCTATATTTTTTTCTTTTCAAATCAAAACTGAGTATACTACTAAAATATAAATTGCAGTTCTAGCGGAAGTTTGATATGTGATGCAGAAATGAATAGACAACATTTTTCATGCCTTACACTGTGTAACAAGAACCAAACTTCATGATCATAAAGATGCTTTTATTTGTAACCCCCATAGAAAGTACATAAAACATAATTTTTGGCCCACCTTGACACTTGGGTTACTTTAACTATCCATAACAAAAGCTTTTTTTGTCATTGTAAACTTCTTTGAAGTAAAATTATCATGACAATGACACAACAGATTTCAGTGAAATAAACAAGACTTCTACATTTTTATTTTGAAATATTTTTAGTGCTGATAAAACAGTTAAAATTTTGAAAATTTGATGAAATCTATTCCTTATTTGGTTTACAGAAACAGAATGTATCAATCAGACTGACAAGACATTGTCATCTCAGACAGGTAATACTTTTCATTACTTTGCAACATGTCCTTGCTTAAACCACTAAAATTACATTCATGATTGTTTGATTTTAAGTTTTCAAAAGAAAAGCAACTTTCCAAATATAATTTTTTTCAAGTTTCCTTTTACCTCCTATATGAAAAAAAAATAAAAGAGTGATAGATAAGGGAAAAGAAAAGAAAAGAAAAGAAAAGGAAAAGAAAAGAAAAGGAAAGGAAAGGAAAGGAAAGGCAAGGAAAGGCAAGGAAAGGCAAGGAAAGGCAAAGGAAAGGCAAGGCAAGGCAAGGCAAGGAAAGGCAAAGGCAAGGCAAGGCAAGGCAAGGCAAGGCAAGGCAAGGCAAGGCAAGGCAAGGCAAGGCAAGGCAAGGCAAGGCAAGGAAAGGAAAGGAAAGGAAAGGAAAGGAAAGGAAAGGAAAGGAAAGGAAAGGAAAGGAAAGGAAAGGAAAGGAAAGGAAAGGAAAGGAAAGGAAAGGAAAGGAAAGGAAAGGAAAGGAAAGGAAAGGAAAGGAAAGGAAAGGAAAGGAAAGGAAAGGAAAGGAAAGGAAAGGAAAGGAAAAGGAAAAAAAAGAAGAAAAAAAAAGAAAAAAAGTATCACATGGATTATAGTAGGTCAGTGAACATGTGTTATAATAGGTCAGTATTCAAAATGCACCTCAAATCTGGATCAGATGATATCATTACAGACAGCAACATGCAGTGAATATTATTTTTAGCTATTCCTTCTGACCCCACTTAAGATCAGTCTGTCCTATGCCGTTCTAAAATCTTATGGATGTTTTTGACACATCTCAAATCTCAGCGCTTTATCAGTGAAATGATAAAAGCTGAGAAAACCAGTTTAAACTCATCTATAATATTTAATTAGACACTTTGTACCCAATTAGATGCAAAATCTTCAGCATCAAGATAACGGGTAAAAATTGTAGTGCAAAGTAACTTTTAAGCAGACTGTTTCACTTGCAGTGCTTTTTGCTTTTTTTATAGAAATCAACTCTCTCTGTAGTTGCTACCTCCCCGTAACCATGGGAACATTACCCACTGTAATTTCTTAAAGTGGAACCACTGACAAAGTCATTTCATCTACAGGAAAATGTATGAACATAGTTATATCATAATAATCATATGTGATATCTCACACTGTAGCTTGCATTTTAACAACTTTTGTACCTGAATGAAGAGCCAGGATGGTGACCATTTCCTCCCCTGGTGATTGTGATACATGAGATTGCAAGTTGATTCAAAAATTTTATTTTTTATTTTAATCAGAATCTGATGTTGGCCAAGAAATCTTTGACTCTGTTTATCATGGAGACTGAAAACTTCAGCAACCCCTCCAATTCTGCTTTCTATCTATCTCTCTACCTTTGCAAAGGCCTCTGTCATCTGACCTCGTGGTAAAGAAAGAGCTTGGTGTGATGATGAGAACCTCCCTTGAAATCAGGACTATGTTGTATGGGGTGTGAGGTCAGCTGTATTATTCCACCACTTCCTCCTGCTGCTTCTCCACCTTCCTTGAGTGAGGAAGTGTATTCATCCCTCCCACAGCATCTCCAGTAGATGAGCTTTGATTTTTATTTTTATTTTTTCAGATAATTAGAGACCAGCATTCAGCAAATAAAATTCAGCCTAAAACTTCACCTAAATTGGTTCTCAGTGGACAGAAATCATACATGTTTCTTAACCATAAGCTTCCCTTCAGGTCTCCTTTGGTTTCATTATTTCTCTTGTAGTTCAGTAATACTTAGTGAACAAGGAAAAGCAGCTATTTCCCTGCTGGACTTTTGAGCCCCTACTCTGCTACCTTTTCCTCCATTCTTTCACTTAAATTCTCAAAAATTCCTCCAACCCTCAAAATACTGATGCCAGTATATAAGCCAAGGTGATCTTGATGAGAATTGATTTTTAGCCAGCAAATGTCATTCTTTAAATGCCCAAAGGCTGTTTAAACTCAGACTTAGGCAGTGTTAGTAATGGCAGAAGAATCTGACCCAACTTACCTGGCAGTTTCTGCTCCAGAAATCAGGGCAAATAAATGCATTGCAGGTTTTCTTGGAACAGCAAACGATTTTTAAAGAATGTTGCAGTTGTCTTCTCACAGTGCTCTAACATTTTTTTTTCTTTTGCTGCATATTCTGACCATGTTGTGTTCTATTTCCTAACTGTAAACCAATAATCTTTTTTTCTTTCTCTTCTTTTCCAAACTGAGAGCATTTTACTTTCTCCTGTTCTCATCCACTGAGATGTATGTTACTTTACCTAAAAATCCCTCCAAAATTAAAACATTCTCATCACTGTAAGATGTTGCAATAATGTTCTACAAATGGATGGGTATAAACCAAGTGTTTACTTCTTTAAAAGTCCAGAATATGAAAACCTGCTCGATTTTCACCATTAGAAAGATATGCTTATCCTCCTTTGGCTCTCATTCAGAGCAAAACATAAAGATGTAAAGAAATTGAGAATCACTGAGTGGACACATAAATTAGAAAGAAGAACATTAATCAGGGAATATTTGAACAGAGAAAGCAGAGTGTGTTAAACATTATAAAACTGCAAGGTAGATTTGAGGAATTATGCACTTTCCTGTAGGTCAGCAGTCACCAACTGCTCCAGCGCTCAGGGACAGTATGGATCCTCCTTGTGTTTCCCTTTGATTGCACTGTGTCCTCTTGGAGGCTTGCACACGATTGCTTATTGTAACATTCATACCCCAGGATGCTGTGAGTAACCAAAAACAGCACAGAGGGGAGCTCTGCTCTTCTTAGAAGGCCTTGATAGGAGAGATGGGAGGACCCTTACCACCAGGAATACTCCATACTCTGTTAAGTCACTCAACACTGGAGCAAGACAATGTTTAATGGTTACAAAACGAATAGTTCACTTGAAGTCATAAAACTGAATTATTGGAACAACCTCTAAAATTAAAACAAATTGTTAACATTAGTATTTATACTAAAATTTGCTCTATTAACTCTCAGCATACCAGTGTACTCCTGCCTCCCTGTCTCTTAGAATAAGCTGGAATGTCCAACTCTTTCTTCAGATGCAGTACCTTTTGCCTTGATAATCTGAGTTGGCTTTTGGCACCACTTTCTCTTCCCAAAGAATTTGCAAAAGCCATGGAAATCAAAGTTTGAGTATTTTTCGGATTGCTGTTGCATGAATTCCTCCTCGACAAATGTTCTTCTGAGTTTCTTGTGTCTAGATGTACAAACACCACCTGGCACACACATTTTTCTTCCTCACTTTCCCTTGCGAATATTTCTATTGAATACTTTAATTGGCACATTCATGGCTTCAGACTGCTTTCCTTTTAACAGTCTTCTGCTAATATACTTCTGAAAATTCTTATTTTCTATTAGGAGAAGTGTGACATACATAGTCATCTGATTCAATTTCTGAGTACTTTCTGTTTTACAGAGACTGTATAAAAGCTAAACACAATGCCATTGCTAAAAAAGAAACTGAGAGTTAGATCCTTCTCCTCAATACTTTACTCTCCTCCCACATCCCCAATCTGGGGATTTATCATAATCTCATGATGGAATGAATGGAAACTCCAGTGCAGGTCTACAAAATTTTCACAGCAAGATTTCCGTATCAACATTAAGTTTTGCAGAAAGCTCAGAGAGAAAGCTTTTACACTTTTGTTTAGCCAAAACTCCATACCCTCTGCAAATTCTTTCTAAATGGGAAACATAATTCTCACCAGTTATAAAAGAATAACACATTTGACATTCCTCTCTCTTTTCTTCTCAGCCTTATATGCCACTTCCCAGATTTCGCTGCTGATTACCGCCACATCTAATCTTCGTGTGGGTCTCCATTTTGTTTTGTTTTGGTTTGGTTTGGTTGTCTGTTTTGTATTTTTTGTTTGTTTGATTTATTAGCGTTTCAACTTAAAGAGTGTAAGGAATAGTAAAATACCTGTTAAGTGGCAGCCTCAATATTCATACTTGTCTGGTAGTTCAACTTTCACTTTACACCCAGCTTCAGCATCTTGTCCCTCTCCTCCATCCTCCTGGCATCTTTCCCTCCCATTTTATTTGTAACTAATGAGAGTCACAACAGAAATGTTGCATTTTAGAAAATACAGACCTGGAATAACAATTTTGAAGACAGCTACACTTGTTATAGCACTGGTATCTTTGCAAGCTGCCCTAAAAGGCACACGTGATATTTGATCCTTTTACTTTCTTTATGTGGGAGTTTTCATTACTAAAGCCACTTGCCTTTTACGTTTGAGTGTGTGCTCTTCAATATGCATATCCCCTAAGCCAAACAGCCTGCTGAATTTCATCTATGGAGGCAAGGAATTCTGTTTGCAAGGTGCCCTTATTCTTTCTGCTATTTCTTCATTTACTGGTTTAATAACCTTCTTTCACTGCTGGTTGTGTTATTCATTCAGGTTTTTTTATCCACAGTGGAATAAGACTCCGCAAAGCAAAGCTGTAGAGTACAAAGGCAAGGAGGATTCAATAAAAAAAAAAATGGAAAAGTCTTTATTTTATTCACTTTCTTTGCAATTAGTTATGCAAATACATTTAATTATTTTATTCATTTATTTTCGTGTTGGCAAATACGTGAATGGAAAAGCAGACTGATTCTCTAGATGTCCTTGATACATTTACATGAGGAAAAAGTTAATAAATAAAAGGAATCTGATTGGATTGTTCAATCATTCAGTTAATTGATACTTCTGATCTAAAATATATTTGACAAATGTAGATGAGTAGATTATTCTTTCCACTGCAGAGTTCTTATTTTCCATCTCCTTGGTTTAGGTCATACTAGCAAGATCCATTTCTTACATTACTCTTTTTCTTACCTGCATGATAGTTTTAATTTAGAGATGGATTTTTTGCTTATATTCAAATAAATGTCTATAATCAATTTTACTAAATCTCTTCTATAACTTCTACTATCTGTCATTGTGTAAATAGTTGTTAATGATTTGATCATATTGTAAAAAAATACAACAGGATTCTAAATGTTGTCATTTATTGATAATAAAGGAAAACATAAGATTAATTCAATAAAATATTTTATTCATCTCATTTTATTTTTTATTTCAATTTCTCAGTCCTTAAATATAAAATTATTATACTTACAAAATGAAAGCTAATCATTTTGAGGCAAAAAGATATGTTAAAATAGTTCCTTTTAAATCAGAAATTTTGTGTAAAAGCAGAAAAAAAATTGAAATGGATCTTTTTCTTTGAATACATATATACACAGAACAGCATTGAACATTATTATTGCTCTGCTGCAGGACTGCTATGTTGTCCTACAAGATGTCTGATACTCTCTTCGTATTTGGGAGCTGGTGGGAATGGATGCTATTGTTATTAAATATCATTTACACTTGATTTTCATCAACTAAAGATTTCCTTGAGTGTTTTTACAGCTTGTAACTCTTGGGCAAAATTACTTAGTTAAGCTGATGTCTATGAACACAAACCTTGACCTTCTTGCCTTTGTTTTTTTTTTGTTTGTTTTTTTTTTGTTTGTTTGTTTTTTGTTTGTTTGTTTGTTTGTTTGTTGCACTTATATTTTCCTCCCACAGGTTGGATGTAAAGTGATGGTTCCACGTTTGCACAAAGCTGCTCTCTGGTGGAATTATCCACATTATCCACACAGACTAGAGAGCTGATAGCAGCACTGAATTCATAGTACCATCATCATCTCTTTCCTTCCTTGCTTACCAGCTCTATGGTGGGGAGTGGGACAGCCACTGCTGCTTTCAGTGACATTGCTGTCCTGCATTGGATGAAGGAGGGAAACAGTTACCAAAATAAGGTCCCAGTTTTGTTGTTGTGGTACTAATTCCCAGCTTGCTGCAATAGAAAACATACGGTGGCTTAGAATGGCTAAGTGGCGGCATTTATTTACCAGTTTTGTTAAAGTCTCTTAAAATCTTTGTAAAGAAGGGTCTGAGGGAGCCTTAAAAAAAAAAAATAAATAAATAAATAAAATTCCATCAGGCTGAGCATTGCTATATTTTCATCTTTGAGTACTCAATTCTTTGTCTTCAGTATTATCTGTTGTGCTGCTAACTGCTGTGTCTCCCTTGACTGCAGTCCTCAGTTGTCATGCAGTCCTTACTTCCAGGTCGCACAGGAGAGACCATCAGGCAGCAGCCATCCCACTACCACCTACACATTGCAATCTTTTCTGGTTTTCTCTATCAACAAAACCAACAAAAAAGATGTTTGATCCAGAAATTATTAGTGGCAACCATTTCAGGTAATTTCTTGGTTATGACCACTGAAATGACATATTAAAAGCTAACAAGCCAGAAGGAAGCAAGAGATCCACATCTCCTCCCTCAATGGGCCATATGTACCCAGCTGGTCTCTGTGGTAATCTGAAGTGAGTGCTACCCAAGAGAGTCATTTCCATTAACTCATCCTGACAAACAGTATTAACCCATGGGCCAGTTTCCAAACTTGGACAGTATAAATCAAGATCTTCAGTTTGTTTCTAGGCATTAACAGCATTGCTTGGTTGCCAAATTACCAGCTTTAAATTCTATAGTACTTCAGATTTTTGTGCAGGGCAACATGATTTAAGTGTTCATGATGTTTGAAAATTGTATTGGATTTTTCCCAAATTGCTATCACTCATTAGAGCTGTGATGATCAAAACCAGTCTCAGAAGCAACCTCATAAAATTATATCATTTAGGAGGGACAAGTCAGGTCTGATATTGGTTACTTTTAGTCTTCTGGCTTGTCAAACTATATTTATTATCACTTCTCACAGTTCCAGACAGCAGCTGCTGCTGTTTTCAGCAGAACCGCAGAAAAGAAGAGAACGATAAATGATAGAATAATACTGTTTCTTTTCTTCTCCCCTTCTTTTCACTTCAATGACTGTTTGATAGAAGTCTCAAAGCTGGAAGGATGTGTACTGGCGATCTTCATTAGCAATGAGGTCCTTGGAAGAGTATGGCAAGAAATTTATTTTTGTACAAGGACAAAATTTATTGAGGAGGGAGACTAGATGTGCTTAAGGAGACACCAAAGGAGGAAGATGCTTATGGGTTTCTTTGTAACTGCTGTATTACAGCATATTTGCCAACTCATACATAAATGTGTATTCACCATCCATAACTGATATATGACTGTTACTCTATTAGGAAATGTTCAGATTGAAGAAGACTCTATATTTAGCTTTCCTCAGTTCTTCTAATTCTTTCAAATTCCTTCATAAAATCCTGTTGTTTGTTGATGTTGTTGTGTGGTTGTTTAAATTTTGTTTGTTTTTTCATCTGTTTTAATAAGATCCTCATTCTTTTTAACAAGATAAAGTGTTATCCTACAATATTTGAATTGAGTTCAGGACATCCAGCAGAGAACCTCTAGCTGAAATGACAATAAAGATTCAGACCTATCTCCATAAAGAGAATTTACCAGCAAGGGGGGAAATAATGCCAGGAAAGGTGAAGGAGGTGTCAAATTAATGTACTCAGAGATCAGTTTAGGTCATATAATGCCATGACAGCTTTTCTGGGAGGCTCCCTTATAAAAGCCAATAGGACTACTTGTTAGGTAGCTTGAATGTAAAAACTTCAAGGTACAACAGCAAGAAAAAGAATGAACGTTGTATTTTATGAATCATTTTTATCTTCAGAGATAAACCAGCACAGGAATGTGAAACTTGTTCTTAGTTGTATCAGCAAGAGCAAACTTAGTGCCCATCAAATATTGATCTAGCTAAGAGAATGAAAGTAACTGAAAAGATTCGAAGTTCAGTTCACATTATTAAATGTAATGACAAGACAAGATCTTAAAATTGTTTCAGCAATTGTCTGCAGAGATATTTAGTCATCCAGCTCCTCAAAGTGTAATAATTCTTAGAGGTCAAAACACAAAAATCAACTGATCACAACAGTGAGATTCAGCTAATGAAAATATGTAGCCAGCTGAAATATGTAACCTTCAACCTTCAGTGGGATGTAGCACAGTGAATTGGATCAGCTGGCCAATTTTGCTGTTGGTATAAATTGAGATATGTGTTTTATGAAGCCTATCTTGTGACTCTAGACATAAGCTGCAGAACTGAAGCCATAAGACTACTCAACTTATGTTATAAAAACATTTGTAAAATATTTTTCCAGCATTAGTTTTCCTTTCTTGTAGCAGAATGAGCCTTAAATTAACCTGTAAAAGTCTTCCTGGAGATCTATACGAAATCTGAGTTTGTAGGGGATCATTTGGTTTTACTGATTAACTGAAATTCGCTGCATGATGTTTTTCTGTTTAAATATCAAGAATAACTTCTTTAATGTGCAGATGACCAAGCAGTGGCACAGGATGCGCAGAGTGGTTGTGAGTCTTCCCCTTGGAGATCTTCAAAAGCCTGAACCTGAGCCTGGACAATCTGCTCTGCATGCCCCTGCTTGAGTGGGGGTGGACCAGATGGCCTCCAGATGCACCAGCCCGATTTACAAATTCTTTGATTCTGTAGCACATTTCAAGTAACTCAGTCACATAGAATTGTAAGGTTAAAGGATATATTGGGCTGGGATGAGCCTTAGGATGTCCCTAGACAGGATACACTATAAGGTCAGGTCAGCTTGCTGACTGCTGTCTCCACTGTGTGGACTTGAAAACCTCCAGGAATGGAGTTCACACAGCCTTTCTGGGCAGCCTGTTCCACTGCTGGATTGAAAGCACTGTCACAGCATGTATTACTTAGAGCCTAAAACAGTGATTTTTAAATCTCTTTCAATATGAAGATACATTTTTTTTTCTTCTAAGGATTCAGAAAACTATGTTGGTAATTTAAATTTTCTAAGAGTGGGTTTGGTTTGCTTTGCCATTGTTCACAGTGCTCAAGGAATCAAAAAACAGTGAGAAACAGTGGTAAAAAGCTCAGTGTACAAACACTCAGATACAGTCAGTAAGTCAGGAAGAAACTGGAGATGAAGTCAGAAATGACTGATATAAGCTCATGGTTTTTTGTTTTTTTTTTTTTCCCTTTCTTTTTTTTTGGTTTATTTCTTGACCAGTGAATTCAATTCTGAACTGTTAAACACAGGTCTTCAATCTTATTTATAAAATTCGCCCACAATCTGCAGAGAATAAAATATGCTTCAGTACAGGATCCAAGTGCCAAATGAATATGGAGATGGGACATGCAGATGCATCTATGGCACTAAATCTGGACACACAGCACATTCAGAATGTTAGTGCTGGGAGAAGGAGGCTACAGCTCTCTGTTGCTTCTTTTTCTCTCTGAAATCTGTTCCCAGACAGTTTTTTCTCTGTTAAGGAAGATAAGGACTTCCTGAAAGATAAAAACTGAAGGAAGTTATTTCCTAAAAAAAGAGAGTGAGGGGGGAAACATACAAACACACAAAATGCACAAACAACAATAAAAAACAAAAAATACTAGTTTTCAGAAGAAAATAATGAAAGAAGAAACACTGACAGCTCAAAACCATGAAAAAATATTTTTATAGGATCAATGCAAAAGTGTTTTTTCTTGGTTGCTCTAGTGAGCAATACAAAGAAAATCATTTATTTCTGTATGCCAATATAGAATATTTTATTTTGCAATACCAAAAAAGAACATTTCAACAACTGTGAGCTTCTTGCTATTGCAGGGCCTCAGATTTTGGCAGTTGAGCTAGTTTGATGTATTTTCCTTCCTTTTATATCAGTCAGAAACATCCTAAAAAAGTAGCATAAAAGATGACGAATTAATATTTCACATGTGGCATTATGTATCACATTCTGCCCTGTGAATTATAGAGATTTTATCTAGGAATATAACCTTTCGTACAAATACATAACCCAAATGGAGTTACACACCCAAAATAGACCATAAACTTTTGAAAAGCATAGACCCAGGAAAATGATGCATCAATACAATATTTTATTAGCAACTAAATTTAAAGTAAGCTTTAAATGTGTTCTTCCTTCTTGATGCTGAGTAAATGAGCTGGTATTTTTTGCCTTTTCTCTGAACTTAATGTCATTCACAACCCTCCTGATCTCACATTTTCATTCTCTCAGTACCTTAAGAGAAGAGACCTATTGTTATTTTTAGTGAGTTCACTAGATCTTGAGTGCAAAAACTACAAGAATCTCTGCCTCAAACTGCCTCACTGAAAACACACAGGGGGCAGACAGCCCTTCAAAACTCCCTCAAGCAATAAAATTCACTCCCACCAATCCCCTGCCTTCCCCCACCCCACCCCACCCCCCAAAAAAAACAAGCCACAAAAAAAAATATCAATCTATTTCTCTGTCTCAACCACAGTTTCTCCTTCCTCCATCATTGTGTAGACTAGACACAAAAAAAAATGCAGTCTTGTACACACAATGCTACCCCTTAATATATATGTCCTGCAGCCACCTAACGCTAGCAAAGCCCAGAGACTAGTATGCAGTGGGTTGGGGTTCACCTCTGCAGCTTAAACCCTCAGCTTCTCTTATCCTCCTCAGCTAGAAAGAATCACTCTTCTTAGGGAAACTTTCATCCCAAGCCAGATATTTGAAATAGAGGAGATGAAACATCAAATAAAAGTGAGTGCTTATCCTGAGCACACAGAGATCCATGGGCACAAAGACAGATGTACCACAGCCCTTAACGTGCTACCTTTGTATTACAGCAGTCAGCTGAGAAGACTGATTATCACTACTTGTTTGAGGCTTTTGAAAACAGAACATACTCTGCTGGGGTAAGGACAAAAAAAAAAAAAAAAAAAAAACAGAGGTAAACAGTTGTGGTAGGATTGACTGACTCAAGAGGGAAATCTCTTCTGTGCTGGTCATCTCGGGCTCCCTCTATAGTAACTTTATAGTCACAGAAAGCCTAAGGCATCCACCCACAATAAAATCTGTGCCTCAAAGAAGTGAGATGAATCATAGCCTAAAGCTGTCTGTTTCCCTCATTGACTATAAAGAAGTTAAATGAAATGAATGTTCCCTCCTCAAAGAAAGTTTGGAAACCACAATAATAACAGTAAAAGGCTTTCAGATTAGAGGATCCATCTAAGAGTTGTATAGGATCCAGACTTGCACACTTCATTGTGAAGTATGATCACTTCAACATCCTGGTAATGCTGACCTCAGAAACTGAACTCAAAGGATTCCAGATTATAAGGTATTTAAAAAGGTATAAGCTGGCTTGTATTCGAACTTCAGGGCTTGCTCCATAGAAAATCTTCAAAGACATACATTGAAAATTATGCGAGATTTGGAATGACCTACAAGGAAAGATTAAAAGACTCTAACTGCTTAACTGAAGAGCTTATATTCAAAGAGGGTATGTTAGCATGAAAACTAGTGTAAGAACAGCACACAGAAGAAATAAACATTTATTTGAAGCTGGAAATCTCTTGGAAAAAGAAATGAGAATGTAGTACTGATGAAGACTTCCTGGGTCATTAGTTTTTTCTCCCCTTGTCATTTTAGTCAGCTATCTCAGAGAAGCATTTAGTAATCGCATTTTAAAACAAGACAAATTCCTTGGTAAATGAAAGAGCACCCCAAATCCTCACTTCTCTGGCAAAGAGAAAATTCTTCTCAATTACTGCTCTAAATTTATCTATGGCTCACATATTCTCCTTCATATTTCTGAAACAATGTTTTTAGTTTTCCAGCTAATTGGTGAAATCCTTAATTTTAATAGAGATAGCTATCACATATATGGTTTTATGTGTCATTTCTTCTGTCCATGAATTCTGTACATACTAAGCAATAAACTTCCACACATTTTGTTTCCACTTTGATTGTGTAGCCATTTGCATTTCCTCAAACTCATCCCCATTAGTTTTTTTAATATCCTCAACAACTGAAACTGAAGTATAGTATATATTTAGTTTCAACCCATTTCTGCATTTTAACCCCTTTCTGTCAATAATGTGATGTTGTCCCATGATATTTCTCTTCCTTTCTTTTGTCATTTCTTCAGAGTCCCACAGATAACCAACTCATCTCGATTTTTGCCAGGATTCATTTTCTTTTCCAGCACTTTTCATGGTCTCCAAGATATAACTTTTCTTGCTTTATAGTATTACAGGTAACAGTACCTAAGCCTGGACCCCAGATTGTCTCAGACAGTCAAGACAGAAACTTTACTTAAAGGCTTTATTTTCTAAAAACCTGGCTTTTTAAACACAATTGTTTATAAGAACAAACAAGAAGGCTTTTCTTTCATTACAATAGAGAGAAAAATAGAGAGAAAAAAATAAATCTGAAATTTTCAAAATGATCATCATATAAATTATTCTCTACCCAGTTCAGAAATCAATGACAAACTTTCTCAAAATAAACTTAAATCAGTAAGTTTAGATTTTGACAGACACAAAGCAATGCATGTGATAGTAAAACTGACTGAAGAAAACAGCCACTGGATACATTTAAGGAAGTCCTCTTGTATATTGGACCTCCATGGGGTCTTTGCTGATGAAGTCTGAATAGAGTTGTCTAAGGGATGCTCCTTAATTTGGAGTATGAGTAGAACAGAGATTTCATGAGAAGATTTTTTATGTCTTTAGTTTCATGAGGATGGTGATATTTTCCACGAGAATATGATGGAATAATTATTTCAGCTTTCTGAGTTTATTCCACTTAAGTTAATATAATTTCAATCTCATAAAGTAATTGCTTCATAAATATTTCCTGTTTTATTAAATTTTGTTTCAATTTTGACAGTATGCATTCTAATGCAAGCATTGTTTCACACTACAAACATACACACACACACATACATGCATATATATGATATTTAGTGCAGCATTCCACATCACTAAAACTGATTTCATCTGAATGAAATAAAATTTTACATACATATTTCTGCTTGAATTATTTTAAAGTTTTCTACCCTCATGTATTTTTATTGTTATTTTTGTTCCAGTTGAGAATGAAAACAAGTTCAGAAACATCAAAATTTCCCTTCTGAGACAAAGTCTATTTTTCAACTATCCCTAGAAACTAACAGCAGTTTCTTAAGCCAAGAAAAATTATCAGAAGACCCATTTAAATAAGTGGATGCTTTTAGCCAATGAACGAATAAATTTATGTTATAATCAACATAGTACCTCTATGAGGTCCTTTCACATTCAATAATATCAGTATAATTAAAGAATGATGTTGTAAAGAAGACATCAAAACATAAATTAAATACTTAGGATTCAATTTTGCTCCAAGACATTCAAAAAACACTTCAGTTACTTTCAACAGAAATTGCATTTGCCTAATGAAGGAAAGAATTTGGCTATTAAGAATCACCATAAACAAAAAAATAACAGATTGTGAATGGATACTTGTATTAATTTTTCTAATAGCTTGCAAACAGCACAAGCATTATGTAATATGGTAAGTATTATACCATTTTACATGTGTAGGTAACTCAGAACCAGCAATGTCACATGATATTTTTATCAGAATTAGTGATTGGGCAAAGTCAGCTTCAGCTTCAGTTTACATGCTGATTCAAAGTAGGTTTCATCTTCTCTCAAGTTTTATATGTGCATGTATGTACAGAAGTCAAACATGAAATCTCCTCATTTTTATGACAAAGAAGAAAGCAGGTCAGTATCCCCAAAACTGCTTCTTCATATTTTGGTTTCACTAAGTCAAAAACAAAGGTCACTATTTTTTTTTTTTTTCCCCCTCAAGAAGAGGATGGTATAATAGAAATTAACTTCAACAGGAACATATAACTATACAGCACAATGACTGAAACTCATCTGGAATAAAATATAAGAGTTATAATATAATATATTACATGTAATATATATTATATAAATATATATTATATATATGAGATTTTAAATAAGAGCTATCAGAGAGAAATTAGCTTTGAAGAAAGAAGATTATAGTGGTTTAAGGTGTTGAAAAGAAAAAAAGCTGTTTTCTTCTTTGAAAATCAAACTAAAAACTATTTAATGAACAAGGTGCAAAAGACTTTTTAAAATTAGAGTAATCTTGATAAAAGCAGACTATTGAGCTGTGTTCTATGGGACTAAATTCTTTGCATCAGCCACTGGACCAGCTGTGGTACCCAAAGACTGACATACACACACAGTCCAGAGCCTTCTGGGAAAGCAGCTGAAGGCAAGGAAGAACACCTACGGGTGTCGCAGATGGCACCAGAGTCTTGTTCTTAGGTAAATTAGTCCATGTCTGGATGTGATCTAGGGCAGCCTGGATAAAGAACAGCTATCCATTATTTCCCACCTACATAAATTTATATTTTGGCCAGCTCTTATGATCCAATGTTGTTTGTACATGACATTTCAGAATCATGCTATTCTGAAAGGTACTCAAATTTTCCTTAAGTGAAAAAATGTGTTTTAACTGCTCTTGTAAATTGATTCTTGTTTCTGTCCCTGAATACCATCATAAGCAACCATGTCTTGTGTCCACTATTTTTCATAGGCATTCATTAGGAAAACTTCAATTAGCTCTACAAATAAGTTGTAAGTTAGATTTATTTTCCCTAGTTGAACTAGTGGGTTGATACCTATTGTCATTCTTTCTGTGTGTGCTACAATTGTATTACTTGTATCACTCCTGAGTGGCTCCAATAAATTAAAAAAAAAAACACCTTGAAGTTCTTTGAAAGATATATGTTTCAATAAAACACAATTAAATTAGAGAGTTACGATTAGATCATTTTCCTAGTTTCATTTTTTGTTAAAGGATTGTTGCTTGTGTGGTTCAATACAGATCTGATATAGTGACCACAATTAATATCATATTAAGAATTTTGAATTTATGAACCTCAAAATTAGGTTCATTCTCAATTACTAGATGTGGTGACAAACCACAGTGACTGAACATTTCTCAGAACGTTAGAATGTTTCAACAGTACATTGAATAAATGCATCTTTATTCACATACCAACTCTGACTGCTTTCTATGATCATGCATAACTGCCAGCACAAGTGCTTCAAAACAAAAAGACCAGCAAAACTCTAATAAAATATATGCAACATTTTAATAGGTCAAGAGTAGTTCTATTCAGTTATATTGAAATCAGAGGTTGAACAAGATTTTGCTCAATTTTACCTGGCACAATTTGGTCCAGATTATCAGAAGTAACTTTGGTAGATCTTTTCTACCTTCTCTATGTGCATATATATATAATGCATATGTATATTTTACAAGCTGTGAACATCTGAACTATTCCGGAAACTTCCGATCACCTCAATTGCTAGAAAACTATCAAAGTCTTAAATTTTCTTTGTATTTTCTAGATCACAAAATTGAATTGAAGTTTCTCAGAAAACTTGCAAACTCAAAAATCATCAGAAGTACAGAATAATGCAGTTGTTAAAACCTTTATCGAGCATCAGACTAGGAATGGTTTCTCTTCTTCCTTTTCCTTCTCTGCAAGCATAAAGTGAATTGTGCCTCTTTCTGGGCAGAGCAAATGTGAGCAAGAGTAGTTGCAATGAAGTATTATTAAATTACATCTAGATCAGAATGTTGATGCATGAAACATAAATATTTTAGAAATCTTAATTCTTAAAAAAGTGTTGATGTGATTGTGAGATTGGGAAATATTGTTATGGGCTGCAAATTTTAGCCAGTTTAAGTTCTTAACATCTTGGAGAAGGTGGAAAAAATATACATTCCTTAAATAAAGGAAGTAAATCTCTTTGCATATTTGATATAAATTCGTTTTTAATGAAATTACTTTTCAACCTCAAGCCTGACTGTGGTCTGTTACTAAATGGAAAAAGATTGTTCAATATCCTACTAGACTGACTTCTGTCATAACCTTTTAACTGTGTATCAGCTGTATATTCTGTGAACAAAGATTCACATGTATGTGCCAGCACAGTTTTACCACTGAAAGAAAGAGTATTTTACATGAATATCAAATTTAATTTTAGTCCTTCATATGCTAGTTATTAAAGCATATTTTCTAGTCAGTGTTTCTGAGTGACATTCTTCCTCTTCTAAATTTGGATGATAGTGATCAAATATATACTATTATGAATGCATTGGAATGGTTTCTTTAGTTGGATTCCTGAGTGTTTGGGACAAAATGAAAGGACAGATCAGTCATAAGAAAAGCCTCAGAGATATCTTTCGTCTGTGACAGCTGAAAGCTCACCAGACCAGATTTTGAAGAGAGATGGCCTTGACCTCTGCTGAAACTTCTGTCAAAATAACTGATTGGTTTTCATATAGACTGTCCATCAGATTTAACCCAGCAGGGTGCTGTGGAGTCCAAGGTAGAGAGCCAATTGGAGCAAAAGTACAAATAAATAAATAAATAAATAAGAGCATGATATTGAAGGGTTTAGGGCAGCATTCTAACATTCAGCAATTCCCAAGAACATCTTATCTCAGCAAGCTGTGAAGAATTTAGTTTCTCATTTGTTTCAGCCTTCCAAAAGCATCTTGCTGTCAGAATGAGTTTCAGGATGAGGCTGCCAGGTCCATATCAGTACTGGACAGTTTTCAACTGTGAACAGTACAGTACAGCATAATACAACATCTTATGACCGCGCTGCAACTGAAGATTTTTACAGAACCTGGAGATTTTCTGTTAGATCAATTTGGACATGGTATGCCCCTCTTGTCCCAAAAGTAAGTGAAACAGCTGCAATAAAGGAGAACTTTTGCTCACTCAGCTTGTTGTGGACATTTTTTGGCACACTTTGCTGTTTTGCCTGTTCATACTAGCCAAAGACAAAGTGTTTTGAAACAGTTATACACTTCATGTTGTTTTGCAACTTTGCCCATTTAGTTTTTGCTATGCACTACAAAAAGAAAATGCCTGTAGATGTGAAGAGCTTACAACATAACTCTCAGACTCTCTACAGCATCAGTTTGATCTGATCTCATATAAACAAATGACACATTAGCAAAATAAAATTTAAAAATGCTATTATAATTGGCTTAGGCCTTTCAAACAAATCATTGATTAACACAGTAAGAAATATCTATTTTCTTGAGAAGGTGGGGTCATTTGGAGATAATAAAAAAAAAAAAACAGATTGAAGTATGCAGAGTTCATGTATATAAACTCTGGAATATATGCATGTATATATATGCCTTTGTTTCATCCAAATAAAAGAATGTTGTAGTCCTTACTGTGTATTTTACTATACATCATAAAGCATAACAGGGGAACTGCTATACAGGATAATTTTCATGATTCCTAAGCACCCTCCATTAAATGTATACTCATTTGTTCTTTATAGGTAAAGACTTCTCATACATTTACGAAATACATAACAAAAATCTGGAACTCAGACAGCCATGGCAGAGAGAAGTCAAGAAAGTTTGCCTGGAGTTGTGAAAATAACCCACATTCATACCACATCTGTACAGGCAATTCTTTTGCCTTCAATTTTTAATAACCATAAAGCATATTCTCTGATCATGGAAAGAATTCTTCTTTCAGAGACTGACAAACTAGGGCAAGTATAAACATGGCTCCTTCATGGCACGCTACTTTTCTGACAGTTCTCTGCCCTTTCCCAAAGGAAGTGAAAGAACATTTCCAAAAGTTTCTAACTGATTAGGTCATTTGGAAACACAAAGCTATCAAATGGTACCAAACTGACTGGGTCATGCTTTTCATTACCCCTTATTTGTTGTCATCCTCAGCACTACTCTGGATTTTCCCAAATATTTGAACTCCCTGTAAAAGCTCTCAGGAGTTGCTTATGAGATTATCAATCAGGTTGTTTAATAGATAATCTCTTTTCTTCCCTGTTGTGTCTTCATTAGAGGGGTTGATTTGGATCCACACTGAATTCCCATAATTTTCCAGCTGCTCAGATGTTTTAATAAAATTCCACAGTCTGCATCATTGTTACTACCACCTTTATAACTGTGTGCTGTGTGACAGAGTTGTAGCACTTTGGCTCTCACTGCCGGAAAGCACAAAGAAACTTAATTCCCAGGGTGAAGCGTTTATGACTAATATATTCCCATCTATCAAAATGTTTCAGATGCACACAGGGAAAAACAAGCATTTAATATGTATTACATTATACACTTAACATAGAAATTCTTGTTTCTAGATATCTCTTCTTTTTTTTCTTTTTTCCTCAAGTAATTGATCCTTCTACTCAAATCCATGAATCTGTGCTAAAATGGTGATGAAAAGGTGGTACAATGTAAATGTGTTGCTCAGAACTTCAGATCACAAAACTGTTGATTTCTGAAACTTGTTAAAAGAGCAAAGTAAGTACAAAGGACAACTGTAGGTTATAAGAGAAATTTGTCAGTCCTTTGTAAAGCACATAAAAAGCTATGTTGAAATGCATCACAGAAGACATCTTTAGTATCTGAAATGAAAAATTAATGCAGTAGGTGGTGAATGAATGCTGAAGACACTGCCAGCCTCTCAGAAATGATGGTGATAAAGATCCTGTAGATGTTACGACAGATACTCAGCACTTAATTGTGGGGATAATTCAAATATGGGGAAGAGGTATAGGTCAGTTCTTTTGTTCTAAAGTGAATGGTTTACATCTCTTGAAAGCAACTCTAATTAAGATAAAGGGCAGGACATTAGCACTCAGTATTATGAACAGCACCAGCAGTATGCTTTACCTCTGAAGTGAGATAGTTATTTATGGTGTCTGTGGTGCAGCAGAGCTCTCTTTTGCATACACATCGGATATCGGGCTCCAATGTACACATGCATGTTCAATGAGAGAATTAAGGTGAATATCACCTGGGGAGTGATTTGACAAACTGAAACTAAAGACTCCTTTCTTCGTGACTCAAGGCCTTCACAGATTCATATGTCTAAACGGAGATGGTGGCACCTGACAGCAGCACTCCACGGCAAGACCAATGTGTGCCTCAGTCTCACTCAGGTTTACACAGAGAAACCCCAGTCAGATCAGCCAGGCAGCCACAGTGGCCTTCAGCCTGAGTCCTGGTGTGGGTAAGCTGCTTCAGACACCCAGATGTCACTAGAGACAATCAGAGCACACCCAGCCTATTGTCCAACTGAAACGTAAGACCAGAAATGTACTCTAGTCTCCAGAGATTGGCCAACTTACACTATATATAAGTTTTTAAGACCAATAGCCTTTCTAGTCCTTGCTAGTGCAGCTCAACTTTCTTTCAGGTATTGATCAAGACAAGTGAGGCATACCCCAGTGCAATCAATATAATGTTCCCATAAAACCCCAGCAGTTCATTGCTTCTGTACCTCATTAACAAAGTTCCTGCCTCTTGCTCAACCAGGTATAAGATCAACCATAATACAACATTACCAGAGATGACAACTACTATGATTAGCATAGCTTTTAAGTTAAAGTATTTTAACTTTGTTGAGTTCTCTTCTTGCTGGTGCCCCAGATTATGTCGCAAATGTTATTTTTTTTTTTCTCTCTATCAAACTGAAAGATATTGTACTCATATCCACTTGAAAGCTATTCTTTCTTCCCTTACATTCCCACCTATTTCCGTAACTGTATGTCTTATTCAGTCATAGTGAACAACCTTTGAATTTGCTCTCAGATGAAAGACTGCTGGAAGATAACAAAGCAAATAAGAAACTCTGCATAATGATGCAAGTTGCATTAACATGAGCTTGGAGCACATTCATCTCAACAGAGATAACTTTTCCAGTTCCCAGGAGCTTCAGAGATAACCCATGATACCATTTCTCTGGAGAGAGCTGTTGTTCTTAATTCCATCTCTGATCTGAGAAGGGATTTCACAACATTTAGACAAACACTTTCAATACAAAGCAGTAAAATCTTTTATGATTCTCTCAGCTGGATTTGACTCTTGAAGAGGCATATAAGGACAGATTCTGTATCCTTTTTACTGTTTCCAAGTATATTTCTTGGCATAAGAAACAGGTACAGATTGAGAATCTCTCAATATAAAAAAATAATAATATTAGCAAGATAATAACAATATTTTGTATATGTTTCCCTGTAAAGGCATTAAGGGAATGGGATCAGAACATCTTCCATTGCTACTAATGCTCCCATTTATCTGATCGGAACTTTTCTGAACATTAATATGTATGAATTAAGGTATTGATATTAGTATTTATATTTGTTTAGGTCTAAGGCAACAAAACTTTTCTGGGAATGATTTGTTTAAAAAAAATCTGTCCTGGTCCCAGAAATATAGGCATTCCTGTGCTGTCACACATGACTGTGTCTTGCTATGATGTTCAATGCAACTATAGACTTTTATGCCCTCATTTTCTGCTGGTATAAAATAGAATAGATTACCTGAAGAAACCGTGAAAAAAATTAAGCTCAGAATTACAAACAGTCAGAGGACAGACATGCAATTTTCTGAAAGGAGTTTTCTAGCTTTATCCTAGCCCAGTATTCTTAACACAGAAATCACTGTGGTATTTTTACAACTTGTGCTCTAAAGAGAGTGAAATAGATCCTTATTATTGTCCCTTCTGGCCATGAACATCTACCTGCATAAAATAAAACTCCTAATACAGGACTACTCACAAAAATACCTCACTATTACTCAGATCTCAAAACATGCATTGAAAAAAAAATTAAAGCAATTGATCAATTTTTTTTCAAGTGTTTTGTCCCCATTGAACTCCTTTCTGTTCTGCAGTGGTGCTCCAATAGGAAGAATGGAGGTTTTGCTACCAGTACGACATATAGTCTAGTATGTGTGAAATGTCTCTGGAAAATTGATATATTTTAGATTTAAATTTTCTCCAGCAGAGGAAAGAGTTGAAGTTTGGTATCCCACATCTTTGATAAACAGTTTAATTCTCATAGGGAGTTACACAAAAATGACAGTGTGCATTGAAAGTGAAAGTAACATCCAGATAAGTGCTATTGGCTTCCCTGAACCCAGATTTCCAAGTAAGGCTAGGTACTTTTTTGACACGCCCATGGGATGTCTGGGAAAGGGAGGAAAGTAGAAGCCCACTGAAAAACTCACCACTGCAGTCCTGATACTCAAGGAGATGCAAGTACTGCTGTTCTTTGTGTGGATTTCTTAATTCCAGGCAGGCTAAAACTCACCTTCTGCTATGTCCCACTGATGCAGTGTATGCCCAGGATGGCCATGGCTTTGGCATTCTGTCTTTTCTGAATGTCTTTCTTAGTAACAGGGAAAAGCAAGATTTTTCAGTGCTGTCTGTCCAGCCTGAAAGCTGCAGCCAGAAATGCAAGACAGGCTGGGTCTCTTCCCCATGACAATTAGTGCTCGATCTCTAAGCACTCTCCCAGTCCTATCTCAGTTTCCTTCAGAGCTAATGCATATAGTTTTATAATACATGTTTTATAGAAGATCAAGTAGTTAATGTTTCAAAACACATTCAAAGTAAGGTAAGCATAGATAATCAAAGCTAGTATGTTTTATTGTCATGACTCTATTTGCATATACTTTTACTGAAATCCATCTCTGATCAGTGAGCATCCAAATGAAGGTGTGTTTTCTTCAGATAGAGCCAGTGACATAGTCATTCTTTTTTGGCTAATGACAGAGGATACTACCTCAAGGGAGTGAGAGAGAACATCGCAAAACTGGAATAAGTAACCTCAAAGATTAAGATTAAAAGGACAACTGAAATACTTCATCTTGACTAAAAAAAATTGCTGGATAAGAAAGAAAATGTAGCAAAATAATGTTCAAGATTTGCATGAGACCTGGACTAAATGGAAACACTTCCACAGACTTGAACAGGACTTGTATTCATCTCATCATCTGCTTTAAGTAAAATAATAAAACATAGCAGTGTTTCCTAGGAGAGTTTCCTTTTTCAGACCGTCCACAAATCTCCAAACAAACAGACCTACAAAGCTGTTCAGTGATGATATTACACTTGTCTGATCTACATTGCCTGGCCTGGATTAAATGACCTTACCATTCCTATTTCCCCCTCATTAAACCACTCTCAGATAACTCAGTATGTAATACAATTGTGAATTAAATACAGTGAGAATTGTACCTTTTACCTATTGTAGAATGAATTCCAACTGATAAGTAAAAGGTAAATCCCAGGATTGCAGCATTTTGCCCATGAAGAAGAAAGCTAATTTCTCCTATCAATTGTGTTTGATTATGTCTCTCAGCTGAAACGAAGAAAGAAGTCATTCTGAACATTTTGCTAATAAGTAATATCAATCAGGGAGGAATAATTACAAAGAAATGGAAGTAAATTAGCTTGCCTCTTGACAGCACTGAAGTGAGAAATGAGTACATAGGAAAGGGTATGCAATAGGTATGAAGAGCGTATTTGAGTGGAACATGAGTGCACTTGGAATGTAAAAGGAAAATGAGTTGAGGGGAAAATTTTAAGAAATAAAAGGCTCTTTTCAGTGGTGTTCAGCAACAGGACAAGGGGCAAAAACTGCAACACTGGGAGTTCCATAAAAATATGAGGAAGAGCGTCTTTACTGTGAGGGTGACAGAGCACTGGAACAGGCTGCCCAGAAACATGGTGGATTCTCCTTCTCTGGAGACAAGGGGCATCTTATCATTTTGGAATAAATTACTTTTATTTATTGTTTTTTTTCTTCAGGGGAGCTTTGTTGGCTTTAGCACTTAGTCTCTGTCTCTTGATATGTCTGATATGAAGGATACAATCTGGGCTTGTTTCAAAAGTTATTAAGCAATTTATGAATTTAAGATGCAAATGAAATATTATTGTATTCCCGATATATATATATCTTCCACAGATCTGTATACAATCTGGCTTCTTTCAAATTGTCTACCTAACATAAGCAGCTTATTGGCTGTTAATAGAAAAGACAGGAGAGTGATTATCCTGGGCCTACTGAAATCAGTATATGTTTTAGCATTGTCACAAATTGCATTACTTCTGAATTACTACTTCTGTAGATGTAGGAGTCTAGATTACGAAGACTGTGGTCTGTCTTCAATCTTAAAATGAGAGGTGCCTCTAACATAGCAGAGTTGTTTCTCCAAAAGTATTTTGTTATCCTGTAAAATGATACATATTAACAGATTAATTAATTTTACCACAACTGCAGATTTTGTTCACCATCAAACTCTGGTTCTCTGAGAAAACAAAATCTTCCCTCATTCTAGATGAACATCACAGCTTCCATAACAAATTGCTTGTGTTGATTTTTCTTAAGAGGCCATAGAACTGAGATTTGAAATTCCCAGAGGGATGGAAATGGGAGGAAAATATCTGGCTCCAGGGAAAACTGTTAACAGAAAATCTGCATGAAGAGGTAAAATAAATTAGGAGAGAATACTTACTTGGTGTAAGTACTTTGATTTGCAAAATATAAGCCATACAACTTCAATCTTTACTCAATAGGATCTGAGTTTGTGATTTCTCAAAGAGAAATCTCTTTGAGTTTTTGTACATCCATTTTAAAAGTTCTGCATCATATATACAACGATGTCAAAAATAGACAAATTACAACATCTCTGTCTGAATGGAATTCAGACAAGCACAGAAGGTAAAAAAACTTCTAAATCTAAATCTTTAGATCTAAATCTAAATCTTTAGATCTTTAGATCTAAAAAGATCTAAATTTTATTGTTCAGATCAATTTCTGACATTCCAAAAATAATTTTCAAATCCTAATTGAATTCCCACCAAAAGCTATTTCTACTGAAATAGTTTGTAAATAAGTTAACAACAAACAAAAACTAGCACTTTTAAAATGTCTAAGCAATAACTCTTTCAATTATTTAAGGAATTTTAAACATAATTCTTAATAAAATTTCTTATGGGATTAAGAAGGGGGATTTTCTTGAGTTACTGTTTCTGAAGTTTGCTCCCTCAATGGTCATTGAAATAAGGTTCCATTAACCTAAAAAAAAAGCTCTGAGATTAGGGGATTTTTTTGTTTGTTTGGTTTGTTTGTTTGTTGTTTGGTTACTGTTGTGGTGGGTTTTTTTTTTTTTTTTGTCTTTTTTTTTTTTTTTAATGCACATTTTGTCTCGTCAGCAGTTCAAAGCTTGACAGGATAAAATATTGCTATGTGCATCTTCCGTTATCTTGTCAGAATCGTCTTCCAGACGCTATGACCTTCAATCCCATGATGGCATCTATTCATATGGCCCCAAGCCACATTTACTGTCTACACTGCCAGCTGCAAGTTGCAAGTCCAGGATAATAATATTTCATTTTCCCTGTTGGTTCAGTTTTCTTAGGGAAAAAAAAAAAAAAGGAAAAAAAGGAGAAAAAAAAAAGAATGTTATCATTGCTTTCTGCAGTTAAAGGTTACTAACAGATTGTGAAATTCCAGTCAAACAGTACCTTAATAAAAATATTATTTGTTAAGTCATTTATGTAAGCTTAGATTTTTCAGCGTATTCAGCAGAGAGAGAAAAGCATCCACATAATTGCTTTTTCTCCTCTTTCAGCTATAAAAAGATTAGAGAAATAAGTGAAGCAATGTCATTAGCAAACATCACTAGTTTGGCACAACTGATCCGTTATTATGCATTGAAACATAACCAGAAGATGTGAGACACATCAGAGAAATAAAAAGCAACAGACAGACTATTTTGGTATTGCTAAATATTCTGATTTCGCAGAAATATATCATTTCTTTGTTGCAAAAGCTACTATTTTTTCACAATTAAAGTAATCTGTGAGGGAAAAAAAATACACAAAACATAGCATAAAACAAGAATGCAGGATTACTTCTCTCTCTTTCAGACAAGCAGAAAAGCAGAGGATGCGTGAGTTCTGTATTAATCTAGGATGTAGAATTGAATATTAAAGCAGCTATTTAAAGTTTGAATCTATGTGAAGAGGTATTAATATGCTAACACTGATAACTCTGTGTATCCACCCTATCATCACTGCCCATCCACTTTTCACTTTTTAAAGCGCTATTCCTCTTTACCTTGACAATTTCACTTCTTTCCTATGCGATTAATAGAATATTAACTTGAAATAATTGAGTTCTGTAATTAACATTCCAGCCCTCTGTGCTAACAGGAACGTGAAATTCAGGAGAAAAAATGTTTTTTTTCTCCCCAGTAAGCTATGGCATTTCTCAGATTAGTCCTACTTATTTACCATTATCTTTAAAGTCCAGAGAGATGAAATTAATTTAGGTTTGATAATTTGAGGGTATACTCAAACCTAGAAATCCTTATTTATCTTCTGTTGCTTTTTTCATAGAAGTAAGAAAACATTTAAACAGACATTACTGCTTAGATAAATGAACAAAAATATTTAGTATTGTGTTAACTGCTGAATTATGGAGACATAGATAATAATATTCATAAAAGCCTAATCTTTGAACAGAAAGATTATACTTGAATATTTTACTATTAGATATTTCGGCAAGTTCTGTTTTCAGTCAGTATCAATTAATCTTACAAAATTTATTAGTCATTTTTGTTGGTCGCACTATCCTACATAAAATAGAATTCATTATTTTGCTAGACAGTCTCCTTTTTGTATATTGTTGCTATTTAGGACTTCATTCTTACTTTACTAAAACTGTTTAGAATCATTTATTAATGCCATAAAAAATATATGTGCAAGCACTTGAATTGCCTTATTGTTAATTCTCAGGCTTAGATACTCTTGAAACCCACAGAAAGGTAATATGCAACTCCTACGCAACGGTTACAAGATTCAGATGCAATCATGTATTCATTTGTGCAGATACTGTCTGATTTCACAGCCCAGTGACTCATGCAACAGAAAGGGCTGCTTATAGCTCAGCTATTCGTCCATTAGCATCTCAGCAGAGCCAAAAGGTCCCTGCCATACCTTTCTTCAGGTCTTCTACAGCACTCTGCGGTATTGTGCTCCCATGTCACATTCAGGAATTTGATGAGCTTCTGATAGCAAAGAAAATGAAAGCAAGTGCTTTCACATAAATATCAATTTCCACCTTGGGAGCACTGAGTTCACACTGTCTGCATTCCCTGACATCTGTGGAAGTGCAGGTTCATATCCAGAGAATATTTCCGGATCCCACAACATCTTCTTTTGCTTCCTTTGTCCATTGGTATAAATGGTAGCCTGAATCTTCTCAAAAAGTACCTCAAGGGCTTCTCAGTTGCACAGAGAAAGCAAATGGGAATTCACTAGCAAAAATTATTCTTCCAGAGTCATAGTAAGCAGGTGTTATTATGGGTAGCACTAAGGTTGCTAAGTATTCTTTCCAATTTTATCAGGCATGATACATCCACACATGCTTCAGAGGGACTGTCCATAACTGACTTAGAAAGTCTTGGAAGAGCATTCTGCTGACCAGACTCAGAAGAGCTGCTGACACAGGAACCAGGTATCCCATCCCCTCAAAACCTGAAATGTGGACCTGCCATAACCTAGCAACCTGGTTTGTCACTGTGGAAAAACTTAATCTCTAGAAATTCCAGCATGGCAGTAAGAATAATAACTTTCCTTTCTTCTCTCTTTATAATAATTCTTTCCAAGAATAAACACAGAACTAATTCTTAGTCTGTTTAAAAAAAAAAAAAAAAAAAAAAGCCGTGCAATGTTGTGGCTCTGTGGATAACATTCTCACTGCAGGACTGAAAGAATCTGAGTTCCATTCCACAGAGTCATTCAATTAAAATACAGAACTCTGGCCAATATTTACATCTCTAAATTAACATACATCACAGAGTAAGCAGAATTATACAAGCTCAAACACCTGTGGAAGACATCATTGAGCACATAATGACCAGGACAATACCTTGCATAAAATTGCTAGAGCTCAAATGAGCAGTTCACTGCAGTATAAAGACCTCAGAGAGTCAGACAAAGGTAATTGCTTGTTCAGGAGTTACCACAACTCTGTTAAAGATAGAGAGCTAAATTTGTTGTGCTCATCCACCTCAGTTACAAGTAAAATTATCAGTGTGGATCACTAAAAAATAAGAACCAAGAATGTTATGTTTAACAAAATTTTGACCAATAGCTTCCACATTGCATCTAAAGAAATCAGGATATTTTAGTCTGAATAACCCAAGTATTACTGTATGACTAAGTAGACATACAGGTGGAAGGAGGAGTAATTTTTCTCTTTCCTCTTAGCCCAAAGGTTAAAAAAACAAACAAACAAAAAAAACACTTGAACATCTGCCCTTGGATATGCCTACAGACACACATCTGAAAAACCCATGTTCTGAGACAAGCTGTGAGTATTTTCACAGCCCAGATGTTCTCTTCACCACCAGGGATCTTAGAGAGATTTCTTAACAGTCCAATAGGGCTACGCTCTGCAAGGTGCTATAGCTGCGTATTAATTATGTGTGCCTTGCCATAGCAGAACGGGAATTTGTACATTTTAATTCCAGCTATATCAACTACATACATACATTTTTCCCTGGGGACATTTTGAAAATTAGATCTGAAGTTTTCAAAGGTCAAACTTCATTATATACATAAAAATATAGAGACATATACACAGGTTGAGGTGAAAATTATTAATTTAAGCTATTTATTTAATCCATCTTTTGAATAAAAAATAAAAGCTTCTCCAAGTCCTTATCTTCTTATCAGGGAACATGAGTTCTGATGAGTGTAAAGTTAAAATAGTCCTTCCGTACTGTTCTGCAGACCAAGACCCATCCCATTTACCAGTGCTGATGCAACCAAGGACTCTTGCAGTGACTAAATGTACAACAGCCTCCTGGCATTACAGAGACAATGACCAGCATACTCAGAGAACTTAATCGAAATAGTGTGTTATGAGAATGTTGCAATAGACAGAGCTGTTCAGTCACTGGCACAGTAGTCCCATAGCTACAGAACATTCCAGAGGTAGACAGAAACAGTTTTTTCTCTGTCACATATTCAGCAAGACAAAATAAACTTTTTATTTTTATTAATAATTTTATTTTTATTAATAATTTTCCAGGTTTTCCAACTGGCTGATCTGATTCTCTTAACAATGTTAGCAGAAGGTAGGAAAGAAAATCATGGTGAACAACAGAAAAAATATACATTTTACAGGATGAATAAGGGGAGCTGAGATGAGAAGGAAGGCACAGCCAGGGGAGATGGACTGGAAGGTAATGAGTGGAATGGCTGCCCTCTTTCCCCTTTGTCCAAAACAATGTGTGTGTCATGAGGAAATGGGAAACATTAAATGCTGACACATCACCAGAATGTCATGAGTTGTAATTAGACATCAGAGCAATGATGACATCATAAACCCATCAACACCAGCTGCTAATTATGGTGTCAATGGAGACCCTCTCCAGGTATTTACAGCCTGCTTCTTCACAGGCACCGTATTCAATGAATTATTCATCATACATCCATCTCTGTTTGATTAGTCAAAATGCTATCACAAAGTTCAAACCTGGGTTTAAAAGTGGATTTTGCTAGACCTCATTTAAGCTGTCATATAAATCTACCTTTTCAACTTATGAATAAGTAACCCATCAGTTTATCTTTTCTTTTCATCAGGTACAAAGCAGAGAAATTGGTATAGAAAAGCTTTTCTTTCCTGATAGTTTTTAGTCTTCACAAACCAGTCTCCAAAAAAAGTAAAAGCTCTCAAAACAAATGTATCTTTTATGCTTTGCAAATACTGTCTGCCTGCTGAATGAAGATTTTCTGATTTATTATAGAAACATATTGACACAAGGTAAGAGAAAAGAAAATAATGGGAGACATTTGTATGCTTTGGTAAAGTCAATTTAATTAGTGTGTGAACCACGCAGCTAAATATCATCACTTCCTAATGTACTCAGTCTGGATACAAATCAAACCAAACAAGGCAAGCTTTTCAAGCAAAACTATTTATCACAAAATGAATAAAAACAAAAAACAAAAAAGAACTCCAACAACTAAAGCAAACAGCCCACACTTGCTTTCTTATTCATAACAGCCATTGCTAGGGGTAAATGAAATAGTTCAGTTTAATCAGACTCTCGCAAAAAAAGTACTGATTCTTGTAACCACACTAAACAAATATTGTAATTTACGTTATTGTCTGGAGTATAAAACAAGCAGCAACTTTACAAATCCTAAGCCATAAATCCATTTGCTTCTTTTCATTCTTTCTATCCATACAGAAAAAGAGGTAAATTTTTCATTAGTATAGAAAGCCAGCTCATCATTTCTTTTTATCATGCCTCTCTCCACAAACCTGTCTACTTTTAATCTCTGAGATCCTCAAGAGACAATTCCTTGTGTCTTCAAACCAGGATATCATTCAACAATAATGGAGTTCACCAAAAAACAAAAATTCTTTTTCAAGAGAAGATCTAACATCAAGGCAAGTATTTTTTTTTTTTTTTTTTTGCCTGAAACAAAGTGAAAAGGTGAATATACAATTTAAAAAATCCTGCTGAAATTTGCATTATTGTAGCTAAGACTCTAATTACTGTATTTTTCAAATAGAAATGCTTTCATTGCCAACATTTACTATACCATTTTTGTGCAGGGCTCTTGAAATCTCTTTCCTTACCCAAGCTCTGAGTCTGTTGCATAGATGCTGATGTTTTCCCTAAACCATGTTTGCAGTCCATTGGCTAGTCAGTTAACTCTCCCACAATACAGTCTGCTCATTTCCTATAGTGCCAAGATGTTCACTCTAGAAGATACAAATACTGATATTGATTAAAAACCAAACAATAATCTGAGATGGAGAAATGTAATAGATGTATTTGACTTCGATATTCTCAGTAGAGGAAATATTTCAAGACTGAATGTTTCACACCCAAAAAAAATTAAGTTCAGAGTTTACTGGAGAAAATGCTTTATCAGTAATTAATTTTTAATTCACCCTTAGTAGCAATAACTATAAAAATAACATCCTGAATATTGTTATGAAGTTATCATAAAAAATTATCTTTTGGTCAAGAAACAATACAACATAGAAATAAAAAGCAAAATACTAGACTTTGAAAAATTGTACCTTTAATTTGCAGAATTTTATACCAACAGAATAAAAAGACCTTCTGTTCTTAAGGAAAAAATGTGGTCGGGTCACAAAATAGTTACACAATGAATAACTCCTTGAATAAAGCATTTACAACAGAATAAATAGAACAGAATGAGAAACACCTCAAACCCTTAGAGTCTCAGTGGAGCTAAAAGTAACTAAGTAAAGAGGGCCTAAAGATTTCAGAAGTTAAGGGAAACTGAATATCTACAAAGTAGCTTGAAGGTAAAAGATATTCCATATCCCTATTCAAATACCTTGATTCTTCCTTCAAAACATTCTTGACATTTCTTTTGCTGTGAAGATCACCTTTCCCAAGCGTTCAGCTGTGATGTGTGAGAAAGCTTAGGAACAGTAATAGGTGTTAAAGGTCCTCTACACTTTATACCTCTGGCCCTCTCCACTTTGGAATGTACTTTTCTTTTGATATAAGCAATTGTTATGGTCTATTTCTGTCCTGTCCTTAAGTGAATCAATATAAATCCTTGTGAAATGAAGCAATGTGCTACTAAATCAGGTTTGACCTTTTAATCCTTAAGAAAGTGTTAGAGTTGGCTACGTTTCTACATTTTTGGCAGTTGTTCAATAATATCTTTTTCTTTCTTTCTTAAGAAGCTGCCTGGGGTAATTATTCACATAATGGGTATGTGAATAAGTAAGATGAAATATTTTAATTGCCTCAGAAAGAAAAAAAATAAAAGAAAAAAAAAGAGTGCACTTGTTAAATTGACATCACTGTAAATATTCATTCACTTGCAGTTGCATTTTTTTTTTTACAATTATTGTTAGCTGAAGACAATAAAAATATTTTCCACTTGTTGGAGCAAGGCATTTACTTCAGTAGAGCATCAAATCAAAGCTCACAGCCAGAGTTCTCTTTTTAAAACACCTCCATCATCATCATATCTTCGCTCGCAGAACATCCCATTCAGATTAGTCCAAATATCACCTAGGAAAATTGAATTACGTGCATTCATTCCTGTTCAGTTCTCACATTTAAAGTTTATAACTGCATTAAGGATGCATCTTTATAAAGACAGAAAAGAGTAAAAATAGGCCTATAGGAAGGAGCTGGTCAGGGAAAGGAGCAGAGAAAGGGAGTCTATCAATCTGTGAAATCTCTTGACCTTCAGTGCAAAGACACTAAAATAAAAATCATTTATCAGAATATCTCCCAGTTCCACGTTGTGAAAATGTCTGTGTTTTTTCAGTGGAGTTTTTATCTTATAAAATTTCCTTTCTGCTGCAAACTATGTTTATTCTGTGGGAGTAATTTAGCATAGGATGTGATCCTGGCCTCCATGCCCTGCCTGTATACTCATCACTTATTCTAATGACAGCCCCACTCAGCCACACAGATATACGAGGACAGCCTGGCCTCAAGCTGTCTCCGGGTTCCCCTTGCTCTTCTGAGCCTTAGTCCCCTACTCCTAGACCTATTCCTCTGCTTTTAGCCCAGTGCACTTCTAACTAGTAATGTCCTTGGGCTGCAAAAGGTTGTTTCCTTCCTGTGGATTGATTTATAGTTGAACAAACCTCCATTTATACTCGTTGTGGAACTGTGCCATCTTGAATGCCCTCTATAGGCAAAGTAAGTAGAATGACCTGTTCACTATAGCTGCCATATTCCTATATTCCTTGACAAAAGATATGTGTATTTAAGTTCCAGATACATTAACTTTCCTTTTTAAATAAAATATAAATAAATTGATAGATAGATAGATAGATAAATGTTGGATTAAAAATGTAATGAAGATACCATTACATTTGTTTTAATGGGATGTTTTTCTCTCATCTCTTTTCATTATTTTTCCAGTGTTATTTTCAGATTCAAATATAATTCAGATTGTTTTCCTCCTTTTTATTGCTTTGCAGAGTTGCACCTGAAATATTTATTCAAAACAAGAAGGACAAACACAGAGCAGCAATTGCATATTTTTCCGGTGTTATCTGACCTCCAAAACAGTTCTTCTTCTTTTTTGTTAATAGCTAAGAAAATAATTAGGATAGCAGAAGAGCATTTGCACAATTAATAGTACTTTCTATGATTTTTAATCAGAAGAGCAAGCAGAAAAAGACTCAATTTTTGGAAGACTCTCCTGGAAATTCTTTCTATAGTAGACAAGAAGCATCTTTCCCAGAAGATTTTTATTTGCAGAAAAGAGCACACAAAGAGAACAATGATCTGATACATATCTGAGCTGGATGGGACTGCAAATCTATAGCCCTAGTATCTATAGTCTGTTGTATAAAACTTAATGAGCTCATATCAAAGCACTTGAGAGAAAAAGTGTCTGTCCATGGCCCCAAGCACTCCTGTAGCTCTCGTCAGAATTCAGACACCATCTTTCTCAATATGCCATGGCCCAAATATAGACCTGTATGTGACAAGAACCTGAAATCAATGAAAACAGCATAGGAAACATCCAATGAATGGGATTTTTATTCTTTGTTTAAATTTTTCCCCATTAGTCTTGTATTCTGTTTCACATTCCTTTCAACAACAGCAATACTGACTGCAGTCAGAATCAAATGTGAGAACTCCAAGAACTGAGCACTCCAAGTCTGAATGAGAAATAATATTCTTCAGATCAGGGACACTTGAAATATTTCTGAAAGGCTGCTTGGCCTTTCCATCTTGTATTCAGGGAATGATGGAAAACAAATATATATGTATATATACACTAATAAAGAAAAAGAACATATTACAAGAAAAAGAGCTAATGATGATCAAAGTAGATCTTTATCACAGAAAGGTTCCTAGGGGAGTCCACCTCATTCTAGGGTCTGAGATAAAGCATTTATACAAAGTTTCTCAGGAGCAACTTCTCTTCACTGCAAAGAAGATTGTTTTGATATCACAGATTTTTCTGGTCCATCTTTAATGAATTTGGAACTTATATATGGTACAACTTGGATAAATCATATGGTAGAAGTCACACAGACACTTCAGTTAATATATCTAGCTCTCTGAAATCAATGTCTCCTAGTTATTTCCATGGAAAATATAACAGATACAAAGAGTACAATAATACTGTTTGATTGAACAAATTCTCAGCTACAAAACACTGTTTTTCAACATAATCACCAACATTAGCTCTCCATTTTCGACAGCAATAAACAAGAGCCTGCTTTCTGCACTGGCAAAAAAATCTGCAACAAAATTTAACAGAATATTGACAGGAAGGTTCAAACTCTAGTGTCATACCACCAACAGCCACTTCAAATGTCTTGGACTAACATAATAAAACAAGAGGTATTACTTTCTGAGCCGCCCTTGTATATATTCCTAAGATTTTTCTAGTAAGTATGTATCACAGAGAGTTCAATCTTCCTGAGTGTTTCTAACCAAGCAGTCACTGAACTAACAAAACACACACTAATTTTTAGTAACAAAACAATCAGATTGACTAATGACACATAACTGACAATCTTTGCAGTAGAAATACCAACATCCAAAGTAACTGTCATTTACTTACAAAGTAATTGCCATGTATGGTCAAGGGAGAAAAACAGATATTATTAATATGCATTTTGTTGACTTATTTTGTATTTATTTTAGGATGAATCACAATCTAGAAATGGTTATTTGTCAACTGGAAAAGGAGAACACAGTGACCAGATCTGGATGTCTCCCTTTCAGCACTTTAAAAATAGAATTGGGATATTTTCTCCTTTTATAAAATTTTCTTCTCTTTCGAAATCTTAGAGCACCTGTCTTCTTTATTATTTATCATTCCTCCAGGTGTTTTGTCATCCACCTACTAAAACCAAGATTTAAAATTTTTCTTCCAGGGAATGGATGAAAAAGAAGTGTTAGACAGCACAGAGCAAGAACTGACTTCCACTAGAAATCCACCCACATGGTGATGAATCTAAATTGCCAATGGCATTTGGAGACCTATCTGTTAAGCAGTTGTTAATACATTACATGTATGTCACATTGATTGTGTGTCACTTTATTTTCTAATCTAAATGTCAGGCAGCTCTATGTCAAAAACAATAGTGGATTATATCACATTGACAGAAATACTTTTATCAACTAATTTAAACTAATGTATCAAATTAGTTTGAGAAAATCTATTTTTCATAAATTGTTTGAATAGAAATTGGTTTTATTATGGTCCAATCGCAATTTAAGAATTTGAACCCACAGTCATTTCACATTTGTTTCTGAGGAAGCTATCATGAGAACACGTATATATAGGAGCTAGCGTCATTATCTCAGGTGGAATATATTAATGACATCCCACACTGAATCTGGATAATGGAATCCACTTAAGAATCTCTGAGATCAGATCTTTTGTCCTACTTGGTTATCTCAGATACGAATTCACTTGTTCCCATGTGAGTCCAGTAAGTATTAACTTCCTATCCAATCAGGGGCATACATACCTCTTGGTCTGAGGTCATTAGACAGAAAGTCAGTCTGGTTCCTGATAATGCTGCTGTTCAGAGTACCAAGGAATAATTGGCCAAGGTTCATGGATGTACCCTCAGCATTCTTCTCCACACAGTTATCCAATTTCAGGATCTTTCCCCACTTCCAGTATGTTTTGTCTAGCCATTTTAACCACCTTCTTCCTAGGACCTGTTGTTTCAAGGACCAGCTACTTCTGGGAACCCTTCTTTCAGAGCCATTTCTTCTTTCCTACGTGCTTGCTTTTTCCAGTCTAAATAGTCTTTGTGTCTGGTAGTCTGGAGAAGGTTCTTCAAGCAGAAGTCCCCTGAACCCCAGGACTATGTCCTTTCTTCTTCACTTGTGATAGCCATAGGTTTGAGTTTTTCTTGTTTTCTTGGTCAAGACTTCTTTGAGAACTCTAAAAATGATTTAAATTTCCACATTAATTAATACTAATTAAATAAGTAGCCCAGAGAGAACTTCATCCAGTTAGTTATGAATACTATATTTAATATTTGCATGTACAAAATATCTAAATATAGTAATCTCTATAAATCACTCTTTTTAGTCATTGTTGGAGTAGAAAAATTGTGAAGTAGAATTATTAAATTATTTTTCTCCCTCTCCACAACTGAAAAACAGAGCGGAAGAACTTGGAAGAATGTAGTGATTGTTTCTCACTTTTATTGTATTATTTTTCAAAATTAAAACTGAAACGTTTTGCCATTGTTAAGTTTCTAGAATATTTATGATTCCTGTAAGTAAGTATCCTTTATGGATTTCCTGTGACAATGGTTTACAGTTCTTAGCTTCTAATTATTTATTTTACTTGACCTTTTGTGGTTCTTTTAAATCTTTTCTCCCACCAGAGTTGAAAGAGACCACAAGCAGAGGTAATCCCTTTGGCACTGCCACCATTGCTGTTACCTCTTGTTCTCTCCAGGGGCATTGAATCAACTGAGAATTTGTATTTTTTCCTTCTAAAACACCTGTTTATCTTCAGACTCCTGCGCTAACCCTCAGCATACAACTTCCACTGCCCCTTATTATTGTCTCTCAGCCAGGGTAAAATGATTTAATGCTCAAATTTCTAATGCTGTGGGGGGTGAAGCCACACAGACTTTACAGGAAAAGACAGAGATTTCTTGTCACACTTGTTCAAAGCCACAGTCTCCCTCCTCATAACATTGCTGGAGAACAAATAAACAGTCTCAGCACACAACTGTCCAAGTCTCACTACTGCCAACCACCAAACCTGAAGCTACACTTTAGCAAAACTCTTCTGTTTAGTCCTCATTCATGTTATACCTCCGATTGTGAGTCAAAGTTTGACTTGCATACTTTTTTGTGGTAGCTGGAATATACTTATATCATCAGATAGTTATTTATTGTCAAGCCTCAAAAAAAAGTAAGTCATGAAATGGTGAGTGATTTCCAGTGCTGTCAGACTTTGAATGAGTGCTGACACAGTGACACCAGGATGATCCATCTGTGCATCCTAGATGATGTCATCTAGAGAAAATGGCCCTGCTCCCCCTTCTCTGCAGAAGCAAGTTTATCTCTTGTGGCACAGTCTAAATAACAGTCTTGGAATACATCCCTCTTGCAGCTGCGATGATCAAGATCCAGATCACCGCATTCATATGATTCACATACTTTATTACTTCTTTTCTTGATTCTTGATCTACCTTTTCATTGTGTATCTCCTTTTCTCTCCCCCATTCTCTTCCCAAATAAACAAACTTCTCAAATTATGTTTTTTCCCCCAGTCTCACTTGTGTTATTTCCATACCTACATTAAGTATTTCTGTTATCACTATTACCTAGACAATCTTGGCCTTGTGACAGATCTCTCTTTTAGCTACTTAGGCACTGCTTGGCTTTGGAATATTCTGCTCTCCTCTAGTTACACAAGAAATCTTCCCATCTCTCTTATAACTCCTGCTTATAAACCTGTGAAATCCAGCCTTTGCTCATGGTAATATCTGTTTGTGGCTTCTCACACAGGAATCCAGCATATCCAGTAGTTTTTACTGAACATCTCGTTCAGTTAGCCAAATATCAGGCTAACACCTAGCAAGTGGTCTAGACATTGACTTGTACCTCTATGAAAAGAGGACTAAAAGAAAGACAGCTTCAGTTGAGTTTCAGAAATAGAGTAAAAAATGGGAATAAGCATTTCACCCTTGATAAATAAATTGAGAGTGAAGATGGTCTCACATGACAGCGTTAGTCTAAGGAGATAGATTTTAACTATCCTTGTAGCAATATCAGATACCTTACATAAACACCTTGGTTGATAGAAAAAATAAGGTTAAAACCAAATGAGAGTTAAAGACTTTTATTCAGCTGGATTTGCATCTTAGTAGAAAGTAGGCAAACAAAACAAATGGATTGGTTTGGGAGAAAGTTATGAGACCCACAGCGAATGTAAAGGGAAGGATTTAGTGGCAAGGTGAGATACAAAATAATTTTGCATATGGAATGACTACGTAAAAACCAGCAAGTTATACTTTTCCTACTGAAAACATTAAAACAATATTAAAGATAATGTGAGGAATAAAGGTTTTAAACTAAATTACACTATTTTTCTACCTGATCATTATGGGATTGTAAATCTCAAAGGATTTTCAGACTAGACTCCAAGGATAATTTACCTTCAAAGAGACAAACTAAGTATTAAATACTTATGAATAACTGTTACATTCTTCCTAATGTAGTTGCTGTGAACTAACTAAAAATTTGGTCTTATAAAACAAAATATAGTTTTGCAAAAACAATACAAGTTTTTTTTCTCTGAAACTGAACTAATTTCATTCCTGAAAGGATATTTAGAATCATAGAATCATAGAATGTCTTGGGTTGGAAGGGACACCAAGGATCACCAAGTTCCAAGCCCTGGCACTTGCAGAGCCACCAACCTCCAGATATGGTACTAGACCAGGTTACCCAGGGTCCTATCCAACCTGGTCTTTAACACCTCCAGGGATGGGACATCCATAGCCTCTCTGGGCAGCCTGTTCCAGCACATCAGCACTCTCTCTGTGAGGGGCTTCCACCTGACATCTAATCTAAACCTTCCCTCCTTGAGCTTAAATGGTATGGTTGCCAGCCACTAGATAAAGTACTAGACCAGATTGCCCAGAACCCCATCCAACCTGGCCTTAAATATCTTCAGGGATGAAGCATTAACTATTTCTCTGCACAAATTATTTGAACACCTCACCACTCTCTCAGTAAAAAACTTCCCCCTAACATCTAATCTAAATCTCCTTTCTTTTAGTTTATAACTCTCTCCCCTTGTCCTATCATTATCTGCTTGTGTAAAAAAAAAAAAAACTCAGACAGCACAAGATAATTTATGGTAAGACAACTGAATCTTACGTCTGCTATCTCAAACTGCTTGCTTAGACATCTCTTTGCAAATACAAGATAATGTTGCATTACATAGAAATAAAATCCAAGTGCCTTTGGCCTTTATTGCACAACAAATGTAGTGACAACATTTTAGGTTTTGTCTTCTTCCAGGTTAAATTTTAAGTGAAAGTCTCTCACATTTCCAAATCAGAAGAAAAAATGTGTAGGAAATGAGTCCTATGACTCGAGAAAAGATAAAAAGATAGCTACATGCTGTAGCTGTAACAGTGTAGGCTGTTGTGAAGTTTGATAAAGCAGGAGTTCATCATCAGTGACAATCTACTTATTAGTGAAACAGACAAGGAAATCATGAATGAAAAGCCATAACAGAGATATTATTCTCCTAAGCAGAACCCTGAATGTACTTTTCACTAACGGAAGGTTATAGTTAATCAGTAGCTAACAAGCTGTAATATCAGTAGGGACAGATGTTTTCTAAAATGTAAATAAAATGCATCTGAAAAGTCATCATCAAGAGAAATTTGTCTTTCCTGATTTAAGCACATTACTGATTTTTCTCTCTGTAATTATACTGTCTATTTGCTATTATCTGTGCCAGCACTAAGGAAGATTTCACCCT
Organism: Meleagris gallopavo; assembly: GCF_905368555.1. NCBI lineage: Eukaryota > Metazoa > Chordata > Aves > Galliformes > Phasianidae > Meleagris > Meleagris gallopavo. Next base: position 36,875,668 of record NC_139404.1, read on the forward strand.
ATGAATGTCAGTTTCCTATGAGACACTATAATTTTTTTTTTTAAATGTATTTCATTTGGCAGCTTGTTGTATAATAGTAGAGGTAAATACTGTTGACTCTGAATTTTAATTCTTTAGGTTTCTACTTCTCTCTCCTTGGCAATAGTATTTGATGCTCAATTGAAAAAGAATGATAATTAAATAAATTCTCCAGAAGAATCTATTTTGTCAAATGTAGTCAATTTAATCATTTTTTTTTCCTCAAGGGAATCATCCTATGAATTAAGCTCATCTCTTTCAATTTCTTTTCCTCTTCTTTATTTGGCTCCAGAAGAATAATTTGTTAGAGTCTTTTGCTTAGAAAACACTTCAAAGTTGGTCCCCTAGATGCTGCAGAAATGAGTCAGATACTTTTTATTAACATATCTGTGCAGTTCTAGATTGTTCTTTTGTAGTGACAACAAGAAATATAATTTAGTGGGAACAGTTTGAAAACACTGATTGCTTTAGCTGTATCAGTCTTGTAATAAAAGTTTTACTGATATCAAATAAGAATATGAAATCATTGCAACCATGAGTTACGATGTCTCAACCAATCTCTACTGATCTGAAGACACCTTACTCTGGTTTCATGGTTAGATACAAAAGTGAAAGATTCCTATTTGATTTGTAACTCCCTTATGTGATTAAACAAAAAAGCAAAACATCTTGCTACTTTGTGACATAAGCTCTGATTGTTGTCCAAACGGCTGTGTGCAGTAAGCCAATCTCACACAATAACGAGCTTCTAATTTACTGTGAAGTGTGGGTACTTGGAAAAGCTATCACATCCTGGGATTTTCACAACACCTTTTTAATACATAATCTTGCCACTTGACCACTACCCTAATAAAGCCTCTGGCCTACAGTTGTTGGTTAATGATAGGGCTAATCTCCCTACCTTCAGGCTAGCTAGACATCTTAATTAACTGTATGTTTTTTCAGAATGCTCCTATCTTTAAGGACTTAGATGAGTATTTCTTTTCACGTGTCTGACAGCTACTTCCTATCATGGTCCTTTTGTGTCTCCCTGGCCTTCAAACATTCAAATGTTTTCCATGAAAATATGAATTTTATTTTTTCAGTTATTAGTTGGTCATTCAGTTTGAGGCACTTTTACCGGTGCAGGAACGATTATTTAATGGAATTCTCATACCAGCATAAGAATAGAATTTGATTTTGAATTCTCTCTTCATGACCCCAGAAAACTTCAGATTATTTATATATTTGAAAGATGGATGTTTTCTGATAGTCAATTTCCATCATACACAGATTTAAAACACCTGGAGGTCTCCTCAGGATCTATTGCCACTCTCATCCCAGCTCCATCAGGAAAACTAATTATCAACTTCATGTTTCTGCTTCCACTCTTGCCATTATAGCAAATAAAAATATTAATTTTAAAATCTACAAGCCTGGCTTAGTCTAACATTAAATTACCATGCTTTGCTGTTAGCTTTTTAATTCGTATTTCAGGAGATTTTGTGTTATTATGAAATTCATCCTGTTCTCAAATATGAATAAATTATCCAAGTAAGTGGTCTCAGCACAGATGTTATGACCTGTGTCACTTTAACTGCAAGGAAAACAAACAAACAAACAAACAAACAAACAAACATACTTTCATCAGAATTGTCTGGCTTATCTCTTTTCCAGAAAAGGAATGAAAATGCTAAGAATGTAAAGTTTCAATCCTAATGTTTCAGCACAATAACTGAGCACCTGAATCAAAGCAGTTCATGTGATGTAACCTCTGTCACTGTTAGGATAATGGCCTGCCTTGCATCCAGGGAAAGGGTGGATGCAATCAGGAAAGACATTATTAGGAACTTAATTCTCTCAACAAATATCAGACTGCACTGGAACAGTCGATTGAATCTGGTGACACTGGCACAGTAATTTTCAATCATTCCTCCAGTCGTAGTCTTCCTGTTCAGATGCCTCTAGAAGAAGTTAAAGGATGTGTTTCTTCTAGCTCTGCACCCTCTGCAGATCCTCCCACACTATGGATTGTCCCATGTAGGAGTCCCAGCTTTTTTTTGTGCTCTCTGAGGATGAAGCACATCTTGGAAGAGACCCAGAGACTATGTACATGTTGATTGGATTTGTACTACACTAAATCTATCCTCTTAAGCTGGCAGCACTGAGGCCATATATGGCATATGCAGAAACCCAAAGCTGCACTGCAATTTTTTTAGCACAATGTGATTCTCATTTCATGTGAATTATACTCTCTCTGCTCCATCCTGCATCTGATATTTCACCAGTAATAGACTGGCACATTTTCTCAACTGAAACTATTTTAAGATACACCTTATTTTTTTACAAGATCATGCACAATTAATTTGCAAAATGTTCAAATTTTTATCACAAGAAGTGATTTGCTAGCTACTTGGTTGAAAATGTTAGATGCCCATTTTTTTAGAGTCACTGCACAGTGGAAATGGATAAGTTGTATTGTTTTATTTTTTCACACTTAGCACTTTCCTTTATAGGCAGAATGGAAATGTATTATTTGCCAAATTTGTGAAATACAAGCAAATGCAAACAGATAACTGTGTTCTGCTTACTGCAGAAAATAACAAAGATCTCAATGCACTTTCTTCTGAAGTTGTGATATATATTTCTCTGCTTCCAGGTTAATAATGAATTATGCTGACAAACACATACCAAAGAGGCATCTTCCACAAGTAGCTAACTCTGTATCTTACAGGAAGAGAAGCATAGTATGTTCCGGGTTTGCATACTTCTTGTCCAAATGAAGGACTTGCAGGATAATGAACAGAGCTAAAGGATGATCTATGACTCACCTAAGGCATACTATGGCCTTACTAGTAGAATACTAATATGCCAAATACTGTGCCAAATAATTTGAATGCTGCACATCTGGATTCACTTTTTCTATCTCACTGTTTGGATAATTGATTGATCATGATAATTGATTGGAGGATAGTTTCAGAAGACAATTCTCATGGACCACTTGGTAAAATATTGTTTCATAGCTTCCCACAACAACTGTCACTTAAATTAATATTTATTTTCAGTGAGAGATGAATATAGCTCCAAACAAAGTATCTCAAAAAGAATCTACAAGAGCTATAACAAAAATCCGCACAGAAAAGTTCCTTGGAACTTAAAGTAGCCACGAAACAACTTTCTTTGAAGCACCAATGGAAACCAAAAGACATCATATGGCCACACTTGTTTGAATGGTACCTCATCCAGTTGAAACCACTGAAGCTGCATTTCTGTTGGGGGAAAAAACAATTTTGTTTGAAAAGAAAAGATAAAAGGAGTTATTTAGCCTCCAAGTTTTCTTCCATACAAGAGGAGTACAAATAGTTTGATAATTTGGTTTGAAAACATGAGAACACAAAAAAATACATGAAAACATATATCAGATCATTAATGATGTGAAAGGGAAGCATCTATTCACTACAGATCATCCAGTCAAAGAAAGATCAAGAAGATTCTGTTTTTCACGTGCTATAATATATTTGCCAGAGAGTGTTGTGTAAATCATTAAAAGAAAAAATGATGCTCAGAAAAATCACTTTTTAAAAATGAGTTTAGATGTTAAAAATACAGAAGTTGAAAGACAAAAAGGTTTTAGGAAGCCTTAATACAGCTTTAGAGGTTAAGAAATGTCAAGTTCTACAAGTTTCACATGCTTCATCTGCAACTTTTCCACCTTATTAGGCTCAAATCTCATCACTACTGATTTCCAGAGATGACATTTCAAATGTAAGATCATACTTTAGATGAATTTGTCCTGTTGACTTTAGAGGGTTGCAACAGGACATTTCAAAGTATAAATACAATTATTCTGAAGTGCTGAAGCAAATTAATACCCTACACTGACTGATGCCATTTTCAAATCCTTATTTACAGTCTTCTGGGTAGAGCTAACTCCATAACTTTACTGATAAAAACGCATAACTACAAATAAATCATAGTGCAAAATTAATCACTTTTCTTTGGGTTTGAGTAAAAGACTTCAATGCTCTCATTAGATGAAATCAGGCTTACAGTTGTGCTAAAGGACAGAGCCGCATCCTAATCCAAATATCAATTAAACAAATTTTTGCTTCAGTCTTCATTGGCAACTGCTCTTCAAACATCTATTGTGTGAATGGGTCAAATGGTGTCCCATCTGCTGTAAAAAAAGATCGTGTTTGTGACCACCTGAAGAATCTGAAAATCCATAAGTCCCAATGAGATGCATCCCAAAGTCCTGAGGTAACTGCCTGATGTAGTCATCAAATCACTATTGATAAAATTAGAAAAGTCACAATGGTCAGGTGAAGACCCTAGTGAGTGGAAAAAAAGGCAATACATTTTTAAGAAGTGTAGAAAAGATACCCCAGAGAACTACTGACCTGTCATCTTCACTCCTGTGATGGGAAAGATCATGGAACTGTAGATGTGCCTGTTCATTGCAAAGGAGTGTGACCAGATAATGTTTAAAGTTCCCTTCCAACTCAACAATTCTATGAATTGAAGCTCTGATGCTGCATAAACTGATCTACAAAGTTAGAGAGACTAGGAACCTAATCAAAATGTATGTTGTCTTTTAGCCAAACTTATCCATGAAGTTATTCTTTCATTTAAAAAAAAAAACATAAATAAGTCAAAAACAAACAACAAGCAAACAATAAACATGGAAGTGAAACTTGGGGAAAAAAAAAACATGGTCTCTGATCTCAGTCTAGTACAGATTTAGGATAGATCATAAGTGTGATACTGAAGGACGTTTAGGTCCTCCATCACAAAGGAAAACACAAAGTATGTGCACAAAAGCTCTGCTTCTGGTTCTCTAAACCAGTGCAGTCAAGAACAATTGTGATTTCATATAATGGAGATTCCTTTCATCATATATTTGTTGCGTATTTGGTGTATTTGAAATGCACATCTCCCTGCTTCATTTCCTTTAAAGAGGTGAGCATGTAAAGGTTGTTTATGTACCCCCAATAAAATAAACACAGTACAAAATGTAAGTCCTCCCACTCTCCAGTTCATTTACCGATCTATATATATATCCCATTAGTTGGTTGCAAACACAGTACACAAGCAGATTATTTTGGTATTAATGAGGTGTTTAGATATCAGTTGTGTTGCGAAACATGTGATTACTGAAATTACGCATTAGCTAAAGGAATTGTCTGAGCTAAAGAGAATAGGCTAGTTTAGCCAGCATGATGGATGCATGGAGTCTAATGAAAGAAATACCCTCTGTGCATTTGCACTAAGCACTATGCATCAGTCAGAACCAGGCTGCCTGATCATGAAAACAAACTTCATTGTGTTTCCTTTGTATTGCTACTGACAAACATAGCCAACAGAAGAACTTTCCTGAATGAAATAGCAGGAGAGGGGCAAAAAATGGGGTAGAATTTCTGAAATAAATAAAAGGAACCGAGAGCAACAGGGGAACAGCAGCTACCCATCTTACCCCTCATGCCCACTAAGCATAAGTAAGAATTTTAATCAAAAGAAATGATCACTTCTCAATAGTAGCACTGTGACAGAGAAACTTTTACTGGAAGCCCTCTTCAAACAAATGTTTGAGTGAGGCCTTGGAAAAGAGAAGAGATGCCAAGGAGAAAACAGAGCTATCACCTCAGGTTGAAATTGACAAGTATTTCATTATATTTTTCTTTCTTTTTTTTCCTTCTATTTTTTCTTTTTTTATTTTCTTTTTCTGATATTTTTTCTTCTTTCTATATTTGTTTGTAATTCTGCAGTCAATTATTTAACCTGGGTTTTGCTAAGACAAATGTCTTTTGATTTTCTCCTTCAAGATTTTTAAATTATTGCTCGGGTCTCAAAATGTTCTGCCCAGTAAGTAGTGCTCTTGTTCTGACAATAATGGATAACCTGATCCTAGGATGGGCTGATATGTTTCCAGGCTATATCTAGATGACTATTTCTGAGCAGAACTAGCTTCAATACTGATCCCTCTTCAACCCTCATTTGCTCAGTGTTGCATTTCTATTATGAAATATCGCTTAAATCCAGCCAAAAACGACAACAGAAAAAGTACATCCTACATCCTGTTCTGCTCTTGCAACAGTACAGTATGTTACTACACTTTGGGAGCTGCTCCATGCAGCACGTAGGGGAAAGTCATGGGAAGGCTATGAGCTTCAGAAGACCAGCTCAGCAGCATGAACCCACTGAGTGATCTCAGGCTAGGGTACCCTCATCCGTGCTGAGTTTTGATATTCTCAAGTGACAAAGGTCCAGGTTTTCATGAAGCTGCCAGAATCAGATGGTCCTGCAGGCAGAGAAACACAAAGAACCACAGGACTGCACAGAAGCAAACATGAAAGAAGACTGCTGAAGGACTGTTTGAAAGGACATCTGTATGAAGGTTCACAATGGTAGTTACTCCTGATTCATGACACTTGTCAGTCTTGCCTGTGGTCATCTGAAGCTGGTGGGGGGGTCTGGAGCACAAATGAGGAGAGGCTGAGGGAACCGGGACTGTTTAGCTTGGAGAAGAGGAGGCTCGGGGGAGATCTTATTGCTCTCTAAAAACTGCCTGAAGGAAGGTAGTGGTGAGATGGGGGTCAGTCTCTTCTCCACGTAAGTAGCAATAGGATTAGAAGGAATGGCCTCAAGATGCACCAGGGGAGGTTCAGATTGGATATTTGCAGAAACCTTTTCTCCAAAAGAATCACAGAATCATAGAATGGCCTGGGTTGAAAAGGACCATAATGATCATCTGGTTTTAACCCCCTGCTATGTGCAGGGATGCCAACCACTAGACCAGGCTGCCCAGAGTCACATCCAGCCTGGCCTTGAATGTCTCCAGGAATGGGGTATCCACAACCTCCGTGAGCAAAGGGTGGTCAGGCATTGGAATGGTCTTCCCAGTAAGGTATTTGAGTCACCATCACTGGAGGGATTCAAGAAATGTTTAGATGTTATAAATTTAACATTATATATTAAAAGTTATATTAAGGGAGATGATTTAGTGGGGAAATAATGGTGGTGAAACGGTTGGACTGGATGATCTCGGAGTTCTTTTTCAACCTTAGTGATTCTGTGATTGTAACAAATATTAATTAAATTAATATCTCTTGAACACATCTACTTCTCGACTTCTTCTCTGGTTCTTCACAATACTACAATACTACAATAATACAAACTTAGGCCAGATAGAAGTTACGTGTCTTTATCTGTAAGGATATAATTAAAATTGCCAGAGGACAAAAAGCTTTTTGAAACACCTGGAGTTATGTGTGTCTGCATATATATATATATATATTCCTTTCACAGAATATACATACACTGCCAACAACTTTCATTTACCCTTATGTCTATTGTCTATTTCAGATTTTCTTTTCATTGCAAGGTATTGTTCACACAAGGAAAAAAAGGCCAGTTATTACAGAATTAAACCACATACTATATTCCTAAATGCCTGGAAACAATGCACATAATTACTTTTTAATTTTTTTCAAGCACCTCTCATCTGGGAGTACAGAATAGCCTAAAAGACATCCTTACATAAATATTGTATGGAAGAGTTTCTGACTATTAAGATAAAAAGCTACTCATTTCAGTATACCCCACTGAATTGAGAAGTTGACATTTTATAATAGAAAACAAATTCTGTTTATTTGTTTCAGCTGGTGTCTGCGCGAATCGAAAGCCATAATGGTAATCTGGGATTCACAGGGTTGCATTAGAAGCATTTGACAAAATCGTCTGTGATGATTGTGTACACCTGTACACCTTCCAAGACACTACATATGGTACCGCCTACCTGCAGACTGTACTTCAGAGCAGGGTGGACCTATATTTTCATATATGAACAAATGGAAATGAAGGCCACAAGCCTCAGAGTCTGCAATTTAGGAGGGAAAGGAAGCCAAAGCCCAGTTTAGAGTGTGATCAAACCCTGTCAGTAAAAGTTAATAAAATCAAAGCATTACAAGAAATATGTTACCTTACAGTGGGAATAAGGGCTCAAATCTGTATCGCAGCATATGCTGGTTTCATCTAAGACAGCATTACACACAGATGTTTTGGTTGTTGCTGAGTGAGTGAGCCTGGGGCCAAGCTGAACAGGGCCATTCAGCAGGGAAAAGCCACTGTCAGCACAGCAGCAGGGTGTGGGGCAGAGCTAGCACAGGTGCTAGCTAGGCCAGGGGTATTTTTATACTGCATGACATTACGTGGAAGGCCATGAAGTGATGGGGAGTTGGCTGGGGGCTGGCCACTGCTAGGAGGATTGCTGGGTGTCAGTTTTTGGGAGGTAAGACATGGTGTTGCTAGTAGCCCATGGCAGGTGATTGTATTGTTAGATGAGTGTTGGTCAACGGGCAGCAAGTAATTACAATGTAGATATATATGTACTGTTCTATTTGCATTTTTGTTCCATGTCCCTTTCCTTAGTAAATAGCTCTTATCTCAATGCACAAGTTCTATTTTGTTTCCAGTTCTCTCCACTGTCCCACTGAGGGGGAGGGGCATGTGAAAGGCCGTATGGTGCTGAGCTACTGGCCAGATTAAACCACATCATAGCACAGGAAGAAAAGGCTCGTTTCTGAGGATGGCCTGCACAAGTACAACTGATCTTTCCGGGACCTACTTGGAGCTATCCCGTGGGCTCGGGTGTTAGAAGGTAAGGGGGCCTCTGAGAGCTGGTCAGCATTTAAACAGCTCTTCTTCCAAGCTCAGGATCGGTGCGTCCCTGTGAGCAAGAAATCAGGAAAAGGTGGCAGGAGACCTTTGTGGATGAGCAAGGAGCTCATGCGCAAGCTCAAAGGAAAGAAGAAGGTCCATGAAATGTGGAAAAAGGGTCTGATCACTTGGGAAGAATATAGGAATGTAGTCAGGGCCTGCAGGGATGCAACGAGGAAGGCTAAAGCCCGTCTGGAATTGAATCTAGCTAAAGTGATAAAGGATAATAAAAAAGGCTTCTTCAAGTATGTTAATAGCAAAAGGAAAACTAGGGAGAATGTGGGCCCCTTACTAAGTGAGGGGGGGGTCCTCGTAACGGGGGATGCTGAGAAGGCAGAGATACTGAATGCCTTCTTTACTTCTGTCTTCAGTGAAAAGGCTCCCCTGCAGGAATCCCACACCCTGGAGGTTAGTGAGAGGGTCTGGGGAATGGGAGACTTCCCTTTAGTCAGGAAAGAGGACGTGCGTGAGCGCCTAGGCAGTACTAAGGTCCACAAGTCCATGGGACCTGATGGGGTGCATCCACGTGTGCTGAGGGAGCTGGCGGAGGTCATTGCCGAACCGCTCTCCATCATTTTTGAGAGGTCCTGGACAACAGGGGAGGTCCCTGAAGACTGGAGGATAGCCAATGTCACTCCGGTCTTCAAAAAGGGCAAGAAGGAAGATCCGGGTAATTATAGGCCTGTCAGCCTCACCTCCGTCCCTGGAAAGGTGATGGAACAGCTTGTGCTGGATACCATCTCCAGACAACTGGGAGAAAAGGAGGTTATCAGGAGTAGTCAGCATGGGTTCACCAAGGGGAGGTCGTGCTCGACCAACTTGGTGGCCTTCTATGATGCTGTCACATGCTGGGTGGATGGGGGAAGAGCGGTAGATGTAATCTACCTTGATTTTAGAAAGGCGTTTGATACTGTCTCCCACGACATCCTTATAACAAAGCTGAGGAAGTGTGGGATAGACGAGTGGACAGTGAGGTGGGTTGAGAACTGGCTGACTGGCAGAGCGCAGAGGGTCGTCGTTGGTGGTGCAGAGTCTGGCTGGAGACCTGTAACCAGTGGTGTCCCCCAGGGGTCTGTGCTGGGTCCGGTCTTGTTCAACATCTTCATCAATGACCTTGATGAGGGGATAGTGGCCACCCTCAGCAAGTTTGCTGATGATATGAAGTTGGGAGGATTGGCTGACACGCCTGAAGGCTGTGCTGCCATTCAGCGAGACCTGGACAGGCTGGAGAGCTGGGCAGTAAGAAACCGGATGAGGTTCAACACAAGCAAGTGTAGGGTCTTACACCTAGGGAGGAATAATTGCATGCACCAATACATGCTGGGGGATGAGCTGCTGGAGAGGAGCTCTGCAGAGAGGGACCTGGGCGTCCTGGTGGACGACAGGTTGGCCATGAGCCAGCAGTGTGCCCTCGTGGCCAAAAAGGCCAATGGCATTCTGGGGTGCATTAAGAAGAGCGTGTCCAGCAGGTCGAGGGAGGTGATCCTCCCCCTCTACTCTGCCCTGGTAAGGCCTCATCTGGAGTACTGTGTCCAGTTCTGGGCTCCCCAGTACAAAAAAGACAGGGATCTCTTGGAAAGAGTCCAGCGGAGGGCCACAAAGATGGTGAAGGGCCTGGAGCATCTCCCCTATGAAGAAAGGCTAAGTAAATTGGGTCTGTTTAGCCTTGAGAAAAGAAGACTGAGAGGGGACCTGATCCAGGTTTATAAATATCTGAGGTGTGGCGGCCATAGTGGTGAGGCCAGTCTCTTTTCAGTGGTACGTGGAGACAGGACGAGGGGAAACGGACATAAGCTGCAGCATAGGAAGTTTCGCACGAATGTGCGTAAGAACTTCTTCACGGTGAGGGTGACGGAGCACTGGAACAGGCTGCCCAGGGAGGTTGTGGAGTCTCCTTCTCTGGAGATATTCAAGTCTCGCCTGGACGCCTACCTGTGCGACCTGGTGTAGGGAACCTGCTTTGGCAGGGGGGTTGGTCTCGATGATCTCTAGAGGTCCCTTCCAACCCCTACAATTCTGTGATTCTGTGATTCTGTGATCTTGCAGCCTTCAGACTATCATTAGTCCTGCCAAGGCCAAAGAGACAGAACTGAGTGTATCATCAGTTTTTCCTGCATTCCTTTACCATGCCACACTCTGGCTTTCATCTGCCAGTCCCACCTCGTCACCCCGCACCAGTGTCAAATGTTTAGCGGAAAAAAAAAATGGTGTTTTATTTATTTATTCTTATTGTGTGATATATTGCCATGAAAAGAAAGCAGCCTCAGGACATGCAAATTCTAATCTCTAGCTGCCTATGATTCAAACCCAGAGGAAAATACATCTGCTCAAGGCCTTGCAGTTTTGGGAATTTTCTTTGAAAAATTTTCAAATGAATTTCCTTGGAGCATATTTGTTCTTTCCCTCTTAGCACTCCTTCCCTCACAGACATAAAACTTATAAGGAAAAAAAGGCATATAGCCTTTTCTCCATACCATTTTCATTTATCTTCTGAGCAAGGCGGTAGTTGAATGTACTGCAGAATTATACACCTTTTGAACAGCTTTTCTCATGTTCAGGTTTATTTATTTTGTTTTGCTCTGCCACAGGCCATTCTGTCATCCTTAATTTTAGAAAATAATTCTCTTATTCCTCTAGATCAAAGTGGAAACGTTTCTGTGCTGGCTCTCTTCATGCTTTGTCCTTGTGGTCTGGAATTGGCAGCATCTGCAGCAACTGTGCCTCCAGCTTTGAAGTCCATGGGGGCAGCCTCATCCTGAGGGGCACAGTGCCAATCTACTCATCCTGCGGAAGTCCAAAGGGTCTGCACCACTGACAATCTTACTGAGTATTAAATGTTTGGACAAACTTTGCTAGCGACTACCAAAGAACCAGCTGCATGGGTCCTTATGAAGAGCAGTCACTTATTAGCAGCTGCCCTGTGGGAAGGGCAGCCAAGTGCCTGGTTCCCATTTTGCAATGTTTTCAGGCACAGACCAGCAGGATTGGAAGAATGCAGTTCAGTACCACTCCAAGCTGTCTGCACTTCTTAGTTCTAATCTAAGTTGCAGGAAGGGAGGACAAATCTCCATGCTGATAGTAGCAGAATGGGGATTAGACCTCTCCTGTCTATTACAGCATTCTGAGAAATACATTCTTTATAGCTCTATATAAACAAGATTTACTGTAGATAGTAATTTCAACTGAAGATAAGTTTTAGTGCTGCTGTACATGTAAAGATTTTTTAAGAGTAGGATATATCTGACAAACACAGGAATGAGAGTGTGGGACAACTTCTTAGTATGCTATCAGTAGAACTCAGAGAACATATATTGACTTTTCTGCAGTTGCATAATATAAAAGTATCCATCGATCAAAAGCAGAGGTAATACTTAAGAAATGACATAGCCTAAGTCATGGCAAGTATACTCGATGCATTGGAAACTGATGTTACCTTCTGTTGATATGAGATTGACAAGTACCTATGTATACTACCAAGCATATCTCTGGCTGAAAGCATGATTCTTTTCGTGACTCAGATCTTGCAGAGGGTTACCTACAGTTGAAGTTAACACTGAAAATCAGAATTTTGAAAAGTTAAATCCCTTCCCACTTTACTTTTGGCTACTACAGGTCACTAGGCATAGGAAAAAGTGAAATGATGGATGAGTTGATACTTGGGCACTCAACAAAGAAGTTGCAAGAGTAAACTCTGGCTGAGCTCAGCAAAAAAAAATCTCTGCCATATGACCCTCCCCATGTCCTTCTGCTTGGGCAATCATTTATATCTAATAACAGTTTAGAAGCTGATTCTTCTTAAAACAAATCCATTGAATGGATCTCAAGTGCCTCTGTCAGAGGAAAGACTTGAGGTATTCACTCATTTCTGAAAAGGCACATTGTACCACTAACTAGCATTGCATAGGACTCTGTTTGACATGAAATTTTACTGTATTTGGTAGAAGCAAGCAGAGTCATCATAATCCTTTCTTTTTTTCATTTTTATTTTTATTTTACTGTACCAAAGGGGTACACAAATGGGGATAATGTTTCTTTTCTTCCACCTCATTTTGAGGTTTTTAATTGCCAGGATGAAAAGAAATAGCTGATTATTTTAAATGTTTAAACAATTTTCTACTGTGAACAACTTTGCATATATCAAAAATTTAAAATCATCATTCCTGAATTAATTGTTTGACTGTTAGTTGTTTTTTTCCACATGAATGTTAGAACATGAACATATGTCATTTTTATAGCAGATGAGAAAGGTTTAGTATTTGTAGAATTTAGTAAGTTCAACATTGGGACAATAGGTGTATCTACTATTTACATAAACAGGTACCAAAATTGTAGCTATAAGTAATTTTTTACTGCCACCTTGTGGTGCTGCTAACTTTTGCTGGCAAAAAAAAAAAAAAAAATCAAAATCCAAAATCAAGGCCTCGTATAGATTCTTGTCCAAGCAAAACCTAACAGTACATACGATTACACTGATTTTTTTTTTTCCTTCATGACATCCGTGGTGGTTTTTGTTTATTTTTTTTCCCAGCTTCTGGATTTCACAACTTCTTTCTTTGCTGTCATTTTTAGATAAGAATACAACTCACAAACTGCAAACTATGAACTATTGATCTTATACCCAAAAAAAATAAACAAGAAAATCAAGACAATCCTTTTTTAAAAAGGCAAAACAATTATTGGAAAAGGTCTAAACACTACAGTATCTTTAAAAAAGAAAATTATACACTTGATACTATTTTCAGTTCCTCATTTTCTCTATATACTAAAATTTGTATTTTCAAATGCTGTTCATATTTAGTTCAAGTCTTTTTCTTGTTTTGCCTCCTACGTGGAGAATTATATTTGAGAAGTTAAATGTTGATTTATTTCAGCAAATTAATCCACTACTGAATAGAAAAGCAAGCTTCTTTTATGATGGAAGCTGATGAAAATAAGAGTCCTCTTGATTTAGATGGGATACAAATACAGTGCATCTCCCTTGCTCCAAGAACAACCTAAGTTAGGGTATGAGAAACCTGTGTCTCAGTTGTTACAGCAGGAAAAAAACTGGCAGCAATTCAGCTGTGTATAATAACTCCCTCCCCCCAAATACAAACAGATCCCCAAAGTGTCTACTTCCCTTCAGGAATTTTTCTAGCCCACATGTGTGCAGAGGATGATTTTACTGCATCATTTAGACTGCTCCCAGCTTGGGGACTGCATAACTATGATCATGCCCTTTAACTTTACACTCTTCATTTACTTCTGCATAATCTATCAGTTCCTTGGAATGAAGGCTGCCGCAGAGATAAAAACCCAGAGTCTCTGATGGGGAACTCATACATAACTGTTCAGGTCTTCTGGAAGATTTGTACGTGGTTTTAACAATATCCTTCAGCCTGTTTTCTGCCTTCTTTCCCATTAGCTAGTGATCCCTTCTACATGAAGGATGTAATCTCTAGGAAAGGTTGAACACATCCCTGCAATTTTCTTGAGCAAGACATGCTAGACATAAGAGGACACAAGTTTTGAAAGCATTGTATAAGCTTTAAAACCAACAAAACTTCTTGTAGGTTTATTGGTGGCCACTCTATCAAACTTATTTACCCCCAGTATATTCACTTATTCTCCACAACAAGAAATCACTCAGATCGCTGAAGGTGTGGCTTACCATAATAAAGTTTTTGCTCCTGCAATATCAGTGCAGATGTTAAAGTGTTTTGAGAGTGAGGTCCCTTTACTAAGGAGTAGAGATAGTCCCAGTATTAGCTGGTCCTTGCCCAGGAAGCAACTCGTACTTACAGGGCAGGTGATGTGATCATGTACACACTACAGTGAAACAGGAGAGCATCCCAGTTAGGACAGTGTTTTTCATGTTCTATGGGATATTTCTGGACATAGAATAAGAAGCAGTAAAGAACACTTTCTGACCACAGGATGCATACAGTTAGACAATCTAAGAAGCTGTAGGCCTGCCTACTCTGCAGTCTCATCTGTGATGGCAGTACAGTGAGGAGTCAGTAAAGATGAACAAATCTGCTGTTTTATAAGAAATAGTGGGAGTTAAAGTGCACTTGTTTCATTTTGCTCAGCTGTCATCATCCTCTGGAATTCAGGCCTCAAAAGGTAAATAGAGCTTTTCTTCCAGGCTTATGAAGAATTTTAGCTTCATTCTACTGTAAATTAAATGTATCAAATTAACACTTGAACTGGATGTAAAAAATAACTATATAATAAAACATAAATTAAATATGTTATATAATTAGCTCATTTATACTCTCTATATCCTGTCTATACTATCTGCATTTTTGGATTTTAGCAATGTTTATACTGTCTTTCACAGTATCAGTACAGACAAACTGTCTAGCATACAGTTAGACAGAAGCATATTAAAATGATTGAAGAGTTGGCGGATGAGTGGGGCTCAAAGGGTTATAGTAAATGAGGTTACATCAGGCTGGTGAGCGGTCATTAGTGGGGCTTTGCAAGGTTTCATTTTGGGGTCAGTTCTCTTTAATGTTTTCCTAAATGAGCTGGATGCAGGACTCAAATGCATACTAAGTAGCTTTGCAAATGACACTAAATTAGGAGAAGCTGTTGACTTCCTCAAGGGTCAAAAGGTCTTGCAGAGAGAGCTTGAAACATTGGAAGGCTGGGGAATCACCAATCACATGAAATTCAACAGCAAATGCCAGATTCTTCACCTGGGCAACCCTGGATGAATGTGCAGAGTGGGGGCTGAGAATCTGGAGAGCTGCTCTACTGAAAGGAACCCTGGGGTTGTGGTTGAGGGCAAGTTGAATCTGGGTCAGTAGTTTGCTTTGGCAGCCAAAAGATCCAACCACGTCCTGGAGTGCATGTCCAGAACAGCCAACTGGGCCAGGGAAAGGGATTGTTCCACTCTGCTCTGTGCGGCGCATCCTCAACTCGAGCACTGTGTGCTGTTTGGGTGCCATGATATCAGGAAGACATAAAACTACTGAAGAGCATCCAAAGGAGGGCTGTGAAGATGGTGAAGAGACTAGAGGGCAAGGTGTATGGGGAGCATCTGAGTTCCCTAGGTCTGTTCAGCCCAGAGCACTGATTGTGAAAGCAAGCTGCTGAAGTTTGGGAAGTGTTTGGGCAATACTTTCAGATAAAGGGTTTAGTTTTTGGAAGGTCCTGTGTGGGTCCAGGAGCTGAACTTGATCCTTGTGAGTCCCTTCCAAATTGGGATATTTTTTCAACTCTGTTCTATTCCAGACATAAACAATAAAGGGTGTACTGAGCATGTTGATTAATCTACAAGGAGAGAAAGCAGTTCTCAAAGTTGCAATGAGGAAGGAGAAATTTCAGGAACAGAAGTAAGCAAAAGATTTACTCATTTTTAAGTGCTTAGAAAATTCTGACAGAGTTACTGCCTTTCTATATGACAGACATAGATACTTCTAGGTATTTTATATTTCTGTTTCTCCTGTGCTGAGTTTTTTCACTCATCTATAGCTTCCCTAATCTTGTCCTTTCATGATAATTTTTGTTTACAAAACCATATTTTCACACTTCAGTTACTGTAATCTCTGAATTTTCTGTTAGTCATTTTTACATTTAACTTTCCTTTCATCTGCTGAATTCCTCACATTACTGCTAAAATGCTTTTTCTGCCCTGCTTCTTCAGCCATATAATCTCCCTGTTCATACAGTAATCAGAACAAGTCCAATTGTCTATCTTTCTCTGGCTACATGAATTAAAAAAAAAAAAAAATACTTTGTCCTCTGCCTTTAAACATCAGAAAAATTCTGGTTTTGTTTTTGTTGCTGTTATTTCAGTTTTGTTTTTTTGTTTTTCCTCTGTCCTTTGTCTGTTTTTCCTTTAGTACATCTTTCTTGTTTTTGATGTACATTCAACATTTCAACAATTTATTGGCTACCTGCATTTGATCCTCTAGGGTCTTTACAAAAACGTCAGAGTAAAAGTCTGTAGTGTTAGAGGTTATAGAATGGTCAGGAAGGACTTTTGTCATGGTTCCTCTATGTTCTAGAAAGACAATTTCATAAACCTTGGAATAAATGTTTTTAGATAGCATGAGGAAACTGATGAAATAGGGATGGTCTAGGATAGAAACAGTAGATACTAGTCCCACATAATATATCTGGAGAATGTAGAGAAGGAAAGGAGATCAGAGATGGGGCAACTGAAGTAAAAAATGAGAACAGTGTGTTTTACTTAATTAAAAGTTCCCTCCTTTTTACTATCCCACTTACAAAAGCTTGCAGCTATGTGGCCATCCTGTGATAGGTAAATGGAAAAACACAATACCTTTTAGTGCTTGTTGTACATATGAAGAGTTAAAAAATGTTATAGAATTCAGGGGGTAGGTTGATTTTTGTTTTGTTATGTTTTGTGTCTCCTTTCTGAAGGAGTGCAGTCACCTGGAGTAATATACTGTGCAAAATCAGGAGGCAAGTATAAACTAAAAGTTCATATATCATGATATCATATATCATGAGCCACTCTGAAAAATACCTCAACTTATTCTTATTTTTTATGGAAAAGAAGCGAAAAATATATTTACCAACAGCAAACTCTTTCTTACCCTATAAAAAAATTGATGAGCTCTAAGGTTTATGAAAGAATCTCATGTTAGAGAAGTGATCTATGCTAGCATCATTTAAAGTAACTTAAACCAATGATTATCACAGCTGATTATATCTCCAAAGACATAATATCAGTTGAAAGGGAAGAAATAGTGGAAGGTCTGGGAGAATTATTGTGATTGCAAATGTAGAGGAAAAATAAAGATGATAAGAGAAAAGCTCAGCAAAAACATTTTAATCAGATACCAAGGGGCAGAAGACAATACAAAAAGAACAGAGAAAAGAATTACAATTATAAGATAAAAGAAAGCATCTCTAGAAGTTCAAATATGTTTGTGCTGACAGAAAGCACTATTACAGCTTCAGTCTACTGCCTTACTTGCTGGCAAACATAGCACTAAAAATAACAACCAAATGCCGGCAGTGTGAAAAATCTGACTGTGGCACTACACAAAGCCTTGAAATCATCTTCAGTAAAAGGAAAAGCATGACAGTGACCCACACATTTGTCTCTTTGGTTAATGGGAAAAGTAGTGGTGTGTGAAACAGCACAGAAGACCATCGCAGTGACTGTCAGAGTGTTTGTTAAAGAGAGATTAAGAAAAGTAGAAGGAGTAAGTTCACTGTAGTCCAAGCCAACTTTCACTCATGTACAGACAAGTCACTGGAATTTCAAAATGACTATTTTCACTGCATTTCTAATGGTAAACTTTTCTGGTTTGACCATTAATCAACCCAGATTTTTTAGAACTACACACAAGACATAAGACATCAGTTAGCAGGAAGCCAGCTTTTCCTGGACATCTGGGCACTCAGGAGCTGTTTCCTAGTGATTGGGACCAGACAGAGAGTGTCGCAGTGTAGTATACTCCTTCTGTATACTGTCACTTATGGTTCCCAGTGTCTGCATTGGCTCAGGCTGTCACTGCATCTCAGAGCACTGAGCAGGACTAAGCCAACACCACCCAGGCAGCAGAAAAGGATCCCAGTGTCATGCTTCCTTCAGAGCTGATGCTCATGTAACACCTAACAGAGTCTAAATTTCTGCTTCTTCCCTGCCCAACTGTAAAACATTAGAGTTCTTCAAGAAAAATGACTGAAATTAGTTTCTTTCATGTGATTGTTTTTTGCTTCTTCGGCATCTTTTTTTTTTTTTCCTACCAATAATCTCACATACATCTCAAAAACTGTCTCCCTGTGCTTCATGATTTACTGAACGCAAGTCACATTATGCAGGTGATAAAATAATTTAATTTAACAATAAAATCAGGTATGGTAGAATTGAATTTACATGACAGTCAAATGTTGTCAGACTTGGAAAAATTATGGGAAGTAACAGCGTAAAGTCTATGCACAGAATTTTCTAATCTACATGGATTTGGCAGTTTGTTTGTTATCTCAGCAACATCTGACACTTAGGGAAGGAAAACAACAGCACTGATGTAGCCCACCTGAAACAAGAATACATTTGTGTTAATTACTGTGCAGTAATATCACAAGCTTCTCTAGAGAGCTGACAACTTAAAGCAAGAAAAAGAAATGATGGATGGGAAAAAAATTACACTTTCTTATGTCATCACTCTAACACTTTATGTCAAGCTTTTTTAATCAAATATAGGAACTCTGGGTGGCTTTTGCCCATATGAAATATTCAGAGAAAGTTCACAGATAAATAACTCGACTCCTCTGGATGAGAATACACATCCACATTCATTGTTCAAGTCCTTCTCTAAATTTCTCTCAGATTGGCACCCAGAAATACAAATTTCTACCATTACTATATTGTGTTTCTAGTCTGCCCCAGTCAAGAGACTTGGAAATGTTCTTCAGGGGCAAATTTCATGAATTTATTACACAGATGGGGCACTTCTTTGACCTTATCCTGTCTAGCATAAATCTACATCAATATGCATTAACAAATGCAAAGCAAACACTCTAGTAGTATACTTCTCACTCCTCAAAGGACGAGAAACAGATGTATAATTACTTTCTTAACATCTCATCGGCAGCTGTTCCAAAACTATAGTGATAAGAGCAGTAGACAAACCACTGTAATATAGAAAAATGTGAAGTACTTTGTTCAAAGTCAGACAAGAGCTGCATAGTTTAACTGCAAAAAAAGATTGTAAATATTCTGTGCCAATTGGAACTTGCCATATTCTTATAATCGTGACCCATAATGATATAATATATTCTTTTTGACTAATGAAAGATCTCAGACTCTCAAATATGTAATAAATTATATAATCATTTTAAAAAGAGATGTACTTGCTTCAAAGGATTTAAGCCCAAAGGTGATTCTGATATGACCCAGGTTACAAAGGTCAGTGAAACTGGAAGTGCATATATTTTAATCAGTAAAAGGGTTGAAAAAATCTCAACAGAAGCCAGAAATCTGTCCAACATTCAGAAATTTAAATTATTTCAGCAAAACTGCTATGCAAAATATATGAATATTGTTGATTGATACACATATTGCCATGGTGCAAAATAGTTAAAATCTAATTTTCAGAAAAATCTGCTGCAAATGATATGACGAATACATTTCCCGATATATTGACACAGGACAATAATGAGCTGTGAATTTCACTTAGATTTTTGTACATCAGTTTACATGTTGCTTATTTTCAGAAATGTTATAGAATTAATGTGAGTGCTTTTAACTTATGAAATAATCTTGATGAATAAATAAAATGTAATTAAGAGTAAGCTGATCTACCTTTTCAAATGCACTGTTAATATGTATTAGAATGCATAAAAATTTTCCATTAGGAAGAATTTGTATACTGATTTGTTTTTATGTTAGAAAGGAGATAAAATTAATTTATGTATTTATGTCACTAAATATGCTTTTTTCAATGGGATTCTTATCTCTGTGGCACGATTGTCTTATCTGTTTTTTTTCCGTACAAAGTGAGCTGTGCCATATAGGCCACACATTTCCTGTTTTCTGTCCCCAAATTTAGTATTTTAAACTGACAAGAGACTAAGATTAACATACTCATTTGTGCATGGAGCACAGGGCAGTAAATCAATTGAGTAACCTGATGGGTCTAATGGGTGGCAATACTGCTCATAGCATGAAGATTCAAACTAGATGATCTTTAAGTTCCCTTCCAGCCCAAACTATTGTACAAATCTGTGATTCTGTGATACTCTTCCGTGTTTTCCCATAGCTAAGCCCCTAAAACAAGTGCTTAGTTCTCTTACAATGCATAAGCTACATTCAAGACCTATGGCATTTACATCCTTAAGTACAAAGTCCAGTCATTCTGGACTTCCAATCTGGTCAAATGCAAGAGCGGCTCTTCTAGAGGATCAATTAGAGTTTCTGACTTTAAATTGGTCTTTAGGGAAACTTGGTGTTGACTGTATACAGAAACAAAAATGGTTGTGCTTCATGCTTAGTCTTACAAAGCTGGATCAGGTGATCTGTGCCTTTGAGCATAGAAAGGGGTTGAGTACCTCAAATGGAAATGTGCTATAATTGCATGATACTTGTATACTGAGAAGCAAATACACAGAAGACTAATCTTACAAAACCATGAATCTAGACCAAAATGACACTATTTTTTTCTCTTCAAAGAAGGAAAATTCGCTCAACACAAAGAAGACAACTAATAAGTTATCTAATCTGGTGAAATAGCATTTGCTGTTTGAGCTATTTGATGGCTCTTTCGTCTGTGCCCTTCAATACAAATTGAGCAGCTGTACATTTTCAAGTTTTTGATTTCTGCACCATTTTTAAATAACTTTAATAAATCTGAACTTAAGTATCCCCTTGAACCTATAGTTAAGAAGAACATGAAACTTCTCAGTAGAAGGATCCATCAAACATCATTTAAAAAATTACACATTTTAATAATTGTTACACATTTTCATAATTGTTCAGACTATAGTAAGTCTGTGTACAGTCTACTCATTCTGCTGAAAGCAATAGCTAAGAGATGAGTATATTAGTATTTCACAAGCAAATTATGAAACTTGTGAAACTTGAGATTTCTCCTTGAATCAAGAGTTAAATGCCTTTAAAGATGAAGAACACTTGCAGAAATCTTAAAATATTATATAGGGTCTTACTTGACACCTTACAACATTGGTATGTTTCCTCACTTTTCTGTAACACTAGACAATAGTGATTCTTTGTGGCTTACATTTCCTTAGCTCCTTCTTTCAACTTCATACAGGTTCTGTTCACACAAGTAATCTACCTTTCTCCTAGCTTCTTGGAAACTTTTGGGAGAAATGAATGTTTCTTTAAATGTATGCTAGAAGTCTTACCAGTTAATTTTCAATAGTGCACCTGACAGTGGTGTACAGTTAATACAGTGAAAATTCTGAGCTAAATCCTCATTTCCAGTAGAGATTCAGGAAAGAAAGTAGTTCAAGAATCTCTCTGCTCTATAGAGCTGGAAGTGAAACAAGAAGCAATTTGGAGTTAATTAACTCAAAGTAAGAATCCTATAATATAATAGAAGTTAATTTTATTCTTTTGGGATAAGTTCATGAGCTTTTATACTGGTGAAATATGTCTTCTGTTATTTGTGACATGCGCTGTGATCTACTGTGAAAACTGCTTCTCTATGCAGTCTTTCCTCTGTTGCTGCTTTGGCAATGTGACATTGTATTCTCAAACACACTAGTATTCCTCTAGGTTGATACCTGGATTTTCTTCTTTAAGAAGTACTTTAAGAAGTACTTTAAGAAGTACTCCATCATGTGAATAGTCCTCTGGGATCTTATTCAACACCAATAGGTCCATCATTTCAGGATAGCACAGAACATTTCCCAGGTGGCTTATGGGAATCTGCTTGTCACTTCTCTTTTTCTTCCTGCATAACAATAGTCTTTCTTGAGATCATTAATAAGCCCCATGCAAAAACCTCTCTTCCAAAAGATCGCAAGCTGACTGATTTAATCTGCACTGACGTTTCAAAGAATCAGCATAAATGTACTGACCAAAGAATTTGAAATATTTAATACTCAAATATATGTTATCTGGTGTGTCTTTGCTCCCAGGATCAGCTCAGGAAGAACTACAGGAGAAAAACAAAGGAACTTGAGAATGGAAATTAATGATTTGCAACTAAGAAGTTTTACCTGAGTGAAAATGGTCTCACAGTAATAAAACTTAGACTTGCAGAGTGCAGCCTTCAGTATCTCCAAAATGCTTCCTTACCAGTTGAGACCAAAGAGGAGAAGGAAGCACAAAGAAAACACTGCAGAACTTTACTGTCCTTGAGAGGTATACTGAGAAAGGGAGGATGATCATGAATCTAAGATGATTAAATACTAATGGCACAGACTTCACAAGTGATGAAACGGCCAAATAAATTACCAGCACTTGAAACCAGACACATTTAGATTAAAAGTACTTCTGTGTGACAGTTTGATAAATGTCTTGGATTTAGCAAAGCTATGTTGTCCCATTTTAGCGACCTTTGACTTTGGTCACCTGCTTATTAATTGGACTGGTTTGTATCTATGCATTGTGAGATGTCATCCTCATGTTCAGGATAATCTTTGCAAAAAAACAGGGTTTTATTTATGATTGTACAGCATAGGTCTTCTCAGAAAGTAAGATCTGCAAGTTGCTGTTTCAACATGTTAGTATCAATAATATTCAACCTAAGTGAAGATAGATCTACGTTGATAAAATCCAAGCCGAATCAGACTAGTTTAGTTTGTCCAGACTTTAGGTCAAGTATTTTGGATTGCTGTTACCATGAATCAAAGTTGATTGTTTTATTATGACAGAGATATTCTTATATATTCTGAGCAGTAAGTTATCCCATATACAATAACACTGACTTTTGTATGATTACTTACTGTGCAAGGCACAATATATTTTAGCTATCTTAATGTGCTATGCAGAAAAAAAGAATCATTTGGACTAAATTACTGTAGTCATTTCAAAAGTGAATTGTGTCAGATCAAGATATGCTGAGCCATGAGGCATTGCTCCAAGGACAGCTGTATAAGCCACAAATACAGCCTGCTGGACAATTCACCCCAAACTGCACATTCATATGCATGGTAGACCAGACTCATCTATATCAAATAACACTGAGCAATTTGCCATCGACATCATTAAAAGTTTATTTAACATTTTTTGAATGATTTTGCCCATGCTTTCTCCTTTGCCCTCTTCACAAAGCAGTCTTTAATTTCACGAGGTTCAGAATTTACTCAGAAATTTCAAATTTAAAGTGAAATATCACTGTAAAGTTTTACAAAAGTGGTATATATTGTAGAAATGTATCTCCTGCTTCTAATCTTCAGATTTTTCTTGTTAATTGATGATTTCAAATGTGACTGACCATAACCTTGAATTTGTCTCTAGACTCCTGTACTGCATGACAATGCCTGTGTAGCCTGACAGACCATTCCTATCTGCATCATTTAAGGGATACAGCAGTGGATAGGCTGACTAGTATGTCATTTCCACGGGAAAAGCAAACAAACCAACAGTAGCAAAATGATAGATCTGTGGTATTGTCAGAAAAACAAAACCTACTTCTCAGATGAGGAGAAGGCACAGCTAATCAGAGACTCTGTCTATCTTAGCCCCAGTCTTGTGAACACGAATGGAACAGAATAGATGTTTTGAGAGAAATGTCTAGTGTTTGACATCTGAATATCTACAGACCTCTGGGGCTACAGTGCTATTGAACAATACACCTTTTATACAATAATTACTAATATTTAGTCAGCACCAGCTGCAGAACTCAATCAAATTCTTAAACTAAATATCTTTAACTATGCATCTTTATAAGACATGAATGTTGATTTTTAATTTGAAAAATTTTTGATCTCACCACAGTTTTTGTTCTTTTTCTCAGTGTTAAATTTTTGTCTATTCTGAATATACAGGACTTCACCGTGTAAACTTTTGATTGCATTGTCTCTCATCAGGAGTTACAAAACTCTTCCCAACACATATTTTTTTATCCGGTCTAAACAAGAAACACCTTGTAAGAAAAAAATGTTTTACAACACAAAAACTCTCTCAATTCTTTTTCTCTCATCAGTTTTTCAGCAGCTTTTTAACGGATGAAAACAAAGTATTTAGCACAGTAATCTGATAATGGTATTTCTAGTGTTATATTCAAGCACTGTGATGTTGGTCTATTTTTCTTGATACTCCTTAAGAGGTATTTTAGCCTTTTAAGTGGTACTTCAGAGTCAGCTATTTCAGTGTCTAAAGCCTGCTAAGACTTATAGCTTTCTAGGATGCATTTCCTCTGCCATTTATCATAAGCACTGTGTTTTGTTCTTAGCTGGATGACATTTGGAAGAATTAAAAACTGCACTGGGATAATCCAAGTGGCAGTTCAAAGGCGATATTTTGTTTACAATTGACAGCAAGATGCTTGCTGGAGCTAGTGAGCCTGAGCAGATTGCAGTGGGATAGCCTGGCTATTTTCAAGCTGCAACGAGCAGCCTGGAGTCTGAACAATCCATTCAAGCCTGGGGGATCTGCGATATGGTTAGCAGGCAGCTGCAAATTAGCCAGCCCACAGCTATGCAAAGCATAATGGGATCAAATATTGCTAACTGCTAAACAGACTGGCAAGCAAGTAAGGAGATCCTGGGAATCACTGAAAAAAAGGCAAGGAAGTAATATAACACATCCCCCCAAGTTGCCTCCTGGCTGTATGGTATGAAAAGTTTGATATGAAAGACAGTGTTTGTCAGTGCCTCCTCTTCTTCCACCAGCAGACTAAGTTTTTTGAGCTTGATCAGCAAATTTTTTGTTGAAACAACAGCAAAAATGTATGTGGAAAATATCAAATGACTGTGTTGCAGACAACTAGCAAAATTAACAAGGGACATGCAATCACAATGCAAACATCCACAAATCTTCTAAATGCCACCCATCTACTAAGGGGATGTTGTTGTGTAACTGTACATTCTGTACATTGCAATAGATGTGCAATAGTACAGCAACAGCCTGGTACCCTGACTCCTCTTATTTATGATGCAAACTTACATTTAAGGATTATCTAAGGAAAAAAAAAAAAAAAAAAAAGATATCTTAAAGATAAAAGTAAAATTATTCTTCAGATTCTTGATGATTAGAGGTGTAAAGTACCTACTAAAAACACTTCTGACTTTCTGGGGTATGTTGACAGGAGGCTTATCTACTGACAAGTAGAGAAGAGAGCAAAGGACACACTTGAAACCCACTGAACCTGAATGTCCCAGGACAAGATCAAATATAGATGCTGAAAGAAAAGACTTTCTTTTAACACACATACCCATCTAAAGTGTGCATTCATGGCAGTACTGGAACTGCAAAAAATACAGCAAATTCACTAGAAATATAAATTTTCTTTAATGCCAAAGATGCGTGAATGTATTTCACTTACTACTAATAGTGACTAAGATAATGAAACTCTATGGTCATCAAAGGGCTGGAGCATCTCTCCTATGAAGAAAGGTTGAGGGAACTGGGCTTGGGTGACTGCCAATACTTGAAGGAAGCGTATAAACAGGAAGGGGTACACTGTTCATGAGGTTGGATAGTGATAGGACAAGGGGAAATGGTCTTAAGCTGAGACAGGGGAGGTTTTAGGTTAGATATTAGGAGGAAGGTTTTCACTCAGAATGGGTGACACAATGGAACAGGCTGCCCAAGGAGGTTGTGGATGTCCCATCCCTGGAGGCATTCAAGGCCAGGCTGGATGTGGCTCTGGGCAGCCTGGTCTAGTGGTTGGCGACCCTGCACATAGCAGGGAGGTAGAAACTGGATGATCTTTGAAGTTCTTTTCAACCCAGGCCATTCTATGATTCTATGACTCTATCATTACAATGAGAAAAATCTCAATCAGGGAAGGAAAAAGGTGAGCAAGAAGATATACCATATAAATTCCCAGGCTGCAATGTTTGACCAGCCAATGTAAATAGTTATGCACTGTACTTTACCTGCTATCTTTTTCTTCTGATGGCAGATGAATTTACTGAATATGTAATGGATTACTAAAAAAAGATGAAAAACTGTTACTATCACATGTAGTGCAGCACCACAGTGCAGAAGGACATTTCTTCCATTCAGACTTTTAAGAAGATTAACAGTAATATAATAGCTTTTTTCTAGAAAGTGGAGCCTTAGAAGTGTTTTGATGTGCACTGCACATCACCTTTCAATATTTCAATAATGCAAGCAATGTGGCTTTAAGTAATCTACTGTATTATAAGTGCCCTTTAAACAGAAAATATGTGTGATCTGATGTTTCTGGCACTTTAATGCTTAGGCATGTTATGCTATATTTGGTTGAAAATTGCAGTTTTCACACAATTACCAACTTTACTAAACAGATATATATTTTTATTGTCAGGGAAGACATGTATCAGAATCAGATGTAATAAAAGGCAAATATCAAAGAGATGACCTCTCCAGATCATCCATCTGATCAATAGAGCTGCATTTACATTAACAATTCATGTAGATAAGCTGGAGTTGTTAAATATAAATAAATTTTAGCTAGATTTTGATATGTTCTTTACAGTTTTTTACACTGTTTCACTGAAATAATAGCTTACAATTTTTTGACACTCTGGATGAATAGTTTTCAAGCGATTCCTCTATTTCTTTTACATATTTACTATCCGTAATTTGTATTGAAAGACAATTATTTTACTTGTATTTGTTCTCTTCTCTGACTGAAATGCTGAGATTTTAGACAGAAAATTAGATGCATTTAATGAATACATCTAGCTTACAGTTAATAATCCAGTCATTATGTCATTTTTATAAACCTAAAACATATCCAGACTTATACAATGTTTAAAATGTTTCAGCTCAGTTATGATTATTAGAATTCAAGAAAAGGATAAATATGATTTTAAAGGACTCATTCTCTCTTCTCTCACATAGTGCATGTTACCTATGGTTATCTCTGATATGCAGTGCTGGAAAAGAATTTAAATGGATCTGGTGATAATTCTGGTAGTCTTGATATTGTTCTCCTTGCCCTATTTTCATAGGGAATTGTCTATTCATTTAATCTTTAGATAAAGCTTCAATGACTCTGAAAGACTAATTAATTCATCGGTATCTGCTGACTTGATGATGTCACATATTCAGCTGAATTAGAAGATGAAGAAACTTGCAGATGTTTCAATGAATATTTAAAAGTTATCAGAATCCATATGACTGAGTTATTTGGCCCATGAATCAGAGGAAATCAATGAATCATTTTTACTCATGCCAATACACTTCTTCAAATCTAGTTCAGGAGACATAGCTGAAAGAGCTATAGCTCTTCTTCTATATAGCTCAGTATTTTTATAAAGAAATAATAAATGTAGTGAATACTTGTTTACAGAAACCAAATGTCTGTAGTTGACAATTTTAGCAATAGTATTTCTCTTCAGTTCCCTAAACATAGCTAGATTTTCACCAGTCTATGCAATACGGTTTAATCTGAATCCAGTTAGGAATGGCAAACAGTTTGAGTAAGGAATAAAAAGTCTATTCACCTTCATTATAGCTTTTATAACCACTTAGTTGGGTGACCTGAAGAAAGCTTGATTGCAGATGATGGGGTAAAATGGGAAAGAGTTAAAGTCTCTTAGTAGTCACAGTTACATGACAGAATCTGAACAGTCCTTCAGCTGAATCCAACTTGAAATATTATTGAATCTTCAACAAGAAAACAAACAAAAACCATTCTCAACTAATCAGAACTTATACCTCCATGCAATAGGTCCTACAGAATCACTGAAGGAGTTTTATTACTTCTTTTCACAGACTTACAAATTACTCCTGTTTCATCAAGTTCATGGTCTACTCCTGCAAAAAAATTGCAGTTAACAGCTATGAAAACTTCAGGCAAACAGAAAGCCATTTGACTGGAAAGAAATTGTACAACACATGCGATATGTCTCAGATTTCTCTTCTACTAGTTTTTTGTTATTGGCAGTGTTTGAATGAGAACAGATTTGCTTGTTTGTTTGTTCTGGGAACATCACATAATTATTGTTGAAAGTCTGCAGTTCTTCACAGGCCTAAGCCATGCCTCCCTCATGGAGCTGGAGAAAGGCTGCGAGCAGGCTGCCATTGCAACCCAGTCTGGATGTGAAACTTCTCCGTTGGCCTCCTCTCCAGTTATCATCTTGCCAGTTATTAGAGGACAATGAAAAATGGATAATCATCCTCAAATCTAGAAAACCAGTGTATAAATTCATTTTGAAATAATAAAATGCTAACCAGGTAATTTTAACCTGTGCCTGCCAGAGAGGCAGACCCTCTCTATTCTATTTCTGATCATTTGAATTTAGTCTAACCTAATGTTTCATAGATATTACTCAAATAAATTCAATATGCAAAATATGGCTGACATAAAGCATAAAGTGCAACAGGCTATGTTTGGTTGCAGCCCTACTCGGATGAAAAATATATACTTACCTTTATCCATCTTTCAAAGTATTTCCCTGAGCAGCATTCAAACATCCCAGCTGGGAAGCAGAGACCTGCATGGTATGAACAAAAATTATCAACTCAATTAGAAAAATTCCATTTGGGAAATCATACTGTTTAGGATTACAAAGCTAAATACTTTTGTTTGGCTCATCCAGAACATGATTTAATACACACAGACTGTGTATACTAGCTTATACTAGCCAGAAGATGACAGTCCTTAATTAAGCAGAGTGTCCCACTGCCTTCAGAAGTTTTGGATTTGCTGAAAAGGAGACTGTCTAAGGGGTTGTTATATCCACTTTCCAGGCAGTACAACAGAGGAATAAAGAGGCTAAGTTTCTTAAGCCTTTCAGAACTCTTGTGTTAATAGTACATTTAGAAAGACTCAGATATCCTGACAACTAATCCCTCACTGCAACATATGCATAGTATGAAACACTTGTGCAGTTTGTTTTGTTGTGTTTGGTTTGTTTTTGGTGGTTCATATATATATATATATATTTTTTTTTTTTAAATAAAAGAAATATCTTACTAAATAGCACTGAATAGCTCCTCTCTTCAGCATCACTCGGTCATTTCACACTACTAATAAGTAAATTTCCCTCATTAATAGCAATCATCATGTATTTACGTATGCAAACGTACAGTCACCTTTGTCAAACTTTCCATTATATCATTACTTAGATTCTACTTGCAGCCACATTAGCTTCTTGTGCATATGCTGCCCTGTCTCCTGATTTCTTTGACTTATCTGTTGGTATACACTGCATCATGAGGAGAAAACACAGTCCTCTTGAAAACCCCAAGGCAAGTTTTCTCTGCAGATTGAACTAAGTGGGGATGAGTGGTTCAGCTTTGTTTTCCCCCTCAGGTGGCATTATATCAATGGTTCTCTAGCAGCCCTGCATCTCTAGATATAAAAAGGAAGTGCAAAGCACTGAGCAGAGTGTGACAGACATGCTGCTGCAGTGATTAATGTGCTCATCCAACCTGATGCCTCACCATCCAGTCAATTAATCACTCTCCAGTATTTTGGAATTTGTTAAATTCAATCCCATTTTTAATGTATTTTTGCCATTAGGCAGCCTTTCTTTTGAAGTGTGATGTCACCAATACTCAGTTTCTTTCCTGCTTCATTTTATTTTTTCACTGTCTGCTAAAACATATTTCAATGATTACTGCTGTGCTGGGTGGGTAATTTCATTTTCTAATTGGGATTCACTCCAGAAAACACTAAATATGTGGAGAAGATTTTCTCCTTCATTTCTATTTCTTGGGACAAACACTCCCACACCAGAAGCCCAGCTCTTGCACATTGAAGGTTCGTGCTCTCACCCAGATGTTCCTGGCTGTGAAGGAGATAAGGACAAGCATTCTGCCATCCTGCCAGACCAATGTTGCAGTGGATTTTCCTTATCCTTTAGAAGAAGTGGATATATATGATCTGGCCGCAAAACAGCTCCAGCAACAGTGATTTCATGTCCATTTCTCCATCTGAACATCTCTAAAGCAGGCCCTATGAAAAATTTGTACTGAAAGGCCCCTCAAAACACCTTAGTGGGCAAAAGAGTATTAACAAACCTCAATAATCCAACCAACTCATTTTCAGCAGACTTTAAGCAGCTATTCTCTGACCTCAATTTTCCTTCTCTAGTTGCTGCATTTGGCAAGCTTTCTACAAAAATAAATCTTCAGCTTGGTTACTCTTATTAATGATGTCAGGCAGGGCATTTTGCAATCTGAGACTCTTTGTGCTAGAAAAGAGTTTCAACAGATTTGATAAGAAACACCAGGCAACAAGCACTATTTTGAGAAGGAAAATGATCGATCATTACCTCTGCACAAAGAGAAACAGAAAGTTGCTCATTTAAGTGCAGGCTTTGAATAATAAAGTACCGCATTTTAGCCCAGCAACCTGCTAGAATTGGGAGAAAACAAAATACAGTACAGAGTCATAAAAGCTAGATTTAGCAGGAAGCATCCAGGGCAAACATCACCTAGTAGGGGTGACAAGGTTCACCAGACAAGCCTTGAGAACAACACAGTTCCTTTGCAGACTAGATGGGGAAGACTCCTTTCTCAGCCTCTGTACAGAACCCCACAGGTCTCACATAAATTTTATTTCTTATTCTTACGGATATGGACATAAGCACTTACATACAAATGTATATGATGAGAACATCCAACATTCTACCTAGTAATGCACCCGTAACTGTAATGAAAAGCAGAAATAAAAGCACACTGTTACTGCTGTCGATTCATGTTACGCTGTAATGTATCACTAATGTTAATGACAGAAGTGAGACAAGGAACCTTAGACCTGTGGTCTTATTGTCATTTCACTCTGAACAGTAACATTCTCACTGACTTCAACATCAGAGAACCAGCTCTTTCAAGCACAAAGAAATAAATTCAAACAGCAGTATCTTGCCCTTGGGATGCATAATTGTTCAAGTGACTAGGTTATAAAGATTAAGTTAATGCTTTATAAGAATATGTTGTGATTTAAAGTCAAAATGCCAAGCACAATTATTTCTTATGGCTCAAAATCAGTCTTTTTTCCCTTGTGTTGGAGGCAAATTGTTAGTTCATCACTTGCGAAGAGAAATTAGACTATATACTGAGCTATCTTCAGTACAGCTAGCTGGAACTCATCCCAAAATTTGAGATACTTGTTATCTAACACATAGCTCAGCTGTGCTGAATCAGGCATGGTAGTTCCAGAGTGTAGGTAACTACTTAATTCACAAAATAGTGAACTATAGATAAGGATAGAAAACACTTTCGCCTGATCACTGACTAGTTGTCCTCATTGTTTAATGCCATAAGAAAGGCAATAACCATAGGGAAATTCTGGTAACAATGAAAAAAAATATTGATGCCATCTAAATTTGAGGAGAGAGATCTGATTCAAAATTTCATGGAAAGTTTGAAACCAGATGTTAGAATAAAAACAGCAGAACAGTCTCAAAAAAGGTTAAGAGGAGCAGAGAGATAGCCATACAAAGGCCACAGGAAAAACTTGTATTCAAATCTACCAGTAAAAAGACAGAGAAATAAACTGAGTGATGTCTGCATATAGTCCAGAGCAAGTAAAAAGAGAAGAGAAGGAAAGTAAAGATCTCTTCCAATAGGCCCATGGACAGAAAAATGCTCCTCATCTCTCCCTCGCCCCTTCCCCCCCCCTCAGAAAACCAACCAACCAACTAACCAACCGATCAGACAAATAAAAAAAACAAGAAAAACTGGCCAGTATTAAGAAAGACCCTGTGAAACTAATGAAAGGGACTGTTGTAATTCTTCATTTCTCCCGGAGTCTGGAGTAGATGGTGAAAACAAAATCTTTCAGGTTTGCATCACCTAAAACCAATCTGTCCTTTCTCTGTAGGACTTCTCAGACATCAGGAATATAAGGGTGTGATGCAGACCTTTAATTCTTAAGGCAATAGTTGTAATATTTCATCCTATCTATTTAAGTGCAGTTTTCTTACTCAGAACAATGTTTTCAGAGAGACTGTTTGTACTAAATTTCACCTAAGGCCAGCTGAGAACATCTGTATGGTGGCTGGGACACAGACTGGATTCCCAAGCTTGCCTTGCAGTAGCTCCTAGCTAAATAGCACCCTGCTAACAAATTTGGAGAACATCATTGCCTATGTATGCTGTACCTATTTAGTGGCTGCTAAGGCCAACTTCTTAGAATATGATCGTTTGTTTTTTGTAGAAAACAAACCTTCCTTTTTTATGCTAGACAGAATCTTAGTGAGAGTGGTCTGCTCTGCCTTTGAAAAAAGGGAGTGTAATTGCTGTGGAATGCCATGCAATCCATACAAATGTTGTGTTGCACTGGCTTATATACAAATGCAAAGTAGTGGAAAATAACAGTAAGAAAGAAAGAAGCAGGAAGTCAGTAAAACTGAAATCAAAAGAGATTCAGCTGTGGACTCCATTCAAATGAAATTACTTCATTCGGTCCTGTTATTTGTCTTATTTCATGTGTACCAGCAGTTAGAATTAATGGCCCACAGTTTCCTTCCCTGCCTGAGCCACAGTCACCACGAGAGGATGGCTGCCATAATCAGTCAGTGTCAGCTCCGGAAGGGAGAATCCCTTAGATGGAAATTGATTTCTGCTGCTGTTTTTAGCTCAAATTTTTGTACATTTTGAGCAATTCTACGTATATTTCCATATAGGAATATGTACATATCATATATATATATACTATATATATACATATTATATTACATATATTTCCATGATAGGAAAAGGTACAAGATTATCTTCTAATATCTTCAATTTTAGACCCCTTGGATACCAGTTTGAGATATCTGAGTGCACACAGTCCCCGTAAGAATACCAAAAGAGTACTGTTGGTGTGAACTTGTCAGAACATTGCTGGAAACATGACTGTATTACAAATGCACCAGAAAATACTTGGTACCTTACTTAACATGTCCTGAACAATTTCTTGGTGTATAAAAAAACACCTCAGTGAATTACATGAGAATACACACGTACATCCTTAAGAATTTAGAGAATGTCCAGGATCCTCTGTTGATAGGCACTGCTCACTTGTTGTCATGTGTAGTGCAATTACAGTTGCAGGCCTGGCCAGAAAGTGCTCTTTGGAGCTCAGCATACTTTGGGTAACTTAGACATGTTGACTTTGCACAGCTTTGGTAATAATCACACAGCACTTAAAAATAAATACATAAATAATATACCTGTAATCTTGTATTTCAGTTTGAAGGGAACTTGAAAGAGTCAAGAAGTAGATGTGGAAATACCTGGCCAGAAGAAAGTTTAAACACTTTCATATTTTATCCATCATTCCCAGCCTTGGTTACTTGCAAGTAAATACTGGGATGAAATTAACTTATTTAAAAAGTACATTGCTAAGATTTGCATGAAAAGCCAGCCTCTGGCTACCTGAACCTTATGCTTATTCCAGTTCCTTTTGAAGTCATTGCAAATCTTTCTGTTGTCTTGAACAAAAGATGAAACAGTCTTTTCAGCTCTGAAGTGAATCAGAGATTAAAACAAAAATATTTGTGTTACAATCACATGTGGAATCAAATTCTGTAACCCAAGTAAGATTACAAAGCAGGTACGGTTTATTCAGTGCTGAGCAGGCACTGGGTGCAAGGAGGATAGATCGCCCTAACTTGCATACCGTCAGGAAAAATCGTGCTACAGATATAGGCCAAACTAATGCATAATCAATAGTTTTCCTGGAATTCGGATACATATTCATTACAAACCCCAAGAGTTCATCAGCATGCAGACCCTCCCCTCTTGCACATGTGTAGTGGGTTGTGGAATGAAGATTTGTTGTCTTTCTTGCGAAAGCTTCTGGCCTTTCTCGCTGTAAACTTCTGACCTTTCGGGGGGCAACCCCCCCAGACAGTTTCTTCTTGCCCTGTGAACATCTAATCATTCCCCTGCCAAATGTCCTCGGGCTGTTCTCAAACCTTGTCGGTATGGCCTTCATTCCCCTCACTATCCCAGACCCAGTGTCTGCCATCCATTATTTTCTAACAAGCTCTACATTCTTACTTCTATAAACTATCTCTGACTATTCCCCTTCATCCCCCTTATTCTCAATCACTGTGAAATCTTCTTGCCTTTTTACTTTCACTTATGGGCCCTTCTCACCTTACAACAACCTTTTATTAACATCCTGGGTAGCAAGATGCAGAATGCAAAGACAGTAGTGATTCTATCTGATAAGTGACTGGAATGCCTTTATGTGTTTCCTAAATTTCATTCATTTGAACTCATTTCCTTGGTGGTTACCTATAGGTCCATAAGATAGATATAGGTAGATATAGATAATCAAATTCAGCTTTGTCTGCAAATATTTGACTTGGTAAGGTTATATAATCCCAGAACCATATCAAAAATTAGGATGGAGGGGATCACTAGAAATCTAGTATCTAGATGATGATCTAGTACCAGAATTTAGTACAGTCTCCTGCTCAGAGCAAGATACAGATTAAGATTGGATTGCCTTGCCCTTTGGCGTTTAAAGCCCCCAAGGACAGAGATGAGCCAACCACTCTGGACAAGATCTCAAGGTGAACAGTTTTTTCCTTAAATGCAATTACAATATCTCTCATTTTTCTTACATTTCATCCTCCAGCTGTGCCTATCTTCTCCAAAACTTCCCAGTGTGAATCTTGTTCCATTTTCTCTGTAAAACTGCGGTTGGATCCTCTCTTATTCTTTTCCTTAGGTTAAATACATCTAGCTCTCAGATGTTCTTTACTCCAACTCCCTAACTGTTCTCATGGCTACTTCATTGGGCCACTATCCATCCCACAATCAAATGCTTTGATCTTTCCTTCTGCCAATGGATCAGTATGATAATTGCCTGACTATATACCATAAAGGCATTAAATGATTCAGCTTAATTAGTATCATCTATTTATAGCTATCCTTCCTTCATTATTAGTAATGTTTTCTGTACTGTTTTTCCTCTTGCAGTCAGTATGCTTCTGGACAATTTCTCCTTGTAGTTTGTGTCCCTTCTAGGTGAACAATTCCATTAGCCACATTAGCCACTTTTATAGTTTGCCTCTATATGCTTTTGCATTCATTCTCTTCTTGGTTGTTGTTCTTAAATCAGTGACTTCAGACAAATTAGTTTCTTATTACATTTCTTATATTTCCTCTATAATCAGAAAGAATTTGTGCCCATGTCAATATGACTTAAAAGAATTGCCAAGTTGTTCTAACTACATTCTTCCATTCAATCAGCTTTCCAAAGAACATTACAAAGCAATAAACTGAGTTAATTGCAGTTCATCTACTTAAAATCCATATTTTTTCATTAACAGTTATTCTGTATTCCTCTGTAAAGAGTGTTAGTAAATAAACTCATTCATACACTTAGAGAATTTAAGACCAGGAAGAGGAAGTTTATTCATTATTAAAAACAAACAAAAAAAAATAACATTTAAATTGTTTGTGTGTGTGTTTGTTAAGAATAATTCTGTATTAACTACAGAACTGTCACTTATTAGCTATGCAAGGTTTCTTATAATTTTTTTTTTAAATATTGTTGACTTAAGAAAAGCAAGGAAGCTAATAGAAAATCACATAACAAAAAAAAGAAAATGCAAATACTTGACCATATAACTGAAATTTTCTAATTCAATGTATATAAAACATAAAAGATTCAAGGCTGAAATATAGTAAATAGATTGACTATAAGAATAAGCTTCAAGTTTAGAAATAAAATAATCTGAAAGCTCTGAACACATTAAATGTGACCTTTAAGCTTCAATTTCTTGAGTGGGAGTGTAAGGTTAATGAAATAGCTGAAAGATCATATTTGTAAGAAATCTGCCTGCTCGTGGAAGCAATGTTTGTTTAGCCAGTGCTGTTAACATTCTCCACGAAGAATCAGTGGACTCTAAGGTCTGACATGTTATTTATTTGATAAAGTGTTTTATTCTTGAGCCTCATTTTTTGCATGTCCTTTGTTTTCTTCATGCTCTCCATGTTTCCAAGTTTAAAATAAAAAGCTGACCTTTTTACTAGGCCAAAACTACACATCTAAAACCTAGAGAGCATTTAGATTGAGAAAACTTGATGCTTAACAGTCTGCATTGTGGGTTTTTTTCCATTCATACTTGAACAGCAAGACAGGTATTATACAAGTTGTTAAACTTGTTTACATGAAAAAATTAGTTTGCCCTTTCTTTATTCACTCAGTGTGTCATTTATACAACCCTTGCACTGTAGTCTTTAGATTAATTTTTCCTGGCAAAGTAGTTGCCTGTTTCTAAGTCCAATAAGTAATTTCCATCACTAGTGGATTTGTATGGCTGAAAAACGCCCCCAAAATATGAAGATGAGAGGGATGAAATGCTAAACTGATCCAAAGAAATATATATATTCTGTTGTGAAGATTGATATGGAAATTACTGATTCAAATTAGAGTTCCTGGAGGTGTTTAAGGAATGTTTAGATGTTGTACTAAGGGACATGGTTATACTGTATACTGTAAACAGTATACTTTCCTATTCTTTAGCAGGTAAACTGTTGAATTATGGGCTGGATAAGCAGAGAGTGAGATGGATCAAAGACTACCTGAATGCAGGACTCAAAGGGGTCTGCGGTGCAAAGATTCATTGGAGGACAGTGACAAGAGGAATAACTCAGGGATTAGCATTTGATCCAGTCCTGTTTAACATTTTTACTAAAAATCCAGACAAAGGATGAAGTGCACCCCCAATAAATTCACATTCACAAAATTCACAAAAAAAAACAAAAATATAGGAAGTGTCAGATTCACCAGAGGGCCAAACTGGCAAGACAATTAGGGAAAATCAAGAGTCCTGCACCCGAAGAATAACAACTCTAGGCATCAGAACATGCTGGGGGTGGCATGGCTTGAAAGCAGCTTTGAAAAAAAAGCCTGGGCATCCTGGTAGACTCCAAGTTGAACATGAGTCAGAAATGTGCCCTTGCTGATATGAAGGCTATGTTATTCTTGGCTGAGTTAGGTAAATTGTTGCCAGCTGGTCAAAGAAAGTGAACCTTCCATTCTACTCAACATTTGTTGAGCACCGTGTCAAGTTCTGACTTCCTAGTATGTAACCTGGATATGCTGGAAAAAGTCCATTGTAGGGCCACCAAGATGATGAAACTATTCAACCCAGAGAAGGAGAGGCTTAATGTTTTTAAGTACCTGAAGGGAGAATGTAAATAGAATGAAGTCTATTTTCAGAGGTGCCCAGCAGAAAAACAGGAGGCAATGGGCACATACTGGAATACAGGAGGTTCCCTTTTAACATTAGGAAACACTTCTGTGTTGTGCGGATTATGGAGCACTGGCAGAAGTTGCCCAGACATGTTGTGGAGTCTCCTCCTTAGAGATCTTCAGAAGCCACCTGATCATGGTCCAGAGCAACTTGCTTTGAGTGAATCTACTTGAGCGGGTGTTGAACCAGATGGACTCCAGAGGTCCAGCAAACCTCAGACATCCTTTGATTCTTTGAAACAGTGTTAAGCTCTTGTTTCCCTCTTCCATGTAATTGTTTTATGCATCTTGATTTCTTCTTAGGAAGAATTTTTCAATGTGCCATTCACCCCCTGGTGCTTTTTTATACACATAAAAATACATTAAAAGAACATTAAAGATGTGCCAAAGACTAAAGACTGTCAGCACTAAGACTGCTTGTACAGTTTTAATTTGGTCTCTTGTGTATATGATGCAGCTGTTAATATTTTCCACAGAACCTCTGTCTCACTCAACTTACAAGATGGACAGAGCTTACCAAACAAGCAGTTATACAATATCTCATTTGTCCTCATTTAAGGCATATAATTAAACTGTTTTTTATGCAAAAATATTCCTTCTCTCATGGGAATCACTAAAGTGATTCTTTTGTACAGACATGCACAGACTTAGTGTTTGTAAGACAAAAGGAAATATATTATTGGGATTTTTCCATAGAGTAATGAAGATTTGAGGAATCAAATCTCTTAAAGAATAGGTTCGGTTATTTCCTAGATGACAAAATGAATCTCCATTGCAAGGGTCCTCAAATTGTCATCTTCAGATGGGTCGGATGAGAAAAACTAAATGGCTTTTCCAGTAAATTCTTATATCCAACATGACAGTTCAAACACATGTATGACTACTGCTATTGATTATCTTGAACAATATACAGAATATCTCCATCCTATGTGACCATTGGTACAACCACAGGAACTGTTTCTCCTGACCATCTTCAAGTAAGTCATCCATTTTTGAGTCTAACTTCAGACAATTATGTATTAGGAACTTCCTGAGTAGTAGTGACGAGCAGACACTTTATCCAGGATAGTCATCATCGCCATTGAAGCACAGAAGTTGTGTGCACTGGTTGGATTTAGACACAGCAAGAGCAGGTTGGGAGAATATTAGGGGCTGTCCAAAATTCCCATCTCAAATGCTTAATTGTGAAGATGCAGTTCAGCCAGTCCATCACATTTATTCGTCTATGTATCTCATGTACATCTGAAGTCTCATAGCACTTGTTATAACACAGAAACATTAAATGCATTTATTCCATATAAGAACAGAGGTATGTTTAGGTTGGTGAGGTCTGTCCTTATTCCTGCTGCTCCAGCTTTTGCAGTATATCCTTGTTCCTAATTCACATAATTTTCTTAAAGACTCTCTTGCTCTCATCCTCTTCTCTATAGTTTGTCCCAATCTTGGTGTCTAAGATGTTCACATCTGCTTGTATCATCATTCCAATCATTCTAAAACACCATTCCATTCTTTTTCTCAAGAATCTTCATTGCAATCCCCTAACTTCCTTTTGTTCCAGTTTTTCTTTCTAATCACCCCCAGGTTCACTATCCAAATCCCCCATGTTTACAATGTTCACCTGAGAGGCAGTATGTCTTCAACTACCTTTGTCCATCAGTGCCACATATTCTAAATTTTATCTAGCTCTTCACTGGATTTTGATCTTCTGTCTCCCAATTACATTTCTTATTTTCATCCCTCACCTTTAATCTCTTTCTCTTTGAATCTCAAGCTCCCTACATGGATCACCATTCCAAGCTCCTTTTATGCCTCTTCTATCTCAGACATTTTCAACCATTTTTTTTCTTTCTTTTCTTTTTTTTTTTTCACTCAAAATGAGATTAAAGAGGGCAGCAGCAGGTGGAGAAGAGGCCCTTGCCCTCCCAAGAGACACAAGTAGCAGCTATAGGAAGGCCGGACTCAGCCCACACAGCTGTGGCACAAACATACCCAGATGGAAGCTGCAGCATCAGTATCCACTGGAGCAACTGCCAAGAATATTAAAGATTATTCAAAGGCTTTTAAATTTCCCAAATTTGGACAGTTTCTCTCAGAGACGGTAAAAGGTTCATCCTTGACAAAAGCACTGCATTTAACCACCTTTTCAGACAAAACTCAGGTCACATTATTAAAAAGCTATGCAAGCTTCTTATCTTAGGTAAAAACTCCCCCTTTTGCCCTTCCTTTCATTCTCAGAATTTGCAAAAAACATGAGCTAATGTTAAAATTTTATAAAGGCTAACATTCTGGCCCCAGCAGCTGGGAAGGAAAGTTCAATCTTCACATTTAATTACAGCAAATTTATAAGACAATGAAAACGGAGATTTGAAATAGGAAACGCCATACAGTGTGTACTATGGACACTCCTACTGATTTCTCCTGCAAGAAAGAAAGCACAGTAAGTTGACTTAAGTTTCTGCTTGCTTACACTTTTTTTTTTGTATTCTTTAACGCTTTTCTTTATACCCAAAACTCATAGATGCAGCAGGGCAAAATTCACTTTATGCAGCTATCCAGATGCTTCTCTCCAGTATTGCACACTGAGGATAGCGGGGGAAGCTGGACAGGAGCTGATGCAGTAATGTATCACTGACTACTGGATACTGTAGAACACAACACATAAACAATTGAACAGAAAACTGCATAGAGACCTCAAAGAAATTAAGTAAACTACTATATATCCTTTTTCTGCATGCTATGCTGTTGTATTAAGACTGAGTTGCTCCCCGTTCCAGATAGGCCTATCGCTTCTTATTACAATTAATTGCCTACTAAATGCAGCTGCTGTTCCTAGAACAGTAGGAAATTCAATTTTGGAATGAGTTTTTAACAGATTGTATCAGGGACAAATTCAAATGACTACTTAGTTATCCATTCCTTTCTTTCTTCCTTTTTTCTTTCCCAGTAGCGATGGAAGGTTTATACCTTTAAAATAGGACTTGCTATTATCACCAGCATTGAGCTGGATTTCCTAAGCTGATTGTCCAGACATAAAGATTCCTTTTCTTATTTCCCAGATTTCTCCAATGCTCCCAAGTTAATTTTTTCTTTCTTCAGCAATCCCCAGATGCCAAAAAAATTGTTCCCTTCTTATAAAATCTTTGAAATCTCTTTGCAATCTTTTCTGCTGCAGTCCCAATGGTCCCCACTCTCTCTCCTCGCACGATGCCTTCAATCACTGAGCAAACTCTCCAGCTGTGCTATTTAGCATGATGCAAAACAAGCTGATTAGTAACAGCAGCAACACGAGTAATTAAAAAAGAAACAAGAAAGGACTTTAAAAAATCTTCTTCAACACAGAGTTTTTCTTCAACACTTATTCTTTTTTTCCTTTTAAACAGAAAATCAA
The DNA here is from genome assembly GCF_905368555.1 of Meleagris gallopavo. Lineage (NCBI taxonomy): Eukaryota > Metazoa > Chordata > Aves > Galliformes > Phasianidae > Meleagris > Meleagris gallopavo. The sequence continues at coordinate 36,916,519 of NC_139404.1, forward strand.
AATTTTTAAATTAAATGTTTGCCTACAGGCCTTAGGTGAGTCCAAAATTCAACTTCCATACACGAAGCACTAGAAAAGAATAGCAGTTACTGCATCTACTACATCCTAACAGCTGGCAGATATGTGATGCCATCAATAATGTATAAATATATATGGTTTATATTTCTGTAGCCTTTTTTTAAGATCGTGGCTTATTGCAGGAATGATATTAAGTAATCAATCTTTATTTACAAAGCTGCTTTCATATGTACCAAATCTTAAAGGACTATAGAACAAAAACACATCAGAATATCAGTGATAGATAAAACAGAACTAACAATATTACACACATGTTTCCAAAAGAATACAGCCCATATAAATTATGAAAACTGCATCTGATCAAACAGAGAAAGCTTTAATTTAAATGCACAAGCAGGTATGGCTCACCTAAAGTCATTAGAAAGAACAGTCAAAAAAAGCTAGTCTCAAAAACAAAGTATGAGAATAGACAATGAGACAATGAGGAAAAAAAAAAAAAGAAAGAAAGAAAGAAAGAGAGGGAAAAAAAAGAAAAGAAAAAAAAAAAAGGCCATTAGAAATTGTGTAAAATCTTACTTAGAATCTTGCAGTAATGATGCATTCTTTTCCAAATAATACATTTGAAATTTGCCTTTGAAATTTTGAATTTGACGTCTTAACTCCATTGATGTCTGCATCCTTTGTGACCAATATTTATTTCCACAGATGCTCTGGACCATGCTGACTCTATACTTTTGCTGTCCTTTCTGACAGGAAATGTAAGAGGAGTAATAGAATGCAGTGAGACATGAGATATACCCTACAGAAAACAAAGGCAAGCATGGGGAAATGAATTGTAGCTGGAGCAATGGGAAAATTTGATGTCCTACTGGCTGAAACCTTGATTTTTGCAATATTTTTCAACAAGAAGCATCTAAATTAGAATCATGGACAAAAGGAAATATATTTTCCAGCTGAGTGCTCTAGTCAGAAGTTTTTGACCCTTGGCCTTCCTCATCTCTTTTTGGTTCTGCCTGCTTACAAGCTTTTCACTGGTTTGTAGGCAGCATCAAGTGCCAAACACAAGAAAACCTGAATAACTTTCAGCCATCACTCCCTTGTTGGTTTTTGAATTTACCTCAAATCCCTTCAGGTAAAGTATTTCCCAAAATCAGATTTCCTGTTTTCATGCCAAATCTTTCAGATAGATTTGCACTAATAAATGGAACATGTCTGGGACACAGACTCAAGCACTGGATGTAACTGCCCATACTGTTTAGCTTTTAGCTTGTTTCCCGCTACCTTTCGATCAAGCAACAATCACTCAAATTATATCTGCAAGGTTCAGGGCTAAAATATTCTAGATGTATTTTTTAATAATCAAAACAAATGACACTTTTTTTGTTTTGTTTTGTTTTTGTTTGTTGTTGTACTAAAAATAAAGATTAGACAAATAAATGCATGCTGTGAAAAACAATCCAATCTTTCCTCTGGGTATTTTACTAAGACATAGCATTGTCATAAATGGTTTAATAAAATTTGGCCTTGGCTTTCTTCCTCTCTGAATTCCAACTCCACAGATATACTGAATCTCACAGAAATATCTCTGTCCACATTGGGGTGGGATTTTACACATACCTCTCTTTCTGGGACTTCCTGTTGGAAATTGCCATCCAAGTATTTAATTTCTGCCATTTACCATGCAGGACATTTGGAGACTTCTGCCTTCATTTTGAACCCTTCACCCTAAGGATGTTGAGATGTTTGAAATGCCAACGTCCCTTTTTTAACTCTCAAACAATGTACACTGCTACTTAAGCCTGTGTACTTGGAGCTTTGCTTCATTTCTCATCTCCTGTCATTCCTTCTCTTCTAGGTTAATTCCTTCCGCTTCTCATTTTACATACTAGTAGAAGCAAAATATCATCAGGCATACATCACTAAGAATTTGTTTTTATCTCTTCACTTTGGTTGGTTGCTGTTAACAAAATTCTCTAAGGGTAATTTGCCAAATGTCCTTTTACATCACCTTTATGCTATCACACTCTGGAAATTAACTGTAAGAGTGTAATTAATAAATTCAGACATCCTCTCTCCCCCCTCCCCTCCCAACAGACTGTGCAACTGCTTGTTTGGCTTGGGGTAATATATACAAGGTACCCCAAGAAACACTTACATAACACTAAAAGAAGGACATATTCTAAAATCATCTGTTTAGAATGACAAAATGTGAAGCTGCCTTGGCCTACTTACTGAGGTGTGTATTTCTACATGTGGGGGCTGAGAAATGATGGGAGCAGGAGGTTACATATGGCAACCTTACCCCTATCCTGAGGTGTCTACCCACTGAGATCAGCCTGAGTTGCCACTTTGGAAACAGAGCCTCCCTAGTTAAGGCTGAGCTTCCTGCTGTACTTTGAGAGATATGAATTGGTTCTTGGTTGTATTAAATCATACCTTCTTTTCTTGCACCAAGTCTTCTTGTTCTACACATCACCTTGCAATGGAGACCTGACATTTTCATCTCTTCCCTGTCCTCTTCATATTTGCTTCAATACTGATTTTGTCTATCAAAACTTATTGTTTCCTTCAAAATCCCTCAGTACTCTACCTACATCACTGATGGCTCCCTATTTGCAACTATAGTTGCAAAATCTGCAGTCTCCTCATTTTTAACCTGTTAAGTCTGTTCCTGTAGCAGCAATATGTGGAACTTTTCACTGATCTCAAAATACTTCATAAAGTCATGCAACACTTATGTTACGGACATTTTATTAAGACACAAGTCCAAGGTCACCTAGAAGGCCAGAAGCAGAACTGGGGAAAAAATACAGTACCTCTAGGGCTTCCTTAGGAAGGAAAGAAATTAAGAAATGCTAAAAGGTCTTTAACCTCTATCTGAAAAATCACTCAGAGATGTGTAAATAAAAGCTGTGGTTTAATAATGCCAGGGAAAGATAAAGGTTCTAATTGTAAATGATGCTTCTTGCAGAATCACAGAACTCTAACTAAGGCCTAATATTATACAGCCATTGAAAATATTTCAGGTTTATGAGCTAGAGCTGAGACTACTTGCTGTTCAGAATATGGTTTATTTTTCAGCTAAAATATTTTTCAGCTGCATAAGTAAAAATCTATGTGGGAACTTTGCCTTTTCATACTTTGATGATACATAAAGAATATTAGAGATACTTTATGTCTTTACTTAGATGCAGTCCAGAATGGCAATAGGTCCCTTAAGCATATAATATTAATGCAAATTGTACAGTCCTTTCTGGAAATGTGTTCTGTGGACTATAGCCAGATAACTGAATACTTGTATTAGCTCAAATAGAGCTCCTGTCAAAGGCTTAGGACACAAATGCTCACTTTCTTCCTCATACTAATTACTTTCCACACCTATGAATGTGTTGTTTTCCCCATTGTGCTGTAAATCATCTGAATCTGTGTTTCTGAGTTGAGAAAATGGGTGGAACTGTGGGGGTGAAGAAGCACACGGATAAGAAAAGAGGTTTCTGGGTCATCTGTAGTTAAAAGAGAAGACAGATAAATTGAGGCTTTGCAGGATAATTTTAAGCCCCATCTCTAAGCTGGGCTTGACGTTCCATGTCATTGAAAAAAAAGGCAGTTTCTGTTGCATATGGTTAAGTTATGTAATTTATTTTGGTCATTATACTGTTGCAGAATTGCGAGGAGACTCACAGTCAGCATATCATGGAAATTACATCAGTCCCTGCTGTCCTCTATACAGTGAAGTCACTATTCCATTTTGTCACATTGCTACAGAATGCCTGAAACATGACCAGCACTTGGACTTGAGGAGATCTTGAAAGAAAGAAAAAATAGAGATTTTAAAATTGAACCCTCTTATTACTCAAGTAATAATTTGTGCTCATTGTCTCTAGTGAAGCACAAGGAATCTAGAAACATAAAAATGCATGAATACTAAGATATTCTAATCCATTCCTGATTTTCTTTTCAGATAAAAGGTGTGTTTATCCTACATTTTGTTGTCTGTTGGATTTCATTATCACTTCAAATTGATTTCAGCATTCCCTTTCTCCATTTGTGATTTCTGGAGCACTAGGAGAAAAAGAGGGAGCCATGGTATAGCCTCTCTCACTTTCTTTTACCATCTTCTGTGTATCCCGAAGACATCTAGGTACCACTACAGACACGCAGAACTGCAAAATATCTCAGAGATGCTCTCTATGCTACCAGTATATTATTATAGTCCTGTCTATTGCTCGGATATTTCATCCAACAGTGCAGCCAGAATAGCACAGATCAAAAACAGCAGCTCCAAATATTTCAACAAAGATATTCACCTGTTTTAAAGGTAACGGTTGTCAGCCTCTGAAGACTTCAAATCCACTTTGAGATACCAGGAAGACAAAGGACTTGTAAGAAAGGGAGGTGGGCTTTGTACCAGCTAGCTATCAAAACATATTAGTGTATGGGTTGCTCTCCACAATGAAAAGAAGAAATATTTCTGCACTGATTTTATTATCCTGCAAATCAAGTGGTAACATTTGCATCAGAAAACCTACCAAAAATTAGCATTTCTGAAACGGGAACCTTCTAACGATACTGAATGATCATAGGGGGAGCTGGACTAGACAGCCTTCAGAGGTCCCTTCGAACCCTTCGATTCTATGATTCTGTGATATTCGGGTTAGCTACATGCAAGTATATAGGCATAAGTAAGATATGCACATATGCATATGTGGCAGTATACAGAAAATGCATAGCAGAGTTAAAAACTGCCAAGAAAATTCTATTCATTAAGCTAGAAGTGACCAAATGCGTGCAACATTTTTGAGTGCCAAGATTATTTACAATACTCAGCTGGTCTCCAACAAATGAATGATCTTAACTGTTTGTTTTTCAGCCGCCAGATGGAGTGAAGAAGAATAGTCTGTGCATGCATCTAGGGATGAAAAAGATCTCTAAAAAATCAAATTAATGTTTTAGTGTTTCTGACAAGAACATTTTGTACCTCCCAAACTATGTACATTTGCAAAGCCAACTTTCATCTAAAACACTCAAAGTGGCTCAGAAACCATTGTTTGTTTGTCCAGCACTCTCCTATAGCATGGCTGTGTTATATCCATTTTTGAAAAGGACACAGTGCACCACAGATTTTAACTGGTTGAATTCTGGGTCTCACTACCTTGAATTTGACTGGTGGTATCTAAGAGTCTCTGAGCTTTTGTTTAATGCCACAAATAGCCTTGATAATTTGCACTGATGTAAGAAAATGCAGCATGGTGTGAGTAAAGCACTCACAGCTATGCATGGAATCCAAGTCTGCAGCAGGATGATTTGCAAACATGGCCAGCAGTGATCTCAGTTTTGACCCCCATGCACCCCCCAAACTGTTCTCAGTTCAGGGGGAGCTTACGATCCTACCTATTCTGGTTTAATAAAAAAATAGCAGGACCTAAATCAGTTCATAGCAGGCTGCTTTGACATTGGTGTTCTTAAGTTCTGGAAGAAGCACAGGTCTATTTACACAGACCCAGCTAGCAGCACTGCTGTAGTGCCTTTTATGCCTGGCTGGCAATGGGGAGCCAGATCGTGAGCCCCAGCCCCAGCTGGGCCCCAACTCTTCCCATGCAGGCAATGGCACCACGTGTGAGCTAAAGTGCAAATTAAGTTAGTGCAGACAGGCCTTTTTGCTGGTATAATTAGGGTGATCAGAGGGGAACAACACATTAAAAGTTGCAACTGCTGCTCCAGCATCATCCAACTGAGAGTTTGATACATCCATAAAAACATCTTGCATGGTGACATTTGAAGAATAATAAGCAATCCTAAGGACCTCTTCACATCAAGCTGTGTACATACGTGTATATGCATGTGTATATGTTTTAATGTGCATTTAAAAAATTCTACTTGTTATTTTGTGATGTTTCCAGTCCTTTTCACCTCCCTCCAAGTACCAGCAGGAGCTTGTTATGTAAGAGAAGTAAAAAATCTGTTTTTCACTGCTGGAGACTAGATATATACAACTTTCTTCTATTATGTCCTTAACATTAGATAAGGACGTATAGAATTTACACATCCTACAGACATGGAGGACTTGATCCACCAAATGCTTTACTGAGATTGAGAGCTACAATTCTATAACAGCAACCAGATTGATTGAGGGTATAAATGAATAACTATCTAATATAGGTAGAGTCAGAGATTATCTGTCCTAAATGTATGTATATGTTTGTTTATTGCAAAATTATAAAACCTGTCATGTTGATGCTCCATGGGAAGATGTGGGGTCTAAGTCTGTAGTGTTTCAAATATAAATTAAAGGTAATTGTTAGACTTCAGACTCAATATAAAGTAACAGAAAATCTAAAAGACCTGCCAAAATGGTTACATGACATACAACATTAATATCCAGATGAATTATTTCATCTCTCCCAGGAAAATGTAAGCTTTCTTTGCCTTGGGTATGGATGGAGATATATACACTTACAAAATACAAGCTACTTGAAACTCAAAGCAATCCAAAATGAATGTTTCTAAGGATTATTCTTTTATCTTCATTTCTTAATTGAACTAGTGCTTACAGCGACAACCTTCAGCAATTTTTCGAGATGAGGGTAGTCTTCACAACCATGAACTGTGAGCATCTTAATATCTAAAGTTTTCCTTTTGTTTCTCCTTGTTAAGGCCACAAAATGGTTTGCTCTAAACTAGACAGTAATTTGTTTCCTTGTGCCATCTGGTGGATATTGTTTGTAAATGCACAGTCATATCTGCTCAGAGAAATTCATCCACTCTGTGCAACACCAGGATTTTTTATTTTTATTTTATTTTATTTTTTTTGCAAGGCAGTAATGCATCCAGAAGAACTTCAGCTACTGTAAACATTCCTGTATGCTTTATTTCTATAACTCACTCCATTTTTATTTTCTGCAAGAATGGAGGAGGTCTAAAGTGAATTGTTCATCTTGAAAAAGCATTTTTAAAGCAGAGAGAAAAATTATTCTGTAATTCCAGACAATTTCATGTTCTGCAAACTGCTACATGTGCTTCAGAGGCTTTTTTTTTTTTTTTTTTTTCCATAATATTACTCCAGTGGAACAACCTTATAATAAATCAAAAATAGCTGATGATTTTAGAAAAACTTTACAAAAGGCAGCGGTGTCATAATTTTGCTCCCACAGTTAAAGGAAAACTCATTTGTTTTTCATCAGTTCTTTGAGTAACTTCCATGCAGAAAAAAGTGAGACAGCTTATAAAGTGATATATAGAAATGAACACTTTATGAATTATTTTTAAAGTATTTCATCTAAATATTTCATTAAATTCACTAACTCAGAAATAGTTACTCTTCCGGCTAGAGCTATTTTTTCTCATTTTTTACCATTAATCATTAATCATAATTTGTGAGTAATGTGTTCCACTTAAAGTAATCACATATTGGTTCATTTCTAGTGCTCCCCACAAAACTGCTATTCCACTGTTTCTATTGATGAAGCTATTTATTATGGTCTTAAATTTTATTTTCTAATAACAGAAGAGAAATGGTCAAAGTTACTTGCTTACACTACAGAAAAAAAAATTTCTCAGTATTTTATTTTTTTCCCTGGGAAATTTCTTGTTGTTGGTCACTTGGGTGACAGTTCCAAGTGATGCTGATACATAAGCCTAAAATCATATTATAAGGAAAACTTGATACAAAATCAGTTTACATTGTGATTATAAAATGAAATAAAAAGAGAGACAAGAAACCCTGACATATATTTTTCATTGAATTTATTATTTTCTAATAAAGACTTTGATTTTCAACTAGTGCTAAATGAAAACATCTCCGTTCAGAAGCCCATTGTGAATCAAATCCCAGGTACTTCCTACTCATCATGGCTCTATTGTGAGAAAAAGTTACATTTAGTTAGGATTTAACTTTGGCTTCCAAAGTGTTATGCTGAACGTCTCTCATGTCTGTGCATTCGTGTCTGCTTAACAATTAAGCAAGAATTACTTTACCAACTGTGTCTAATTTAACTTTTGTGCTTAATTTTCAGGATTAAATTAAAAACAGATGGCCCCTGAGTGCTAAAATGATCATAAATTAGTCTTATATATTGAAATTAACATGGCAAAATATTAAAATGAAACTGAAGTGCATTTTTTTGCTGTGCCTTGGTTTTTATAAGAGTTAACATGATGGTGCGTGTAATTGAGCAATCTTGCTGTACAGATCTAGAGCCCTAAAAATCCATCTGTCTTGAGAGTCTCTTCCTACAATGTGGTGTACTTTTTCACAGAATTATACAGAAGGATTTTCATTTCAGTATTGTGTTCTTCATTAAGTCATGGTAAGCACTGAGATGTAGGGACTGCTTCAAGCTCACAAAGCAATTTAGGTGCATAGGCTCTGTGAATTCCATGGGCTGAAGGTACTCATTCTGTTTCTGGGCTCTATATGCTAACACACTCTCATCTCCCTCAGTTCCACATGCAGTCCGCAAAGCACTACTTACCTCATCTTGCAAGAGCAATCAGACCCTCATGATTAAATTTAAGGAAAGGCTGTTTTAATTCTCATCCTTTATCCTAGAAAATCTCTTTGTGGTGAAAAGATCCCTCTAGCACTTTCTTCCTAAGATTTTGACCTGAGGTAAAGAGCTCTCCTTTCTCTACCTGAGCCTCTTATGGACAGGTTTGTGACTTGCACTGGCAAGAGCAAGAGTTCTTTTAATGAACTATATAAAATATGGAGGCATTCCCACAGCATAGACAAAACTCCTCCTGCTGGTTTAAACACCATGCCAAAGGCATGACCAATCCTAAGTGAGACACGTTAATTATAGTAATTCATGCAGTGAGTAGATAAGAGGGCTTAAAGGATTAGGCCATCAGTATGAATCTTGAATGATCATTCTGTAACAGGTAGGCAGCCTGATGATGTTTCTTTTCAGCTTATTTATGTGAAGGAATGCCAAACTCCTTCAAGTGTTTCTGCAACTTCTCTTTATCTCCTTCATCTGCTCTATCCTCCTTCTCTTCCCCTGATACAGCATTGTAGTTTAAGCTGACAGGCAGCTGAACACCACATAGTGAGATGGAGAGAAAATTGAAAAATGCAGTAACTTCTGGATTGAGATAAGGACAGAATAACAAGAAAGGAAGAAAAGATGGATAGAAAAAAAAAATGATAATAAATTTCATTTTAAAAAATAGCAACAAGTATATACAAAGCAAGTAACGCACAACACAATTGCTCACCACCTGCTGACCAGAGCCCTGCCAGTTTATGAGTAATGGTGAACTCCCAGCCAACTTCTCCAGTACTGTAACTGTAAACAGCACCACATGGCACTGTATGGCACAAGATACCCCTTTGTCCTGTTTAGGTCAATTGCCCTGGCTCTGTCCCCTTCCAGCTCCTTGTACTCCCCAAGCTCCTCACTGGCAGGGCAGGACAAGAAGCTGAAATGTCTTTGTCTCTGTGCAACACTTCTCAGCAGCAACTAAAATAGTGTGTTATTGACCTTATTCTCACCTTACATCCAAAACACATTGCTATTAACTCTATCTCAGCTGAAACCGGGACATACAATAACCAACAAACCATTCTTCAAGAAAGCTGTGCCTGTAAGCACAAAGCAAATTATGTAGAAAAATGAAAACAACACATTTAGAGTTGATTTATTGGTCTCTTCAAGACTCTCATTCAAAGGTTTGCTGCTGACTGTAGGGATAATAACATAATGTTAGGCCCCTGGGATCATGGTAGAATTAACATGGCCTCAAGTTCTGATGGTTCACCTGCCTGACCCACACAGCAAAGACGTTTTCCTAATCAAAAATTATTCTTATTGCAAGTGTGAAAACCAAATAGCATTGCTGAGCATTACCCTGACACCTCATCTGTACAGTAAAAGTATGTCACAGCAAGCATAATCAAGAGCCATCAGTGGATATTTGTCCTTGGTTATCCCAGACCTTTATATCAGTCCAAATGTACCTCTCTTGTCCCCATGTGACCGAAAGGTCCCATATGCCACCCTGACCAGCTGTGTTTCTGCATGACTTCCTTCACCTGTTCCTTCACCAAAGCTGCAGTGAAGTGATTTGCCTGGGTTCTGCTTTGCCAGGAGAAAATCTCTTCCTTTCCTTCCTTTGCACAGCAAAATGCCAGAGAAAGTAATGCAGGGCACGCTTGCTGTTTGTTTAGGGTCATTGGAGATTAAGAGTCGGAAGAGGTTCAGGAGGGCAATACCCTGAGAATGCAGTAGGCTCCAGCTTCACCCTGACATTCTATAGGGCAAAGCCTTGTCATGAAATCAATAGTCTCTAGTATGAGGGGATGTTTACAGCAAGCAGAAGCATGTGAATAAGAGCAAGCAAAAAAAAAAAAATTGCACGTTGTTGTGAAAATGTTGAGTATATGCAATTTGTTTTCTGTTTTCTGCCACAGCACAGCCTCCATCATTCATAGCAGTCTTGTTCTGTTGCACCAATGTTTTCATCTGCCTCTTCTAGGAGTATAAACCTAGGAATGGTACTTTAATGGCATCTGAAAGACCTTTTTAGTTGGCATGTATCGGAATAGAGAAGCCCCACAGGTACATTAGACATAGTGCTATTTAAGCTGCCTGTAACACCTTTGTATCTATATTCTTTTGTGTTTGGCTTTATATAATTTAAACCTAGAGAGCCTAGTACTAATATATGTGTATGTATTATCTTGAATGTTATGCAGTTTTCCTTGATAATGATTATTCAGTTCTGCTAAGGTATTGCCACCAATGTGCGTTGGCAAAAACCAAGCTCTATTTTCCATGATATCACTGATAAAGAACAGTCTCCGTAGGAAAAACAACAATAGGCAGCTTGCAATAAACCTGTGTTTTTATCCTAAGCAGTATTTTCTGCATCATCTCACTTCAGGCAAATTATTCAGAAACTATGTTCATTAGAGAAGTCATTCCAGACCTCTAGAAACACAGTCTGCAAATCCAACCATCTAGCCTAAGCAGGATTGTGCAAGCCACTTTACACAGGCATGCAGAGACTAGATGAGGTGAATCAACTGAGCCCTGCAGTACTGGGTAGCAGAAGTATCCAAGTCTTGGAAGAGCTCCCTTCCCAGCAAGAGAGGCTGTATGAAGAGGTCTACAATTACATGTATTTCTCTGTAAGCTGGCTGTGGGTGGGTTGAGTGCTGTACTTTTAGCTGGACCCTGTGTACTGTGCACACAGCCTCCCTTTACATGATGCTGGTCGAAGAGGAGCCAGGACAGAAAAACACAGATTCTGGCAAACTCCTCTGCTCTAAGTGATCTTTCTTAACTGCCCTTCACAAAGTAAAAACTTGATTTTCCATGTGCCTCAGTTTATTTAGAAAGGTAAATAGCCTAAAGGAAGCAGCTTCCAAACCTCTCCAAAACAGGTATTTCCAAGATAAAGGAATCAGTATACAGGTCTTCTGCATGACTGGAGAACTATGATGCTGGCTTTCAGCATTCTTTCTGGCAGCTAAACAACCTCACCACAACAGAAGCGGTGACACTCCCTCCTCACCCTCCCTGCTCAGCCTGGTCTGTAGCCTTTCTCAGCTACCTGCAAAAGAAAAGCAACCAATTTGAGCTCCACCTGTGAGACGTGGTCCCAGATCTCAATCCTGCAGGTATGAAAAGACAGAACCAACTTAAACAGCAGGTGAGATGAATCCTGATCAGTTCTCTCGTAAACAGGGTGCACAACTTAAGATGAGGTTGGGTTCAGGTCTGCAGCTATAGCCTTGGCTTGGGTTCTAACTCTCTAGAAAGACAGAGAATTTCAAATACAGCCCTGTGCTTGGTGCTTAGCTTTGTCTTTGCCTTTGTTATAACAGCGTGCAGTTTTAGCTTCACAGCCTAAAGGGCATGTCTTGTGAGATCATCCATGCATCTTATGTATAGCACATGCATTCAAGTATAGCTACATATGTATACAAATTTATATTAATACCCACATGTCAGTATTCAGTTATCACACTCTCAACTCATCAAAAACAAAATAAAACATTACATGAAATAAACTCTTCTCCCATCATCCCGGGCACTTTCTAACTTCCATTTCAAAATATAATAACAAAAGATGGTGGGGAAATTTTATCCCCACAAGTTTTCTGAAAACAGGGTGTTGGTATATTTGACAAGCTAAAGAAAAACCTACTGAACTGTGTCTTTGTAGAGAACTGTCAACAGTGCACTGATGGAAATCTCACACCATAAAAAACAAATCTGTAATTAGATCTTGTATCTTTTTGGACACAAAGAGCTCACATAGAAAGCAAGAAGATACTGAACATAGGTGCCACTATTTCATCTAATTGCAGAGCATCCCATTCAGAGTTGCTCTGCAGAGGTGCACGGCAATCCTTTCTCATCATCCAGAAAGATCTTTGCCCTCTTTAGGTCATGAATTTTATGCTACAGCACAGGCATTTAAATATTAGTTACTAGTATCTTGCACTAGATAACTTACTGGCAAGGCCCTACTGATGATTTCAAATGCGAGGACATAATTATATTCCCTCTGCCAAAAGAAGAATTATTCTTTTATCTATATTGTCTTTATCTGCAACAAAAATGACATGGAATATTTCAAATATTTGAAAGTCTGAATCAAGGGCAGTCTAAATGAAAATTCTATTTATCAATATTTTACACTTGAAATGTGTGAACACTAGATGACTCTTAATTCACGAATCTTCATAAATGTTAGATTATTCTAAATGCATTCATCACGCGATACATTTATTGTTTGTGCTCAGCTTAAAGGTGAAGTACTTCTCAAGATCCTCTTCATTTGGCGAAGTTAGAAATTGATTTTGTTCTGAATTGTCTGACTCACATATCCTTCCTTCTCTCATAGTTCTTATTAAAAAAAAAATAAAAGAAACTTTGTCGAATCTTCTTAATTTACATAAAACTGTGAGGACTGAATTAATAATGAAGAAATAATTATTTTTACAAATGCATCCTTTGATGAATAATCTGAAAAAAGTGAGTATCTCACATTGTTGAAGTGTACAAATGTGCAGAAGATAAGAGTTCTTTTTCATTATCATCTTTCCTGATAAAACTCCATGTTTAATTAGCACATTTATTATTTTCTATAATTTTCTAGAAAAGCCACCTAAAATATATTTTTCTTCCTATCATAGGAATAGATATTTCATAGAGCATTGCTAAAAGCCAAGGATAGAATTGCAGTTTTTGTACAAATTATACATAAGATCCTTTACCTGCTGTTTTGAATCAAATGTTTTTGACTGTAGGCTTAAGTACTTTTCTATATATCTGAAAATAAAACATATTTTAGTGCAGAAGAAAATTCAGACCATAACCCAAGCAGCAGATGTCTGTCTATATTTGTTGAAAATCTTGCATGTCTCCTTTGACCTCTGCTCATGAGACAAGTTATGAAAAAGTGTCTATCAGAGCAGTTGCAACTTCCAGGACAGTCTGTGGAAAGAAAAAGGCATTTCTGAAACAGAATCACAAGTTCAGTGAATCACTTTACAGCAGTGTTTCCTCCTATTGATTCTAATGGTAGATTAGTGTGAATGTGATAGACTTTGGTTTTAGACCCTTTCCCAGTTCTTGCCAACCTGAAATCATGTTGTCTGACTATTGTCACCTCTTTTCATATGTACGTACACTTACCAACTTGCCTCCTTGTTCAGTCTAGTAGTACATTGTAATCACCTGAAAACAAGAAATTCAATTAACTTTCTTCCATCACATTTTCCAGTTCTCTGCTCCCTTTCTATACTCTCACTTTTAGTTGCTTGTAGTTTGCTTCCTTCCTTTTCCTATTTCACCATCCAGCCTCTTATCCACCTTCCTTCAACTGTCATCACTTTTTCTATCTATGCAGAATGGGCTGGTGTGGAGAACTGCATAAGACCATAGAAAAGCCCCTCCATGGTCAGATCATTAGCCCACATAACTCAGTATTCTGTTACCAGTAGCATCCATAAGCTAGCCTGTTCTAGGAGAACACATGAGCCCAGCCTTTTTCTGCCCAGCCTTTTCTTCCTCTTCATATCCCAGAGCATTCAAAACCATTGAATTGAAGATGTTACAGCATGTCACCGAGGCTAGACATTTTACTACCCATATAGAGTTTTTAGTTCCATGTTCTCCAGATAAGACACATTAAATTCCATCTGTGCACAAGGAAATCATCTTTAGTGTGAGAGTGGTCTATCACTGAAAAAGATTGACAAGAGAGGTTGTGAAGTCTCCATTCTTTTAGATAGTCAAACCTTACCAGACATAGTCATGGACATTCTGCTTTATATGACCCTGTTTGAGCAGAGGATTAGACTAGATGACCTACAAGAAGCACTTTAAAGTGCTAAAGAGAAGAGTGTTAATGAACTTAAATTAATGCCATTGTAGGATGCCTGAGATCTTTGTGGTTTTGAGAAATGTTTGTGCTGGAGAAACGAGTATTGCTGTGTTACTGATAGAGGCTGAGACTTCAGTGAGAAGAGGGAGTTTCTGTCTGCAACATGAATGTGGCAAGTGTGAGGAAACTGTGTGATGCAAGGATATGGGAAGGGGGATATTGCACTGCAAGGCTCCCAGTTGTTAATCATGGAAGAGCACTGTTCCATAAGTGCTCCATAGTAGCAGGGATAGAGAGTCTGGCAACAAGCTTTTCTGGAAGAGTTCTGAAACATTTTTGGTACCACCAGTAGAGAAAATGTTCCAATCCCACTGGGAGAATGTAGGTGAGCAAGGATCTGCCCCGTGAAATGAAACTGTGTTAGGTTGAATTGTATAATGACATTTCTGAATGATTGAAAGGGAAGGGAAAAAGTACATCCTTCTAAAAATACATATGCTCCAGATGGAGAGAAGGATGGGACAGGAGATGCAGCTGCCTGAGCATCTGCTGCTGCACCTGGGGCTCTCTCCGAGATCCTGCTTTCATTGCTTTCTCCTCTTTGAAAATCCCTTGAAGTGGAGCCTGCAGGATTTTGCCATTCCAGAAAGAAGACACAGGTCTGTGAAGAGGAATTGCCTGAAATGAATAGATAGATTAGCAGCTGCACTCATGAGGTTTAGTCATGGGCTTTCTGGGTCATGGGACTGGACTCTGCAAAGTGAACAGCACAGCCACCTCATCTACCTTCACTGGGGTCTTTGTCCACTGAGTGGTGGGACAAGGATCTCAGGAGTGGAAACAGAACTCCTATACTGGCTTCTTCCTTCAAGATATGGACTAATATACAGAAGGACTGTGATTGACAGAATTGTTCCTCCTGCCTTCTTTCCTTTACCACACTGCAGTATTTTTGGAGGTAGAGGACAGATATGTTACTGCTTCTGAGTACCGTCTCACTGAGTACAACTGAATTGGACAAGGACTGTGTGAGTTGATTTATAAATGAAGATGAGCAGAGTTTGAAATATTTAATCTGACAAAGTACACACAAATCACAGAATCACAGAATCACAGAATTGTAGGGGTTGGAAGGGACCTCTAGAGATCATCGAGACCAACCCCCCTGCCAAAGCAGGTTCCCTACACCAGGTCGCACAGGTAGGCGTCCAGGCGAGACTTGAATATCTCCAGAGAAGGAGACTCCACAACCTCCCTGGGCAGCCTGTTCCAGTGCTCCGTCACCCTCACCGTGAAGAAGTTCTTACGCACATTCGTGCGAAACTTCCTATGCTGCAGCTTATGTCCGTTTCCCCTCGTCCTGTCTCCACGTACCACTGAAAAGAGACTGGCCTCACCACTATGGCCGCCACACCTCAGATATTTATAAACCTGGATCAGGTCCCCTCTCAGTCTTCTTTTCTCAAGGCTAAACAGACCCAGTTTACTTAGCCTTTCTTCATAGGGGAGATGCTCCAGGCCCTTCACCATCTTTGTGGCCCTCCGCTGGACTCTTTCCAAGAGATCCCTGTCTTTTTTGTACTGGGGAGCCCAGAACTGGACACAGTACTCCAGATGAGGCCTTACCAGGGCAGAGTAGAGGGGGAGGATCACCTCCCTCGACCTGCTGGACACGCTCTTTTTAATGCACCCCAGAATGCCATTGGCCTTTTTGGCCACGAGGGCACACTGCTGGCTCATGGCCAATCTGTCGTCCACCAGGACGCCCAGGTCCCTCTCTGCAGAGCTCCTCTCCAGCAGCTCATCCCCCAGCCTGTATTGGTGCATGCAATTCTTCCTCCCTAGGTGTAAGACCCTACACTTGCTTGTGTTGAACCTCATCCGGTTTCTTACTGCCCAGCTCTCCAGCCTGTCCAGGTCTCGCTGAATGGCAGCACAGCCTTCAGGCGTGTCAGCCAATCCTCCCAACTTCGTATCATCAGCAAACTTGCTGAGGGTGGCCACTATCCCCTCATCAAGGTCATTGATGAAGATGTTGAACAAGACCGGACCCAGCACAGACCCCTGGGGGACACCACTGGTTACAGGTCTCCAGCCAGACTCTGCACCACCAACGACGACCCTCTGCGCTCTGCCAGTCAGCCAGTTCAATACCATCAAAATACTCAAGAGTGAATGAATAATGCAATCTGCTTAATATCTTAATGGTATATTGGGTGTGGGCTCTCTAACACTCCCAAAAAGCCATCCTTTGGGGCCACTGATGGAAAAAAGAGATCAAGAAAGTGGAAGCGATCTTGTATACAAGAAAGCTTCTCTAACTTCTGAGCAAGGATTTTAACTCTTACACATAAATACTACAATACTTCAGACTTTCACCTAAATGAGTGAGAAAAGTTGCTAGACTGCTTTCTGGTGTTAAATGGGCTGCATACAATAGGTGTAAGAAGCAATTCAGTGGAGCACTGTGGACTACACAGAAGCTTGCTTTCAATGTCATCTTCCCTAATAAAAATGCAAATATAAAGCTAATTCAGTTCCATGAGCACTCAATAAACCTCAGTAGGAGCAAAACAAAAGCGTTGGACTGTTCTTTAGTATAATATAGTCACATCTGACTCACTAATGTTCTTTCAGGAGTCACTTGCTTCTATCATTTGAAAGGTTCACAATTCATATGCCAAATGGTTCCATGCTGTTCCAAGTCTATTTTCAAACCAAATGAATAACTTAGTGACCTCTGGGAGCTGTTGTCATTATAATACGTGGCTTCAGTCAGAACACTTTCTACGTGAGGTACACTTAAATAAGTAGCAAAGTCAGCAACCCCTTCAGAGAGGGTAGTTCATCTCATCTAACTTTAGCCACCTAAGTTACTGATCAAAGCTTTCTGTGTAGTTTATGGAGTTCTCTTGAATAGTTCCTGAAGGTGATTCATCTCATCTTGAATTGAGCAACAGAAAGAGGTGGGATGAATTGTCCTTTGGAGGTACTTCTCTCTCTCCATCAGCTTGAGAGATGACATAAGAATCTTAGGATATCTTGGATGATTAGCTTTAAGATCTCTGGTCACTTTTAGCTGTCTATCTGATCAATGAGATATCGTGATTTGTATGCACAACAGATTTAGAGAGCCTATTTCTCTATTCTGACTTCCTAAATAACAAATGCCCTAATTTGAGGACAGACATAAATATATGTTTACAAAAATTTAACTTTTCAATTTTAAATTTAGACATATATTTAAAAAATATATATCAGAAAGTATTTCTTTATACATCCTTTTATTGTTTGCTTTCAATTTTTGTGGCCAGATAACGTCATCCTTCAATAGGTTTTAATTATATTGGCTGCTAGTTAAACTTTCTACATCCCAAAAATAAGATCTTTCTGCTCTTACCTTTCAGAAACTTACAAGAAGAGGGAACAGCATTCCCACAGTTCTCGCTTCCTTGAGAGGACTTAAATATTTTAGCTGACTTAAAAGTCTTGCCACTAGGCTGAGCATCATGGCTAGACAGGGCAAATGGAAGCAGGCTGACCAGGGTGGTTGTTGAGTCACCATCCCTGGACATGGTCATTTAGAAACAATTAGAAGTTATACTAAGGGAAATGGTTTAGTGGGGAAATATTGGTGGTAGGTAGACAGTTGGACAAGATGACCTTGGAGTTCTTTTCCAACCTCTGTGATTCTATGAACTGAAGTATTTGATTACCACAATTGGCATTTGAGAGTGATTTATCTTTAAATCTTCTGTCTTAATGAGTATACCATACAGTAGTAGTCCTGAACAAGCAAAGCCAGAAAAAAATGACAGTGATCACATTCAGTAACAGTAGCTAACAGCAATCTTACTGCAGATGTGTCTTTCCCTTTAATTATTTCTTCATGTATACTTGGAGTTCACCTGGAAAATATATGTTTGTAGTGGGGAATTCTGACAGGATATATTCATGGAATCATAGAATAACCTGGGTTGAAAAGGGCCACAATGATCATCTAGTTTCAACCCCCTGCTATGAGCATGATCACCAACTACTAGACCAGGCTGCTCAGAGCCACATCCAGCCTGGACTTGAATGCATCCAGGGATGGGGCATCCACAGCCTCCTTGGGCAACCTGTTTCAGTGCATCACCACTTTCTGTGTGAAAAACATACTGATTTTACTATGGCCACCATGTTTTGTTTATGACTGACAGAAGTTGTATACACTGACCAGAATGATTTCCAAAATATGTAAGAAAAAATGTGCAAAAAATTTGCAAAATTAATAGAATTTTTTATATAATTTTGCTCTATATTCATTGAATCATTGAATTGAAGGGGTTACTTCCAGTTTGGTGCTTGGAGGTTAGGAGATCAATATTCTTACAATGTCTTTACTGATTTTTATTTACTGATTTAATAATATGCACAATGGAGTCACTTAAATATACTCTTAGGAAATCTCAGTTTCCTCCCATTGTCTCCAATCATGATAAACATTACCCTCGGGCCGTAATTTATCCCTTGTGAATATAGCTCTAAGAAAATCCTAAAATATCAGTAATTCAGTTTAATACACAATAGTTTAGAGACTGTTGAAGGCAGTAAGACCTTTTTCTTCTCCTTTCAATTAACAAAACTTTTGTACACACACATATCACAAACATGCATGCACACAAAATGCTAAACATATTCATAAGAAAACAGATTCGTTGTATAACCACAGCAAATGCTTTACTGAACTTTAAGTCATGACCTAGTGAAGTGGGATGTATTTTGAGCATGGCTCATTTCACAGCTCCTCTTAGAGACAGATAGTGAAGACGAAAAAGGGTTCATGGTTTGTCAAAAATTAACTGTTTTTCGGATGCATCCAACAGAAGCTTAGAGGCGACTCAGACAGCTCCTGTGCAGCTTATACTCCTGCCACTCCCAGAGCATGGAGCAAGCAACAAGTCACAGACCAGTGTCTCAGGGACAGACAGACAGATTGCTCCAGGCTTCAGACAATCAAAGGAGCAGCCGAGCAGGAATTGCTCCTCAAGCCCCCAGAATTCTCAAGAAAACCAAAATATCTTTTTCTCCGCTCAGCTCTGTGTTCACTTTGTCTCTCAAAGTTTATGATGAAAAAAACTTTTGTAAAATTCATACATAAATATTTTACCACAAACTGTGGGAAATTACTATAGCATTTTCCTGAGTATCACTAGTTTGCTCACATTTCTGTTATCTGATAAATTATAGTTATATGTCAGTATGGATTCAAATAGCCTTATTATAACTGATTACCAACATATGCAATGCCAAGTTAATCAAAACATTTTTACTCATTCAGGAACTATGTGACTTTTTTAGCATTACTTTGTCAACTTTTCTGGATCGAAGAAAATAGAATTCCTTGTCCACAGGATTTTAACAAAATAACCCCCTTGTTTTAGAGTTTCTTTTAATAACCATACAATTAAAAAAATACCAAAATGCTTCTTTTAAATTTTGGTTCATGTGAAATTCAACATCTAAATTCTAATATAACAAGAGATATACTACGTTGGTCTTTTAAATAGATAGTGTTTGTCTTCCCATTAAACCATTACTCATTATGTGTCCAGCTTTCTTGGGAGTGGCTGAACACGTGCCTGGCAATGGAAAGTAGCAAATGAATTCCATGTTTTGCTTTTCTGCACGTGAAACTTTTCTTTCAACAAATACATTGTCTTTATTTATAAATTCTCACTCTTTTACCTCCCACCTATACCACAGAGTAGTTGAGTAAGTAAGTGTCTGTGTGTTGCTTAGCTTCCTGCTGAGATTAAACCACAACATATACTCCAATCAAAGTCGCAATCACAAGGCAAGACAAGTACCAGGAAGATGCTTCCCATTTCAGACCAAGTTCCTGTGCACATGAGAGGCAGGATTCATAGGTTAAAATTTGTCCTGAGCCTTCATGTACAGGTGCTCAATTAGGGGAGAACAGAGAATACGAATCAATCCCATGAGCAGTTCTGCTTGTTATTCCCTATCACCTGCATGAAGTTACCAAAACAATCCAGGAAAAACAATGGATACTTCACTGCAGTAAGTGGCTTCATGTTCTGAATCTATTAGATTTTACAAAGTACTCAATTGCAGCAACAAAAGTCACAGCTGATGAAAAATTTTCAACATACACCAATTTGTGCCATTCCTTACTGTTGAACTGAAGGAGTCAGTACAATATATATCACAAATGGTTTTTCTAATGAACAACTTTTCCCCCAGGCAAGGCACTGAGAATGCAAGGGGCGAATTCGGCACTAGAAAATTTACTTGCTGAGCTGGGATTCATCATACAAACATCCCTTCATGAATATCAGTGTAAGTGCTCAGATTTCCATACACTTAAGTAAATTTCATTCCTCCTTTTTCCACAGTGCCATCTGCAGTTCAGCAGGCCTTCTCATTGGTCGTACCACTGTGAAATAATTGATATTCTTATTAGCAGATCTTTACTTCCTTAATTTTCTCCCTGAGGAAATTTATCTAGGCATAAGCCTGTTTGCATTTTCAATATATCTCTGTCCAGACTTTTGATTACAGTAGATTTGGGAATTCTTGACAAATAACTTTGAGAGGTTAATTGCAATTAGCTTTCATAATGTAGATAATTCTAACACTGAAGTCAAATTCACTTTCTTGGCCCTCAAGTGGCTTTTTAGAAAAAATCACAATAAAATTCATATTAAGTTTTAAAATGCTTGCTCTAGTCTATAGCTCCCAGTACATCTGTATGTTTGGAGAAGACATTTCTCCAAACATACCTTTTTGTTATTATTATTGTTATTATTCACATTTGTTCTATGAATGATTTCTGAAAAAAAAAAATAAAGGAACTGTGATTACCAAAAATATTGAAAAAAACTATTTGTGCAAAATGTAATAGGTTATTTTGCTGTCTACATCATCCTACTGCAGCAGAGAATAAGTCCATTATGACTATGTCTGCATTAAGAAGTAATGAATAAGAAGAGAGCTGTACTGTGAAATAGGTGATGCTGAGGCTTGAATGTTGAAGAGTTGCTCATATTTCTGCTCTTGTGTGTAACTAGAAATATATATTACTCCCTTAACCTAACCTAAGTAGGTATCTCCATTTACATAGAGGGTATGGTAACTGTAAAGAAATGCCCGCATTTCAGCTCCATGCAGTTAACATATTGCTCACACTCTTAAGAAAAATCTTTTTGGTTTTGTCTGTCTGTTCCATTAGTATTATCAAATGTTTCTATTCTGTTCTTTGTTACTGTACTTTAATAAGCATCTAATTTGATTCAAGGAAAGTTAATAGAAATTGTATCTTTAGTGGATTTTAATTTGTAGAAAGATAGCTTCTCCTTTGGTTCTAGGTTGTGAACCAAAGCCAAATAAGAATGATCAGGAAATTCGCCACAGAGGTACCTTTTAAATTTAAACTAACAAATTAATAAGGATGTATGCTCCATAGGCGTATTGAAGTCTACAAAGCACAGGTACTCGGTACCAAAACTTTGACAAAAAAAGGGGAAGAAAAGAGCACTGATCTTGGCAAACTTCAAAAACAGTATCAAGGATATAGCAGCTTTATTTCACACACCTTGTTGTCACAATACGCAGGCTAAGCTTGTGAATATTAGGGCAAAGTAAAATAAAAACAAGAACAAGCTTTTAATGGAAAATTATTTCTAAAAGAGTAAGTGCCTCTTATACTGCCAGTAATTTGAAAGATTCACATTTACAAATCTTCCACAGTGGGCAGTGCTGTTTGCTGAGGAAGACTAGAATTCAGATGGCAGTGGTGTTACACATCAGGACTGGCTTCTCATAAGTCCTGTCCTCACCCTCGTGTTCACAGTACTTCATTATTTTATCTGCTTGTCATGTTCATGAGCAGGAAGAGGAACTTGAATTCTTGGGAAATGGATATAAGTACTTGATATGAGCATAGGGTCATCAGGAAACACAGTATTAGAGATAGAAGAGATGGAAAGTTAGACATGCTTCTTAGGTTGCAATCACAGATTAAGTGTAGTGTCCTGAATTTCAAGCCAGAGCAACCCTAGAAGACCAGCCAATATAGCTCAGGTGATATCAAGGATGTATGTGTGGAAAAAAAAGCTGGACTTTTTCAAGCAAGTCAGTTAAATGACTATAGTAGAGGATTATATAAGGTCCAAGGAAGGACCATAAGGAAAGCTTAATTGGGAGATCCCTAGCATAACAGGAATAAGTCAGAGCACAACTTCATCCACTCTGTGCAGTTTCCACAGATCTGTGTCCAAATTCAGACATCTCTTTATGATGGTAAATCCAAACTGTGAAATTTAAAAATTAAACATGTTGTTTTTTGAGTTGTTTTTCTTTTTTCTTGTTTTTGGGGGTTTTGTTTTTGTTTGTTGTTGTTGTTTTCTCTTTTTTCCCCTTAAATATGTGTATGCCTTGACCTGGAATTCAATCTTTGATTTATTAAGATGCTACTCCTTGCTACCTGCAACTATGCCTGATCATTCATTACCTCTTGATGTACATTCTGACATACATTCAATCTCGTTTTCATACTCTGCACAGGGCGCCTGCATGCCTTCTGGATCCAACTCACTCTCACTGAAGCAAAGAGGTACAACTGGCAACTTTTTCTGTCAGCAAAAGATCTATTTGTGGAAGAGCCATCCTTAGAAACTTCACATCACATATCAGAGGGTGGGTAACCTCTCAGAGGACACTATATTCTTTTCTAAATATACTAGCATGAACTTTCATAACTGCCCAGTGGTTTCAGCGCAGCATTGCCTTCTTATAAATTCTGAGTATTGCTGCAATTGGTTTGATCTCAAGTCAAAGATGCCTCCTTTCTGAAACCAGCAGGAGAGTTAAGAATCAAGAAGGTATTTGCCATTTGTATTGCTGAAATTCAGACTACATTTTGGACGTTTTGAGGGTTGTTCATCCTGTAATTCATACAAAACTACTTTTGCTAATGAATACTGGCTTGAACCTACATTTGCTGCTCATGTACCTGAAAATTAAAGTGAATTTCAGCAAATGTGGCAGGAGAAAATAAGTAGCCCCACTCATTTAATACTAGTCATAACTCTTCCCTGTTTCTTGAAGGATCATCTACCATAATGCCTTTTTTAAAGACAGAAGTGCATATCCTAGATAAGCTTCACCCTGAGTAAAACAAAGCAGCAAAACATATCATGTTTTCTAAATTATATATATATTCACTAGTATAGTAGTAGGAAAAAAAAAAAAAAAGGCGACAGTATCTCATTATACAATGCTTCTCAGGAGACAATATCTAGACACATGCTTTATAAGAAGACCCACAAGAACAAATTCTATTCACTATGAGTAATTATGCATCAAGGCTTCAGCTGCAGACTGGTTGTAAAATGCTTTTCTTTTGTGCTCTGGGCTATCATACTTCTGATGCTGACAAAAACTAGTTATTAAAAATTCCATATAAAACGTTTCATCTCCAGCAAGAATAGTGAAGAAGACCAATACGAGAAAATTAAGACAGCTGTAAATAAGAGGCTTATTTTTTGTGCTGGGGAACATTATGATGCAGTGAGCATCCTGGTTCCTTACGGTCACAATGTATCAGAATCAAAAATGTACCCTTAATCTAGCTGGACAAATATTTTTCAGTGTTTTCAAATGCACTTTTTCTCAGATAGCATTGCATCCTCGATTTAGGCTGAAAGTCTGAAGAAGCATACAGCAACTGTGGAATATCCATATAGACTTCCTGAAGATATGTAGTTTTATTTTGCCAGCTACTCAAATAAACTAACAGCTCACATTCTCCATACTCTGAGAAACTGCAAACATGCCGTAAGTACTGCAAATGATTTGTAAGTACTTGATAAAAGCTGTTAGTATCTGCTAATAATAAACTCACATGTTATTTTATGGTGGTACGGTTAATTGCAGTAATAATAGACTTCTCATTGCCTTCAAAGAGAAAAGAAAAAGGTTAAAGGAATGTGGAAAGGAAGATGAACAATTAGCAAACTTTATACTAGTAATGGTGAAGATGGATAGGAAATAAATTTGGGGATTACACTGCATGACATCACATCATGTTGCTTTTTGATGATTATGGACAAATCTCTAATTTGTACTGTCAGCATTCTTCACAACTGGGAAAGCGACAATTTGCATTTTCTGTTGCATAGCTAGTGATATATATACTACTTTTAATTTTCACTCTATAAATGATACAAAACTCTGGAGACTCTGTGTGATTTTATTGTTATTGCTTAGTTAGTCACTTGACAATGTGGAGAGTGTCAGCACTGCTGAGATTAGAAATTCTGTTGACCAAAGGCTAATGGAAAGACTGTAACATGGATGCAGAAAAGTCTTTCAAGGCTTATATAATGAGGAGAAGAACACTGCAGAACAAGATGTTAACAGTGTAGAAACATGGCTGGCTTTTAAAACCCAAGATTAATAAAAAAAAATCTCACTTTGGGACTTCAACATTTTAAAGCAAAGCGAAGCACTAGAAGAGTGGATCTGGCCTGATTATGGCACATGACATGAATTACAGACTAAGGAAGAAGCTTAGGTTCCTAATTGCTGGTTGTTGAGGTTACTAGAAGCTGATTCCAGTAGGGAACTAGGTTTTTCTCCCTGCCTGTATTTAGACATGTGTATTTCTGAATTTGAACAAGCACAGGTTCAGACTCAATGGTTAGTGCTTCCCAGAGACCTTCAGTGAAAACAAGTCTTTCATGCAAAAAAACAACCTGTAACACCCAAAATGCATGCTTACATCGTGACCAGGCAGAGTCATTTTATGTGAAAATTAGAATGTTGATTAAAATATCCACCATATTTAAGTTTAAAAACACTAGTATTTGTAATATATTTGATGATATATTTGATGAGTTTCAACATTTGCTTGGTTTTTCTTTGGGTATGAATATATAACCATGTTTGTGTGCTGCCAATAATGATTTTTGCAATCACAGACTTAAAGGTTATTCCTCACCAGGCAATGTAGCAGAAGAAACAAACACACTAAACAAAAGAGAGTTCAATTAAATTCTCAGTAAAGCAAGGGAAAAGCTCCCAACAACTCTAGGGAGCTGTGGGTGAGTTCCAAGTGTTCTTGTTTCTGCAGTTCCATATAACTCAAGCCATTTATCCTTCTTTTTTTTTTTCTCTCAGTGAAGCCACTGCCATCATACCCACAGAAACAGAGTAAAAATACTGTGCCATACGTGAAAGATTCCTCTAATATCTGAAGCATTTGGATATTTCACATAGTTTCACATGTAAGTCACAGGAAGAGCAGAGAGTTAACTTCTTTGACATAAGGAGACATTGCACCAGAGTTATGATACAGTGCAGGAAGTGTCTTAATCCTTGATGAAAACAATTTAGTTATGCAGAGAAATAGCGCTTCCTGATGGGATAAAAAGCTCTTCTCTGACCCTAGTTTTCCTTTGTTAAAGAGCCACATTGTGAATGAAATATTCACAATAGATAGCATAGAAGGTGGATTTAGCTCTGAAAAATTCAGCCTTCCCCAGGTATTCCCCATCTCATACAGTACATCTCACAGCATCATTATTTTTTACTTTAGGTCTTGTTCACTATGACTGGAGAATGTTGAAACAATTTATAATAGATGCACAAGAATGCTGCAACATTTTACAATAGGTGCACAATCAATTCCCCATAGTAAAATTACTGGGATAACTGCTCACTATCTGAGTGAGTACAGGATTTTTTTGGTAGCCATTGTCCAACAAAGATGAAGAGCTGTGATTAGCTCTGGATTTGTATTGATGTATTTATAATCTGGGAAGTTTTTCAGTGCTGCTACTTACTCAGAACTTATTTCTGAAAGAAACATGAATAAATTTATTGATTTATTTTCATAGCTCCCTTTATCACAAGCAAGTTTACTGTAAATCTAGGGGTTTAATCCTGACATTGCAATTTACATATAGAAGCTATAGTCTATTTCCCTAAAATGTCTAGTCACCTGAAATATGTATTGTCCGGTGTATGAACTATTCAAATGAAGATTTTTTCCCTTATCTCTTACTCATGAGAAATCTAACCATCCATGGTCTCTTCAAAGGCAAGAGACCTCTTCCAACCCCTTTTTTTTTAAGTAGGCAGGAGATGTTCTCTGAGCAGTCATCCTTTCAGTTGTACTAACTGCCACTTCCACATCATTAATAAAAGCTAATGTCTCCCATCTATTGGTTGGCACAGCTCCTCTGTAGAAGGATTCCTGCCGGGGACAAAGGTAAAACTCACAGTAAGGAAATCTGAGAAGAAATTTAATGCATACTTACTAACAATAGTTACAGAGATTGTTCTTGGACCTCATGTTAGCAAAAATAGAGCAACCACCAAAGTTTTTAAGTGTCCTTCAAATGAAAACAGTCTTCAGATGTTCCCAGTGTTATCAAAAATCAGACTACAAAATTTAAGCTATTTATTTTATAGACTCCGTCCCCATGGTTTGAGGGGAACTGCTCCAAAGAGTATTAGGAAAGTTCCCAGAGAAAGTATATTTCAGACTAATGTCTGTGGAAGGAAAGAAGTTCTTCAGATAAACTTGTGTGTCCTTTCTAAAGAGTCAAGTCCCATAACATATGTACTCATAAAAATGAATACATTAAATACTATTAATAGTTTTAACAACATTCCTCACCCCACTAGAGCGCAATATTTTATTATCACATTCTAAATCCTTCAGATCTAGTATGCACAGTATTAAGAAGATGCAGTGAAACAAATGAGATTTGAATATATAGTGGGGAAAACAACAATGGGAAAAAAACTTTATTCCTTCAAAATTGTTTCTTCAAAGATTCTAGTTTTCCAGAAAACTAGAAGTTCACACCTGGACTTCTGCCAGGAAAAAAAAAAAAAAAACAGACTGCCAGGGACAAGCAATAAGGATAGAGCATCAGTGCCCATCCTGTTCCTTGAAAGGAGAAGGGAATCTCAGAAGAAAGGCTATGTGTAAGACCACATTAACTTATTTTTATAACATCAGCAGAAATAGTAGATTAGCAATATGATCCATCTTTGGGTTGGTGAACCAGTCTAAATAAGAATAAACAGTTATAAAATTTAATATGAGGATTTTCTTACACTGCCATGACTGAAGATCAACCTCTCTTGCCTCGATTCTTCACAGAGATGTTAAAGAAACATATTTTTGGGGCAACGCCTTTTCTATCAACAGTTTCAATTCTTTCAGTTTGAAAATGGAATCTAACCTTCCTTGTCTGAAGCAATGTGTGCAGGCTCCTCACACATACTGGGATACCTTTACTGCCAGATCATGCTTAGCTGATGTTCTTCCACCTCTATCTTTGACAACAGGAATAACTCAGAGAGCCATGCAGTCCACAGTCTTCTTCTGCGATAAAATTTTTAGTCCTACGTAAGTCATTATCTAAAAGCCTCTGAAAGTTACTCTTCTAACCTCATAAACACACATTTATGTACAAACAATCAAATGACAAGATGAAGGAAAATCTGACTTTTGAGCTCTCTACATTCAGTGTAGATACACTGAAGGAGAGCACTGAGTCATTTCACACACATCACAGATTGCTCATGTAGAAAGACCGCTTGAGCACCCAAGCATCCCCCTTGTCTCAAGTGGAAAGATTATTTTGATGAGTAAGGATTACAAATGTCACTAGAAGATACGAGGTCCACTACTGCTGCATTGTCTGGAGCTGTTCTGGTTGGTAACCAGTACAGAAAGCCTGCTGAATGGAAAAGACCAAGTCTAAAATAAGGATTGGTTTATGGCTTGCACAGTGTGCTCACTTCAGCTCCAACAATAAAAGAAAGATACTGCTTTGGAGCTCATTAATTATTTATTACCAGATATCTGCACCTCTGAACTGTTCCTGCTGCAGGAGCCACTGTGAATTTATGGTAATTCATCAGACACAGATGTTTCCAAATTCCCTCTAAAGCCATAAATAGGAGCTGCCAGCTGTCCAGCTAAGTTAGAGAAGCCTTGATTTATTGGAACAGATTTTAGTACTCAAAAGGCCTAATATACAAACTCTGGATAAGATACACAAACACACTCCGAAATACTAATACAATAGAGAAGAAGGAAAAAAAAGTTTGTTTAATGATCAACCATGCGGTTAGTGAAATAAAGACAGATGGAAACACGTAAACACCAACTTTGTAATAGCAATTCTGTTATTCCAAATTCTCTCTAGAGCTTCCCCTGCCTAACTTGGTTTGCCATTTGAAGCCATAACTGTGTATCCTAAGCAGCTTTCAGTGCCCTTCATGCAGAACTGCTTCTGCAAAATAACATTTGCTTCATTTTTTCCTTTCTGTCATTTGTTTTCTGTGGTACTTGATCCTTCACAAAATTATGCATAGCTACTCAACTCACTGCAAACACTAGGGTCTTTCAGAGAAGCAAAAACACTTACATTCCAGAAGAGAAAGAGGCCATTTGCGTGTCTCTGAAGACTTAGGATTTCTTTATTACTGTGCTTGCTCCCACAATAAATTTTTACTACCATGCCATTAGATCAATGCTATCAAAAGCTGTTCAACTTTTAATGTTCAAACTTGCTAGAAGTATCATTTCATGTCAGAGGAGATCAGCTGATATAAATATGTCTATAAAGCTTTGATCATGCACATGGTGTTAGCATTTCTGTTGTCAACTGACAATCTCCTCTATAGGCTTTGGAGATAGATGATCCTATTGTTGTTTTTCTAAGAACCAAATTCTTTCTCTTCTGATGAGACTAAAATCATTATTTTAATCAAACAATACATTTGTAGCAAGTATGACTTTTTAGTCACCTTATCTTGACTTCCGTCTGAGGGCACATAAAGGAAATCAATCAGAATATATAGAGCATCCTATTTTAAAGAACTGGCCACTCTCATCCATTAGCTAGAATTTTCTAAGAATGACACAGCAAAAAAGATAGCCAAGCATTAAAATTATATTCCACACTAAGTAATTGATCCTACTGAGTAGCATGCACTTATTAAGAGTCCCACGGTGACAGAGATAACAATTCATGCAGCACAGGATCAGGTGAATGTGCACAGCACAACTTTGTACACTGCAGATACATTACACATGAAACAGCAAACTCGTGAGCCATCTATAAGGAGTAGAAATTCAGAAAAATGAGCACAAAGGGAAAAATAAAAGGGTTGTATTCACTATGCTTTGTGATCAGTTACATACTTTCATTTTCCTTATTTCCTTTCTTTACTGAAGTATACTGAAAGACTGGAAGAGTCCTAATGATCCTCCTTATAATGTCCACCATGACTCGTATCCACTGTGATTGCTAGGTTCAGTGTATTTTTAGTATTTTAAAGATCAGAAGATACACCATAATGGAGCAAAGTAATGAAAAGATCCCGCTGTGCATTAAAATAAATACATAATTAATTAATTAATTAAATTGTCAACAATTCCACAAAAAGGGAAGAAACTCAGGGTTCAAAGTAAGGAATGAAAATTCAGAAACAAGTTTTGATCCCAAAGCTTCGCAGAATATGTATGTTCTGAAACAAATCTAATCAGTCTGAAATAAATAATTTCTTGTAGATATCCCTAAGTCATAAATAACTGGGTCTGGTAAGGACATTCCAAAGAAGTAACGTGTTCTTACCTAGGTCTTGTACCTTTCACCTTGCATCTATCCTTGGATGCTTTTCAGAGACTGGTTACTGGACTAGATGAATCTATAGTCTAACTCCACACATCTTCTCATATATTCTCCCAGTGTCCTGCACATGGCATGAGTTACAAGACATGCATCTCACTTCTGATGACATGGACCAAGTGAGTAATACTATGGAATAATTTCCTGATATAGAATCAGTGGATGTAAAACTTTAGAAGTCTAATATATCATCCCAAAATATGTAGCTTTCACGAGCAATATTTTTCATGATGTAGCCAGTTTTATGTCAAGACTCCATATTTAGGTGGCACAAATATAATTCATGCTCCAGCACTGTCCTATCTCATTTTAATCAAAGTCTACTTTAATCAGGAAACTTCTCCCATATTCATTTCCACATGCTATTCTGAGCCAAACAAGCTTCGATCTCATCCATCTTTGAGATAATTAGTTTACCTATTATATTTACTCAAGCACCTAGGGCTGTGCTTTCAGTATGTGCAACCCAAGGAGTGCATAATGTATGAGTCTGCTAAGGACTGATTCTGGAGGATTCTCCATTAAGATCCACTACTAAGACTCCCCTACTTGTGATGAAATTCAACCCTGATTAGATTGAGTATCTTTTATGTAGTTAACATTTGATAGATCTACCAAGTGATTCCATAGCATTTCTTAAATTATATCAAAATTATTAAAAATATTACAGCATCATAGGCATGTGCTCATATCCTAAAAAACACTACCTTTACTTGTGGGGCTTTTTTCATGCCAGATTAATGTGAAGGATTTGTTTAATACCAGATGCCATTTAAACAGGAAGTAAATTAAATTGCCAGGTCTTCAAATGCTGTTTAGAAATGCACTAAATTTGGAAGCATTCTTTTCATTGGTTTGGAGAAGGAGCAATTATTTAGATTTCTGATAAGCAAATTTTCTTAGGAAGATTCAAAAATGATTAACATGAAAATTGTAAGCTAGTTTTCCATGGAGAGTATATTATCCCAAATGTATAAATATATTTCACAAATTCTTTGAAACCATTTAAATCAGACTGAAGATTAAGATTTTTTATCAGTAAGCAAGGTACTTGAAATAATATAAAATCAAATTTACAAAATTTGGATAGAAATATTGGAACATTATATGGTATTGAACTAGGCTTTATGAAAATAAATTATGTCTTAGACTTGTCAGAATGAAGTTTTTGGTTTTTTTTTTATCTGAAAGGACAGATTTAGAATGCTGGATTCAACCATTCTAGGTAGTTCATTTTGTATCATGGTCTGTAACACTGTAGTTCACTAGAGTATTTTGAGGCTATTTGAACACTTGATAAGAAACAGCAACATAAATATTTTTTCTATCTTGTTATTTCTCCAAAATTATAAATTTCTAGACTAGCTGATCAAGCAAAGAAGAAGAAATGAAGATGGATATGAACATAAATTATGGGATGGATATGAACACAACTGTTCAGTGCCTGGGGGGCTCACAGGAAGATTAATCACGAGTACACAGTAATGATCCCCAAGTATTTTTGACTGAATCTCAAATTCTGAACACTGGTTTTTATGTTCCCTCCAAAAATACACAGTTTTTGTTTTTGAACTGCCACAGACATACAATGAAATATCCTGAAATAAAATGCTGAGTGCTATGTGTCTGCCAAATTACTGTGTGTTCTATGATTCTATGATTCCATGTTGAACACTGATGAAAATTTACTCCAAAAAAGCCATATTTCTGTGATTTTCTTCCAAATCAAATCCCACAGGCACCATAGCTGTCCCAAACTTTTTGTGTAGCTACTCTTAACGCAAAGAAAAAGACCTATCTGTTAGCCATCCAACATACTTAGTTAAGCGACTCCAAATATTTGTCTCATTCTTATTTTGTTAATTCTTCTAAATTTGGAGGGTTATTGAAACTTTTGACTTCTGCTACGGTTATTGCTGGAGAGACATACCTATTCTTGATATAGATCAGTGATCTAAATTTCAATAATTTCTCTAACAGTCTTTTCTTTGAACCTAGGGGAGCCAGATTGTCAATTATACGCTTCAATACATAGCACTGTCTACATATCCGCCTACCACCTTGATCAGAATGTCATACTCTTGTCCTGCACTCTTCTGACACCACCCCATATCAGAACATCACCCTGCTAGTTGCTTGGCATCTACATTCTGTTTCTTCCTGTGAGCCCCCCAGGCACTGAACATCACTTTTCTTTTCCCTGCACCCTCTTACTATGAAAAATGGATATTGGTTCTTGCACATTCACCTGTACCTCTAAAAATGAACATTTATCCCAGACCTCTCTTTTCACGCTTGAAAATTTATGTCCTGATGAATAAATAAGCATTCTCTTTCCACCACTTATTTAGTTGCTTCCCCCTGTATCCAAAAATCAACTCTTTGTGAGGAACTGAGGCTTTCCTTAACAGAAAATTCTTCCTAAAAAAAAAAAAAAAAAAAAGTAACTGCGTATGAAATCTAAATATTATAGGATTTATCACTGCAAAAGGACGAGTGGTTTCATCCAAGGGTCAGCCTCAGGACCAGTGCTCTTCAAAGTCTTTATTAACTACCTAGACAGTGAGATTCAGTGCATCTTCGGCAAGTTTGCAGGCAGCACAAAGCTGAGCACTGTAGTTGACACAACAGAAGGAAAGGATGACATGCAGAAAGACCTGGACATCCTTCATCCTTGAAAAGGGAGCCCATGAGAACCTGATGAAAGGCCAAATGCCAGGTGCTGTACTTTGGTACAGACTACAGACTGGGAGAACTCGTTGAGAGTAGCCCTCTGGAGAAGGACTTGGAGGTAGACAAAAAGCTGGACATGAGCCAGCAGTGTTCTCTTGCAGTCCAGGAGGGCCAGAAAAATGAGGGGTAGGCAGCAGGTAGAGGAAGGGAATTATCCCCCTCTACTCTGCCCTTCTGTGACCCCATCTGGAGTATGGTGCTCAGGTCTCGGGTCTGCAGCACAGGAAGGATGCAGAGATGTTGGAGCAGGACCAGAGGTGGCCACAAAGATGATCAGAGAGATGAAGCAACTCTTCTGTTATCCTATCCTATTTTTTAATTTAAAGAGTAGTCTATTTTTGTTATACACAGTATGATGGAAACTGTAGTGCTATCCTTTGAGGTGCAGCAAGACATGAAATCCATATGAGAGTTCATCATTCATCAGACACTAACAGAGAGTCATTGATGTTTGAAATAAATAAAAAAATACTATCTTTTTAAATTTTGAATACTTCCTCTCTTTCTAGTATATTTCAGAAACTATAGGGTTTGCATTGCATATGAGAAGTGCTATGTGAGCTGTAAGAAAGTCTCTGTCCAAAGGATTTACAGTAATTCTGTACTGGATAAACAGAACTGGATCCAAACTGGAAGGGAGCATAACTCTTCTTATTTAAGAATGGACTTAATTCCAGATGCCAAAGCTGGAAAAATACAGGCATTAGTCCATGGCAGCATATCATCTGTATAAAAATGGAGGTTGTTTAATAACAGGGAAAGTCATAAACTGGTTTAACAGGAAACCTGACTTCTGTGACTTCTGAAGTCCTTTGCTGTACTGCCATCAGGAGCCCGTGACATTGATTTAGAAATGCTATCAAAGCATTGACCCATCTTCAACATTTCCTAGTGTTCTCTCATTTTCTCTGGGCTATTTTAAGCATTCATTGACATTGTTCCTCCTGCCTTTCATCCGCTTATCAGTCACGTTCAGGCATCAGTCAGAATTTCCCACCTCAGCTTTCTACTTAAGTACTGCTGATGCTGCCCTGCCAGGATTTCTCAAAGACTGCTTCTGCTTTCCAGCACTGGACAATAGTGTCTAATAATGCACCTTCAGCACAGAAATAATTCACCTCAAAACTGGTATACATAATCTGATATTTTAAAATTGTTTTTTGACTTCTATTGTTGTTGAGAGACACTGATTTCTTAGGTTTTGAATTTAAAAGTGCAACATACCATTTGTGTGCGAGTGTGATCCCAGTTTGAGAAGGGCATAGGGAGGACTGAGTCAGAACTGCAGATCAATTGTGATATAATTAATTACAATTACGTAACTTAGAGTTCAGGCTAGTGATCATTCAATTACACTTGCAGGATATGGAGCACAAATTGATTTTGTCCCAAACAGTTAAGCAGAAAGGTCATTGTGTCTTTCTGTTATGAAAAGAAACTGCTGAGAAACTGCCTCTGAAAAAATCAGCAAAACTAAACTTAGAGATATTTTCAATCTGAATAAAGTTAATACTTTAAAATTTTAAAGTAAAAACCATGATGCATAGAGTTTGTGCTGTGCAAAATCAAAGGGCAACTAAGTCTTCCAGTCTTTCACTCAACAGTTTTGGAAAAGGTATAGCCTGAAATAAAATAAACTGAGAAAATTTTGAGGAATAACAAGTTAAATGTGACATTGATTATTCACCAAGAAAAGGCTTCCTATTCCACACCATGAGTTATTTTCCAACCTTGAAAATTATTTTTCTCCCACTTGAAGCAAACAATTTGCTGCATCTTCCAGGAGTCCTTATCATTTTTGATTGGCGCAATCATCTGAACTTGGGAAAAAATGCAGAATAATGGATAAATAGGAGACTTAAAGACTGCTATCATTCTTATAGATCTCACTGTCCCCAAAGATACCTTTAGTTAGCAATCTTCAGTGCAACAATTTCCTATTTTAATACCTCACATTCTCATTTTATTGGTTGATTTGATCAGGTACAGGATCATAGATGTCAGCCATCATGAAAAAGATAGTAACAAATGTTATCAATGGTGCTGGTGAGTCAAAATCAAATCTCTGGTGGACTTTTTAAGTAGACAACAGAGACAGATGGACAAAGCATATATAGCAGCTAAAACTCACCAACTCTTTCTCTTGTCATCAAGTTGCTGTACATGCCAGCTGGTCACTAAATTAAATATGGTAAAATGGAAAAAACTTTGTATCTAATAAAAGGTAAGTCTTGAAGAGAATATAGTGATAAGACAAATTCCTTCTATCTTTGTTCTCTACAAGTTCAGCATTGGCCATACTGGGCCCCTCAGCAGAGCAAGGTTGATCAGCACACAGCTCAGCTGCCTATGTAGGACTTTTGTCTTGCACTGGAAGAAGTCCTACTTGGGGCTTTCACTGCACTGATAGTAGAAGGCTTTTGGATGATTGGCTCAGATTTAAAAAGTGCTTTAGGTGACTAAAGTGTGGAGGTTTAATACACATTTTCGGATTCCAAGTATGTCACAAAAGTCTGCATTGAGCTTCACATTTGAAGAATGTCTACTATTTAGAGAGATGATTTCTTGTGTGGACGTAGGAAGAACTCCTCAGGATAGCAATGTAATTTTAAGATACCACATGTTTTATCCATTAAACATCCATCATCCTAATACCTTAGGATTTCTCACGGAATTTTATCCATTAACTGCATAAGCAGTTAA
This sequence comes from Meleagris gallopavo, assembly GCF_905368555.1. Taxonomy (NCBI): domain Eukaryota; kingdom Metazoa; phylum Chordata; class Aves; order Galliformes; family Phasianidae; genus Meleagris; species Meleagris gallopavo. The sequence goes on from NC_139404.1 coordinate 36,952,038, forward strand.
AGTAACTCCTACAAACTCCTAGGTTGTCCAGTATTGCTGTGAAACATACATAGTGTAATGCTGCTTCCACTCAGGATGTTAATAACAAATGTTTAAAAGGCATGATGAAATTATAAATTATAAAAATTATTGTAAAGTAGTAAAATATAACCTTTTTTATCTATAAATGCATCATTATTGTGCGAGTTTATATACAGGACACTGAGCTACATGACAATGTAAAGCTACTGAACATAACTATTAAAAATTTACATAAAATTTGAATAGTAAACATCAGATTTGATTCAACGTCTGAATTTGTAGATAAATACATTTTAAAAAGTTAAATTTATAAAAGACAAATTTTCACAAATATAAACTGTAGAACAATGGAATGCAAAATTAAGAGAAGTTCCCACAAGGAAGAGATAGATTCTTGCCAATGATCAGCCAATGAATATCATCAAGCTATCAATGGAAATACACAGGGCAAACTTTGAGCAAGAGAATATGAGCTCTGTGCTCTGATTCTAGACCTCCTAATCACATCCGTTGAGTTTTGTTCAGCTGCTTAATTTATGTAGTTTTGCTCTTGAGCAGTATGCTTATTTTCCAATAACTGGTGGTCAAGTTCATGGGAATTTGCAAAACTTGAATCTTTCTTAGCTCCATCAAGATATAAATATCAAAAGACTCATGTGTGCTGAAGACATAAAGCAGAACACAGTCAAAAAGAAAAAGAAAAACAAAGCAACAGCCGGAAGGATTTTAGTTTGTAGGATGCAGAATCTGTTTATGAACAATATGTTACCTCACGGCACAAAAGAGTTCATTTTAAGGACTAAAATTATATAAAAATCATCTAGTGTCTCCTTACTTTTTCCATGTGCAAGAAGGGCGGATCTGTTAGAAACAAAGATATGTGTCTTGTCAATCAACACAGAGAAAACAGTAAATGCTTGTAAAATCTATGTAGACTGGAGCTAAGTATTGCAGCTTTTTAATATAAATTAGGTCCTGAATTTGGTTTAAAGAAGAACTTCTTTAAAAGTGGTATTTTGGAGAACATATTCCTTAAGTATCACATTTATTATTCACGCCCATCCTTAGTTCTCCTCACCACCATCAGCAGAACAGCTTCTTTCAAGAAAACTATAAAGCACATAAAATAAGATTTGGAAAAGCACTTACTTTGAAGGTTAATGTATCAATAGACTCTAAATTTTAGAAAATTTCTGAAAAGTATAAAAGCAAATTTCTCTCTCTGTTACATGCACATGCATGTATGCATCTGCACTCCATTTAAAAATGGAAAAGAATATGTGATTTTAAAACAGAATATAGAGAGAATATAGAGAATGAAATTTTTTTTTTCCCCCCCCACCATGACATTTACCACATTGAGGAGCTTTCTATGAATGGGTGGGCAGCAGGGTTTCAGATTTAATTCATAATGAATGGGGGTTTTCTCATTTTGTCACCAGCTGACTGAAGTGGCCACAGCATTATTTACATCACCTACTATCTTATGAGTTGCTTTCCTAGTTTGTTCATTGTCCCTCAGGGACAATCTTTAGGACTGTAGATCCATATACATTAAAAATAGGTTCTACATGGTCATCAAGAATCAAACAATACATGGGCTTTGGGTCTTAAGCTACAGTAGAAAGTCCTATAGTTGAAGGAATTTCTATATTTTTAAGGTTCATAAATGTAAAGTAATGTTTTACCAGTAGTTCTAGGGTCGTGATAAGTAATCATACTTCACAAAGAAAACAAAACATTGGATTTTACTTACAGTAATGAGTATAGCGAAGATTAATTTTTATTAAAATGTTAAGCATTCTAACAAATGATACACTTTTTTCTTCACCATCCATCCCATTCTTATCTCTTTCTTCAGACACACATCATCTTCTACCTACTTATACATCCAGAATTTCCTGCTTCCTGGTTCACATTTCTCTCCAGCACATCTAACATTGTATCTCTTGGCTCTGCTTTTTCTTTACTGCCAGCAAAGCTACCGCACTGTCTCTTCTCAACTTGGACCAAAGAGATCATCTTTCTACAGTGAAGAAGAAAGGGGAAAAAAATGTTGAAGAAAAGTCACTAAGGATCTATGTAAACATGACCTTTCCATATCAGTAAAACTGAGAATGGGAAGAATAGGAAATACCTTTAATCATGGGTTCAATCATTGTGTATGAAGGGCATGGGTACAGTTTGATCAAAATAGGTAGTTTCTGGAAGTCACACCTGTCTAATCAGGAAAAAAAATCTTAAAAGTCTCAAGCTAAACCTGTCTGAACCTCTGCTTTGGCCCCACAGTGTGATTCTGTAAATAATATGCCTTGTTCGTATGTTAATGCAAATGGTCAAAGATATATTCATGCAAATGGATATTCGTTCAAATTTCAGGCTCACATAAAGAGCTTTAATACAAAGTCTAATTTTTACAGAAGAATAAAGGATGAATTTGTAGCATTCACACACTTTCTCACAAAATTCTTATTGTTTTGTAAAGAAGAATAAGAAAAACATATTGAAACGTAACATTTCTATGTAAAGTAAGAACTTATTCTCAGCACCAAGTTAATGAAATAGCCAACAATACCAGTTAATTTGATGTATAAATGCATAGATAAAGAAGGAATAATATCTGCTGTCCAGGATAACAGATGACTACACAACTGATATAAAGTGTTCACAGTGGATCCTCAAAAATAAAAGAACATAACACAGTTAAAATGCAAAAAGCTCACTTCTATTTTCATTACAGACAAATGTTATTATTGACTGTTGCAGCCAGGATGGAGCTCACAGTATGTCTCCTTATCTTCAGAACTCACTAAATTTGAAACATCTAGGGTAATAACTGTGTCAGTGATGTAGATTGTACTATTGCTATTCTATGATTAGCTGAGCAAACAAGCTCTGTTAGCATACGTATTAATATATATTAGCAAGGGGAAAAGCAAAAGTATTCATGGAAAGTCCCAATCTGAAAGCATTCAGGCAGATTCATTTGTTTGCTCAGTGTTTATTGAAAGTGAACATAAAAAGGAGGCAAATGAGACCAGATGGAATTTGTTCTTTCATCATATTTGCGGTACAAAACTCAATACTATAAAGTGCACAGTCATGCTCCTCAGAAAGGAAAACATAAATGCCTACTATAAAGTCAACTGGGAATCCATCATCTAGAAAGACTGAGAAAAGGAGAGACCTAAGTTAATCAGAGTTAATAGTGATGAGAGTACTGCAGTCATTAAAAAAGCAAATATGATCCAAGGATGCTTCTTGTGAAGTACTTCCTGTAGAAAGAGACATTATTATTTACATTCTATAGGGCACTGATAAGCTTTTATCTGAAATATCTCAAACTGTGTACAACTGTGGCTATACATATCCATGAAAGATTAAGTGAAGCTGAAATAAGTGCTTGTGCTTGGAAATATTAATGGACTGATCTGTAGATGGAGATCTTGTGTTACAGGAACAGACTAAGCAAAATTACTCTTACCAAGTTAAAGGTGGGATCATGACAGCATTCCATATAAACACTAGAAACTATTTAAAATGAAATATAAAGGAATTATAATGGTACAGGAACATATCAGTAAAAGAGATAGTTTGAAAATCTGAATAAATATTTTTTAAAAAATCCATCGTTATTGCAAGATTTTAGAAGAGTGTTCAAATTCAGTAAGGATTACAGAAGACCTAATCAGTTCTAAAATGGATTTTGATAGATTTTAGAAAGGATCTATAAAATAAAATGCATATGGTAACCTTGTTTAGGATTTGATGTCTTACCATACATTTCCCACTAATTCACATTTAAAAGATTTCCAGATATTGTCAGTGATTTTTCCTTCTCTTGTCTAACTGCACTGTATTTAAACTTCAATTTTATACTGAAGTTTCATTGTAGATCCTTATTATAAATTTGGACTATTAGGAAAGGTTTTAACTATTTTAGAAAAGTTGTAGGAAACTTTTGATTCCCACTTCTTCCTCTCTCTTTAACCTACCTCAATTTGAGAAATACCATTTATTTGTTTCCAAATTTCAGCTGAAAGACATTCAGAAATTATCTCTGAAAAATCTGTTGATAATTCTGTCTTATGGCAAGCAGAACAACATTAATGAATAACAAAATTAAATGAATTCCAAGACACAACTGTATTTCTAATGACATAATAAATCTTAACTCCTAAAATAAGTGAATAATTAAAAACCCACACTGAATTTTTCACTTATGGGTTATCAATTGCTCAATATTTTAAGGCATGAATAACAGCTCTCAAACTTTTTTAGTGAGCACAGTATGACTCAGACTTAGCCTAGTCTTCAATTTGCAGTGCAAACATGTCTATTATCTATTATTAAACAGAAATTAACTAAAAGCATGGATCTATACTATACACGTAGCATGAAAATGAAGACTGAAGGCAGAAAAGGTAAACCATCTGCAAAAAATGGAACTGAAGTGACAATAAAACATCTTTACAGAGTCACAAGCTCCTTTCTCAGTTTGGCTAGTTTCCTGTTAATCAAAGCATGGATAAAAAGAGAAGTTCTATTCTGCATTTTAATACAAATGGATTTTCAAAGAAAGGAGCTTCTGAACAACAACAAAAAATAAGATGAAATAGTGTACAGCTTAAGGTTACGTTTTTTCCCCAGTCATTTATTTGTTTTTTAACTTATACCAGTACTACTTCTTGTAGAGCTCTGTTCTAAAGCAGAGTGAGTGAGTGAGTGTTCTGAAAATCAAAGAATAAATATTCAACTTTTGAGTCCTTTGATAAATGCATTCTGATTTATAACCCAAAATTTAAAGCTGAGACAGAATTGCAGAGGTTTGTAAATGCAAATACAAGAGATTTTTTTTTACAGTGAAATAAGTCAGACTTTTTTTTTCATTATGAATGTATACATTAAGAACTATCTTTTTGATACCAGTTTTTAAGGGGAAAAATTTTTTTTTTAACCTGATGTAAGTTAGTTTAGAGGTATAAAGGCTCAAACCCAGTAATTCTAAAGATTCGTGTACAACTACATGACCATTCTTTACCTTCTAACAGTTAGAGGAACTGTCCACATGCAACTGCTTTGCTTTTGAAATACAAGTAGTTGCTTCTTCTTGTTCAGTGCACAAAACACAGCTAAATCAGCTCACATTTACTTGAGGTTAAGAACTCCTAAGTTAACTCTTGCCAAGGCTCAGTCAGTTATCAAGTCCATATGTTAACAAGCCATTGCATCATGTTTTACATTTCTAAAGCTAGAGTTGCATGAAGGGACCTGAAATGTGTGCCAGAAAAAGTAGTTTATAAAGGATGTCGATATAATTTTCTAGCTTTCACTTAATTCCAGTTTCTAGGCACAGGCCAAGGGCAATATTACAATGTGCTTCATTTAATTCTCATTTGGCTTCCTTAGCTGCACATCTGCTCTGTTAACAGTAAAGTAATGTGAAGTAAACCGGTTTGATCCTTAAACCATGAGTTTGCACAAAGATCTATGTTGAAATAGTTTTCCCAAACACTGGTATCATTATTTTTCACTCTTCTACTCTGACCCTATTGCTAATGACAAGAAACATCACTGCCAAGTGAAATAGGAGAAAAAAACTATCAATTTGACTAATGGATTTTTGATGCATATTTTATATTTCCTTTTCCATTACTTATCTCAGGTATGTTTTTTCAATGAGATACTGTGAAGCTGAGGCTACAAGAAATTAAATATTACCTAGAGGTAATTGATTCTAGAGGTTGTATTGAAATTGAAGTACTAAGTACGAAGTTATGGCTAACTCCCAGGTCCCCAGGAATGAGCTTACTGTTCTCAAAATGCAGTTCTGAGGGATAGTCAGGTATTCCCTCTGGGTGTACAAGAAATCCAAGCATAATGAAACTGCAAGATCAAACCTCCCACATTGTCAGTTCTGACACTGACAGTGACCATCATCTTTCCCGTTCTCCTGCAGTCAATTGGAATTGTGGGGGACTCCATGGCTAAGATGATTTGAACCAATCTTACATTCTTCTGTGTCAATACAGTCTGTTTGTTTTTATGGAGAAGCTGGGCTGTGTAATGCAGATAGCTTTCTAAGCTATTCAGATTCTGTATTTCATAATTATTACTATGTCAGCACAAAGCAGTTATTCCTGCTTGGATTTGCTTTACTGTATTATGACTGACATATGGCACAAACAGCAACATGGTACTAGGCAAAATTTCCATAAATGAGATAACAAAATATCAACAGATTGAAAATGTTTACTTTCTTCTTTGTAACGAAGGCTTGCGCTGAACTTGAAGACCTAAGTTATCCAGAGATGATAGCTACGTTCATGTTGTGAAATCCAAAGAAGAAAGGAACTCCAAAAAAGAAAGAAAACAGGCAATCCCACTTGTCCAACAAACAAGGATGCAGGAAAATGTTCTCAGTAAGTCCTATGAGGATTGTCAGCCTTGAAATTAGTTCCCTTTTGCTCCGCCTCTGGGAGATCCCTTTCTCCCAAATAATGTATCAACGTGACCATCTCTTATGCCCACTTCTCTCAAAATGCGAGCAATATGAGCCTGTAAAACTGACCTTCCTGTCATGATGCACCACAGCTCTGCCATCCAAATGCCTTGGAGAAAGATTCACGGCCTGTATCTACACATCTGTACACCTTGGTTCCCTTATTCCTCAAGACAGTGTAGCCATATCTAAAATGTTTCTCAGCCTCATAATGCTCTTAGCCTCTGGCTGCTGCCTATGGATTTTCTGGTCAAGTAACAGGTCAGTCAGTCCAAACTGTGTCAGAGACTGTGCTAGAAATACGTCTTTCTGCACGTCACGTGCTGCCTCCAAATTCTGTGCAGTGCTATAGCTAACAAGACATTCTCGAAATTAAATATATAAAACAGACAAATTTAGAAGTCAGCTCTACCAAAAAGAGTAATGGAGTTTACTATTCTACATTTCTTTGTAATTTTCTAAAGTCTGTACTTGTATTTCTTAGTTACTTATAAGAGTTTTTGAAAATCATTTTCCAGATCCTCAGTTCCTGACTTCGCTGAATGTTACTATGCCTCCTATATTCAAATGCAAATTCTGATATATATGCACTCATGTGACCTTTAATACAGAATTCTTCTTTCATTCCAGTGACTTATCCCAAACGCTATGCAATTATAAACAATAAAAATGCAAAATAATGTGCAGACAGGTATATGCAGAATACTTACTGGAATTAAGTATAGTAATTTCTCCTTTTCTATTTTTGTAAGCTCTCATAAGTGTGTATATGTCTCATATTAAGAAATTTAATGATTTTTAAATTACAGAGTTTCAAAAAATACACCCATGTCTTACTTTACATGAAGTTTCTTTGACCTACTGTAGATTGTTAACAGTTGGTAAAATCTTTTATTCCCTCAAGAAAAAAATAAGAAAGAAGAGAGGTTAGTGCTATAGCAATGTTATGAGTAGAGTGCAATATCAAAATAAAATATAATTAAATATTTTGTGTTCTGTGTGGAATTATATCTGCAATTAAAAGAGAGAGAACAATTTGTCTTGTCAATGCAAAATTCAAAAAAGCAGCATAAATAAGAGTGTTTTGCTCTAGCAATATGGTACTGATCTTTTATGTTTGTTTTGTTTTGTTTTCTTAAGTGGGAAATATTTCTGTGATTAGGTCAAAAGTAAAGATGCAAAGAAAAAATGAGCTCGTAGACATTAACATAGTTGAGTGAATCAAAGTCCACCTCTGCTCTCAAATAGTTCAGATAGAATGTTGGAGAGTAATATAATTTTTTTTCTTTCTCTCTAGTTCTCTCCTATCAGCTAATGATCTCTGCCCATATATTTCTTTTTAATTTAAATTAAATTGAATAGAAATGGCAGTGTCACTGTCTGCTTTGCAAGACATCATAAAATAAACATAATATGTACACTACTCCAAAATGTTTGCAGTTCAATTTAAGGATGAAGTGTAAAGGATCATAGAGAAGAGGAGGGAAGGTTAATTAAACTGGGATAAACATGGTATCAAATGCAGGTTAATTTTGATGGTGATCAAAGAATTCCTATTTCATAGAATCACAGAAAAACCAAGGTTGGAAAAGACCTACAAGATCATCCAGTCCAACCATCCACCTATCACCAATACTTCTCACTAAACCATGTCCCTCAATACAAAATCCAAATGTTCCTTGAACACCTCCAGGGTCGGTGTCTCCACCACCTCCCTGGGCAGCCCATTCCAGTGCCTGACCACTCTTTCAGAAAAGTAATATTTCTTAACGTCCAGCCTAAATCTTCCCTAGTGCAGCTTGAAGCCATTCCCTCTAGTTCTATCACTAGTTACACGAGAGAAGAGGACAACTCCCAGCTCACTACAACCTCCCTTCAGGTAGTTTAGAGAGCAATAAGGTCTCCCCTGAGCACTCTATTCTCCAGACTGAACAATCCCAACTCCTTCAGCCACTCCTCATAAGGCCTGTGCTCCAGACTCCTCACCAGCTTTGTTGCCCTTCTTTGAACCCGCTCCAGGGCTTCAATGTCTTTCTTGCAGTGAGGGGCTCACTGGACACAGTATCCAGGTGTGGTCTCACCAGAGCTGAGTACAGGGGGACAATCACTTCCCTTTTCCTGCTGGCAACACCGTTTCTGAGGCAAGTCAGGATGCCATTGGTCTTCTTGGCCACCCAGGCACACTGCTGGCTCATGTTCAGCCGAGCATCGATCAATAACCTCACGTCCATTTCCTCTATGCAGTCTTCCAGCCACTCTGCCCCAGGCCTGTAGAGTTGCCTGGGCTTATTGTGGCCAAAGTGCAGGACCCGGCATTTGGTCTTGTTGAAACTTATCCCATTGGCTTCCGCCCAGCTATCCAGCCTTTCCAGATCCCTCTGTAGGGCCTCGCTACCCCCAGGCAGATCGACACTTCCAGCCAACTTGGTGCCATCTGCAAACTTACTGAGGGTACACTCAATGCCCTCATCCAAATCATCAATAAAGATATTGAAGAAGACAGGCCGCAGCACCGACTCTTGGGGAACACCACTCGTGACTGGTCGCCAGCTGGATTTAGCTCCATTCACTACCACTCTCTGGGCCTGGCCCTCCACCCACTTCCTTATCCAGCCAAGAGTGTACCTGTCCAAGCCACGGCTGCCAGCTTCTGCAGGAGAAGAGAATACTGTGGGAGAAAGTGTCAAAGGTTTTGCTGAAGTCTAGGTAGACTACATCAACAGCCTTTCCCTCGTCCACCAGACAAGTCACTAGATCATAGAAGGAGATCCAGTTATTTGCTATAAACTCACTGAAAACTGAAAAATAGATGTATAATTTCACGTTGCAATAATGAGGAGATGTGTTACTTGAAAGCCCTCTAAGTAGACTTTGATTTCTAAGATGATTTGTTAGATGTTCCTGAATAAGGATGCTATAGGCTCTAAACTTGCCACAGTTGTGCCTTCTTTACGTGTCATACAACTGTGGTGGTGACTTTCACTTTCCCAGTAATATACTTGTCAGCCTCTGTTTCGCAAGTAATATACTTAAAATCCTCTGAAATTAGTAAAGGCTTCTCAGTTGTAATTTGCTTATGATTTGGGGGCTTCATGTCAAAATGAAGAATTAAAAATTTTTGTTGTATTTCTCTTCCTTTACTATTTTTTGACCTCTTCTTTACAATTTTTTTCTTTTTGAATTGCACTCTATACTTATGGCCATCTATGTCTTCTTCAGCTCCTCTAAGGACTCGCATGTCACATAGTAAAAAAGGCCTTCACTACCAATTCTCAAAACATGAAGTCATATTTTTATTGACCAATTCATCTTCTCATAATGAAAGATTGGAGTCCAAAACTCTTGTTCAGCTATTCTTTTTAGATGAAGAGTTGTACAGTAAGAGCTTAATACCCTCTTCTGAAGGAGGAGATTGCATGGCTTTGAAATTTAATGAAGACAACTTGATTAATTTTGTTATGAAATTTTAGTTATGAACTGCTGCTCAGCTCATTTCAACTATATACACTATAATGTTATGGTGTATGCACACACACATACCATAATTGAGAATACAAAATCAAGATCTCTAACTTTTAAATTGAAGAATCTAAATTATCTGTGCAAATATAATTCAATCACATTAAGTATGTGAAAGAGAACAATACTGCAGAGGAAAAAGAAAGATTCAGAGCTGTATAACCCATTTTCCTTGCCTTACTGCCTCTCCTGACTACTTGGTCTCTGTTTCACTGCCCTGAGGGCCCAAACAGGCAGAAGAACCTACTGGAGGTCTTTTATGTACATGTTTTCCTGGGAATTCTATTTCATTTAGAACATACAATGACTGAGTAATGAGCATCTATTCAATATTTTGTTCCACAATCAATTTCCAGTGAGCATTCCCATGATTTATTTTAATTTACACCATTCACATCATTCTCTGAGGACACAAATATTTATCTCCCCATGGTTTTTGTTCTCTGGCAATTTTCATTATATTATACTATACAAAGTAACTATTTTCAGATTTTGTGAAATGACAGGTTGGTATCCTTTCCTCATTCTACAAGTGTCCTGAAAAGGCAGAAGCATTAAGATTTGCAAAATACCCCTGAGCTTTGGATGTACATTTGAATATATTTGTCACCTGCTTTCTCTCACAGACATCTTGTATAACAGAAAGATTAAAAGTGTGGCTGACACCAAAAAGAAACTATGTGGTACACTTGTGGTTATGGCCTTTTTCACTGTGAGGACTTTCAATGGCCTTAAACTGAACCTCCCTCCTTGCTTTCCTGCAATTCTATCTTTATAGTTCCCATCTGCTACCTGTGGTAAAATGAATAGAATGCTCCTAAAAACATGTCTGTGTTCCTTCGCATTCTTAAGCAATCACACTTTTTTTCTGTAGTGTACTGAAGGAATGACAAATGGGGCTTTGGGGTAAATAAAGGCAGGATTGCTCTGAGCTGCAGCATTTTTTTCATTTTTTCTACTATGTCATGTACTGAAATTAATTTATTCAGCTTGACTAGAACATCCACCAAGTGGGACCTCAAACTGACTTTTACTTCTCTCTAGAGCTTTGATTTACAAACTTTGAGCTAAATTTTTAAGACTTTGTAATATTAATTTCTCAAGAAGAACCACGGGGCACAGAAACCTTGTTCAACACTGATTAGGTATCAATAGGTACCACCATCAAAATTTAGACCATCAGGTCTGTGTTCTTTAAATCATTTGAAGAAACTGAAGATCTCATTTGGAAAGAAAATGTGTATTTTAATGCCAAATCTTGATCATTTCCATAAGTACAAAATAGAGCTCAAGTATGCAGACACACAACATCCTCTAGACATAAATTCTTCTTGTTATCACTGTCATTGCAAGTTGACACATTAAACAAGAAGAAAAGCACTCAATTATTATTATATAATCACACCTGGGAGACTTCAAGGCACGGGATGTAACCAGGCAGTCAGAACCAAAGGGGTATGATAATGTTTCACTTATATGTAATCATATAAATTCTTCAAATTTTACTGCTGCAATAAATAGCTTTCAGTGTGAATACAGCTGCCAGTTAATGTCACAGTATTTCACCTACAAAACTTGAAGAGACTAATTCACTTCTATGAAAATCTTAAAAGCTAATATAACTAGAAGGCTGGTTTAGTCTAACATTCATAATCTACATTGCAGTCTCCATGAAGTCAAAGCATTTAATGTGCCCCAAACCAACAGCAGCAGCAGAGCTAGAGCCATGGATATCAAGTGTCCAGGATTTATGTATTTATCTGGTTTATAAGCAGTGAGAGGGTGTTGTGGTTTATCCTGGCAGGCAGCTCACTACCATATAGCTGTTCATTCCCTCCTCCCACACTGGGAGGGAAAGAGAACTGGAAAAAGGTAAAACCCATTGAAAAAGATAAAGACAGTTTAATAGAACAGAAACAGAATGGGGAAATAGTAATAATGATGATGATGCTTGTGGCATGGCAGTAGATGTTGAACCTTCCTACCAACACACTGCTACATGGCAGCAGAGGGGAAGTCTGACACAATGGTGTCCGACATGGAAGTGCGCACGAAGAAAAGGTGTGGCATTTAATTCCTCTGTGTGGAAATAAATTGCACCCATTGATACTCATTGACACTTGCTGAAAGTTTATGGAGGCTGAAGAGTGGATATGAACACAGTGAGGTGGTGGATGGTGCATTTTCGTGCTGGTGACAGTGACGGTGGGATACACTTCTACAGGTGCAGATTTTTTCCAATGCACACATTCAGACTCTTGTTCATCACTGACAAAAATGCACAGTTAAAGCGGTGACTGTGTTCAGAAATATATTTTTGAAGCTTAGAAATTACTTTATTAAATAGTGTTATTGTGCTCTTTGTATCTATGGTATTTTCCATGGAAATAAACTTTCAGAGCAACCTATGAATTCAGTGTATTCTAGCATTTGTATATATAAAAAATTCTGAAAGAAGGATTTGGCATATGGAGCACATATCCTGCTGTACTTGAGAATATCACAAATGCAATCCCAAGGTGCATTTGAGAAAGCATCTTTTGTATTGTCTACAGCTGTAGGCTTCTGATATTCTCATATCTGATTAAGTTGGCAGAAGTGTTTGGAAGCTGTAGACAGATGATCTTAAGTAGAAAGAAAAGGGTCATTTTTCAAAAGAAGAGTACTAATGCAGTGAACCTAGGGCTCTCAATCTTTTGACATCCACAGTTAGGAAAGAAAATATATCCAATATTTACTATGAGGACGGAGGAGTTCTGAGTTCATATGGGCAATTCTATAACTTGTGCTTTGCATGAAAGTAAATAGAAAATATGGCTGCAGAATCTGAAAGAGTAACAGAAACCATTTCACCTGTCAGAGAATAATTGCAAGAGTTTTATGCAGTGCTAGAATGGTTCTAGGCACTGCTGTGTCAAGAAACCAAGAGTTACTACACAAGGATTAATCTTTCAGGGTAATCTTTTGAAATGATAGTCAGGAAATGTCTGAATTTGAATGTTGTATGCCTGCACATTATCAGAATGAAAATCTGTATTCACTGGAAGGGTATGTGAACTTTTTTCAATATCAGTCTTTTTGGACAGAATATTTTCCTGATTACATAGGAAATCTCTTCCATTGGCTCATACACACAGAAGGTGGCCTTGTGCTGCTTTCAGCTTCAGGAGGAAGGAAAAAGTAAACTCTAAAGTATTTCCAATTTATGAACCCTGTTTTTGGATTCATATGAGTCATAAGAGAAGTTTTCCAGTACATTTCTTCAGGTCTTCTGAAGCATTGAGTTGATGTCAATTTGGCTCCATTTTTCTGGCATAATAATTCTAGCAGAAGGCAAAAATTCAAAAATCCTGTCTAATTATGACAAACATACAAGGTCCCAGAATAGATAACAGGAAATACTATTTTTTATGTGAAAAACTCGGCAACCTCAGCTATTTTTAAAGAAAAGTAACTTTCAGTACAACGTAGAGAAACGGATAAAATCTTTTCTGAAGAAGTTGTGCAATAAATATATAAAAGGAGATTTTAAAAAAAAAGTTCTAAGAAAGGGAAAGCCTAAATAACTTCACTGTGACAAAATAATAATAATAATAATAATAATAATAATAATAATAATAATGGTGTGATGGAAAGAGTAGTGAATTAAAGAAGAAATGGGAGTGCAAAAAATCTGGTGTCTGTACACCAGACACCAGATACAAAAATCTGCTTGGCTCCTCTTTTACAGGTCATCATATACTTGTAGTGCATTACTGTGTAACATACTCAAAACTTTCCTAAATTGCAACTTCAGTCTCAAGAAAACTCAGAAAACAATTTTTCATCCCCACATCCCAGTGAATTGAATTTGAATCTCCATTGTAAATTACCAATCTGCACCAGGTTAGGATGGCAGCTATGTTTTCTTTGCTCTTTATGTACACTATTAATTTATTGCAAGGAAGAAATAAAGCATGAGTTTGAATCTAAGATTTAAGAAGTGTGTTTTTCCTGGTATTTGGCTCAAGCTAAGAGCAAGCACAGAGAGATTGTGACTCACAGGAATCACAGCTACATAACAGTACAGCAACTTATGCATATACCTCAGAAATTTAGTTTTAGAAATTTCATTAACTTTAGTTTAGAAATCCTGATCAGTGACCATGCATTACCCCAGAATTCCCCTATGAAGCTTCATGGAATGGATGGCCATTTGTGGGAGGACATATCCACCTAATTTTTCTTTATTAGATAAGGAAACTGGGTTGATTTCACTTTGATCACACTCCGAAGTTAAAACCATTAGACCATGCTAGGTCATCGAGTCTGTGCTATTGCAAACCAGTATGACTTATAATCACATAGTGCTCATTATTTGTTCTGTCTATGCCTGGGAAGCTTCTACTCCAAAATGGCATAAATACTAGCAATGTTTTTACTAGCTGCACAATGATCTCTATCCAAATCCAATCCCAAGGTTTTACTGTAGCTATATACCCAGAAAGTCTCATACCTTCCCCCAAATTGGGTTGATAGAAAGTGCTGTTTTATCCATTCTACCAATCATTTTCTGACATTTCAGCTGTCACGTTATTGACACCCACTGCCCAGTGGTATTTTCAGAAGCAAATGCAGTGGTGGGGTGCTACTTTCTATCCTGTCTGTAGGCTCCAGCTCAGCTGTAGGAGAGTGAGGGCATGGGACTGGGGACAGCTGGAGGGAAGGACCTAAGCTACAGGGCCGAGCTTGCCAGCTTCTCTGACTCCTGGTGATTATTAGTTCAAAGCAACTACTGACTGTGCCTTTACCGAAGCACACAAAAAAAGGAGAATAATCAGCTCCTCAAAGCTCTGGAGTACAAAGACAACAAATGACATTTTTAAGATATACATTTATTTTTTGTTTTCTCTGACTTCATTGCAATACAGAGAGAAAGAATGCTCTGCTGATAATAGTCTGATAGCTCTGCTTATAACCTGAACTAAATTACTGACATGGATAAGGTAGATGACTAGTTTAGTACAAAGGTAGAAAATTAGGCTGCATTTTCATACCTTAATGGGAAAGAAAATTTCCATTTCACCGACTTTTGTCCTTCACTCTGCCCAGTTGTCATTACCACATTTCAAAGAACGTGCATGTTTCATGCAAAAGATGTATGGAATTTGATTGCAATCTGCACCAAAACTGCTGTAGCTATATAGAACCCACTCACATGCTTGGGTCCCAAATCAGAGAAATAAGGAGAAATTTATTTTAAATAGGTTTGATTTCTGCATTTTAGGCATTCCTTGTTGAAAGTAACTTCTGAAAGGCTCTGGGAGCATGAATGCACAAAAAGACAAGTTTTTATTACTTGTTCTGCTCTGCTAGCAAGACAAATTTGTTCATCTGCAGATCCACGAAGCTAGTTAATGACGGGTTGCAGAATTAAGACATACATCATTGCATAGTTACAGAAATGGCTCTATATACAGAGAGCTGGATGTTCAGAAACACATCAGTGGTTAAATGGCACAGAAACTGCAAGGGTAACTCTTACTATATCATCTGAAAATCAACACGAAGCCTGAGAGATGGTTGCTTATCTGAGGTAAATTAGAAACAGTACGAATCCTTTCTCTAGATTCATTCTAACATATATATACTATTGTGAATATTTAATAAATACTGCAAAAAATTTCCTTAGTTTTTCAGTTCTATTTCAGAGGATCCATTTAGTAAAGTCAAAAAGAGTTTTCCTGTAGTGATGTCTGATGGTTAAGTAGACAATCAGGGCCTATTTTCTATTTGAGTATAAGTCCTAGGACAGAGCATCCTACACAGAATGTTCTTTGAAGAGGGAGCTGTAAGAATCAGAGGTAAGGCAGAGCTTTCTGGGGCTGGAAGTTAAGAAGAACCAGCAATGGGCCCAGAGGCAAGCTGTAAGAACAGTCCCTTGAATGGTCTGGACCAAAGGCAAAGGTGCATCATATTAAACAGAGCATGTTAATTAACTTAATGAATGAACAGAGAATGGATTTGTTTAATGAACCTGTTAATGGTCTACTTGACCACAATTTGTTTCTTTCTGAAAAAATAACTCAAATTGTTTGTGAGTAGCCTTTATATTTTAAACTCTAGTGAAAGTTATCTTCATTTCCTATCCTATTCCCTCCAAAAAACCTTCAGATTTTAAGAAATTCATATCTATATTACTTATTTAGTAAGAGAAGGTATTTTGTAGTATCTGAACACCTGAAAATGGGAACTGGAGATCAGGCTTTTATAGCTATTTATAGTAAATTTAACATCTTCACTTCTTTAGCTTGCTTTTAAAGTCATTTGCCAAGGAAACACAAAGTTGTTTCACTAGTAAAATTATTTTGCTGTTGTCCCTCAGAAGATGCTTTTTGCCATTCTGTTTTCTTTTCATAACTGCAAAGAGAATTGGGTTGTTTGCTTCTCCCAAGTAGATGTAAAGCATGCTTTATGAAACATGTTTTTCTTTTTAAGTGTGCAAAACTAACTGATGAAATGTATTTGTTTTGATGGTAACAGAAACAAGAGAGAGGTGGCACTGATTTTCAATCATTAATTTATCATCCAGATCTTATATCTATCTGAAGAGAAACAGAGAAAGATCAGAGAAAGAATAGAAGCACTTGGGAAAATGTGCATTTCCGTGTCTGAAGTAGCTTGTAGTAATAGCAATGGGATGAGAGAAGATGCTCAGAGGAAACTCTGCCTCAGGAAAGCAGAAAGACTCCTGCAGAGTGTTTGAGAGGGAGTCAATAAGATATAAAAAGCAGAATAATGTTCAGGAGAGAGCACAGAGTGTAGGAGTCCATACACAAGAGAATTTGAAATGCAGAGTGCCTTTCTCAGTACTTCAAAAATACACTAACAAAGCTCGTAATCTTATAAATGTCTACATCCAGTGGACAGCCATGCCCAACTGTTTTGTGTTACCTTACATTACTGTATATACATTTTATCTTATGTCCTTGCTCTTGTTTTCTTTGGTCATTTTCTTTTCTCTGCCTCAGTGCTCCCAGTTCAGGCATTTGGTCAATGAGGCAGGGACAGTCACATCCCTGCAGTTACCATTCAGTGATGTTGGCTCCATGTGACTCATTAGTCTTGGCTGTTTTCAGAGGATGCAGCACCAAAGCCTTTTGTGCTGAAAGGGTATATATGCAGTTGCACCTGGATCTGCAGCTAGAAGGATTTCAGGACACAAAGATTCCTACCAGTTGTCTTTCAGCAAGGAGAACAGGTTCTACATCTAACACTAGTGGCTAAAGCTCACTGAAAAATATGAATATGTTTTTTACCTCAGATAATATTTGATAAATTGTTTTAAACCTATTTATTTTATGACTTGCATGGAAAATTTACTATAGCTTTATCAGAAGGTTTATCTCATTTAATTCATATTAGGAACTCTACAACTTACCAATGATAAGAAAATGATTTTGAGAATTGAAAGCTGACACAGATGATTCTCAGAATAATATTCTGGAAGCAAATTCTAAAAACGATTAGAATTTAAAATTTCAGCTGTGTTTTCACCACAGATTCCATGTGGGAACAGAAGAGACAAAATAATTTGAATCAGAAAATTTTCATGCCAAATCCTTCCACCTGCTCTGCAAATGTTGGTGTGGGTGCTGCCACCTGGAGCTGCTGCTGAGTAAGGAGAAGGAGGGGATGGGAGAGCCAGCAGCTGCTCTATGCAAGCAGTACAGGGATAACGAGCAGAAGCAGCCGGAGAATTAATGTAAGTTTTTATCTCAGCTGTTCAAAGCATTTTTAAGCAAACTGAAATCTAGGCTGGTGATTTCGTGTAAGCTCATAAGGGTGCCAATACTAAAATTAACAGTTTGATAGAAATTGGAGCTCTCAACCTGATTTATCCTGCAATAGATGCCTTGGTTTTAACAGCTGTGTCACTGTGTCAGCCAGGTAGCCCTCTGCAGCCAGGATGGCAGGAGCTGTCTTCTAGATCAGTGAGAGGTAAGATGCTGACTTGCTCAGCAGTCACTGTTTAGAGTATTGTGTTAAATTATTTATAAACAGTGCTGACTAGTATGCTAACTCATTAGAACATCTGATATCTATACGTAGCAATAAGTAACTAAGACAGACGAAGAATCATTAAAGTTCGAAAAGACTACTAAGATCATCTGGTCCAACAGCAAGCCCATCACCACCATTCCCATTAAGACACATCCCTCAGTGCCACATCTACGTGGTTCTTGAACACCTCCAGGGACAGTGACTCAATCATCTGCTTGGGCAGCCTATTTCAGCAGCTGACAACTCTTTTTGAGAAGAAATTCTTTCTAACATCCAACATGAACCTCCCCTGGCACAACTTAAGGACATTCCCTCTTGTCCTGTCACTGTTACCCATGAAAACTGGCTAACTCTGACCTCTCCACAACCTCCTTTCAGGGAGTTGTAGAGAATGATAAGGTCTCCCCTGAGCCTCCTTTTCTCCAGACTGAACAGTCCCAGTTCCTTCAGGTACTCCTCATAAGACTTGTGCTCCAGACCTCTCTCCAGCTTTGTTGCCTTTCTTTGGACATGATGACTGTATGGATAAAAAGTCCAACCTAATATTAAAATAAAGCTTATCTGGCCTGATCTCTACTACAATCCATAGCAAGGAAGTGATAAAAAATTTGTAATGTTGCTAGAATAAGAGTCGTCCCTTTGCTCCCTGCTTGTTCAGAATCTAACCATTTCAGAGATGGTCCAAGGCTTCCAGGCTGGTCCTACAGGGATACAAATGAAAAGGCAACTTCTAGCATCCACAAGTCTGAAGCAGAGCCTGGGTCTGCCCTGCCATGAAGTTTCAACACCATCTGTGTTTTTCATATATGTATATGTACTGTCAAAGCTATTAAGATAATACTTCTACAAATGAATACTGATTTATGTTGAAATCTGGAAAAATATGATACCTTTTGTTAAAGGATGATTTAATTATCATTTTCCAGAGATGGTTATGATCTGCTGCACAAAGGCCTGTCAGAGTGCTGAGTGACTTAGAGCAAAGATTAGTTATTCACTTTCGAACTTTGTCAATATGAAAAACAAAAGCTTTGTTCTTATTAATAAAACACTAAATAGCAATTCTCCATTTCTAATTAAAATTACGTACATAGTGTTTGGGGAGTTTATTCATAGGAAACTGTTGAAAAGACTAGTATGTCATTAAAACTTACACTTTTGTATAAAATTTCAATATTTTAAGTAAACTTGTCAGTATAAACAAATTCTTTTCTTTCAAGTGTCTCTCACATTATTGCCTTGACTACTCTCTGCTTGTGAAAATTTTGGGGAAAGTTCACATATATATGTATGTCATTCAGGTTAGCTTTTGAATAACTGAAAATTTGCAGGAATGGTTCAAATGCTCTTTCAATTCTTTTCCAAAGGATTCTTTTCCATCTGGTCAGACAGAAGTACCAAGTGACATATTAAGCTCTGTCTACCACAAGTAGTCAAGAAAGGTCACTTTTTAAAACAAATTTCTAAACAACATACACTAAAAAAGTACTTGATTGATACTCCTGATTTTACTTTTACTTTGCCAGACTCTATCACACAGATGTGAATCCAAATTTCCCAGAAGCATAACAAATGCTTTAGTTTTCAGGTGCAGTGGGAAGGTGATCATATCAAGTCCTTTGGAGCAGAAGGTAAGCAGCTCTCCTGATGTCCAGACCAGCGCAGCCAGTGCTAGTATATATGTATGGTTTAGGCTGTTGTTAGTCTATGGTTCAGTCTGTCGCTAGACTGAAGAGGAAAGGAGATGCTCTGTCAATAAATTGATCCCTATGAGACACAGTATTTCTTTTATCCTGCACACTTCCATATCTTTCACTTTTCTAGTAAGCATAATCTCAAATAAGTCACAAATATTAGCTGTAGTCAGTTATTACCTTACACGAGGACTTGAAGATTCATCATGACTTTGGTGTATTTAAAGAAGCCATAAAACGCAGGAACAGGAACTACTGATGTTGATTTGATTGTAATAAAGAACAAAACAGTACTAGGGTTTTTCAGAAAAATGATAATAGCAGAATCTTGCAAGCGTGTTCAGGGCTTCCAAGGGATAGGGTTGAATGTTTAAAAGGCATGTGAAAAAGAGGAGGATGAAAATAATTGGGATACGTGGGAGAGTTCAAAAATAATTGATATCCAAGGGCAGACTAAAAATGTCACTATTTATTAATGAATGCTTAACATTCTTTTTAATGTGCTCTCCTCATTCTATTCCACATCTAAAACTGCAGTTTTCAGAGTTAATATAAATAATAGAACATTATTTCTGGAGGTCATGACTTTTCCCTTTTTTAGAGTAGCAAGGAAAAGTTTTCCTATTCTGAAATATGTGAGAATATCAAAACATTCCTTGTTCTCATGAGCAAAGCCCACCTGCTTCTTCCAATTGATTTAGCTCCTTTTCAAAGACTGGCGTCTTCATATAGCTATAAATTAGCTCCAGCAATTTGCACATTAAAAGCAGGCAGCAATCATTTGGGCATCTCTTTTAGAAAAGCAGAGCTTATGTAAAATGATGGTAGAGTTGCTTTGTTTTGATTTGTTTTGTTTCGTTCCAAAAACTGAGTGGTTCTGGCAATTAGTAAGGACATTTCTTTATATACTTGAATGAAATAACCTGTCTGATTAATGTTCCCTTCACAGATCTTAAGCTTATTTTATCCACCCTATTGGCATAGGCAGGCTACAAAGTTTGAATGGTGAAAAAAAAAGCAATGGAAAAAAAAAAATACAGTATACATAGAAACTGTCATAGATCAAAAAATCACAGAAATGTTGAGGTGGAAAAGGATCTCTGAAGGTCATCTGGTCCAAACCTCTAGTCAAGCAGAGCTACACAGAACAGGTGTCCCAGGACCACGTGGCTTTTGAATGTGTCTAAGAAGGAAACCCTACTTATAGGCTGCATATAAAGAAGTGTGGCCAGACGGTCAGGGGAGGTCTTCTGCTATTGTGAGACCTCATCTACAGTCCTTTATTCAGCTCTGGGGCCCCTATCACAACATAGAGTTGCTGGAGTGGGTCCAGAGTAGTGATGAGGATGATCAGAGGGTTGAAGCACCTCTCCTATGAAGAAAGGTTGACATATGAGACTATTCATCCGAGAAAAAAGAAGGCTTCTGGGAAACCTTATAGCAGCTATTCAATACTTAAAAGGAGCTTCTAAGAAATATTTTTTTTTAAGTGCAGTGAGAGGACAAAGGGTAATGGTTTTAAAGTGAAAGGAGGTGAATTTAGTTATAGATATAAGGTAGAAATCATTCACTGTGAGGGAATGAAGCACTGGAAAGATTGCCCAGAGAAGCTGTGGCTGTCCCAACCATGAAACTGCTCAAGATCAGGTTGCATGCGGCTTTAAACACCCTGACCTAGTGGGTCATATCCTTGTCCATAAAAGGGGTTGGACACTAGATGATCTTTAAGGTTACTTCCAATCCAAACCATTCTACGATTCTATAAACAGTTCAAGATCTCTCAGCCTTTCTTCATAGGATTGATGCTCTGTCTAGTCCCTTGGTCATATGTACTTTATCCAGTGTGTCCATATTTCTCTTGTTATGGAGATTCCAAAACCGGGCACACTGATACTAAAGAAGGATTAAGTAGACTCATTATCAATGAAAGATTTTCTAAGAAGAAAATGATTTTTCTTTTTATTGGCTAAATTCTTCAACTTTTTTCTGAAATCCTTAACCATCAAATGCTCTGGTTTGGTTTATAGCAATTCCCGTAGCTTCTTTCCATTTCAGAGGCATGGTAATTTTCCCAGAAGAATACACTGAATGGAATTTATACTATATACATTTATTCATACTCTAATGAACTGCTATACATGTAACTAAGAATTAATTTGTCTGTAAGAACAGAGTGACAGGAGGATTCCTCCCAAAAGTACTGTTAAAGGATGCTGAATGGTTTAGTGCTTTAGAAGCAATGTCTTCACTTCCAATCATTTTAACTGGAAGAACTTGGGAACTAATTGATTTAATGAAAGAGTAAGAATTTCACTGACAATGTCTTTGGAATGAATACAGGCCCAAAGGGCACAGTGCCTTCCAATGATGCAAAGTGCTTGTGCTTACAAGAGGACATCAGGGCAGTGCTGCTGCTGTTTTGTATTTTTATGCCTCGGTTAGGTTAGGTTATGCCTCTGTCGCAGAAAAGACCTTACCCATTTCCTGGTTCTTTTGGGCTTCTCAAAGAGCTGTCCATTTATAGACTAGACAGTGATGCAGAGAACTATAGAAGGAGAGGGTGTCTGTGAGTCTGTGTGTGACTGGCATGCACACCAAGAGTATAAAGGTTAAACTAAAAAAAAAACACAGAAATGTCACTTTGGTCAAATTTTAGACCATGGTACTGCACTTTATAGAAAAGCCCATCAAATCAAATAATAGTTAGTGAGATTTACACATTTACCATAACCTTGAGAAAGAATGTCTGAACTGTTGCTGTTGCAGATGTGATTCTATAGATATTGGGGAACAGGAAATGAAGGCAGAGGTTGAATCATGTCTGATCAGACCCAGTGAAAGGGACACGCACACACATCTTCCCATGGCCAAGAGCAGCAAGCCACAGAAGCTCTGCAGAACCATGAGAAGGAGGAGCTCTGGGAATGGCAAGGAACAGTTTTATTTCTGAAAGAGACTGAAAACAGCTGCCTTTCTCAGTGGCAAGGCACTGCTGAACCCAACAGCTTTCCTCCCACAGCATCAAATCCAGGTTACCCCAAAGGCCCCACGACCACACAGCCTGACCTTTGCCACAGCCCCAAATAGGAACAGTCCTCAAGAGGTGTGCATAATTGCAATGGTCTTCTTTCCTAGGAGAAGGACAGACAATGTCAACTTCTCACAATGTTTTTTCTAAAGACAGCCTGTGAAAGCAATGAGACATTAAAACTGTCACGCTCAAATACAAACTGTAAACACAGACGCATTTAGAAGTTTGTGTGCTGCTTGTTTGCATCTGATTGCCATTTTTCCTTCAGAACGTGCATACTTGTAATAATATTTGACTTGTGTTACTGGCATTACAAGCCAAATATCTGAGTATCTGCCAACTTCTTGCACATATTAATATGCCACAACACAATATAATTTCTTTTTAGGAATGTTTTGTTTTTACAGGTTTACCTATGTCTTGAAAGTTTGATGCTTAACAGGAGCTGGATTTGTATGAGACATTCTTACCTATATGGACAACAGAATGTTTCACCATCTACTCGAGAAACAGTGAGAGCCTCCAGCCAGGATCCCCTCTTTCCCTCTCCTCCTGACTACACAGAATACAAAATCTTAACATCTTTTATAGAGGACAGTCCTACAGATTCATTGTTCAGACACTTTTGTTTCATGAAATAAGAATGGAAAACAAGTCAGAAAGGGAATATGAAATGATAATATTCCATGATCACAATTTTAGGATAAAACCCACAAAGCTATCAATTCATACAAGACTTCAGAAATATTCCTGAAACTTAAGGATGATACAGGTACTCAGAAATCCTCTCACACAACACAAAATTATACTATTTTGTTATTTCTGAACACTGTGCATCTAGAGAAAAGAGATTTCCTCATGATTCAAACCCAGATCTATTAGCCACTGAAAGTCCTGTGGATTTTTCCTGACAGGTAAACTGCATTTAGCCAATGTTGTACCTGTTCTGGGGACTGTGCCATCTCACAGTGTGGGATGCACAACTTTAATCAATCAGAAGGTGGCACCTTATTAACGCTGCTGCAGTGCCACTGTGCTGGCATGGTAGGCGGGCTCTGTGCTATGCTGGCTGCAGAGGGCAGGAGAACTGGGCTGCTGCAGTCAGAGACAACGGGAAAAGTGCTCTGAAGTGTAAGATGAAGGCTTGTGACAGACATGCCAGACAATGCAGAGACAATTCTTGGAGGCATACCAAAGACATGATAAGATTACCTATAATTTGAATGTGAAGAAACAGACCAGATACCATTATCCTTATAACTCTCATTGTATTTTATTATTCCTACTTTTACTGAGCAGAGTTCTGGGTCTTTAAACTATGCTCAAGTGCTGAATCAATGCATATTTACATCAAATATTTAATTTCAGTCCTTCCCAGATTTGCAGTGATTAGATTTTGAAGAGTATTTAGTATGAGTATATAAGCCGTAAGTATCCTTATGGAACACCCACCATGATAGTGCCACCAAGGCTTGCCCCACATTTTAGGGGTTAAAGGAGATATTCTGCAGCTTACCTAAACATAATACAACTGATTTAGTTAATAAAGTTGTAAATATTTGAAAATGTGCACTGTGTTAATTATACAATCATTTAGGTTGGAAAAGACCACTAAGGTCATCTAGTGCAACCATCAAATGTCAACTTGTACTTATTTTTCTTATCTGGCTGAAAAATAAAAGGAAACTGCATCTAAGCGATGCTGAAATAAGGCAGTTTGGAAGTTGTAATGCTAGACAGACGTTCATTTTATTCTGAGTTGTAAAAATTCAGACGGTGAACAGAACAGAATTCCCACAGGCTTCTCAGTTCATTGCAAGACATATTGCAGAAGTGGTTTAACATGTTTTACAAATCAGACGCTTAACTGAAGATGCTTCCAAGATCAAATGGGAGAAACACAAAACTGGAGAAAAAATAGAGAAACATTACATTTTACCTCAATTTTTGGATCTTGTCTAGAGTCTGGTCTGAGGTATATTCAAATTCAAACAGCATATTTATTAAGCATCAAGCCCTTCTAACACCATTAGTATCAAGGTACATGGTAAAGTATTAGCCCAGGTACTATATACATTGTTATATTTCTTTTCAAAAAAAGGAATTATATATAAATTAAACAGAGAAATTTGGATGCCATCAGAAAACTGACAAAATGGTGGGACTGCCATTGTTTTCTATCTAGATTTAACTCTCTAGCAGCAGTTCCTTCACAATGACCTGCAGCATGAGCCTTACCATCCCTCATGTCTTCCATGGGTCAAATGTTAATGGGCAGATTCTGATACTGCCTGTTTTGCTGATGAGTGTGGATTTGCAATTTAAACATGGAAGAACATACAGAATATAAAATCGGGAATAAAAGCAGCTATATTGGGGTCCATTTAACAATTTCTGTCTAAATATAAGTCCCAAAAGATGTTTGCTCCCTGTTAGCTCGCTTGGTGCCTCATCATTCCCATACTGTCTATGAATGAGTCAACCTTATTCATCCCTTTCTTGATGCTTTTGGCTTTGCAGGGCTCTCATGATTCCTCTCTCGATACCCCATTTTCCTGACTCCAGTTCCAGCTTGTGCAGGTATTTTCATATGCCTTTGGTCCCCAAGGCTTTCTCACCACTGGTTCTGCATCTCCTGCTCCTTCCACTGGAACCTGTCTTGCTCCGGACTGCCAAAATGAAAAAGTTAAAAGTTAAAACTTCAGCTGGCAGCCAAGTCATCCTGTGCCAGGCAGGGTGCCACATGTAACAGCATGCATCTTTGAATTTGTTTTTCCAGTAATAAAGGAGAATAAATGACAGTTGGAGGTTTAAATGGATTCTGATTTTATTTTGAATAAATTTTAATCGACTTTACCCCACAGACTCCCTAAAGAACAACTCTGATATGAATGAATTGATGCAGAAACGTGGTTGGTGGTGACTGTTTGAAACCACATGTCAAAAGTACTGTGTGATAACTGACTGACATTTTTAATTATTCATATTTTTTTTAATAACAATGCTGAGGAATCACTTCTGATGATTAGTTGCCTAGCAAGACAAATGACTCTCAATGAATACATGCAAATTGTAATTGGAGGGAAAGGCTGAGAAAGAAAGAATCCATTTTCTGGTTCAACACAATTGTTTTAATTTTAGTGCTTTAAAAACCTGCTATTAATTAATACAACCAAAGTTTTAACAAAGACCAACTATATGTTTTATTAGCCTGGCCTAAACAACTTTTAATATATTTTTAAATAGTAGTTTACCCAAATTCTATGTTTTATTAGTCTGGCCTAAATAACCTTTAATATATCTTTAAATAGTAGTTTACAGAATAATTAATGTAATTACTCCATTTGGCACTTTTTAATGAAGCTGTTGCACTGCGTGTGCTGCTTCTGAAGGAGATGAAGTACAACAAATCTTACTGAGTTATTATTTCATTATCTGAAATTCTGGCAATGTTTATGAAAAAACACAAACAGCGTGCTGACAAAGATTATTTATAAACAATCGTCTGCTGCTGAAATAAAATAATAATAAACTAGTTCTAATCCTATCAGGGAGTGATTAACTGTGAAAGAATTCAAAATGATTCCTGTGATTCGGATTTCACAGCAGCACAGTTGGCAGGCAAAGGTTAGGTAGATGGCCTGTGTTTGATCATTTAAGGCTCTGTAGCAAAGGAAAAGGAAAAGCACTTCTAAGGGCATTTCATTCTGCTTGTCTTCAGAAGGCATGATTCACAGAGGTAAGGTATTTCTATCTTTCACTCACTTGTTTTGAAAGTTTAGGTTTTGCATTACTAAAACTGAAAGAATTCCTAGCCGCACATGAACATGTCTTAATAGGACCTACAGCCAGTTGGAGTAAACAGGATTATCTCCCTTGGCACACTGGAGGACCTGGCATCACCTCACTGCAGGATGTCAGTTGCACACAGTTGATTAAAAGATGCTAAGTTCCAGTTCAGAAAATTCAAATCCTTACTCATGTCTTTTACCATACAGTTAACTTGTAGAATTGAAGACTAAACAGATATGGGATGGATTCCAGTGAATTCTTCAGTCTTGCTCTATGAGTACCTGTTGCAAAGTTAATCATATTTGGTTTAGAAACATTAAACTTATGTCTGAAGAAAATCACTGTCCTGGTTTGTTCTCAGATAAAAAAAAAAAGATAAAATACTCTCTTCTGTCAGTGAAATGCATGTAATGCAAGCCACTCACAGCAAAAGTCACTTTTCTCTGTCTTTGCTAATTTGCAAATATTGCTCCCAAGATTAAATGCATTTCAGAAACTGACAAAGGAGCAATTTGTCTTGAGAAAGGCTGGTCAAGGGGATACCACTGGCACCAACTCTAGTAGCACCAAAAAAGACTAAGTCTTCTGCTCTGACTGATTTTTGCTGTGTCATCTGCAGAGGACAGACCTGAAGGCATCACTTACTAAAGGGCTTCTTCCAGTCACCCAGATCTGCAGTGGTGCTGCAATGCCTTCTTTATACATGAATAGAGCCTGGAGTGATACCATGCTGCAGCTGGAGTGAAGCTATGCTGTGGCAACTCTCGGATTGAAAAAGACTAGGAAATGCCATGACTGCATCCTACCTACTGAGACCACATTCCTCACTAGTTCATTTCCACTTAAATGCAATCTCTAAGCCTGTCAGGACTCTAGTATGGTAAACAATTTTTATGTTAGGAAATCAAAGTGCCCTAACATAAGAACAAAGCACAGGAAGGGAAACACTCATTTCATCTCTGTATTCTTCCAAACTCTGTAGGACTTCCTGAGGATAAGAGTGTGTAACATCCATCCCGGTTCCCTTTTACCCATGACTGGAGTGTGGCTATCAGTGGCTACAAGCTGTAGCCATATTGCATTAGGCAACCTGAAAAACAGCTTTATATTGACATTTCTAATTACCTTTCTAATTATTCTAATCAAGTCAGCTGTCTGCAAGAATTTATTTTGGCCAATGAAAACTGATCGTCCTCTCATTTGTGCCTGCTGAGACTTTTATTAGGAATAATTTTTTAGATTTTATTTGCTAGTATGACGTGAAAAAATTCAAAAATCAGTAGATATTCAAATTTATGAGTTAAACAGGTCTCTTGCTTTCGCTGGAAATGTTTCAGTGTTAGCTTTAAAACTGAGTTACTTCACCTGACAGAAATATTCCATCATAAAACAAACTGAGATTTAAAGCTCTTGGCTGGCTGACTTTAAGTCTGCATTGATCATGTGGCATGATAACAAGTGAATCATGTTCTGAAGTATTATGCTGGATCAGGACCTTATGGTAAAGTTGTCTTACCAAATTTTACCATATACTTTGCATTTCTGTAATGATTGTGAACACTTTCTTCTGTGTATAGAAGCAAACAGACTGCTTCAGCGACTGAATGAAGCGAGATGTCTGACAGATCCCTATTGCACACCAACAAAAAGCTGCAAATGACAGCTGCTGAAGAGCTAAACTTGATTTGGTTACACTGAGATGTGCTGGTTCGAGCATTGTGGGTAGTTACTAGGAAGGCAGCTGATTTTCTGAGCCAACCTACTAGAAATATTGTGTGCTCTGGTATGGGATAGGGCCCCCAAGGGAATCTGCAAAGGCAAATTCCTTTCCTGAAGAACCTTAGCAACATAAAGGAATAATACTTTTAAGCCATTTTAGATAATAAGAGAAAACATGCTTTCTAAATGTCTAAGCCAGAACAAATGCATAATTCCAAAGTCTTGGTCAAACACCATTTCTCTTGCAAATATCAAACATAACTGAAGGACTGGGAAATTGTTCTCAAGCTACATTTAATCAATTATTCACAAACTAGTCCTTAATGTAATGCTTTAAACATATGAATATTGTGCCTTTTTATTTATCTATTTTCTGAGTCTAGAGATTATTTTCACAATATTACTTGCAACTACTATTACCAATAGTATATGATTGATCACCTTACCCATATGATAGTTTTCTGTTCTTGCAGAACAATAAATGGCATGTCTCTAACAAAAAAAACAAACAAACAAACAACAAAAAAAAAGAATAACTAGGCCATGCTCAAAGCTGTTAATATTTTTTCCATTATTTAGGAACAGCTTGTAGAATGAAACTGAAGGTACTTTCTTTATCCCGTTAGGTTTAATATTAAATGCTTATTGGCCTAATGTTTCATAATTTTTCCATCTATCTGTGAACTTTTATAAACATTGCAGTTTACAAACACAGTTTATTTCAGTAGAATGTATGTATATTCTACGTACCATATTTCTTTTGTTATTGTGCATCAGATGTCCATAATAGTTTACCTCCTTTCTAGACAGTCTATTACCAAAATGGGAAGGAGTTTAGAAAACCATGAGGAGGAATTGAGAGCTGAAGAAAGGCTCACTGGCAAGTTTGGCAAAACTGAATATTGTCACCTCAAGGAGGAGGGAACCATGCAACTGAAGGGGAGATCTTCTCAAAGGAGAGTGATAAGAGGAAGGACAGGACTGGGACAATGAGCTGGGTGGGTTGGATAGGTGGATGAATTCAGTAACACTGCCCGCTGCTGCACAGTACAGATGTCACCTGGCCTACAGTCCTGAACCTATTGCCTATCAAGCAGCTAGGCTGCTTGCAGAACACAAGCCGTATTTGCATATAAGGTAAGCATCAATGTGCCTCAGCTGCCTCTCTCCTTACTGTTTTCATAGAATCATAGAATTATTAAGGTTGGAAAAGACCACTAAGATCACCTAGTCCAATCATCAACCAATCACCACCATGCTCACTAAGCCATGTCCCCCAGTGTCAAATCTACCTTTGACTGTGAGTTAGCACTGTTGCTGGTTTTCTTTGCAACTCCTATTGTTTTACTCTGTTCTTCCTTTTTGCCCAGAGATGATAAATACTCAACTAATTTTTCCAACAGATGAAGGGCCAAGGTACCTAATCACAGAGTAGCATTGCCCAAATTTCCCATGCTATCCCCTTGCATGAAATTTTGATCCATTTTATTTTTGGCCAGCCTCTGACTATTGGCACCAAGGACCCTGAGGGAGTTGGTTTCTCTCTTGCAGCTGACAGGTGAGTGGTTGTACTTTGCTGATGTTAGTAGTAGCATCATTCATTGTGTGCTGAATCATTATGCAGCTATAACACCAGTACTGAGGCCTGCCTTGCTGACGCCTGTGCACTATCTCCTTTGCATACAGAGCAGGGAAGAATTGTCACTGGCATCTCAGATTCAGTGCTATTTAGCAGAAAAGCAGGTGATGAGCTCTGTTATTCTGTATGTCAACCTAGCTGAGTCATGCACTGTACTTAGTATTCGCATGAAAGAAAGGAGAGCTGTGTCTCATGCCTGCAGTGGGTTTAGCTGCTACCCATTGTGCAGTAGGATTCCAATTGTAATTCACTCTTCTTTTTTGTTAAACAATTTTCAGCCCCATCTTGTGCTGGTGTCTGATAGTTGAGCAGTTTTGGATATTTTATTAACTAAGCCTTGGAACACAAGTAGGGTGTTTTGTTAGTGGTCAAAGAGCACAGCATTCATATGGGATTCTTCGAACATTTGTTGACATGTCATTTCTGGCATTCACTGCTGCTGTTTTCTACTTGGCTGGAATGATACAGGGTCTCACTCGGAGTGCAAAATACTGAGAGGGGAAACTCTCTGCCACATCCAGTTTGTCTTGTAACTGGATAGAAACTAAGCTAGATCATATAGGACAGCTAACAGCAAATGGCAGATTCAGCATAAAAAATAAATATGCATGAGCAAAAGCAACTGTGTCTGATGCTGATGTACATATTCACCTTGACTTTTTATTTCATCTATTGTCAGAGTCTATATTTTTCTGTGCTTCAGTGGCTCGTCATTTAGCCTCATATCTTCTCTGTGTAATGTGAACAGTTAAAATTGAGGCAACTAATAATAATAAAGTAAATACAAAGCCTCTTGCATATGTGTAAATAAGTAAAACATCATAAGAATGATTTCTACAGTAATGGATAACTAGAAGAGAAAAATCTACAGCAGGAAAAGAGCACAAGTGATATATTTAGACAGAATCTTTTTATAGCAGCTGTTGCCATAGCAATACTGAAACAAAGTGGGGAGGTAGGCATGGATACTCTGAGCTTCAAACAGACTCCAGAACAGACTCTGCTCCACACACCCTGCTCAATGCACTAGGTATTCACTATGGGCACTGCACTGAAGTTCCCAAAGCCCAAACAAAGTTCTGGCCCCAGAGAAAATATAAAAATATTCTTCATGTGAAGGACAGTTCTACACCTCTCCTGCAAACAAAACAAACAAACAAGAAGCAATGCCCTCTCAAACTTTTATCCTGTCTTTTATGTATTTTTACAGGGAATAAACATAGATGGGTTGCAGAGACCTCTTTGCACTGACAGAATTTGAAAATCGCATACTATAAACTGGGCAGCTTCTGGGGACAATAGGGTCCATCTCCAAATCATTAAAATCTTCATCTTTTTGTCTTGTGGGGAACAAAAAAAGGAATAATTCAGCATATGCTTACCCCTGCTATGGAACAAAGGCAATCACAACCTTCATACACTTCTTATAGCAGGCGACAAATTATAACACATAACAAGTGTTACTAGAAAAAAATAAAATGAAATAAATCTATATATACTCAATTTGCTATTGCACTGCAGAGCTTCAACACATTCATGATGTGCTCCTCAATAGCAGGATTTTTGCTGATTGGCCATTAGCTTGTATGTCTCCCTGATAGAAAAATTTTTGGTGCCAGAGCTGACTCTGAACTGCATTTGCTCCATTATGGTGTGAGTAACTTGTGTTAGCGATGACTCAAATAAAAGTTCCCCTCACAGTCCTTTTGTGCTTCTCTGCCTAACAGGGTTTCCCCATCTTGCACTCTACTTTTGAAAATTCTTAAGACTCAGATTTTGAGGGGGAGCCCTTCTTAAGTGAATAACTCACTCAGCCAACGCTCAATGCTGAATCACCTTAGATGTTTATCAAAATTCAGTTTCTCTTCAGATAAAATAAGGATAAAAGAAGGACTAGAAGCTTCATCTCTCTGACAAATCTTAAATTCATTAATTTGCTCTTTGCTTTGGAAGTGATACACCCAGATGATCCTGTGATGTGCACATTAATAAAATAAATTCCCAGGGGGTGCCTAGCAACCTTCCAGTGTTTCACAGTGTAAGATATTTCTTGCTTTAGAATTTGATAGAGTTCAGAAATAACTGATGTTATCAACATTGGCAAAACACTAATCCAATAACTTCAAAACTCTTCATGTCAGCTTTTGCTCTGAGGAGGAACATGGTTCATCCAAACTTGTTTGAGGTAGTAATTCAATCAATGGGTTATACCCCTTTTTTTCTCAAAAAAAATTAAATTAAATTAAAATAAAATAAAATAAAATAAAAAATCTGGGCTTTCAAAGTAGTCCCCTAATTCCTTTACCTCTTTGACGTGGCAGTACAGCCCTGCAAGCAGTACTCTTGCATCCATAGTTCAGATCTTGAACTTCTTGATGTTTTAAATGGCATTTTACTTCTGGCAGCCTTAGGCTATGACTCACAGCAGAGTACTGCAGACCAAAACTCACTTATCAAGCCATTTTTTTCATAGCAGTTCTGAATGTGGTAATTCTTTCTTTTATCTCTCCTCTTATAGAAATGTGACGTAGCTTTTTTCCTAAGGTGCAGCAGACTATCAGGCACACCAAAAATGTGGTTTCTTTTTCTAGGTATTGCAGTAGGTGCTGCATTTCCTGTCTGAAATTTAAATGTCCCACCATTAGACCAAATGACTTTGATTCACAAAGTCTTCATATTAAAAATAAAAAATAATAAAAAAAAAAAACATTGGATTTTGCTGTTAATAGTATTTCCTTCCTAAGAAAATAACAGGATGGAAGATACACACTTAGTTTTATGAGAGAAAGCACTCACAGAAAAACATATTTTTCTGTTTGTCCTTACGATTGTCTTCACAGTGACTTTCAACCTCGCCTTCAGGGGCAATCCATCATGTGAATGCAATATTTCTCCTCTGATTCAGTCCTGGGCAGCACCCACAATAGTCCCTCAGGAAAGATCTGAAGCATCAAACCATCTAAATTATTTTAGTTAGGTGAAGAAATGAAATTAGAATGAACAACACAGTGTGGTTCACTGCTTAATACACAACGTCAACAAGACTCAAGATATTCTTTGGTATGTTTAATCAAAAAAGTGAAGGAGAAGTTATTCATTTATAGCAGTGAAATCTCAACTCATTCCCTTAAAAAACTTCAATTCCTATTTTAATGCCATTTTGACCAAGGCAGTTTGGAATACTTCTCAGTGATACAATTATAGTATGGAATATATTATTTTGTTCTGGGGCTCCCTGGTCTTTATGTAAACCACATAAAAGAATAAATATTTCAAAAACTTGCGGTAAGCTTATTACCATTTCAGCTGTCCTTGCTACACTGTGCCCATCGATCCACTACCCTGGAACTCACTGAAATTCCAAAGCTTTAAGCAACTTCTAGGACCTGCTTCCCACTTTTCTCATGAAAAGTGCTGAAGTTTCCCTGATCCATTACAGTGAGTCAAAGCTCAAGAGAACAAAGTTCTGTTTTGAACTGTTTATTCATTTTTTAATGTATTCGAATTTAAAACTGATTTATCATACAACTGTAAAATCAAAAAAGGCACGCTTAAACTATTCAGTAAGTGATTTTCTTAGCTTCCCAATGAGGCACATCAATCACTTTTGTCCAGCAAAGTACTGAGATGAAAAAAACTGAATGCTTTGCTTATTTTAGCACAAAGCAAACTTCAGGTTATTTTTAACAAATGTCTTTGCAGAACAGGCCATTCGGTTGTGAAGGCACTCAGTTTTACAGCTGAGGAAAAATAAGACAGTATTTCAAACGAACCAGAAAGCCCATGTATAGAATTGTGTTCCCATGACGTATGTCATGACGTGAATGTAAGAGGATAAGAATCTAAAGGATTTTGAAAATCACCCACAGGAAGTCTTCAGGACTTAAGTGATAATGGTGAATGCAGGATGCCAAATGTTTAGTTGATAAAATAGAGACCACTGATATCAGTACAGAATCCATATGGTTATGTGAAGAGATATACATCATAATTTGTAGGTGCGATAGCAAGCCTATAAACACAGGCAAACCTTTACCAGAAATTATCAAAATGTTATCATAAATGACTAAAAGTATAAATAACAAACTTGGCATTTTATAACCTCCAATAATTACTTGTGAATTAAACATGAGAAAATGTCAAATGCAAGTTGTTTTTTCGCAGATCCAGTCATTTTGTATTAATGTAAAACAAGGAAGTTTAGCACTTCTGTATAAAATCTTGCATGGATTACTGACTCTGAAAACCAGAAATTTGCAGAAACTGGTCTATTAAAACCGTGTACTTCATTAACTAAAGAGCAGTGCATGTTTTTCAATACCTTTTCCACATGCTTGCCCTGCTTGAAGCAGTCAGCTCAACAATAACCTTGTAAAGAAAAAACAGTTTGCTCCATTGTCTTTCAACTGCACCAAAATGTATGGAGTGAGGATGCTGGAGAAACATGGAAGGAATAGAAACCAGCCTGCTGAATGCAAACAGTATTTTCAGCTGTTTGGTAAATAATTCTCCATGTAAGACAGATTAATTTCAAACACATGGAAACCCTTTCAGTGATAATATTCAGGGATAAAAGATGCCACAGAGCAGCAGCTGGCAGTGTGAAGACACTCAATATGCAGAAAAGTAAGGAATGGAGCAGCATTTTGAAAGTCTGCAATCCAGCAAATACCTGAATAGCTGAGTGCTGGAAAAGTGATAACTGGTGGGGAGAGAATAGCAGAAAGGTTCTTTAAAATAATGTCAGCATTACCCTTCTGATGCAATTCTCATGTTTTACTGTCTTTGCCCTAAGCAGGGCATTAAACACTAAGAGCTCCCCTATTCACAAGCCCCACTCCATTAAAGTCCTTATCTTCTTATCCATCTTCCCAGCTATTTTTGTCTGGAAAGAAAAAGTGGGTCACCCCATCTCCAAAACACATCAACTGCAGAAGCTACTTGAAGTCATCAGTCATAACTCTAATTACAAGAGCTTTCGGAACAGGCAAACCTAGAATTAGAGTGTTTTTTAGTCTTCACTAGGACTGTAAACTGTAAAATACACTTATCCTTTCCTGAGATTTGGAACATAGCTTTCTACTTTACATTTTTACATAAAAATATTTCCACTGAAATTGACTTCCTTCTGCTCTAAATAACTAAGCTCTGAAAGTACAGAGTACTTTTGTACATTTGTAATTCTTTCTAAAAAAGAAGCCATGTCATACAAATAAGGATTTTTTTTTTATTATTTGCTACTGTACTGGTTTCAGTTTTTCATTAAATATCTTTTTCATGAAAGTGTCATGAAAGTGTCAAAAAAAAAGTTTATTCACTCATTTTCCAATTAATCACACAATATTATGCCTCAGTTTCCATTGTAAGTAGGGCTAATTCTTACCTAGATGACATGAATTGACTAGTTGAAACCATATATATGACAGCAATTCATATCTTAGGACAATGCCTCAGCAGCCAGAAGAAATAAGAAGAAATACTTTTTATGAGATTCAGTCAACACAGAGATAGAAAAGCAGATGAAAGTCACAGACTCTGTGGTATGTCTGTGACTTTAGCTTTGCTCAGACTTAGTAGTTAGGGTGGGATGTTAAGGATCAACAGAGGTACTTTTTAGCAAACTTTTCCTCAGATAACTCAACATATCCTATCATGCAACAGCTAATGAATTGACTTAAAATAACTTCTTGTCCTGAGTCTGTCTGCGATCTGTACCCTGTAGGTGAAAGTACAAGATTATTCAGAAGAATGTATATTAAAGTTCTGTAACAGAAAATTACACACAAAGGTACTCTTTTCATTGCCAAAATCACTCTTTTATTTCTATACAGTCTATACTTGACTATATGAAACTGTCCTGCATCTATGTAATGGTTAATGAGAATAGAGGAACCTAAGAGAAACAGAGTGATTTGAAATATTTTGTACCTCACATAAAGTTTAATCTTTAGTGATGCCTTCTCAGCTACCATTGACATCTCCTGTCAGTATCAATGCATTGATGTATTGTAGGGTATTTGTTCAAACAGATAAACTACTGTTTTGCACACTGAGGAAAGCTAACTTCCTTAATACAAACACAACAGGGTCCTTTGCTGCTCCTGAGGCTTAGGGAATTCAAGATATATCCTTCCATCCTTAGCATATTCAATCTGCACACTGGGAGGGAAGATATGTCTCATGTCCCTCAGGAGAAGTCCTCAGGGTCAATGTTTGCACCTAGGGTTTCTTTAATTGACAGACTGACAGACATTCACAGCATGTGATTCATCTCACCTATTTCCAATGCCTTCTTTAGCATAAGATAAATCGTGCCATAAAAGTGCTCATTTTTCTCCACTGACAGTAATTGAGAGTAATAACCTAGGGAACACCTAGTGATTAGCTCAGATTCAGGTGTCGATGTCTGGTCAAGGATGAATTCCAGTCACTGTGACTGCCACATAATGAAGACATATCCAAGCTAGCTTTTACACCAGCAGTAGCTAATCCCCACTCTGCATGGTACTCAGCACAAGTAATAAAATGAAACTGAGAAGCTGGCCCAAACATGCTGCACATAATCCTACCTGAGATCCACAAATGGCAATGTATGGATATCACTGCCTTGGCTAACTTGCTTATCCCAAATCCAGCTCTGCACAGCAGGGTACCACAGGGGGCACATCTGTGTCATATATTAACAGTTAAGTGGTCATCAGCCAAAAATGATGAAGTACTGAGATGGAGCTAATATCATCTGCCATTCAGCAGAGGTAGACTTTATGCATTCAGTTTTCCGCATTCTGCATTTAGTTTGACTATGAGGACAGCCTGTGTCTCAAAGTAGTCTTTGCATTTACATCAGAGGATCTATTTATTTCCCTGTGGAAAAAAAGATGATTTTATGATCTTTGCATCCAGAGATCTTCATAGTTTCAAGAGCAATTAATTCAGAATTTTCTAACAATATATGTATATTTTTTAAAAAAGCTTAATAGAACTCTCTCTCCTGCACTTAAGCATTTGTTTGACCTAATTGGAAATCAGATCTATATATTTCTTTAATTGCCTTCCTACTGTGACATCTTTCTTTATTCAGTGATTGATTCCTTACAGTGTCAGCTAAATTTGTTTTAAAACCAGTGCCCTACACGTTGCCAAATTGACATGTTTGAATAGATATATCCTGTGTTTACTTATAGACTATGACATAAACTAAGTTGCGGAAGAATCTGTTCAAAACTTTTCCATTCTGTAAGCATTTTCTTGAACTATTTACATGCTCTGGTTAATGTCTGTGTTTCTTTACCATGATTGCCTTTTAGGGTTGTATTTTACATCATGGTGGAAAAATGCCTGAAGGCATGACTTTTCCCATGTCAATGTTATGTTTTACTAATATGAAATTACAGATCAGAGATCAACCCATAATCTCCTGACTGGAATTAATTATTCACTCCTCAATTATATGCTTGCAATAAACACAAGAGGCTGTCAAATTGGAAACTAATGGTTCTGCAGCTCAGAGAGCAGAAGTCCCACTTGCTTCTGAGAAAGTACGCATAAGGAAGGAATAAAATACTGG
This sequence comes from Meleagris gallopavo, assembly GCF_905368555.1. Classification (NCBI taxonomy): domain Eukaryota; kingdom Metazoa; phylum Chordata; class Aves; order Galliformes; family Phasianidae; genus Meleagris; species Meleagris gallopavo. The sequence continues at coordinate 36,989,565 of NC_139404.1, forward strand.
ATAATGATACAGAGACAGAGTTAATGCTAAATTAGAATTTATATTCAAATTTAAGGCTAATTTTATGAATGTTTAAATAGTAGGTGTTTTTTTAGTTGAACATATTTAAATTAATTTGTGTTATTTTGTTCTTTTTTATTCATAAAATATTTATGGCTCCTAAAAATATTCTGGAGCTTTCTAAGTAGACTATGAAGAGCTCTAAACTATAGTCCAAAAGGCCCTACAAAGTCTTCAGCTTACATTTAATGCGAAGACAACATATCTAAAATTAAGCAAATTCACAATCCAGAGTAAGCCAGATAAGAAACATGGAATAAAATTAAGAATAGAATAATACATTAAAGCTATTCTCAGAAAAGTGTTTTCTGTCATTCCTCTCTTCTTATATATTTATTTTTAAGGCTATTTCAATTTGAGATCAGGACTAAAATGTATCATTTCCCATACTGTAATTTTTTGTCAGTCAGTTCTCACTGGGCAGCTATGTTTCACTATGCTATTAAATTAAATATTGTGTTTTCAGTAGTATGGTTGGCTGAGGAAGGAGATTATATTTTAATACTAATTAAAATCTGGCTTTATTACTATCTAAGAAAACAAATGACAGTATGCAATGAAAAAGGATGGAGCTGAGGAAGCTGGTAAATCAGAGCTTCAAGAAAGTCTGACAGTTAGGACGCTAAAAAACAAGAGAGTCTCTGGGTAAAAAATCATTCTGGTGCAGAGTTGCACCGGAAGAATCCAGTCATTCTTAATAATACTTCAACTACGAACTTTTCACAAATCCTTGTAGATCTTCTATCTACAAATTTTGCATCACGAGATGCAAACATGAGATGAACAAAACTAGATTTATGTTCCTGTCAGCTGAGATGTTATAACTTTTAATGCTTGTTCTCTCTCATCCCACTTTCAAAATAAACTAGCATTGAATTAGATGTACAAATGCACTGATAGCTAGTACACAGGCATGAGCACTTTCTGAAATACTTCACCCCTGCCTTCATGGCAGAATAACATCCAACCTCCCTTGGGTTCAAGGAAAGCTTGCGCCAAATAACTTCTTTTATTTGCACAGAGCTTTGCTACAAGAACAGTATGTGACAGACTTAATAAAAGCATCTCCTTATTATATAGCCATCATTAACATTCGACCTTGGTCTTACTGCAGCATAATCGAGCTCTTTGAATAAGCCCAAGAGCAATGAAGTGCCATGCCCATTTGTTGTGGACTGATTTGTCTGTCATCTGAGTGGTTATCAATTAGCTGGGAGGTAAAATATTTCCTTTCCACTACAACTGCAGGTAATGTACTAGTAATTCATTTTGTTTTACAGACTGCAACAGTTCCACATGCTTGCTGGTCCCAACAACAGTGAATTCTGGAACCCCTAAAGATTTATGACCTGAATTTACTGCTCACAGTACTCTGTACTTCTGAACCAGTTTGAACAGGAAGAGGTTACCTCAAGTAGAGAAAAGTCAACATTTCTTGATCTATCTGATAGAAACCACATCACTTGTATCCTCAGTTCTCACCTTTGCCTGCAGGAATGTTGTTACCTCAGCAGAACTGTATCCTATTCTTCCCACCCACTCATTTTGACATAGGAAATATTCGTTTCCCATGCGCACATACACAGACAAGGTAACTTCTGTTGGCCTACATCTCCCATCTGGTTGAAATATACTAATTTTCCCTGAGAAGGACATCTCCACCTTAGAGAACACGAGGCCAAAACAAGAGTTGTCTCTAAGACTAATAGCCAGTATTTACTTACAGGCAGACGACTTCCAGCCTTACACTTCTAAACACAAGAAATGTGAGGGTGATAGTCATGTCACAGAGGACCACATATTCTCTATAAAGACAAGTAAATACAGCATTTCATTCCCATAGCCCTATTTCTCAAGTATTTCTGCTTCTAGTTCAATAGTTAAGTTCATTCCTATGCTTAATTTACCTTTCTTTGAAAACAAAGAAAAAAGAAAAAAAATCATAGGAGAGGAAGGAGAGCTATACTATCCTGGCAGAAAGGCAGAAGGGCCAAGGAGAATCTTCATCCTTTAGTGGATGTGGCAAGAAACATTACCAGTAAGTATGAGGGAAAGATTGAGGTACTCAATGCCTATTTTGCTTATGGCTTTAATAGTAAAAAATAAAAATATTTATTCTAAGGGTACTATTTTGAGGTCTTCCCTGAGCTGGAAGACAGGGATGGGAACAGAATAAATCCCCCATAATTCAGGAGGAAACATTTAGTGACCTTCTACTCCACCTAGACTAATGCAAATGTATGGGGCTGGATGGGATCCACACAAGGATACTGATGGAGCTGGCAGAAGTGCTTTCCACCCAAGGATACTGATGGAGCTGGCAGAAGTGCTTTCCAAGCCACTTTCTTTCATTGATCTTGGTCCACTGGGGAGATCCCACATGACTGGAGACTCACCAGTGTGATGCCCACCTACAAAAAGAGTAGGAAGGAGAATCCAAGGAACCACAGGCCTGTCAGTCTTACTGTGGTAGCAGTTCATGCAGCAGACCTGCTTGAGAGTGATCACAGAGTATTTTCGGGATAACCAGAAGATCAGGCCTAATCAGTATGGATTCATTAAAGGTCGGTCCTGCTTGACCAGTCTGATCTTCTATGGCAAAGTAACCTGCCTGGTGGATGAGGGAAAGGCTGTGGATGTAATTTACCTAGACTTTAGTAAAGCCTTTGATGCTTTCTCCCGTAGCATTCTCCCAGAGAACCTGGCAGCTCATGGCTTAGAGAGGTGTGATCTTTGCTGAGTAAAAACTGCCTGGACAGCCAGACCCAGAAAGTGGTGGTAAATGGAGTTAAATCCAGATGGTGACTGGTTGCTAAAGACATTCCTCAGGGGTCAGTATTAAGGCCAGTCCTGTTTAATATCTGTATTGATGATCTGGACAAGGGGATCGAGTGCACCCTCAGTATTTTTGCATATGACTAAATTGGGTTAGAGTACTGATCTGCCTAGGAGTAGGAAAGCTCTACAAAGGGATTTGAGTAGGTAGGACTGATGGGCTGAAGCCAGTTGTAAGAGGTTCAGTAACAAGAAGTGCCAGGTCCTGCACTTAATCACAGCAACTCCGTGAAGAAAGAACCAGCATTAAAAGTAGTAGAGAAACTAAAAACACAAGTCTGTTAGAAAACATGAAGGATAAAACACTCTTCTTTTTCATAGTAAGCTGTGTTTTCTTTCATTTTATCAAAACCAATTAAATAAAACCCTTACATTTCTCACACTTTGTTCAAATTTGAATTATTTTGTATTGAAGGACAAAATTCACTGAAGTATAAATATCCTATATGCTCACACTCTAGAGGAAGACAAACACAACTCCTGTATTCTGACAGGCTCCAAGACTAAAAGGCAATTACATTTTGTACACTGTTATTACCATTTCTACCAAAGTTGTCACACTAATAAAGAGATTTTGCGAGATGAATGTAATATTCCGCAATAAAAATACTTCTTTAATAAAACTTAGCCATACAGAAGAACTATTTTTTTTCACCACTTTCGACATGACTATCCAGATCACTTAATGAAATCTAGATTATAAGCATTTTTAGAGAGTTTTAGAGCTTCCTTATGAAATATCTTCTATACCATAAAGTCAGCAAGATCACTGCTTTTTCATTTTCAGAATAAAATTCTACACTAGAATATTCAGCAGAAGACCTCTACACAGTTAATCTTTTAGTATTATATAGCCCTATATGTAGACAGGACTCCTCTGTAGACACATTTTTTCCTATCTCATCCTTCTTCAAAATATCTAAAATAATATCTCGCGCTTTTGAAGTTTCTCTCTAATCTGATATTACTCAAGTGCAGAAGAATTTTGCATTCTCACAGCTTAATTGAGTTGCAGTGACAGCAGAGATCCTTATGTACAAGAAACTTCAATTCCTGCCTCATAGCATACCATATAAATAGCCAATATTCTAATTTTACCTATTGCTTATTGCTTGTCTCCTTATATTCAACAATTACCATGGCTTGAGTGTTTATTTAAAAGCTGTGTGTTATTACTGCTCAGCATTATTGCTGTAATTGCGAAAGTAATAGATATTACTTGGAAAAAATATTTTGGTGTAATATCAAAATAAATAATTTGTTGTTCTTTAACATATGCATCTCTTTTTTTTTTCCATTTATTTTCAAATGAAGGAAAATGATATCATAAAGCAGCTAAGTGATGCCTCAGATTTTGCCCTTGCCTGAAGATACACAACTCTTTCAGAATTAGTGATAATTACAGTGTATTTTTTCAGACACAAATTTCAATTAAATATAGTATACACTAATTATGCATTCACCAGCAAAACAAGTCCTAACAATGTTTCCTGCCACACTTGAAATATCTGTAGACATCGCCAGCATGTTCTATATTATCTCTCATATTCCATTTTTTTTTAGCTGGCTTTTTGAAAATTGCTATTTTTAGTACAGCAGTTTTGCTTTCTCAGCCATGTGCAAGTGTCCAGTGCCTTGATTCTCTGGCAAGAGAAAGTATTTGAATGCAACATTACCTGGAATTGGGCTTATTAGGTAACTTGTTTTTTTCTTCCTTTGTGCCATTCATTTTTTTCCAAATCCAAAATATTATTGCCACTCCTCAAGTTAGGAGTCAGTAATTTAGAATCGCTCAGCTGCTTCTCATGCCATCTTTCCCTCCTGACCCTTCACCATATTCATAGCCTTCCTTTGAATGTTTTCCAATAGCTTTATGTCCTTCATATATTGTGGCTCCCAAACAGCTTACAGTGCTTGATATGAGGATGCACAGTGCAAAGCAGAGTGGACAATTCCTTCTGTCACTCAGCTGGCAGTACTGGGCTTGGTGCACCCCAGGACATGCTGGACCATTTTGGTTTTCAGGGCACTCAGCAGACTCAGATTCAACTTGCCCCCAAACAGAACCCCCAGACCCTTTTCCATGCAGCTGCTCCCAGCCTCTTGTCCCTCACTCCTTACCTATATTCAGGGTTCTCTGTCCTAAGTACAGAATCCAACACTTTGCTGTGATTAAATTTCTTGCGGTTGGTGACTTCCCAGCCCTCCAATTTGTCAAGATCTCTCTGCAAGGCCTCTCTGCCTTCAAGGGAGTCAACAACTTCTCCAATTTAGTGTCATCCACAAATTTACTTAGTATACTTTCAAGTCCTTTATCCAAGTCATTTATGAAAAATTTAGAGAGGACTTATGTATACTTCCATGACATCATTTTTCCTGCGTGCAGCAAAGCAGATTTGTATTGATGTGATGTTTTTCAGCACCCTAGCGAGTCAACCAGTAGAACTAAATGCCACTTTAATCATTCCCAGCAGAGAAGTCCAAGTCAATGACCTGTGTCATTGAGCTGCATTGCTCTTAGATGCCATTATTTATTCTTTAATAAGCAATCCAGTGGAACTATCCTCTATAGCATCTGCTTATTCACACACTATTCTCTGGCATGTAATTTATATTAATTTGGAGCTTTCTGATGGCTTGAATATTTTTTAGCCTTTTCAGATTTACTTTTGGCACTAGGAAATTTAAAAGTCCAGAGTTTGCATGCTGACCACCAAATTATAGAATATATAAAACCTTGTGGTCAGCTGGTGGTCTTTATAAAACTATATTATAAACTATTTTGTCAAATGAAGAATTGGAAGTTCAAATTACTAAATGCCAAGTTCCCCAAGGTGAATAAGAATCTGCCCAGAGATTTCAGATTTCTGAAGAATGTTGCAAGTCTTCTTAAAGAAGAGATGCATCTATCACAGATTGGAAATCAGCAGCAGAAAGTTTAGGGGTAGTGGATGCCTGTTCCCATGTGAGATTCAAGGTCAGGCTGCATGGAGCTCTGGGCAACCTAATCTAGCTGTAGGTGTCCCTCCCTGTTCATTGCAGGGGAGTTGGACCAGACAGCTTTTTAAGGGTCGCTTCCAATTTAAAAGATGCTACGATTCTGATTCCCTTAAACTCAGAAACGGTTTAATATGCAGATGAGTTGCTTGGGAGATCTTCTCTTCTAACGTCTGTTAAACATATGATAATCTATTTATTATTTCTGCTTCTGACAACAGCATTACTGAATATAAATATACTTACCTGCTCACTAAATCTTGCATGCAAAGGCAAATTCAAAAAATGTGGTAAAGAGGAATTAATTGAAAGCAGTGATAATTCCAAGTAGTCTGCCAGAGAGCTTTATGTTTATATAAGATTTTAGGTTTTTAAACCAAAATGTTAAATTTCCTGACTTTAAATATATGACAAGATTCAGAGAGAGAGAGAGAGTGAGAGAGAAAGCAAAGACAGATCTCTAATCCAGACAAAAGGGAAAGTGTAGATATTCAGATGAAAGGTAGCCCCAAATGGGCAAATCTAAAACACTTTTCTGCCTATCACAGAAATAAATATATGAGGTTCTTCTCAAGCTGGACAGGCCATTCTGTAACATACAAGTAAAATATTTAAGTAAAATATTAAGCAACCCCAGTGATCAGGAATATTTGTCCCTTCAGAACTGAATGAACAATTACCATACCTTTTAGTCTATTTTGTGGATTATTCTTCCTCTGTGACTGAGTGTAACAGTGGTGGCAGATATCTCATCAGAACGGTCCAAAGAAAGCAATAGACATTGTCAAAATAGACAAAATTTGTTATTACATGTTATTACATGTAATTGTTTTGTACCTGAGTCAACTCAGCTACACAAAATTTACCATTGTTGAACCCTAGAGACTTTCATTCTAATTTATTATTTTTCCAGATATACTAGATAAAAATAAAACTAAATACTAAAATTACTAAAGCAAGTGATTTGCACATGTATATACAACTGTTGTAGTCATTTTTCTGCAACAATCATTTTGATTTTTGCATTTCCTCTGAGTACGGAGGACTTACAGTGCAACATATTCAGTGCAGCTCCGCTGTGAGGTCAGGGCACTTAATTCCAGATCCCAACCACTGTCCTTAGGAGAGGGAGCACAGCTTTGAAAGTCGGCTCCCAGGGTGCTGGTGAGCAGGGGTATTTAGGAGGAATGCCATCAGATTCATTTAAGTGAATACAAAATAACTCAATGTAATGTTCCAGTTGACTTCTCTAGTGTTTTTCCTTCAGCTCTGATCACCTCATATTAGAGGTGGGGACATTTTCTCTGCTACGTCTCTCTGAAGAACTACCTAATCACTCAGCTTCGGCTGAGTCTGAGTTGTGCCCAAGGAAATTTTTAATAAAACATACTCTTCAGAAAAAAAAAAAAAAAGACAATGTAATTCCTATGTAGGTGTTTAGTTGTTCAAATTAAAGTATGGGCACAAAATATAGAAGTTCTTTGCTTGCAAAATACACTCAATTTTTTCATCCATACATATTTTTCATTACTTTACTAATTAATTCAGCCAAGAAGCAACCTAATATTTGTAGATGCAGTGTTTCCATGCCATTCATTCCTTTTACTCACAGTGGAAAGCCCCTTTATCAACTTTCTTACACGTTCCAGTATGTGTCTGCAATGAAACCACTGAATATATCACAGTGAGAAAATGTGATTCAGTGGCTTTCCTCCTAGCTTTCATCTAAAGTATGAGAAGAAAAAAGAAGAATAGATGGAATGTACACAGCCAAATGTTTTGTTTAGCCTCTATTATCAAAATTTTTTAAAAAGCTGACTTTTTTTACATCATCAAAATTATAATTTATCTTTTGTTGCTTTTCATATTCTGTATTGTTTTCCTTGAGAGTCAATAGGATTTCATAACAATCATTTATATTTAGAAAAAGTGCCTACATCTATAAAGGCTAAATTAAAAATAATAGAAATAACTAAATATTAAATCTAGGAGACCTGTATCTGTCAAGGAGGATAAATAGGTCAAGCAGATCCAATCTGTCTCTTAAACCAGGATTTTACATAACTCTTGCTGAGTTTCTTACCCTCTTCAGACATCAAATTACATTCTTCACTTAATTTCAACTCTTCCTTTTTTTGTGTCCCCTCCCAGCTATAATTGTAAGTATATTAAATAAAGAGCAAACTTAGTAAATCAACTTCACAAGCCCATGTCACCCATCTTTCAAGGTGCAGTTTGATCCCAGTCTCTCACTCCAGAACCACCTTATCTTCTCTTGCTCAAACTTCAGGAAACTCTGATTTGTAATGAGGTGGAGCCATCTGGTGTCTGTCACTTATGTCACAAGTTCCTTCAATAGCTTACAAAGAGCAGGTTTTTTTAATACTATATCTGAGAGAATCGATGAACTTTAAATCCCCCTCCCACATATACTTTGAAATATTTTAAATAGTTTTTGCATTTTTTTTCTCATATTCTTAATAGATAGAATTCAACATAGCACTTTAGGCTGCTTAAATATTACGTTCAGTCAAATTTGTTCATGCAAGGGTAAGCTGAGGAAGTAAGTGGGGAAAATAGAAAGGCATGATTTTCTAGAGGTTGCCCAGCATGGCACTGCCTACTGCACTAGCCAGATCCTAGTCACTGTTTATCACATCTGCTTTGACATTTGGCACTTGTGTCTTCATGAGAACAAATGATATTGATTACTTCAGATGTTGAACGTATACACTGAGTTAGAAGGAAATCCATCTGCATTGATGAGCACATCAGTTCAGGCTCTACTAAAGGACTTATTGCTGGCAGAGGAAAGCTCTCCTGTCTGCCCTCAGAATGAGAAGTTTGACACAGTACTGTGACAGCAAACCTCAATTCAAGACCAAGAGTGAACTCTCATTGTCTAAACAAGAGTTAGGATCCTAAATTTGGGGCAATTTCATCTTTAGTAGTTCTGGGAACAATGGGAGCTACAAGATAATTAACTCCATTGCAAAGCTGGCCTACTGCTATTACAGTCGTAGCCATCCCATCCTACAAAAATAAGAGATTTATTATTCATCTCTTTATTCCATGAAAGGATAGCAACATTTTCTGTGGGCAAAAATGCCTGCCAAACATTTTAGATCATCAGAATATTAAAGGGACTGGTCTTCACAGCACAGTACTGAGTGCAAAAAGATCTGTGCTCTTCCCATTCTGGTGGACAAGATGAAGTCAGATGCCTGCAGTGCTGTATGCAGTGGAAAACTATGGGACAGAGACTATGTGCCATAGGCTTAATATAAGGCATGTTTTAGCATGCTTTGATATGCAAGTCTTGGTCACATTCAGGAACAGAATTTAAACATGAAGGAAAATGTATCAGGTGATTACAGAACAAGTTAAAATGTCTCATGAGTCATCACGGAAGCATTTTAAAGTATACTGTTTCATCATGACATTTAATGTAAGTTGTGAGACACTTTAACAGATCTGTAAACCTAAAATGAAAGTATCAGTTAAAATCTTTTATTTCTGCATTAGAACTAGAGGGACAAACCACTTGGACAGGTGACTAAAATAATAATTCCAAAACTAAATAGAATTATTTTCATCAAAAAGAATCAATTCAAACTTTCAAATTTTAGAATCATAGAATATCCTGAGTTGGAAGGGCGCTGTAAGGATCACTGAGTCTGGCTCTTGGCTGCACACAGAACCCAAAATCAAACATCAAACCCTATGCCTGAGAGCTTTGACCAGATGTTTCTTGAACTCTGACAAACTCAACACCGTGATCACTTCCCTGGGGAGGCTGTCTCAGAGTTTGACCACCCTCTGGTGAGGAACCTTTTCTTGATATCCAAGCTAATGACAAATAAAAGCAAAATGGATTTTTAGTTGTGTTAAAATGACAGAATAGAAATATATATATATATCTCAGAGGAGCAGATCTCTAAACTTTTTTTTCTGTGTGTGTGTTTTGTAATCCTATAATGCATTTTTAAGTTTCTTTGGCAGCTAATTAATTTTAAATTTTCTGTGGGGCAACTGTGTTCTTAATTTTGGTCTCAAATAAATGTGCAATCTCACTGAATCATCAATTTCATTTAAAGTTGCTTTCTTTTGTGGTTTATTGCAAAGTCTAATGACTAAGGTGTAGTCTTTGTGAAGTCCATAGTGTATGCTAGGACATAAAGTAAATTAAGAGATACGTAAGAAAAGATAATCTAAGCATTTTTTACCACTCACATTTTGCATATCCCACAACCGCAACCTTGCTTAAAAAATTGATTCACCTTTTTTTCTTTTTATAAAAGAAAGTTAAATATATTAGAATGTTCCTTCATGCATGGTATTTCATCTAACCATAAACCATTTTTCTGCACTTTGCTGATAGTTCTGGAAAATACTAATTCAGCTATACATTCAGGTTCCATATGGTGTTTGGCTTTATAAATCAATAATGCAATCTAAAAAGCAATTCGAGTTTTCAGCTGCAAGCCAGAATCCTTCTCTCCAAACTGGCCTGGCACAGTAAATTAATTTGGTATGAATTCAGTTTCTGGCCATCAGCCTTTACTGAACCAGTCTATAACAATTTCTGTTCTGTTTATTTCCTTTCCTGCAGGCTTTATCAGATGGGCCATCACATTTGGGTCCCTAGCTGCTGATCCCAGTCTGCAGGTGGCAAAGAAATGGACATGGCATGCACAGCGCATGCAAGGTGCACTCCAGACTCAGCCTGCTCAGAAATTCAATATGACAGCCTAGACTCACTTTCCCAAGGCTTTTTTTATATCATGCTTGCAATCCTGCACTGCCTACAGTCTGATGAAGAAGTACTCCATTAGCTTTCATTTAACTAGCAGGGACAGTAACAATAGCCCAAACAGAGGTGTGCAGAGGTCAGGTCACAACCTGTTTTAGGTCAGAATGCTCTCCAGCCACTGACTTATTGCTGTAGCTGCTTCGATCCTGCTTCTTGCAAAAAGCAAGATTAGACTCTGGAGATCTAGAACAGCTGCCTGTCTTCAAAGAACAGTGATACTGGTGTCCCATTTTTCTGGACAGACAAAACTGAGCAGGAAGACGCATATCTCATTCTCACACCTGGGGAAAGGTCAGGAGCCAGCACTGGTGGTGTGTCTGGGAGAGAAGGAGAAAGATCCACGTTGGGCACAGAGACAGAACTGGAGGTCCTGGGACCTCAGATCGGGCACTGACCCTCAGCTGGTCACCACCATTGTCACCATACTCCTACATATACCTTTCCTTTCACCTTTGATCCCCATATTGCACAGCTGTGTCTAAAGCCTAGCTCCAGTCCATCCTCCTGCAACATCTGATACACAGCAACCTCCTTGGAGACGCCTGTGCCCAGTATTACTTACTTCACATCCTGTGCCACAAGGGTAGAACATACACATGCATAGGTTGGGGATGAAGCAAACAGTCTGGTGACAGCTATTAGGGATGTTTAGAGGCTTAGTGATTTTCACTTTTCTGTAATGCTTGTAGATAAGCCTATGAGGAAATTCCAATTATGCTTTTCTTGGCAAGGGAGCACTACAAAATATAAATTATTTACTAACTCTTTTAGATGCTTTAATCAATACTTTATCAATTATTATTACCAGTGTGAATAATGTCTGTGATCCTTCATAAGCAAAGTGCTTAACTGCATGCCTAAACTCAATGCATTTTGTCTAATTTAGTCCCCGCCACAGGCAATTTCTTACAAACATCAAGCAAATTGGGGCCCTAGGGTCTGTACTGTGAGATAATACATCCTACAGTTCCAAGCTGGCCAAAATGATTGTTGATGAAATGTTAATTTTGCTCTGAGTGAGATCTCTTCTATCAAAAACTGATGACAATTTATTTTGTCATCATTAATAATGGACAAAAATTATACAATCTTTTTTTTTTCCAAATCCTTCTGAAAACGTTTGTTTCTTTAACAGCTTAAGAAAGTAAATTTTTCAAATAAAACTATTTTCTGAGCAAAATGAAAAATCTGAATGTAATTTATCACTTTTTATATTGCAAACCTTGTAACAAGTATTTTCATACAGATGTATCTTTTCAGCCAACTGAAAGTTGAAAGTTGAAAAGTTGAAAGTTTCTTCAAACATACTTCTCTCCATGAAGTCATCACTTACTTCCTGTGCTTCTTTTTTTAATTAATAAATGTTGAGATTTTTCCAGAGGTCAATTGTTCACCTAAAACAAGATCTCTATGTATTTTAGATTAACCAGACTGTCTTATAACTTCATGTGACTCAGTTTCACATGACATGGTGATTGTTTACATCCCTGTCTTGATTGTGTCATTCTGTAATAAAAAGATACCTACAAAGCTACTTAAAAATTGTACCATCTGATAAAAACTCTTTCCATTACTCTCTAGTACAAAAGATGGTAAATTCAGTTAAAAAGTCAATCTCTATGAATAATTAATTATTCCTCCAACTTTCTGATTGACATGTGCCATTACATGGCTCTTGGATATTAGAAGAGTCTTAAAAATGATTTTTAATCCTCCTGAAGAAACATCACTTCTTCATCGTACAGGAAGACTGAATTATCATATCAAAGTCTTTTAAAAAGGCTGTCTGGAAATTTGAGAACTGCAGTGATTAACAAGTTATTGCTGATATTTTTTTCTCTGCCATTCTTGATAGGTGAGCATGAGGACTCCATGATTTTAAATAATCCGCTAAAATAAAATTTAATGGCTTCTTTTAATTTCTTGAATCCGCTGAATCTTCTTTGTTCCAAAATAGCATAGAGGTTGTGTGCTATATTTGTCATGACCCTTGGAGGAACAGAAGAACATTCTGACTGACAGCTGTTCCAAGACATAATGTCTGCAGGTGACCAAGGAGAATACACTGAGGAAAAAAAGTCAGGCATGAAAAGCAACAGACATGCATGCATTACCTTTGCAAAAGGAAATTAATTGGCCTCACTTGATGTCATATGGCTGTGAGTAGGATGGGAAGAGTAGAGCATGCTCTAAAGGGCTGCAAAACATCCAAGTGCAGGAGACATTTGGGAACATATTATCTCTTGATTTTATTAGTAGAAGCTAATGAATCATTGTGGACACCTAGATATTTTCCACTGCCACTGTGGACAATTTTAGAAATGTTATATACGTAACTGATTTTATAAGTGAATATATATGTATGAGCTTCTGATTTTTCTGTCAACTCTTGCCTATCCATTTTAACTGCTTTCAAGAACTAGGGCACTATCTTGAGAAAGGGACGTACAATCTCTTCTTATTAAGTGGTACGTCCTACCTGAAAATGCTTCACAAATAGCTACAGGTGCCCAGCTCTAGCTCAGCAAGTGATTGGTATGTGCAGGAAAGGAAGAAACACAGAAGAGCTGTTAATAGCTTTACACTCTAATGGTAACACAGTTGGGGTTGCTGCTACCCAAGTAAAAACAAATAACTATGTTTAGATATGGGGAAAGTCAAGAAGACTTGGCTAAGATAGTATCACTTACAAGACCATTGGCATTTTATGCTGACTCCTTAAATCAGAAAGTAATAGAGAAAACAACTGTCCATTTATGGGAAGACCTTTCTGCAAGTCCAACATAATGCAGAAAGAATAAAAGATATCTGCCTGAATATGATTGTTCCTCAGGAGGAGGATTTGAACAAGGACATATATTCCTTTAAATGGTATTTTTCTTGCAGAAACGTGCTTTTGGAAATTATTTGCATAGATGATTAATTTAAGGCCCCAATTTGCAAGATGATCCTGTTGTATTTTACCCCTCAGCAAGGTTCTGTCTTCAGCAGAATAGAGAAGACGTGCAGCACATGCTAGTAAAAGGAAATATTAAACCAAACCCTAACAAAACCCAGCTCATATTTTTCTCCCTCTATTTATTGCACAGTATTTCCAACCTTACACTGTAAATGATTCTAAAGACCATAACATTTTAACTAAAAAAAATTAAAATGATTTTTTTTTTTTTTCATGAAAAGTAGGGTACATTGTTGCTGGGAACTGAGCATTTTTAGTATTAACAATTATTTTTAAAATATTGTTAATGGAATTCAGGGTCTTATCTATTAAATATATCAGTCATTTTTCCAACAATTTTTTGTCTGAAAATAATGTCATTTTGTAAAATATCATCAAAATTACAAAAGTGTCATCTATTATTTTGTTCATTAAGAAAGTGAGAATAAGGACAGAGTTTTCTTATAACTCATATGTTACTTGATATATAATAATTACTTGAAATGTTAAATAGAAATTAAATTAACACATTTGTCATCTTCTCTGCAAATGAGAAACTTTTATCCAGAGAGGGGACTGAAGGGCTGAGAACCCTCACTGTCATTAAAAGTCTACCTGGATTTACTCTTTTTAGGGACAAGTTTGATTTCATATAGAGCAGCTCCATAACATCCCATTAACTTATTTCACTTCACATCATTATAACATAAAATTTGGAACATCAACAATAACAAGATATTTTGCTCTATCTAGGTATCTTTTTGGGAACCTCTTGTTGTTTAATTTCTTCAGTGGCAAGCAATTTAACCACTAATGAAAGACATTTATTTTCCTCTCTTTGACCTTCAGAAAAACAATCTAAACAATAGGAACTGTGGTTATTCATCAAAGTAACAGCAGGAGAAAATCTATGTTTTTAGAGTACAGAAAAGGAGACAGTGGCCTGTAGGAGGGAATGAGCTAGGAAGAAAATACATGCTTCCAAGTCATGGCTCAGTGGGAGATGTTGCAGCCTGTTGTTGCAAAAGATGCTCCACGGTGGCAGACAGAAAGAACTATAGCCCATACAAGGGGAAAGCAGAAGAGCAAAGTGAGATTGAGGTTATGTACAAACGGAGAAACAGCTTCACCCTGTGTGTATTCTCCAAGCATCCAGTTCTCTGGTCATCCAGATAGGTAATTGCCATGACTTCTTTCACATCCGTATGTCCAACTTCCCTACCGTATTCACAATACCAGTAGAGTCAGCACAATTGGTCTACAAGATATTTTAAAACCAGGTTGGAGTGACCATGCCTCTGATATTAATTATTCCTGATCCAAGAAAAAAAGACTCCATTTAGCAGTGTGTGTGTATGGGAAACAGCAGAGAACAGGCTTAGGAGCATGAGTGCTGCAGCTCAGCCGTTTTAACTATTTCTGCCTGAAGATATCTTGTGCAACTCAGTATTTTAACCTTGTATATCAAGGTTGAGCTACATTAGGCTGTAAGAAGGATTGTAATCAATTATGAAAGCTCAGTTCTTCTGATTAAATCATTTATCCTTCTTTTTCTTTTTCAACTCTTTTCAACTGTTTTTCACACCACATCCAGTTGAAGTTAAACGATTCAGTCAGATACTGAATGAAACCACTGTCTGTTTTCTGCTAGCACTCTTTATCTGTACTCTTTTCTAGAACTAAGTTTTATTACTCCAGTTAGTCAACTGTTTTTTACTCCAGCTGTAATACTGTACCCAGCTGAGCTTTTATCCCAACAGAACATCCAGTCTCATTACACAGGAGAGGTACTGTAGTGTATACAGCTCAGCAGTGCAGACATAGTCTGTAAGTGAGACTACCCTAAAATAACCACTGCAGGAGCAATTCCCAAGGAGCACCTTGCTGTGCTGCTCATTACTTTCTCTTCAGCTATTCTAGTGATAATGTTTCGCAGACATTTTATCTGAAGTCATAGAAATGTAGGACAGCTTCACAAAAGACCTTTCAAGAGATCAAAATATACTTAATTGATCCTGAATGGAAGATGAATAGAAGGCCTTTCCTTCTCTCATTTCAGCTCTAAATAAGATTCCTGCTATTCTCTCCTGTTTCTCCTTCCTAATCACATAAGAGCCCAATTATGTAGGCTGTTGTATTCTTGTTTTGTGTGGCAAAATTAAAGCTTTATGGTAAATGAAGAAACCTCTCTTCCCTTTTCACTTTTCATAGCTAGCACTGACCAAAGAAAGAGCAGCTAGTGTCCTTGACCAGCAAGTGCACAAACCCATTTCCATGACAGTGAAGCTGTGGATTGAGGTAATGCTCTGTGCTACCTATGATTTATCTGTCCTGAGTAGCAGGCAGTGACAACACAAGTCTGAGCAGTATTTCATCCTCTGTGGTACTCAGGATCCAGGGCTGTGCCAGAACTGATGAATGACTGTGAGACACTCAGCCCCTCTGTGATGCTGTGTGACCAGTGTATCCACAAAGGTCAAGTTGAATAGGTTGTTTTGTGGCACCACATTACCAGACTTCCAAATTTCAGACACACTGAACCACTGTTTATTTCAAAGTTAGGGTACTAATAGACACCCTAGTTTTGAAAACTATGAGAATACATGGAATTTTGCATTTGACTTCTTGGCAAATTTCATCTTTCCAACACCAATGTAGTATAGTATAAAAATATATAAAGAACAGTATATATATAGCGTAAATCTTCCATTTAAAATCATTCCAGTTGTTTTCATTCGGTTTGGTTTGGGTTTTTTACAATATCTTACTTGGTAGTAGTAGTAGTATTTCTTTTAATCCAGAAAGTTGAGTTAAACTACTAATCTCAGTATCAGTTGTATATTGCAGCCCATATACAAAGTATGAAGATTGAGAATGTGTCCCTATCTTCTAAGCAGCTCTATTACTGTCTTAGTAGTATAAGTGCAGTTTTGAAAAGCTAGTGGCCCCTTGATGACCAATAACATCTGCAAGTATTGCTTTTGTTCTCATTTCAGCATGGAAGCTGCTTCTCACTTGTGGTTCTGGCATAATTCCAGGTCCTTGTACTTATCATCGGTTGATTTAATTGCTGTTCATAGCTGAGATCAGCAAGAATTCTTTTGCTTTAGATCCTGCTGACAAATCTGTGTTATTGTCACTTTCCATTCAAGTAGTTACAAAATGCATATGCTCCACAAAAGCTCTGTTATAGTGAATAACAATGGAAAAAAGCAGAAAAATATTGGGATTTAAACCTATCCAATTTAGACTTAAATTGGACTGGCATAGTAATAAAGATAATTGTGTTGGCATCTTTCTATATGCACCAATCTCTAGCAGTTAACGCAGATCAAAGAGAAAAGATAGAGTAAACCTGCAGTACTGTTCCATCAGTATGGAAGAAAGTCTACCAGAGCAAGAGCAAAGAAAGCCAGATAGTGTTCCTTTCTCCACTACTCATTTGCTTCAGTGACTTGGGTCAAGTTATGTCTGTATCTTAACTTCTCCATGCCTGTAGCATAAGGTTGGTCTATGTATTCCACTTCTGCTTCCAAGGAGATGGAAACATAGAAATCTAATTATACTACCAACACTGCTTCAGCAAAAGCACAATCTTTTGAGAATTCATGCTGTCCAATTTGAGGAACACGCTCTTACATACAAAAAAATGTATACTTTTTACAAGGCTTCCCCAAGACACCGCTGTAATTCCAGAGTTTGACATCACTAAGCTGTGTGAAAAGCTCACTTTATTTCTGTGTCTAAGGGGAATATCTCTTAAACATTGAAAGCTGAGGGTTATATCTCAAGAATTCTGCTAGCTTCTCCTTCATTTTTTACTTCCCTTTAATCTCCTTGTACCTTAATATTTTGTTAATCCTCAACAGTGGCTTTTAAATAAGTGTATGTGAACCCTATTTACTCTTCATAAGTAATGAAACAATAGCCCCTGTCTCGATGCCATTATCTTCATTACTATGCCAGTCCAGTCAGAGGCTATCAGGAATGCTAACAAGTGTATCTGATCATAAAGCCTTGCCTGTCTGAAAGAAAGAATTGAGAAAGAGGAAACACAGTTTCAGACACAGTTTCTAAAACAGCTTTCTCAGACAAAGTTATGTAAGTATAGCCAGTTTTCAGAGTACAAGAATGCTTCTCCACTTTGTAAATGGAGTTTATCTATCGTAAGAAAAAGCAACAGAATTGAACTCGGAGCCTAGACAAAAGGGTCACACCTATACTTGCACCTTTTCCTAATATCTTCACAAAATAGGTATTATAACTCTTACATATTGTAATTATGGCTATATCTAGTAAATGTTTCTTCCCCATTGTTGTAAAGAGTTTGTTTGCTGTAAAGTTCTACTTACTTTTTTTTTTTTTTTTTTTTTTTTTTTGCCTGAAGCCCCTAGTTTTCTTTTTGGAGGATTCTGGTTTGCAACAGAGCTTGAAAACTCAAGTTCATGTCATACTCTCATGAGACTACTGGGTAAATAGTAAATATACTTGTGCTACTTGTTCTACCAAATACTATAATTCTTCCAAAAATTGACATGATTCTCAAGAGTTTTCTTACTGCGTGCGAGAGTAAAGAATTTTTGCCAGGTACAAAAGTTAATATTTATTTTCCTATTATTAGTTATGTTTTCCAAGCAACAGAGTTAAAGGATATATAAAACTCTTGTCCAATAAGACCTGTATGTGAAACAGTAAGAAGAGACAGTAAGAAACTGTTCTAGTGACCTCAGATAATGGAAATGCCCCAAATAAATAATGCTGTGCATTTATATAATATATATATTATATATAATAATTTTATATAAATAATTATATAATAATTATGTATATAATAATTTATATATATATATAAATAAAAATAGAAATAAAATAAAAATAAAAATGTAAGTATAAAATTTTAAACCGTATGCCTTTGTCAGTATCTTGGACACAAAAGTCAGTCATCTTATACATATGATTGTCACAAAGAGATAAATCAAAATCTGCTCTCTGTATCTCACTTCAGTGCATATTAACCTTCTGAAGAAATATTTGTTTGTATTACATTGCCCTGTAATTTCTGTTCCTGTCACTTTAACATTTATCCTGTGTCTGAATGAGATGTGTTAGGTACCACACAAGGTTAGGCCATACTCTTTTTTGTTGTTCGTAGATCAGCAGCAGAACCAGAAATTTTAGGTAAAGAACTCACCATACCCAAGACAGCTTTCACAATCAGCATGCAAGCTGTTGGTGCTGTACACTCACCAGGCTCAGGCAAGGACCAGTATAATACTTTAAAGGTTTGCTTTCCTCTCTCGTCTTTGATATTCATCTTTTCCTCACCAGGCTTTCCACAGCAAGTACAGTCCAATGAGATCCTGGCTTCAATATTTATGGCATGCAGGTCTTTAAAGGAAAATGTGAGTCTCTTGATTATCACCAATTACCAACAGTCTCCAGAGATGATAGAGCTGATTGTCACTCAGAGCTAGCTCAGGGATCTCTACCATACACAGGGTAAAGTTATGAATGCATAAGGGGAGAGAATAACAGTAATGTTCAATATCTATTATTCTATGATTCTATCATCTTCTGGTAGCCTACACAAATATATGTATATGTATATAAATAGCAGCCTAAAAAACACAAACCATCATTAGCCTTACTGGTCCAGAAGAATTTTAATTGCTGATGACAGAAACTTGGCAATGATCATTTTGCATGTAATGTCAAAGTGGATCATTATGTATACTAACTCAAAAATAGAAAGGCAAATAACATGCAAAAATATGTGTATTAAGAGATACTACGTATGAAAAACATAATATCACTAAAAAAAATTCTGCTTGTTTAGAGTCATTCTCAAATGTGACCAGCAGGCAAACAAGTGTTTTCAGAGATATTTCTGCCTGAATGGCATTCCCAGATGTGACCAATTAGCATAGAAGTTTTTAGCTCTGGGAAAAAATAATTTTTTCCTTTGTTTTAATATTTCGAACCTAACATTCATTAAACAATTCTAACAAAGATCTAAAGTCTTCATGTATTGATAAGTAAAGAAAAACCAGAGAACAGATGTCTACCGCCACCACTCATAACCTGACACTGCTTGATATGCCAGGCTTTCAGGCCATTCGGCTTAGACTCATGCAAAATTCCTATTCAGCAGTCATCATCATCTCTACTCCAATTGAACAATAACAATGAGATTATTTGTTTAGTTCTTGTATTTGGCCAGCTACTGAAGCAGCCTCATCCTTCTGTTAAAACGTATTCTGTTAGAGAAACCTATTAGAGAAGATGAAAACAAAGTAAGATGCTTCTGAAGTGTTTCTTTATTCTTCTCCAATTGAGCAAGATTTTACCATTAATATTTCAGAGCACCACACACTTAAGACTAGACTTCTTCAGTCCTGATTAACAGCAAGGTCATTCTGTTGCATAAAATTTGTTGTTATTTGAGAAACTACATGGTCCTTGTAATCAAAAGACAATAGTGTATTAAGAACAAGTATTTGCATTTTTACTGACAAAAATCAATAATCACACCAAAGAAAAAGTCATAAGTCTTAATGACAAGACATGGTTTAGTTTGCCAGTAAAATTTCTTCCTAATCTCTAACATTGTCGAGCTAAGATACCCTGAATCATAACCAAGCTTGGTTATGACACTTCAACTTTGGACTTTAATAAATTTATAAATGTTTGTGTCACTTATATCCTCTCACTGTGATTTTCCATGATGAGATATGTGCCCTTTACCTAGATATCAGCATAGGTACCAGCTGCTAGATTTCAGCATTTCTGATGTGAGGCTAAAGCAGCTACAAGACAATATCTAAATCTGCAGGCAGACTGGCAATCTGTCTATATATTATATAGCTTACATGTTTTTTCTTAGTAGCTTTAAAGATAGCCAAAGTATCATTGATTCATTGTACACACCCCCAAAAAAAGACTAAAAATAGTTAGCTTACCTAACCATGCCTCAAATCAATTACTGGCATCCTTTCAGGCTGCATTTAATTATGCTTTCCTGAGATATGAAATGGAAAAAGACACACTGCGTCACACTTATTGAAGGGCAGGTTCTTAGCATCACTGAGACTAGTTCAGTCCCAGCACTGGACGCTTCTTTTTCCTAACAGAAGATGCCCAAGTAGAGTTGCTTTTGATCTCCTGCTCTGAAAGACAACCTGAACCATGAAAGATATCTTATGAATCTTTGGTCCTCACTCTGCAGGGAGAACAAGTAGGATTCCTTCAGAGAAGCCATCTGGCTCTTCTGCTATTTGCCTTGATGCTTATAGTTCTGAAATTCTCCCGGATCAAATTTCATGATTTCTTTCTAGCAAAGCAACTATTTTAAGCATGTTCAGATATCTGTAAGGTTATGAGACCATTTTTTTGGCTTTGAAGTGTTAGAAGGATTATTTAAAATGTTTGAACAGTGTCTTAAGAAATCAGAATTCATTTATTTATTTATTACTTATTCATGAACAAATGAAGAGGGGGAACATCTCTATGTAGTACTTGGATAATTCTGGAACACTTTTACTGGAACAACTGATACCACTAAAATAACTAATTTTTCCAACCTTACTCACAATAAATGATTTCTGGTTTGGGTGAGATAAAGGTGAGGAGGAACAGCAGACTGCAGCTTTTCATGTATACATTTACCAGTGAATTTAAGCTGTAAAGAGTTTGGAGATTATACTTTATTTTTAAATCATCAAAGATTTCTATGGAAGCTGTGGAGCAGAACTCATTTGTCTTTCTTAACGCATATGCTTCTTTGCTTTTGGGAATTTGAAGTTAGATCAGCACCGAAAATAAAAATAAAAAATAAAGAAAAGAAAATCAGCTTTCCCTTACTTGTTTAATATTCAACCTCAATTGAACTTCCCATCCTTCATGACTTAATTTTATCTAGTCCTCCATCTTACTGTGTTATCAACAAAATTCAGTCAGTACAGCTAATCTGTTAGAAAAAATAAGTTCTGCCTTCATTTGTGTAGATATTGTACAAAACTCCTCACAATAGCACATTCATGTAAAATTAAAGACATAGTCAAAGGGGAAGAAGAACAGCAACTATTGTTTGTTAACTACTAAGCGTCGATAGCTCTGCTGGTATAAGTTCATCAAAAACATTTTGTAGTCTACTCTCTTATTTGAAATGTCTTGTTTAGAGAAGACAAGAAAAATCTACTATTCAAGAATTTGAAATACCAAGGAAAATAATGAGCTGGGCATAGTCTAGTGCAGGAAAACAGCTAAGAATTAAAAAAAAATAAAAATAAAAATAAAAATAAATAAGCATCAGTTTCTGACTTTCTAAGCCTCATTCAAACCACGAGATTTTACATACATCAGCGTATTTAATAAGGCAAGTAAATTATACCAGGCTTCTGCAAGATTCAGAAGAATAGCAATTTTAATTTTTCCAGTCAGACTGAATTAAAATTTTTCCAGTCAACAGAAGATAGAATGTGCCAAACTTTCCATCATTTCTGGAATATTTTAATGGTAAAGTAGCTCATTAAATTGTTGGAATTCCACCACTTTTCAAAATATGGTACAAATGGACTTCTAAACCTGGTCTTGCAAATATGATGATATTTATGCTACACAAGGAATAGGTAGCAATGTTAATTTAATGAAAGTCTATCTATTCATTTTGTAAGAAAAGAGACAAGGAATGAAAAATGTGTCTTGCCAGAAAGGATGAAAATGCCATCGAAGAAAGCCCAGATAAAGAAAAGTCCCTAAAGGGAACCAAGGAGAGAAGAAACAAGCAGCACTTGATGCACTTTGTAAAGAGATTTTCCACTTTGTGAAGTGATCTGTATTTTCCTGTGATGAGCTCAAGAAAGTCAAACAAGTGCATTACAGCTTTTCCAGGGAAACTCCTTTAGCTGAGAAGCTGCTGCAAAAAGTAATGGGAACATGTCCCTCTCCTAGGCCTGGGAGCTTCTTCACAACCTGAATATTGCAACTGAATTTAAAAAGTTAATGGATAAGAATGTCAGAGCAAGGGAGGAAATTTGCAAATGAGCTTAAAACACAACATTTGAGCAAACGTCCTGTGCAGAAATGCCCTCAGTGACTCTGCACAGGCCAGCATAACAGGAGATGCCAGACAAAAGTCTGTGCCTTCAGATCTTCAGCAGTAAATCAGAGGTACAAGCTTCTGTTTTACAGTTTGTAACTCATCAAGATGGATGGCTGCACACATGTTTTATCACTTTTTTTACAATGTACCAATTAATAGAAAATATGAATGAGCAAGAAAAATTAATCTGTGTTTCTTAATAGAATTGTGTCAGGGCCATTTTGGCCTGGTGGTGCCCTCAGAGCCTGACAGAAAGCAGCCAAGCAAGACAGTAACCTGCCTTCTTCTTCCTGGAGCTTCTTGCTTATATAACTGACCTTCTTGTTGCTTTTTTTTTTTTTTTTTTTTTTTTTTTTTTTTTGTTACTATTCTGGTGTTTCAGGATTTTTAGATAGGACTTTCATTCTCATAGGGATAGGTAATGTTAAATGCATATTCTGCCCTACAAAACATATATTATTGTGTTTGAGAGCACAGTCTACTTCGATGTGGAAATGTTACTTCCTTTGACTAGCACTAAATGAAAATCACCTGAGTGAAAGCTAGGACTAATATTTTGCAATTGTAAAGTAGAACAGTATTACTGTTCCACTAAAAGGTTTGGGGGATATTTAGAAGAAAAACAAGAAAGAAGTCAAAAGACTCTATTTGGGTGAAATCACTTAAATGAAAAAGAAATAGAAAATGTGAAATTGTCTCAGTTTAGATGTTATTATTCCAAATTTGCAGGTATGTGCAGATTGGCTATAGCACTGATCTTCAATTGAAAGAGGCACTGAATATTCAGAGAAGGTGCATGGCATGCACTTTCTGTACAAGCTCATTCACAATTCACTAAGTCTAGTGAAGGTGATGATCATTACCTTTCAGAGGATAATGTGAGGAAACAGATTTTAGGAGATAAAAAACATTTATGTCTTTTGACTATATGTTCTCTTTTTCTTACCACTGGAGATGGATTAAAGTGATTTCAAACATAAAACCATTGATGGAATAAGAATGATTTGGGAAACTGACCAAAGCATTGTTAATAACAAACAGAAACAGAGAAGTTAATCCATGAAGGGACATAGGCACTTTTACCTTCTCTTCTGATGTTTAGGGTTTAAACGGCAGTTGTATTTTAAAACAGAAGTGTTAGTACTGCACTACATGTCCACATAACCTTTATGGAAATGCAGGTACATTCAGTGAAATGAGACGAAATGTTTTCCCTTCCCAGGCAGAAGTTTACCCTATCTGTCTGAAGCATCATTCTAATTATTCCCTGTAATACAATAAAATTGTATTTCCTTACACAAAGTAGAACATTCTCAACAAGGAAAAACAAGACAGAAGTAGCTCTGTGTAGCCAAGTGCACAGAATACTCTAGGATATATATAACATTGGGCTGAATTTCTTTACACAGGGATAGAGTCCATAGATGCTCTTTGAACATTCTAAGTTTGAGTTTGATAATTTAGAAGCTAACAGGAGTATGACATCTTTCTCCCGTAAAAATAAAGGAAGAAAGAAGCATTTAAACATGTGGCATGGGATTCACCTCACTGAACATTAGACTATAAGGCTAGGAGACACATCTATGGCATTTGTTCATTTTCATAGGAGTTAAAACATATTCTAGATTTGCTGTCTATTTGTTGCATCTGCATCAGCTCCAAAGCATTCAAAAGCACTATTTAGATGTAGTCCTCTATGTGTTGGGTGTCTGTATTTACTCAGAGGATCTTCACCTGTACTTACTCAGGATCATAATGCACTGTTTCCGATTCCTTTCTTTAGTGCATACAAAGATGTTGTAAATGCTATGGGGTTTAAGACAGACCTCTCCATGCAATATTTTCTATCCTTAACTTCCCTTGTTTTGTTCAACAGTCTGATTTTGGTAAATTTCCTGTACATCCATCTTCCTGTGCGCTGATTATAGCTTACCTGCACAAATGTTTTAGCTGGAAAGAGAAGTACACTCCTACAGGAGCTATCTCAGCCACCCTATTTACTGTGTTTTTCTCGTCATATATAGAGTACATGGTTTGCTTTTGAATAAAATTAAACAGGAGGAAAATATTCAAGAGCTCAAATAGCATGCTCTAGACACAATCAGTCATTTAGACCACAGGACCAGACCAGAAAAAAAAAAAAAAATCTAAAATTAAAAAATATATATCTAATACCTGGAATTGGAGTAGGCATCAGATTATCAACATCAATTGTTTTTCTCTAATAATCTATCCTTATGCCATCTATTGTAGATATATCTTCCAGATACCTGATTCCATATAATGGATATCATCTTCCTGTTAAGACCTTTTGTATGGATCTTGATTTAGGGTTATCCCTGACAGTTACTGCTGACCAGAAGAAAGCTTCACTGGCTAAGTAAAACTTTTTCCAAGGAACCTGGAAGCAGCCAAGTTCCCTCTGCATAGTGATTTCTAATACGCTGTCCTCCTTCCTGGATTTGGTTTTTTTTTACACAGGACAATAAAAGGAGGAACAAAGGCAATGCAAAAAAAGAAGGAAAAAGCCTCATATTATAATCGCAAAACATGTAATTATTTATTTGGAATTTTTATTTATTTAGAAAGAGTTTCCCTTTATATATATATATATATATAAATGCACAGTTGGAATGAATATCTTTTAAGAAGCTACTAATCCTCTTTCTCTCTCTCTCTCTCTCTCTCTCTCTCTCTCTCTGGAGAAAAAGCTCTTATTTTCCATCAACTCCTCCTAAGTGACAGACACTTCAGCTCATCCTCAGAGACCTCTCAGGAAGTTTAGGTAGGGCAGCACCTAGGCCAACAGCTTGAAAAGATGCTATGTAGCCAGCACCATCCCCAGCTGCCTTTAAACCACCAGTCTCTCCTTCACAGCTGCCTTGACTCCAAATAGCTTTAGACTGATGCTTCTCACTGACTGCACACCTCATCACCCTCCCAGCACATGTTCAAGAACAGTCACGTGGTCAAGACACAAACTCCTGTTCTATGTAGAGGTAGTTCTGAAAATATATTTCTGAGAGTAAATAGCGACTGGTTCCTTAGTGCTCGGTGAAGAGGAGAACCCATGCAAGCCACTGCAGTTGTTCAGTTTCAACGTTCATCTCTGGTACATCCTTGCTCAGGACAAGATTAGTTCTGAACAGGCTTGTGCTGGTAGTAAAAGCCATCCGGCTGTGTTAGTGCAGCTCAGCTGAGGTTAATGTCATCCTCTTTTAGGTCATGAACAGATACATGCTACATGGACTGTGCAGGATATACAGGATGCCAACCTCAGAGAGCATTCAAAAGAGCTCATGCTGAAAACCAACAGAGTTGGCTCCTGGGAAAGAAGAACTGCAAACTGCAGGAGGAGATGAAATTCACTAGTATGGGGCTGTGCCTCAGGATTTAATGCCCTCACATCTCTATCGCTTTTTTTTCCCCTAAAACTCTGAAATAAATACCTTTAAAATATTTGCAAAAATAAGTACATATTTTTTTGTATGACATATGAATGAAGAGAACAAAAAGGCTTTAGCATTTAAATGGGGAATCTTAGAAGCAGATGCTTGCAGATAATCACTGTCATCAGTTACACACTGATTTCAGATTTTCAGAGTTATTCCTACATGTATCTCTGTCTAATGAGTTTTAGTTTCTTTCAGGCTAATCACAACTGGTCTGTGAGGAACAAAATCAGTCCACTGCAAAGATGAGTTAACCAAAACAATTAAAAAGAACTGGAATTCTGTATAATTTAGTCTCTGTATGTAATTACTGAGGATGAGTTTAGTTATCAATTTCATATTTACAAAAGTATGAGGACACCAATCAGAAAACTGGATTTTAGAGAACAGCTCTTCTCTGTCTTGTCGTCTTTTATTTGTCTTTCTTCTTTTCTTTCATTTTTACCGGAATTATAAAATATTGCTTTTGTTATTAGTCAAAATGCCTGGTCATTCATCTTGCTGTTGTTCCTCTAATTTTCTTTTGAGAAAGATGGTTTTGGTGCAGCTCCTATTTCTGACTCAATCCTCATTTAACATAGCTGACGTGAACCATATTATGTAGCAACCCAATTTAGACCTGCAGGCTAGTCATACCTTCTGTCCCATATTTACTTCTACTTCACAAACTTATAAAAATATCTCTGTCACTGACTTTGTAATGTTTCCAAGAACATAACCAACTTTCTCTAGTCTATTAATATGCGTGTAGAATTGGCCATTTCTTCCAATGTGGTCTTCTAAAAATTAACAATGATTTCAGTGTGCTTAATTCCTTGGTTTCAGGTTCACCTATTTTAGCCTCAGTCATTGCAATGAAAACAACCATAGAGTGCATAAGCATTGGTTAGCTATATTTCCATGAATGCATGGAAATTAATATTTTTGTGTTTTCAATCACTTTTTTGCAGTCTTTCTTTCTCATAATTCAAAACTGGAATGCATACCTATATATTGTTGTATGGCTGTAGGCCAGTGTCTTACACTGTGTGTTTCCTGACTGTGACCCATAAGGACAAATCTCAGTTTACCACAAGTCCTAGGTAGAAAGAGAAACAGTTTCCCCCTACATTGCAAGATAACAGCACAATTGGAAAGCATTGCTGGAGTGCTCCAGTATGAAGCACATCCTTCTCCTGGCAAACTATTAATTCACATCTAAACAGATGTGCTGTGGAAACATCTAAAACAGATAAAGCTTCCTTGCAGCATTGTGGGTAGAAGGCCCAGAGAAGGAAGATCTACATCACAAAATCTGCAGCATCTTTGTTCACTGTGCTAGGGAGCATTTTCTCATTCCTTTAGTATACTACTGGAGTGCATGCTGAGCCACTGCTGATGGTCTAATCACACACATTAATTAGCAACCCTATGTCACGCTTCACATTTGTATGAACAAATTCATTCTGCAACTCCAATTCTGCCAGCACTTTTGAATGCTGTTTTCAGCCACATTGTGACCATAAAAGGCTGGGCAAAGTGACTAACACACATATAATCTGAAAGGTGGCTTTGTAATCTATCACTATGAGAGCTGCTGCAAATTTGTGGTGTGGTACAATTAGTCCCTTCCTGATTTGGAGAATGCTTGATTTTAAAGTCAGCATGGTTTTGGTTTGCCCATAAATGCTCCAAGTGAAAAAGGCAGTAGTTAGTGATTTCTGAAATGATGCAGAGTAGAGTGAGATTTTCCCCTAGTTCTGCTACCAATATCAACAGCTTCTGTCGTAGTCTGATAATCATTTCTGCCCGCTACTTGTAAGGATTTTACTGCCTAGCTTTTTCTCTCAGGTGTTTGAATGTTCATTTGTACTATTTCCCTTTACGTGCCCTTTTTTCAGACATCAAAAGTTTTACTAAAAATTAAAATTTGTCTTTCTATTTTGATTCTGCTGGAGAGTATCAATTTAATTTTCTATTAATTAATTTAGAGAAAAGGAGATAGATCATGTTTAACTGGATATATCTAAATCATTCTAGTACGCAGGTTTCTCTGCTCTGTGTTTAACATCCCCACATTTGTAATTATTAGTTGCTTTTCTAAATTTTCGCCAGCACTCTAAATACACCATACACACTAGGGAGAACAATTCCAATGATTAGGGAAACAAGCACAAAAAAAAACAGATTCATGCAGTGCAGCTGCAGAGACAAGGTCATAGAGACAGTGATACTCTCCTTTCACTGAAAGGAACAGTGAACCTGTTGCAACTTTCTGCTGCTTTTCTCGGTGGTTTGTATATACACTTCTTTCTAAGTTTTCATCTGCCTGCTACAGATGAAACATTAAGCAGTATGTTTAAACTTTGATTTAAACATTTTTAAAATATTATTACATTTACAATAAAAATATTCAAACACATATAAGCTCATAATAGGCAAAAAAAATAATACCTTTATGGCTTCAGAATTCATTTATTGTTCATTCCTCAACATAATCAATTTCAATAAGATGGCACATTTATTAATTGCATGTATGTAAGATAGCGCTGACAGTACTTAAAAACCAAGCAAACAATTTTTCTTGGAAAAAAAGAAAGGGTGAAATACAAATTATGTGAACGTGTTGTATAAAATTCTTGAGAAAAGTTAAAATGCAGGAAACGTGTTTAAGTACAAGAACACAAAACTGCTTCAACTCAGATGCTGAAAGCACGTAATGGAGGAAAAAAAGTATACAAGGGAGTAGACAAAGATAAATGAATCAGTAAGATAAAATTCAAGATCACAGCTAAAATAAAGTCATTTTTTTACTGACTTTGACTATGTTCACCTATCACACTATGTATCTATGTACTGCCTTCTGTACAGAGGCTTCCTCTCTAAGCCACTACTTCTCCAAGTGGTTGAGCACCAGCCAGCTCTGTTCAGCTGGAATCATAGAATCATAGAATGGCTATGGATCATCAAGATCCAGCCCCATTACCACAGGCAAGGTTGGAACTGTGTTGTCTCATGTTTCCAAAGTCAGCTCCAGGATAGCAGCTGCTAGGGTTCAGTCATTGTTCTGTGACTGGAAGCAGAGGTAGAGAGACCACAGGAGAGGGCAAAAACCTCATGTACTATGTAATACTCTAGCCGGAGGAACCACTAGCACTCTGGTGTTTCCATTATATTCACAAATATTATTAAAAATGGCATAATACAATTATCAGAACTTTGTTCAGTCTACTGGAGATAGAAGGATTACACCATGGTTTATCCATATCCATACATACGTGTGTGGACATCAATATACATCATACAGGAAATACACATTATACATATATAGGAAAGAAGGTGACAGATTCTTTAGCAGGGTCTGTGGCAGTAGAAATGGCTTCAAGATCAGGGAGGGTAGATTTAGGTTAGATATAAGGAAAAAGTCTTTTACAGTGAGGGTGGTGAGGCACTGGAACAGGTTGCCTAGAGATGTGATTGATGCCCTGTGCCTGGAGACTTTCAAGGTGAGGCTGGATAAGGCCTCAGGCAACCTGATCTAGCTGGGGTGTCCTTGTTAATTGCAGGGGAGTTGGACTAGATGGCCGTTAGAGGTCTCTTCCAACTCTAAGGATTCTATGATTCTCTGATTATTCTCTGTTCCTATGATTGCCTGAGTAATAGCTTCCCTGTTTTGAAGCACAATGTATATAAATGTTATGTAAATTTTTATGAATGTTAATACATGTGGCTGACCAAGAAGATAATTAGGTACAGAAGTTCATTTAAGATGTAGAATTACATTAATCATGCATTAAATAGTATATTTAATCTGACATATCTGGGTCCATGTCAGCCAGGAGTCCTATGTCCTGTGACTTCTGTACTGCAGAATCAAGGCCCATTTACTCACAGCTATAATAGGTGGTTTTTTCTTCTCCAAGGAAAAGCAGGAGGAAAGGCATCATGATCAGAAAAAAAAGCTAGCATAATGTATGCTCCTTTGTAATACATTTACCTTTTCCATACCAGTTAAACTACTTTGGTTTTGTCTGATACCAGCTTCTGACCATCAAGATTTACAATCCATCAGTAAGATCTGAAATTTTCCAAATTTAATGATAAAACGCTTAGAGATGTTACATTTAATTCTCTTGTTCTGCTGACAGAAATTACTTTGCCAGTTCCTTCACTGTTTCAGAGTAAGATAGTGGTTGGTGGGATGAAGCTTATTAGACAGAACTGAGTGGCACAGCTTACAAGTTCAAATACTTTCAACAGAACATTATGGGAAAATACCTACAGATGATTCTGTCTTTCCTGATGCTGACTTATCTAGACACAAGAGCTGGAAGTATGCCTTAAATATGGAGAAGAAAACACATAAACTATTCTACAAATTAGATAAAGTGTTAAACCAAGTAAGGGCATAAGTAGAAACAGACATTACCAAAATATTTATAGCAGTCGTGTTAAAAGAATAGTCTTCCTGTTTCCTTCTTTTTTTTTTTTTTGCCTATTTCTATCTTATTCCCCTGGAATGGGAACAAATAACCATTTGATATAGGGAAAAAATAAATAAATGCATAGAGCTGGAATTCTATTCAGAAAACAGAAAATAAAATAACAACTATTAATTTTCTTGCTTTATGTGATAAGTACGAAAAATGTGCTGTAGTTGTTCAGCCCAACACTAAATGTTGTTTGGTACCCCATACATACTTGTCCCTTCTCATAAACTATTGCTTTTACAGTGATCATATTTTAAAAGCCACAGCTACATCTCTCAAACTTACCTACAAAAGGGAATTGGAATATATTTTATTCTTTTCTGACCTTCAGCTTCGTGTCCATAGCTAAGGATTTCCTGTCAACAAAAAAGGTTATGGACTGAACCATATAATGCTTGTATTAGGTAAATATAATATGAAGGTAATATAAAGTACTGGGGGAGAAGGTTTGTGTTTGTGTGTGTATTGCCTGGATTTCCTCATTTTTGGGGGGCTGTAGAATCACAGCAGTGATATACAGACAAGTGACAGCCTGAGGAATGTTCTGAGTGTCTGACCAAAAGCCTGGGGCAAAGATCTTCACCTTACACCCAGAGAGGGATAAATAATCCATCTGTATATAGGCTCATGGACATCCACTGGCATGTTTATGGAGATAAGTAAACCATTTTTTGTGTAAGCCTGGCTGCTGGCTATTTTCCACCTTCTGAGCAAAGGGGTCAGAGTGAGATGTTCTTGAGTCTTTAACTCTCATACTACTTGTGCTGTTTCACAATCCTCCCTCCTTTTGTGAAATGCGCAATGTGAAGTCTCCACATTAAGGCTTCCTAGACAGAGGAAAAACAGTACAAACCTTAAAGATTTTAAAATCAGGAAGAAAAGAAACAGCTTTCCTCCCCTTAAGATACTCAGCTTTTCAGTCAGACTCATGGATCTGAGGTGCCTGAATATGATATCTGAATGTGAGAATGGAAGGACAGATCCTTACCCAATCCCTACCTGTCTGGCTATGAATGTGATTCCTCAGAGATCCCTTCAGAAACCAGGGCTTGTAAAAATTAGCAAGAGCAAGAAGATTCACAGAGAAATGGTTAAAATTATCTTTGAGGAGCAGAAGGAAGAGAATTGTAGGAGTACCAGTGTTCAGTTCACCATACACCCAAAGGGTTTGACTAATTGGGAAAGCACAGCTCTTGGTGCTTTTCAGCTGGGGCTCAGCATGAATATAGGGGCTGCAGGAGAAGCAAACAGCCTGAAGTAGGCAAAAGCAACAGAGACAACCTACTGATTGCTCTTTCCCTGAAACTGAAGGAGGAAGGCAGCCAACTGCAGACTCCTGACATAGCTTTTTGTCTCAACCTCCCAGCCCCAAGTTGCTGAGGGAAAGGATAGATGATGCGAGGAGGAAACACATACCCTTCTTAGGAGAGAAGAGGGACAGAAAGAATAAAAACCCAACACAGCTTTGCTTTCTCTCCATTTCTATTTATCTAATGAAAGGCCCCTGCTGCTTCCTCTTCCCTTGCTGTCTACTTTGCTCTTGTAATCCCACTTGCAAAAGTGGTGGATATGGCAAAGGCTGGAAATAGCAGAGAAGTTCTGATCTCGTTACAACCTGGCACTCTGAACTTCAAAAAATCAGTCAGTACAGGTCCCCATATAAGTGTTCTCCAGTTCTCATAGATTATTTGGACTGAACACGATTTTTGCAATTCACTTGCATCCTAGGAAAATCTATTCTGCCAAACAAGAGAGCAACAAATAACACAGTATTCTAGCTAATGTTAGCAAAATTGTCTGGGAATGATTTATGTTTTGTAGATTAGCACTATAATAAACAGGAAGATAAGTATTAATATAATTTGCTGACCTTGTGTTTACTCAAAGCAGGAGAAATATCTGTGCTTGCTATTTTAAGAGTGCACACTTTGCTCAGTTAATTAAACTTCTGTTGAGCAAGAAATAAGGACAAAACTGTGATCTTATGGATGATTCGCCCTGAAGTATTCTGTGCAAACAGCCTATTGTGGTTCAGCCAGAAAAATGTGTAATATCTGCCTTCATTTCCTCAGCAGCCTTCCTGCAGTCTGACTTAGCAGTACCCTGCTCTTGCAGCTTCTGGCAGCACCAGGAGATGCTCAGCAGTACTGCAGCTCTGCTGTCCCTGCAGAGTGAAATGCTCTGAGAAGTGGAAGTTTTGTTCCCTGCGCTCTGCCATCCAGGCACCGAGCTTTCATGTCCTAAACTATTGGTGCCAAGGGGTGATAGCCAGAGCAGTGACGGCAACAATTTATGCTTTTTGGTCTGCAGCCTAAATCTTGCAAATCAGCACACCATGGCAGTACTCCAGTGATTGATTTCTCTCTTGGGTTAAGGTAAATAAGCTCTGTAACTTTTAGACCAACAGTCTAATGAAATACTGTTTATCTCATCATAACTTACTACTTTGCTTTTCACATACATAATTTTCAAATGCTAATTCATGCCTGATCCGCTGATTCGACACTGGGAAATCTCTCCAGATTAGTCTGACTTCTCTGTATTCAGGTTAAATAAGGAGTATGTCAAAATGAAATGTTACAATGGGGGAGAAACAGCAGCTAGTACTGATTAACCGTTAATCATTAGAGAGGGACATGGGTGCCCTGGCTTAGCAGAGGGTTTCTTTTTTTTCCAGCTGCCTGTGGGATCTGACTGGGAGCTGGAATCTGGGGAGCTTTCTCCATCTCCTTAGGGATGAAAGCTGTGGAGTGATGCCATGGCCAAGGAAGGCCTGGAACTGGGGCTGGGGCCGTGGTTGGTGCCTGGTGGGTGTCAGTCTGGATTTGGACGGAGATCAGCACAAGGTGGCAGCATTTTAGCACATTTGTGCTGAGCCTGATCGGGATGTGACTTGGGAGCTCCAAACTCTCTGGCTGTTTTGGATAAAAAAAAGCACAGAGAAGATGTGAGCCTGAGCAAACAGAAAGGAGTTATAAATTGTGGTCTCTACTTAACAGACCTGCACAATGTAAGGGGTGACTGTGGAGCGTGCTGAACCATTACATGAGAACACACGAAGGAAAATCCAGCAACTTGCCTGATAAAGTATTATCAGTAGTTAAAATCATGTCATTAAAAATTATGCATTGTTTTCTATAGGAGCTTTTCTATTTACAAATAGTTCCAACCACTGATTACTACTGTACATTTCATCATCAGATTGAGAAGCTTCTTATGATGTCTCATAGGTGCTTTTATGGGGTTAAAGTCATGATTCATCCTTTAAAATAAATGAAGCAGGCTGAACCCTTTAAATATATCAGAAAATAAAAATTCTACGTTCTCAGCAGCTTTCTTCTGTGTACTTTCTAGCTTCTCAACATGTTATCAGAGTGGCTGCATTGCTCTGCTATTGATCTCAGCAGCACCATACAGAGGTAAAATGTCACCTCCCTGCTGCTCCTCATTACTGCCGTATTTGTACCACCAACGAACTCTGCTCCTATAGCCTCTAACACAGACATCTCACATCTCAGCACAATTTGATGACATTAAACAAAGTGCCTGTGTTATGTGCTCCTTCATGAGACAAGCATTTCTCTTTCTAGGCTGTTTTTTTGTTGTTGTTCAGTATTCTGGGTAACATAGGAAAGATATGTTTACTGAGAGCAACTCTCATTGGAGACTTGAATGGTGAGATTTTGATAGTCTTGTGGGATTTGAAAGAAAAACAACATGAGAACGAACTAACTCTACAACTCAATACTTTTGGAATTAAGTTAGGCTTCCATGGTAACAATATTAACTGCTTTTGTTTTCTTTTTAGCAGCAGAGAGCCCTTAGGTAAGAATCTTGAAATTCTGAGTCTTTTATATCATATTAAAGATAGTAAATTTCTCAATTTAAGGAGAAGTCATGGTAGTCCATCTGCTCCTGTCAAAGTCTAGCTCTTTGTTGGATACAATAAGTAAATCCACAAGGGAATGAAGGAGCGGTATAGAGGCTTAGAGAAGTCAGTTCTGTTCCTGAACTGTTTTCACTGTTGCTATACTGGAGGATCAGTCAACCACCTGCTCTATCACCTGCTCTAACACCTGGCAAAAATAAGCAAGTCTTGGGTGCTGAGAAAGGAACTTCTCATTCACCTCACTTAGAAGCTCAAAGAGCTGCTACAGAGGGGAGAGATATTGAGCAGCCTTTCTTACCCCTGAACATCTTTAACTAGAAAGCAGATTTTAAAAAGAATAATAGATGAATAAGTGAGACATCAAGAGGAAGAGCAGAGGGAGCATAACGTCCTCTCCCCAGTGCTCAAGATTTAGCTAGAAAGGAGGGGATCTAAGAGCAACCTCATGCCTCTTCCTGAGCTAATATGGTCTGCACTACCTCAACAGGAATAAGTGTGTCCTGGTGAATCTAGGATTCAATCAGATGGTGAGGACACTATCTGTCATCATAATCTCACAATGTTTTTAATGAACGACATTTGAGGAGAGAATCTCCCAACAGCGGTAGTAGACTTGTTCAGTGAGTACTAACCAACTGAATAACTATAGTAATGATAACAGTAACTGCTAACAGTTCCTTCTTATTTGTAGTTCATTGCAATGGATCTGAAGCATGAGTATCACAATGTCGTTAATTAAGTGTCCCATTCAGAGTAATATATCACATTTAATTCTGGCTGAGGTTATTGCATCTTGTGTAAAAGTAAAAATGACCTCTCTCCTTTAAATCTTTCAGGACTAGTCTATGAGAAGTGAAAAAGGCCAAATTTCTCAAGATAAAATCAAAAGCTTATTGAGAAAATCAAGAAATACTTATAAGTTATTGCTTGGCTAACATCCCACTGCTGATTTATACTGTCATTCTCAGGTAGTCAATGGAAAGACTGGAACATTTCTAGATGTATTTCCTCCCTGAGGAGGATGTTTGCAATTGAAGTTTGTATTAATCTGATTAGTTATCTCGGATAATACATGATTCCCATATTGTAAGAGATGATCTGTTTTGGAAGAAATTATCTGTTTTAAAGGGATTACACCCTGAAGGAGAAAAAGGGGGAAAAAATGAAGCAACTTGTCCAAGATCTGTACTTCTGTGCTACACAGGATTATTCTGCAAATCTCAAGTGCTCTGTGATTTTTCCATACTTAATTTTCCTTGGAGAGCAGTTCAACTTTGAGAAATATTTTGTCCTATTGTGGAAACCGTTTTATTTTCCTGCTTAGTGGTAGCAATAGAAGTGAGCTCTGTGTTGTCCTGGTAACTGCAGCAACCGGGGAACAGTTACCAGAAGGAAAAGTAAGAGCTGTTATATTCATCCCAGCTCCATAGTTAGCCATTATTTTACTCAAAGATTTCTGGTGTGGCTTTCATCAGTTCTCGTTAGACATACATAGTCTCTGTAGCCATACCAATATTCATCATTTGCTTGGCTTCTTGAAATATGTTATTGCAATTACTTCACTTTCCCTTTTCAGTCATCTGTGACCTGTGCTACAACCACATTTACACATGGAGATTGACCAGTCCCACACCCTTCTCACTGCCTCACCTTTCTTCTTAAGTGAATGACTGGTCTCAGCTGCAGTTGCCTTCACAATCCAGTGTCATTTCCCTTCACACCTAAAAGTTTTCTCCAGATTCTGATCAGGCTAAAATCAGCAACTGTTGCAAAATTTAAATATCTTGCCAAACAAACTCTGTTCTTTCTCCTGTGGTCACTCTCAATGTTTGGAAAGAATTCTGATAGTTCTGTGTGGTATGGATTCTTATCTGGAGGATCTCCTTTAAATATTTTTATATTTCTTTTATAATTTTTTACCTGTAAGGAAAACAGATCTAGATTTTCTGAGATAGTTAGATAAAAATCCAATGTATATTACCAGTTAACTATCATCTTAGTCTGTCTTGCAGACCTGATTATGAAATGTGTGTCTCCTCCTGTCTCATTTCATGAACATACAGCACCTTGCATAGCTGAGCCATGTGCTGCAAGTACAGTTTTGTACAACAATGATATGCAAGGGGAAAAAAATATTTCTCTGGAAGTCCCATGCTCTATTTTCCTATACAAGTTCCATCCTTTAGCAAGTACAACTAAGAATACCCTGCCCCAAATGACCTATAGTTTCAAGATAACTTTCCTAAGAAGTTGCATTCATAACTACTCCCCAACATGTTGGATAAATAATCTAAATTTCTCCATCCAAGCTAATCATTGAGAGCGTCTGCCCCAGAATTTGTGTCAACTCACATTAGTATGTGAGTCAAGCAGTCAGCTTCTGATCATGGTTGATGGCTATGATGAATTCTAGCTGGGAGGTATTTCTCCTGCAGTCCCAGTAATTGCCTGTGTCTCTGAGAAGGTAGGGGGTTAGGGTACAATCTTTGTTTCAGGATAACTTGTGGTGTATTATTCCCAAATAAAATTGTTCATAACCCAAAGTTGTCTTATTGTATACCCTGAAGCTCAACATGTGTTTTAAAACCTGCCTAAACATTTGGGCAGTCTGCATTGCAGCTCTTACAATAGACCCTGAATATCTAGCCTAAGGTTATGAGCTCTGAAAGGTGACACATTCCTGAACAGCTGAGCTGTAACAAAGCTTTTTTTTTTTTTTTTTTTTTGAGGATATAGTCTGTAAGGTACATAACTGGTCAAAGCAGAGCAGCAAAGTAGATCTAGGCAAAATACAAAAACATTTCAGCTTTTCAGCAGATCTAGCTTAGCAGTGCATTTGTATGTCTGCTAGCTCCTGTACACTTCTAAGCTTATTCAGAGCTAGCTGTGCATGACATAGCTTAGCAGGAATAAAATTAATATATGTTTGATTCTATTCTACATCTGAAAAGAGGGCTATCTGTGCATCCCAACCTTACGCAGATAGCAAGAACTGATGATAGTGGAGGACAGATTTTGAAGAGAGTGCTATCAGGCCTGATGGCAACAGAGGCCTCCTCCTTGCTGAGGAATTAAATTGGAGCTTAGTAAAATTCAGCTCCTTTCGGAAAGATAAAATGCTTAGAAATGGCATTTGTGCTCACTGGTCTCCTAAAAGAATATGGAAACCACAGGTGATGGGGGCTCTGATTCTCTTCCAGGTTCTGAAAACCAGTTGCAGCCATTTAGTTCATTATGTGCTGTAAAATTTAGACCTGACTAAGTCACCCTTGAAGTTTATTCCGACATTGCGAATTTCTACAAATATCAGGTTCATCAGTACTGACTCTCAATAGTCATAGTGACACAGTTATAGAAGCACATCTGAAGGAGAAGACAGAGACTTATGTAAAGACGTCTCCCTTATTCACATGAATACAGATGGGATAGATCTGAGACAGAAAATGTGTATCAATGAAAGGAAGATTATTTGGCAATAGCAGGAGGGGAGGGGAGGGGAGGGGAGGGGAGGGGAGGGGAGGGGAGGGGAGGGGAGGGGAGAATCTTCTAAAAAGTCTCCTTTACCTTTCTAGGTAAAGCAGCCTTTCTAGAATACATTCATCCTTTCTGTGTAACTTCGCATCTTATGCAAACAGAGATTTCAGTCCTGCTTTACTGTAAACAGCAATAAAGTAACAATGAGGAGTAGGAGAAAGTCCACACCAAAGAGATCGTCAGAGTAACTTCAGTGTATAAGATTTATGTCCTAGGAGAAGAAAGAAGATTAAACACTAGGCAATCACTTGCTTGTTATTTCAAGTGGTTTCACATCACAGTCAAAATCACTGTCTCATACCAGCTTCTTCCACATAAGGAGCAATTTCACTTGTAAGGTATAATGCAAAAGCAAATAGAACATCTCTGTTTTATCTCATTTTTCTAATGTATTCTGTTTTCATGACAAGAATGGTGGCACAAAAATGCCAGTTCCTTCTATTTACCCACGTTAAAGCCAAACTAATTCACGCAGTTTATGTATATACTTTACTAACATTCCTGTGATTAATCGCTTTGCTTTCTCAAAGCTCAACTAGGAAGTGTAATTGAAAAGCAATAACTTTTTAAGGATTCTTGCCAGAAGGAATATACACTAATAATGTGGGTTTTTTTTTTTCTTAGTTTGCTGTTCCTTCATATAACAATTTCCCTAATCAAAGCACAGCCTACATGAAACACTACTGAATTTGCTTAGTGCAAAAGATTCAACATTTTTAAGCGCTCTGTCACAAAAACATTTTTGATCTTCCCTTTAATCATAAACAGCTTGAATGCAGCAGGAAACCTGTGGCACTCTGTTGCTTGTTTTAAAATGCATGAAGAGTTTGATTAATGGTTTCATCGACCAGATGAGTTGAAAAAAGGATTTTCCTGGGATCGTACCAAGTGCAGAAGGTTGCTGGTATTCTTCAGGAGAGAACAGAGTTGCTCTTCCTGTATTTTCTTAATTAAAAGATAACTGCAATCACTTCCATTAAAGAAAATGGTGTATCCCTGTTTTGTTTCAGAGGGAAGTTATATAGGTTTTACTCCTTCTGTGTCACACTTTCAGATTTTCCCAAGGCTTTCTAATGGCTCCAGTGGGCATTCCTAAACTGTCCCTTTGGTGCATTTTTGAAGATCTGCTTCTTTTCTGAACAGACAGCAAATCTGGAAGCAAGTCCCATTTGGGGCTCTCCAGGGTATCATTGGCAAGAGAAGGGTCCCTGAGTGCCTAAGTGTTTAACAGGGTGTTGTTATGCCACTAGACATACCCAGACCAGCTATGGGCTCCAAAAACTGTCCTTGTGCTGCCTGCAGAAGCTCTGTGAGCCCCACTCTAGATAAAGATACAGTAGATGATGGAGCAAGCTGCTCCCAACTGTTTGTGGAGATTCATTGTTGCATAGAGGCAGTATAAAGGAGGTAAGACTTGCCCAGCTGTCCCTGTATGAAATGAGGAATTTTTTGTAAATGTTGGAGTTGAATCTCTATGCAAAAATAGCTGGGAATTCTCTAAGAAGTAAGAGAAAACAAATGCTAGAATTGCTAACTCAAATATTCTGAGTGCAAATATTAAACTATAATTCTCCAGTGAATATTCTGATTTTGACAACTGCAAAAAACCAATGTATAAACAGGTAGAGTACCCAGGCAATTGGCTATAGAAAATATTTTACTTTTTATTTTTGATTATTTAATATTTATTTCTGTCTCATGATGAATTGTGACCCAGAAAAACCCTATTTAACATTCCCAAATCCAATTTGCTTTTTTTCCAAATCTAATCCCATAATATGTATTTTGCATAGAACTTAGTTAATTTGCTAGCAATTAATCAGCTCAACTTAAAAATCAGAAACACCTGCTGTATCTGTCTGTGATGTATTTGTCAGGAACCCTTTCAAATATTTAAATTAATTTTTTAAAAGAGGCTTGGAGAATTAAACATGTTTCTCAAGTATTATCTTTCTCTGTCTCACTTTCACACATAGATACACACACATGACAATACAACAAAAAAATATGTGACATTGTTATGAATTACACATATGAGAAAATATACAGCAGAGTGACCCATCAACAAATCGGAAAAAGATGGAGTTGTAAGTCACAGACTGCCTCCAGGTTTCCTTCAAATTCAGCACATTCGCACACAGCCCATATTTCCCAGGTCTCAGCCAACACTTTGCAGACAGAAAGCATGCCCAGGATAAACAATCTCCTTCAGTTCCAGACCCCTTGCATAAGGGACGCAGTGTCTGTATTGGAAGTTTTACCTTCAGCCAATTGCTCATGGATTGGTAAGATACCAGTACCCTTCATGGACACCCAGAATCTCTCTCCCAGGCTTACCTTAGAAAATACAAAGGAATCATTTTGTTGTCTTTAGCAAATCATCTGCCTGTGCCCAATGCTGTGTATCAGAGGCTGTTTCTCTGGAAAAGACAGAACTTCTGATATATAATTTATGAAGTACTTTTGGCACAGGGATTATAAATATTTAGTGCTTTGGGTGCACACTGTATGTTATGTGACCTGCATCCACATAAGGAAAAGCAGCCCAGCTTTTGGACTACAGGAACTGAACTTCTCATCTTCTGGGCTGAACTGCTGTTGGAAAGACTTTACACAATTTGCACCACTTTCTCAACTTAGTTTCCTAAACTTTTAGGTGTTTAGTGT
Source organism: Meleagris gallopavo (assembly GCF_905368555.1). Lineage (NCBI taxonomy): Eukaryota > Metazoa > Chordata > Aves > Galliformes > Phasianidae > Meleagris > Meleagris gallopavo. The sequence goes on from NC_139404.1 coordinate 37,030,319, forward strand.
ATATTTTTATGATGATTAGTATTAAACCCTTTGAGACCCAGGAACAACAAAGGTCACTAACTAGTAGATAGCATCATCTCAATGGGATAAACAAACCAGATTGTAAAGTACTCTTATGTGTCATTTTATTTTCTTCATTTATACTCTGTAAAGCTGAATCTGTCTGATGGAGTTAATTACTGCACTCTCCACTGTGACAGCTTCCTCATCTGTATCTTGCTGCTCCAATGCAGATGAGCTCAGAAATCCAAGCAATGACCTGAAACACCCTGACTCACAAGCCGCTGGCACTAAAATATGGAAATGTGTTCTGGCACACACTCAGGCTATTGCAACAAACAGGACAATGGCCACTACTGCAGGATGGAGAGCTGGAAACTAGTTTTCCAAAGGGTGTAATGGTTTAAAATCACCCTTTCACGCCACAAGTTCAAACACCTTGAGGAACATCACATGCTGCAGCCAGAATAACTGCACTGAGAGATATCAGGGTGTGTAGCCACAAAAGCACCCTGCATCTTCCTTCCCCTTGTCAGCATGTGGCAAAGCAGAAAGAGGCCAACTGGTCCTTTGTGACAGTGGGGCTTTAAGATGACCAGGTGATGTAGAAGAAAAGCTGATGTTGCAAAGGGGCTCCACTCAGAGCGATCAAAGCTTTGCTGGGCTTTGATCTGCTTCCTGCTGCCAGCCTTCTAAGTATCAATTCGAACCTTTCACACTTTCACCTTTCCCAGAGGCCTCCATAAATGCATTAGTTACAGTTTTACACAACTTGCATGAGGATCATCTGAGTTCTATACATGCATGAATTTTATATACACTGATAGCTCTGTAAATAACTTTCCATTCCCGGTGGAAAAGTCTGGCATCTGGTAACACTGTTAAGTAAAAAATCAACCATTTGTTGACAAAATACAAACACAAACAATGTGGTATTTTGTACTCTTACGGGAATTCAATCTTCGGGAGAAAGGCACTGATGGTTTTCAAGGCTTAGAATGCCAAAGTCGTGCTGTTGTTTTTTTAAACATGCAGTGTAGCACTGCATTCGTAATTCACACTCCCACTGTAGCAGCCCTACTAAAGAAATAGTATCCTTCTTTCACCATCAGCACAAATGATGGAAGAAGTTTGACAACTTGTTTGGCAATCCTTTCAACAAGAGAGCTCCTCAAGACTAATGAGAGGCCTGAGTCATTTATTCCTGTGCTTTTCTTGTTTGCTTCATTTTCAAAAGACAATGATGGCAATAAAAACACAAACTACTTTAATGTAAAAATAATGGTTCCTGGTGGGGCTTTGTTAAAATATCATTTTCAAAAAGTCTTTGCCAACCCTCTCCGGGAAGTATTGTGCTGTCTCTCATGTGTGAACAAGGCAGATGTTTCATGAAGAACATCACTAAAATTTCAGTTAAGCAGTTCATTTATATATTAGTCCTTGAAATATTAATACAATTTTTTTTCGGCTGAATTGTTCCCCAGAAGCACTGCAAAATCTCATTTATTAAGACTGCCTTCTTTGTCACAGTGAGGTGTTGTAGTCAAAGTGGTTTCCAAACACGTAGCCACTCTTAAAGACAAGTGTCAATTGAGAGTGTTGATTGGCATTACTATAAAGTGAGGTTGGAAATGTTCTAGTTTCTTCTATGAGTTTTATTTCTAAGATATCACCTGTACATTTTGTTGCTCACACCAGAATACAATTCACTTTTTAGAAACATAAAGGAGGATTGAGGGCAAAGGATCAATCTTGAGGAGGATCCTAGTGATAGAGAATAATGATCAGTTTAGGGATTTATCTTGGATCATTTCAAAAGCTGTTTTCCTTTAAGTGCATTCTGTGCTTTCTAGTTGGGCATTTGGTTTTGAAAACCATGTTCAAGTGCTTTTTTAGATTTCCATGAAAATGAATTGAAACTCTTCCTATTAAAGTACTGTTTCAGGGTTCATTAGATATCAAAAGTGGAATTCATGATATTTTTAGAGACTTCGTACCAGTTGTTAAATACATAGAGTCCTTTGGCTTGAATACATCCTTAAGTTTTCTTCAACATTTAAAGTTGCTTTGAAATAATATATTTACAAATGGCACTTTATGTGAAATGCTGTTTTAAATTAATGGAATTCTAGTAAGTGAAATGTGAAATATTCATATACCTTATCTCTAATAATACTTTATCCTTTACCTTGCATGAAACCGCAATTATAATAAACCTATTATATAATAATAGTATCTAAGTTTTCATTCATGTGGTTATCCTAATAATAACGCATAATAGAGGGAAACAACACATAGTGGAGGGCAAATAATTATTTCTATGCATTTTGTTTTTAAATGCATTTGAAAAATGGTATGTAATGTTAAACTTCAAAATTGCCAGGACACCAGTATATAAAATGCTGTATATTTATTTGATAAACGTTGGAGCATACACTGCAAATTCTTAATAATTTTGAATAGTTTCAGTAACATAAGTAACTTCACTTCAAATGGTTGCGAGAATATATTCTTGAACTGGAGATTTCAGTAGTTCTCTTTCCATGTAGATTACACCCATGATCTTAATTGGCTTTGCTTCACTTTGTCAGTTCAAACCAACATACACCCCATGATGAATTCAAGTTATTCTCCATATCAGTGGGTGTTTCTCATTTGACCCAGCAGTGGTAAGCTTTTCCAAACATTTTTTCCATTGTGGTTGTTTCAATTCAAGGTATGTCAGACAGATGGCATCACTTACATCATCTCATGAAACTCTGAGGTGTATGTTCTGCCTAGAAGTGACTGACAACGCATGACCTGATCATGCAGCTAGATTTATGTTGCTGATTTACTGTAACAAGTTCCTTCTAGTCTAAGAGATATTTTGGTAATTAATATCTGCTACACTAAGTGCTTCATTTCACTGTATTAATTCCTGCTCATCCTGAGCAGAAAGTAGTTCAATTTTCTGAGGTGCTACTGAGTTTCTACGTACAAAAAGCAATATTTTGTTCTTACTTTTCAGGAAATTAAATCATTCAGAGACACATTCTGTCTTTTCTGAGGTTTATATGACAGTTCTCTTAAGAATGCCAAAGGCTGGGTTAAATTCTGCCAAAACCCACATGCTATCATGGAAATACATTTTTTTCTGTACCTTAGATCCAAATGCAAAATTCTTCCCAGACATTAGAATTACTTGGACTCTTAATGTCAGTCTTGTTTGAAATTCAGTCCATTTTCAAGCATCACCTGACAATAAATCACCAGAGAATACACAGATAGCAGCTGCTTCTGCTATACATTACTAGTAGAAATTAGTGAGCAGTTTCTAAATGGAAACTCTTAATTCTGGCATCTTAATCCAGGTAACTTCCAAGGCTGTAGAATTATATTCGTATCATTGATTATTGAATCAAAAACATGGTAATTTGCAGTAGATCAAATGGCTGCCAAAAATAGCATCTTGAGCCTTTGGAAGTGCTTGGAAATTCTGCAGTAGTGTTGCTATTACTCCAGCAGTATGAGGACAAAAATGACTTTTCTCTTTTCCACCAATAGTTCCCCATTCTGCTCCTTTAGCTCACAAACTGAAGAAGACTGCAAAGCTGTGTTTGCAGGTATTAGTTGGCGCTTAGCCAAACATGGGTCAGCATTGTGCCTAGGTGGCCAGGAAAATTGACAACATCCTGGTTTCTTTCAGAAATAGTGTGGCCAGCAGGATCAGGGATGTGATTGTTCCCCTGTACTCAGCAACTGGAAGGCCGCACCTCAAATACTGTGTTCAGTTTTGGGCCCATCACTACAAGAAAGACATTGAGGCCCTGAAACATGTCCAGAAAAGGGCAATGAAGCTGGTGAGGTGTCTGGAGCACAAGTCTTATGAGAGTGGCTGACGGAATTGGGATTATTTAGTATGGAGATGGAGAGGCTCAGGGGAGACATTATTGCTCTTTACAGCTAGCAGAAAGAAGGTTGTGGTGAGGTGGGTGTTGGCCTCTTCTCCCGTATAACAAGGATAGGATGGAGGGAATGGCCTCAAGTTTCAGCTGAGGTTCACGTTGGATATTAGGAAAAATTTATTCTCAGAAAAAGTGATGAGGTGTTGGAATGGGCTGCCTAGGGAATTGGTGGAGCCACTGTCCCTGGAGGCGCTTAAGGAAAGGGTAAGTGCAGAACTTAGGGACATAGTTTAGGAAATATTGGTGTGGCTGCACGGTTGGACTAGATGTTAAAAGTCTTTTCCAACCTTAATGATCCTATGATCCACAAGAGATAGGAACAAGAAGAACCCCAACACACATGCTGGTCAGTTGCTAGACAGAAATGATAGAAGTTCTATAAAGCAGAAAATACTACACTCATCAATTGTTCTTGGCCTGTAGATGGGAGAAATTGTTATGTAATACAGCCCCCAATAACAACAAATAAGGATGTAAAACAGAAGGCAATAAGGAAATTATGCTAAACATTTAAAAATTAATCATGCCTGAATTATTGTGCTTATGAGTCTTTAAAAAAGTAAGCCAAAGGGATGCGTGACCATCCATGCATTTTTAGTACCCTTGAATAATAGGAAATTTTGGAATGATATGAAAAAAGGCTTGTTAATATTTTTAAAGAACTTATTGTTTTATCATATTGATATAATCCTGGACAAGTAATGAATAGCTGGTATAATATTCTGTTGCTACAGAAATAAGGAGAGGAACAGATCAAATTAGAAGTGTTTTGAGGAAAAAAATTCTGAGTACATGATTTTTTTCCTGAGATTCTAAGGCTTAGTTGAGAATTGCATGGTTGTTAATTTAATATATTTAATGTGTTATTAATGTTTTTCAGGAAGATTTTGGTTTTGTTCCATATGGTATTTTCACAGAAATGAAGATCAAAATATATCAACATTATATACATTAGAATGATTCAAAACTATTTAACAGAACTGCTGTCAGAAAAATTGTGAACAGTTTTTGCCATCACTGAGCAGATGTGTTCCTAATAAAGATCCTAAGGTTTCATTTTCATTTGCATTGAACACTTTCTTGCTAGTGACCTTGAGGGAAATGTAAAAGGTAAAAAGAAAATAGGAGTTGAAGGCAAATGAATTCATATGAACTCTGCTAGACTAATATATGAACCCACACCCAAACTTCAGTGAGCCAAACTGAAATCATAAAATGATTTAATAAACAATCAAAGACCTTTTTTCTATAAGCAGCACATACTAATTTTAATCAGTTTGTCCTGACTTAGCTCAAGAAACAAGATTACATGTCATTTTCCTTTGATTAAATCAATTAGAACTACTGCAGTTAGTCCAGTGCAAATTCTGAGTCAGGCCAGCTTCAGTTTAGCTCTGCCTCTTCTCAATCCTGTTCACAGTGTCTAAACAAGAACAATTATTACAGTGAATTGGTCATTTATGCAGATCAGAAATTAGCATGATTCTATATTGATGTTTGCACTTTATAGTGATTGTTCTCCTTTCTGAGCAAGATTTAACACTGAGACACTTCAGAGAACAAAGTTGAATGTGGTTCTCTGCCTCAACAATCGCTCATACTTATTGAGAGCTGAAAAGAGGAAAACCTCAAGTTCATCTTCCAGAAACTGATTTGATGCTTATATAAGGATGCAAATATACGTATATATGTATATATAGAATCAGACTTATTTTGTTTCAGATTTTTGGTAGTCATACTAAATATATGAGATAAGATGTGAAAATCACATTTTCTTTGTTTGAATTAGGCTGAATAACTCTATTAGACCTCAAAATGTCACTATAATTCATGGATACCAACAAAAGGAGAAGAGTTAATCAAAGGAGTGCAGATGTTAATTCCCGTTTTGCAGTGAAAAGCAGTCATCTCTGAACTTACCAAGAAAAATCTAAGTCGTTATTTTCTCCCTTAAATCTATCCATTTTCCTCTTGAATGTCATTTCTTTTTGTGCTCTAGCCTTTGGCCTAGAACCATCTGCAGTGTGTACTGGGATGCTATTAGCTCAGCAGGAATTGGTCTCACCTTCTGTAGGGGCATCTCCTGTGAAGTATCAATTCGTTCCACTAACAAAACGGTTCATTTGTTGCTGTGTCCTATTTTACCTTGTGTTGTCTTTCTCCAATGTCATTTATTTCCCAATAAGTTTAGTCACCGAGATTTTAAAAAGCACTGGCACTCAGTAAGGTGTAATGTATGACATACATATGTTAGCAATGTTTGCAACAACACAGTATATCTCAGATGCATTTGATGTATTTACCCCTTCCACTGGGGACTAGAAGCTTGAACAGTCATTGTTATGCCTCTGGGAAGTTCAGAATGTCTGCTTCTTCTAATGGCAATAGTTTATTCAGGTGCAATGCATACATATTACTTATTTAGTAGTCATTTATAATTCCATGTGAGACAGGTCAGGTTTTGGATAAATAGGCCAACAATAAAAGTAAACAGCTGAGATTTTCTTTTCTCCCACTTACTGTCAGCAATAGCAAATTTACAACTACAATATCCGTGCTGTGCCATGCAAGATATTAATTTGGAACATTTTAACACTGAGTGCTGTCATACTCCCCTGTCTTTCAATTCCTCAGTAAAAACAACTTCATAAAAGCCCTGGCCCAAATCCAGGGCAACTCAAACCTGGCTTTCAAAGTGCCTCAGTCTTAGGCACTCTGTTTCCTCTGGGAAGAGAAGGGGAATGAATGAGTCTTTCTAAACTAAGTTTCCAATTGCCTTTTGAAATAGAAAGAAGTGAGTATTTCTGAAGGGCTCTGGGAGGACCAATTTATTTGTGGGGCCTGCTGTTACCCTACTGCTGTGTGAACTTCTCTATTAGTACTCCAAAAACTAACCTGTAGAAATAATGGAGTCTTCATTGAATCCCACTGGTCTGAACACTGGTGTTTTGAAACTGTTTCTCTATGGTTTTTTACAGCGCTAAAAAAAAAAAAATACAGAAAATATAGCAAATGCAGTTCTGTGGTCTAACCACTTCTACCAAGGTTGTGCTGGGCAGTGAGAAAATGACAAAGGGACAGTGTCCCCTATGGAAGGATGTGAGCCTAACAATTTCTCTATCAATTGAAATATAGCCTTTCCAGAAAGCATTCTTTCTAAGAGGTTTGGCACTAAGCCCAAGGTCTAGGAGAGAGCACATATCATAAGTCCCTGACATCTCACATACATACCATTTTAAAATATTTAATCCAAAGTTGAAGACTTATCCACAGGTCAAATATAAATACAGATAAAGTAACTTGAAGTAAAACCGGTAAAATGGAAGATCTTAAAGATGAAACTATAAACATAAGCTATTCTCCTAGTAAGCTATTCACTGCCTTTGAGGATTGGAAACCCATCCTGTGATTATATCTAAATGACATAAGCTTAGAAGCTTGATGTGATTCAGAACAAGTTTTTTTTCCATCTTTTCTTTAGCCACCAGGATAATCATTTCTAGATTAGTTAAAAACTGTGCTGCCAGAGATTTTCATGACTGTTAGCAATCAGTCATCATAATCAAAATTCTCAGCAAGGTCTGTGATTTGCACAGAAGACCAGCCATGCTGAGTCAAACAAAGGCTTCTTCATCAATAGCCTTAAATACACACTTAGAGAAGAGTGAAAGAACAGGGAAAGCATATACATTGCTTCTCCCTAGCCTTCTTCCAGCCTCTGACCCTTCTTAGTCTTCTTCCTGTATTTAGTAGCTCTGGATAGATGTCTCTGCTAGGAGCTGTTCTCAAACTCACATTCCCTTATGGCAACCATAGCATCCTTCAGTAGACGTCCATTTTAAGGCTGAATAAGACCTGCTCATTCTTTGGAGGACCGTACAACCATAATCATACCTTTCCCTATTGACTTTCAAGCAAGCAGTTATTATCCCAGAAGGCACAAATCTATGTATGGCAACAATATATTTAAGCAGACAGCAGTGTATTTCTGTTCATTCTTCTCATCTATCATTTTACTATGTATTTGTGTTCTCTGCCTCACATTTGTAGGTTAAGGTGTTTTTCATCAGCCATGAGCGTGACCTCAATAAAGAGGCTTTCAGCATCTGTTTGTGTCTGACAGTGACTACCATTAGCTAGAGGCACTCTGCTCTGAAGCAGGGAGTGCACATTTTCTGCAGTGGGAATTTTGAAAGCTGTCTCCAACTAATTAATATGAGAAAAGTAGTACCACTTCCTGTGAAAACGGTTCAGAATTTAACACAGGGCAATCTGTATGGGGAAGAAACACAAATGATGGTGAGCTCCAGGAGCCCTAATAGTTTGCCTATAATACAGTCACATCACACAATCTGAGGAAGTGCAGTCCTGTGTGTAGCAGTTGAAGAGCGGATCCTCAAGAGAAATCCAATGCAATACAAAACCTACTCTGATCCAGCCCCATATCAGTGTGTCTGAATAAATCTTTTCGTTGCTAGGCATTGAGATGCTACTTAATGCCGGCCAAGACACAGGGAGAAAAATTATTTAGGTATGGTATGAGCGTGAGACAGAGGAATTTCTTAGTGGATTAAGACTTTTACATTCAAAGAACTAGGCAGGAGCTAAATTCAAAATAAATGGACTCTGTTTCCGAACCCCATCCCCTGTGTCTCACGGAAGCACCTTAGCCTCACTCATCACTGAAAGCTGGAAGTTCAGCGGAGTCTGCGTCACTGCTGAACAGAGCATGGAAGGAAACATGTCTCCTGTGCCCATTCCTCAGGGTGTTCCCCTGGGAGGGACTAGGCCTGAGCTGTGATCTCCGCTCCCATCACTGAGGGTTGCAGCTTACAACTGTGTCATGTAAAATGCATAAACAGGCCATGGAAGAACTTTGGGAGCCTGGGTCTCTGTCCCCAGGGTGCACTCTAACTACAACATCATGTTCACAGGTAAACTCCTTCCAGGATTTTCATGGCTTTGTGCACAAACCAGCAGACACCATGGGGAGCATCCCTGAGGAGCCTGATGTTTTATTGGAGCAGGTAAAACTATCTGATAGGTGAAGATGGCTCCTATTCTCTTCCATAATAAACACCCTAGAAACTAGCCTATTGCAAGGACAGAAATGCTAATAACATTGTTATAGCTGTGTCTAACTTAAAAAGAAAAAGTATGATCCATGCATACTTTTAAAAGAATATAGAGTGGAGTCACTGAGGAGAGAGGAGAGCTGCTCTTAAAAGAGTTTTATGAGACTTCTAGAAATTTCTTTATGGTTGTAGAACTTGTAAGGCATGTGGGAAATGAAAAGCTCCCCATATGAAACTAACACGCTGCCAGTGTTTTTAAATCTTTGATCAGGATGAGAGGACTCGTAAATAGCATGTAAATGTATATGTATATGTATACTTATAAAAGCGCTGCATGATAGAAGACAGATATTGCTTTTCTATTAAGTAAGAGTTTTACATTTTCTTTAGTATCTTCAGTTGTGCAGACCTTGAAGAAACTCCCAAAGGAAAAGTTACTAATAATCAACAGAAAAGCAAAAAAAAAATTAAATGACAATTATTTGTTTGATATTTGGTAGGATTTGAAGATGACAGAATTTATAAATTTACAGCCGTAATTATTACACTGTATTTTTATTAAGCTGATATTCTATTTATCTAAAATACTGCACAGATTTTAGTAAGTGACAGCTGTGGAGTTCATGCATATATGGTACGCAGATGGAAATGATCAACTGTAACATCTCCAAAGGGGCTTTTCCAGTGCATCAGACCAGTGAGTCATGAAATGAGAAATGTTTGTGTGACAGAACCCAGCAGCTCCATACTAGATGAATGCAAACACCATCAGGTTAGTATTCTACAGACTAACATGCATTGAGACACACCACAGTCACTTCCCTGATATTTTTAAAAAGATGTTTCCGGAGTGTTTGTTCATTTATATCCACTTCATAAATTTTTATTCAAAACTGTACCCAAGAAACTCCAATTTCTACAGGGGCAATATTAGATATGATTGGGGGAAAAAAAAATGCTGCAGTTGGAAAAAATGCTGTGTCTGGTTTTGTAAATAAGGAGGATCCAGGCAACTACAAGCCTATCAGCCTGTCCTCAGTGACAGGAAAGGTTATGGAGCAGATTATCTCAAGTGAGATCACATGGCATGTCCTAGACAACCAGGTGGTCAGGTCAGCCAGCATGGGTTCACACAAATCAGGTCCTGCTTGACAACCTAACCTCCTTCTGTGATCGAATGACCTGCCTGGTGGACGAAAGAAAGACTGTTAACATAGTCTAGGTGGATTTCAGCAAAGCTTGCAACACTGTCTCCCACAGTGTTCTCCTAGAGAAGCTGGAAGCCCATGGTGGTGAATGGAGTTAAATCCAGCTGGTGACCAGTCACAAGTGGTGTTCCCTAGGGGTCAGTACTGCAGCCTGTCCTCTTCAGTATCTTCACTGATGACTTGGATGAGGGGATTGAGCCATTTCCTTTTTTTTTTCCTTTTTTTTCTTTTTTTTTTTTTTTTTTTTTTTTTTTTTTTTTTGCAATTTCCCTTTGAGCTGCAAAATGATTACATATTATAGGCTCAAAGTGAATTGTAGGCCAAAAGCCATCATGCTTCTATGCTTTATTTTATGAACCAAACTCACCTGAAAGTTATGTGTTTTTCCACTCTTTGAAGTACTTTTCTGATCATTTATTTTATACTTAAAATGTATCATATTTAAAAGATAGTGAGTTTGTATCTTTGTAATTTGAAATATGCAGTATATTGCTAAATGTAACAGCTTAAAGACCATCATATGATAAGGAGAAAAATATCACTTTCTAAGTTTCTAGACAGTGGTGTTTTTCCATTGTGCAGTTATTATTTTCAGATTCTTCCTACACAAAGGCAGTATTTCTAATAATAAATATGACTCTTAGGATTGCTAAGATTAGAAACACTATGGATGAGTGTTTGTTTTCCTGAAAGCCATGAAAGTCAAGAAACCATGAATATGTTTTACATTTGCTGTCATTGTGATCATTAATACGCTGTAGTCACCCCCCAGGTAAATACTGAAGTTGTAACAGTACCTTGACATAGATCTAAAAATCCTATTAGAGGCAAAACATAACTTATATGCAAAGACAGTGATTTTCAATTAATGTTACTCACATTTTGTCTAATCATTCTTATAAAATTACTACCAAAAGAGGGAAATAATAGTAACACATAAAAAGTTTGTATGATAATAAAACTGTTTGTTATACAAACTTCCTAATATTTATCTGCTTTTACATTTACCATTCACTGCACTCCAGTCTGAAGGTTGCTGGCTTGTGAAGGCAGCCATCAGTGTCCCTAGTCCTTTGCCAGGAGTGCCACATTGATGCTTTCTTCTTCTTCATTCCTGAAGCCCTGGTACTACTTTTACATGACAGTAACACAATCTATGCTTTTCTTTTTCTTCATTGTTTTAGAACTCCACACATACCTGTATTTAATAAAGATGTAGTGTTTGACATGTGTTAGATACCTGGATGTGGTTGTTACCTTCTGAAACCAGCTCCAAAGTTTGCTTTTCTTCAGCCATCAATAACGGACCAGTGATGAGATACATACACCCTCGTGTTCTCTAGTGTTATTTTGTGCCCCCTCTGTTACCTCTTTTACTCTCCGCTCCTTTAACCAGGACTCCATGTATCTACATTTGATGCCTTGGCTCCAAATCCATAGCTGTATTCCACATCACGTCATTATGCTGGGGTCATAAATGCTTCATTCTACATGCTACAATAGCTTCTATGTTGGTACAATTAATTCTATGTTAAGATTTATGATACTTCCACATAACTGAGCAAAAAGAAGTAAAAATAAAAGAAATTAGAAATAGTCCCTTCATAATTAGAAAATTGCTTTTTTAGCTAAAGCAAATCTCAAGGCAAGCTAAAACAAGCTTAGAAAAATTAAGACTGACAAAGTAAGCCTCAGTGCTGAATACCTGCAAGATTAGTACGAGGTCTGTGGCTTTTATTTGCAAAGTCAATGCTGTTTGCACCAGGCAGTCAGTGTAGAAGTCCAAAAGGAATAGAAAACCTTGTGCATACTGGGATAAAAGACATATGCTAAGTACTGAAGAGGCTTTAGAAATTATTTGACATTTCTGTAATGACTTTATGGAAGATTACAGATTTATGAATCTTACATAATGTTGCATGCCAAAACAAAAGAACCCTTTCTAAAGGACTCCATACTGTTGGAAGAATATAAGCTGAGGCCCAGGGCTGCACATCACCCTATGAGCAGGCTGTGTCAAGTCTCTATCCACAGTGCTAGTTAGGAGGTCAGAGGATACAAACTTTTCTGGCTGCAATCCCCACTGCTTCAGAGCAAACTAGGTCTCCAGGGCTTGCTACAAGGAGTTTTCTGATTTATGCCACTCATATTTTATTTTCGCTAATACTTTAGGTTAAAGTTTACTAGGACATTTTGTGAATGTCAGTAACCTTATTTTTCACATTATCTTTCATACTATGCCCTTGTGTCCCAAGTCAAAACAATGATTTTTCAGGCAATTTTTTGTAATGTTGTCATTTCCATATTTATTCTTTTTCTTTCCTTGGAATTCTTTATTTTTTTAAAAGAAACAATGGGATTCCTTACAAATTGAAACTATACATTTTCAATCTCAACCAAATCTAAAGAAGTAAGACAAAGGCTCACCAGCTGTCAGTGACAACAGTCAGACTATTCTTAGGACACACATAAACATAAAAAAGAAAAACTATAACATTGATAAGTGAGAGAAGAGTTAATAGCTAATGCTAATCCTTATTTATTTCCTATTTTTTTCTGCATTACATAGAAAATCTTTTGTCCAGTAGTAACTTGTATGCGCTCTATAGATAGAAGAAATCCATGCCAGATTCAAATACTTGCCCATTATTTGACTGACTACCACAAAAGAAACAATTTTGCATGCTTTAATAGAACTGGAAGAGACTTCTCATGCCTTGATGACAATATTTTAGCTGAAAAATGGATCAAAATTTTGTACAAAATTAAATGAAATTGGAAAGATCTACTCATTTAGTTCTGGATGGAATTGAGAGAGCAGATAATTTTCTTCTGCTTTCTATTTCTTTCTATAAATTCACAAGTTTTATTTTCGTCTTGTCTTTTTCATTCTTCAGGGAATAGGCAAAAGTGATACACTTCCCCTCCTGTCTCTGGGTGCCTCTACTAGAGAGCAAATCTTCATTCCACCTAATCCACATTTATAACATCTGAACAACTCTCTACCAGAGACAAGAAAAAAGTAATTCTCCCATCTGCAACAATGCATTTGGGAGAGGATCTACTGAAGTCATTACACTTTTACAGCTGAGCACTTTCAACCTTCAAATTACCCTGAGTTTCCTCAGTGTCAAGACACTCAGAATTTACAGCAGAACTTGATATAAGTTAAGCTTTGTTATGTTTCTGAAACCCATAGTGATAGTGGAGCTGACTGTTTATTTTACAAAAATGCAATTTTGTAGCTGTCTCAAATATTTATTTCCTTCTAGTTTCTAATATTAGTATTTTGGAAGTGTAATTTAGGATGCCACTGTAGAAGCAGAAAAAAATATTCAAATTAGACAGTGCAAAAAGCATATCAGCACCATCTGCAGTCAATTCCTGCCTGTTCATTCAACAGTACAGATTCTGCACTATGCCAAGATGCCCTCATTTGAGCCCTCTAAGAGATGTAACTCACTGTCTTGCTTATTTGGAACCTAATTAATCATAACTGTCTTGGTTATTGCATGAATTTTATTACTTTTTCTATTTTTTTTTCTGTTAATTTATAAAAGCTACAAACTCTTTCAGAAATGTGGTGCTTCATTGTCTCAAGGAGCAACCCAAAGGCACAGTAAAATTCATTTCCTTATATCCAACCAGTTATTTCATTTTGCTTAGAGAAAGACTTTTTGCAACCATTCATCATTTTCTTCTCTGTGTAATACTCATTTTTATTGCCTCACTGTCATTGGAAGTTTTTAGGTTATGTGTGTTCAAGGCTGGCCCTCTTTATCTCCAGATATATATAGGGCTGATTCTACACTTGATTTAAGTGCATAACTACTGTTCTACTAATGGAAGTTCTAAGCATATGTATTATTAACCTCTTCCTTTTGTCTGTCTGCTAATATTCTTTAAGAGCAAAAGTCCAGTTTCTTAAATCACCAAACTATTCTTCATCTATTGTCACATTTGCAGATTCCATTTGCCTGCTCATCATTCTTCACAAAGTATCATATCCAATTTGTTCCTACACTGCTCTTAACAAGAAAAGTGAAGCTAAAGTTATTTAAGTTGATACAACAAAAGGTTTTGCTGAAGGCCAACTGCTTCATGAACAAATCCTTTTGTAGTTTTTAAAAAAATCAACATCTTATATCAAGCTTCTTGAATTGCCATATTAGGAACTTGTCAGCCTACATTTTTGTATAAGCAACTTTGAAAATCTCCTTCAGTCATGGTGTTCTAAAGATAGATGCATTAGCAATAAAACCTTATTTGATTAAATAATTAAGTCCTTGTCAGCCGTAATTAAACAGTAGCTCTTAACAGAACTCTAATTATTTCTGCTTAGATTTCTCAGGTCACATAAACAACTCTTAACTTCTAAAAAGTGTGCAATTATTAATCTAATTTGGATTTGTGCTTTGTTTACTCTGTTCTAACCTGATTCTTCATAGTCATTGGAGCTGAGGACAATAAATGTCAAGAGTCCCATTTCTGTGTCATCTGAGGGCCCTCCTCCACTCTCATGTAAAACTCACAGGAACAATATCATACTTTTATTTTAAATAAGTTTGCTTTTAGACTATGTCTTTTTGTGCCAGACATAGATGATGATATGAAAAAAGAAACAACCCCACACTAATATTTCACTTATCATTGAAAGAGGTCAGTTTATATTTCACACTGACTATCACTTTGGAGTGTAATCTCTGAAGAAACTGAAGATTTTCTCCAAATGAAACCAACATGTTGTTTCAACACAGTCTGGGAATAACTTAGCTTCAAAGTGGTGCCAAAAGTAGTCACTGGCAATGAAGAGAAAAACTGACTATCAACAAAGAATGACCTTTTATTTAATTAAGATTTTGCAGCCTTCGCGTTCTATCTTACAACCTGCAAGGTAAACCTGATCTATTCATTCCACTTTCATGCCCCAAAGTATTCCACCAAAGAAAGTTAATCACAAGATAGAAAGTGTTTGTATGTTGTATATTTGGCGTTACTTTGTGTCTCAAAGGATGACATAGGGGACCTGTAAGACCATGCAAGATCAAAAGAATGTAATGTTACCCATGCAACTCAATGAATTTTATTTTAAAAAATATCACAGTAATGGCTTACTTCATCAGACTAATTCTGCTCATCCTATACACAAAAACAAATGAATGTAAAAGTTGAAATGCAAAGCTTTTATGCAAGCTGCTATTTATTTCTGTACAGCTTTTAACTGATAAGCTATTTCAAGAAGCAATTTCAATCAGTCTTAGAAGAGGTCAAATGGGATAAAGTGAACTGTTTTGTGGATTTTACAAATGATAAAAAGAAACAGACAGAAGCTAGCATTTCCATCTGATCACATTTTATCAGCTTGAACCGCAAGGAGATTTTGGATGTAAAGGGATCTTGACTGATTATAAAGATGACTGACCAATTCAGATTTTGAAAAACAGGACTCATTTTTTTCAAGCATGAGTCTTTCAGTGCAACCACTAAAACAAATGCTCCAACAAATTGTTGTTATAATACATCTTTGGGGGGGAAAAAAAACAAAAACAATATTTCTTGAGATTCTCAATATCACAACCAATATTGGTTCATCTCTCAGTGCAACCAAAGATGGAATATATAATAGGGAAACAGACACAGGCAGAATCATGTAGTTAAAGCACAGATAATGATGCATGGGTTGAGGTCCCTGTTCTTTCAACTATGAATCCTCAATTTTTTTAACTGAGAGAATTAAAATTATGATGAATCATGACTCCATTCCAGGAAACATGCTGAGCGGGCATGGATTCTATGATTCCTTTGCACTTTATTCTGACTGGCTTGTTAACCTGTAGGCTGGAAGCTGTCCATGTTTGAGAGCAGCTGAATGTTTTACTTGGCATGGTACTTGTGGGAGCAAAAGAGCAAATAAAACAAATGAACGTGCAAAAACGATGAATTTCATATACTAGTTCTTCTACTTCTCTCATAAGCTTAAAAAATCATGTGTTTTTTTTTTTTTTATTTAAGAACATCACATGAACATTATACAAGAAATACTGTTCAGACTACTGAACATCCGTATGAAATAAAGGAATTGAAAACCCGCTATGACTTTCAGTCCTGATGGCACAGGTTAAATCACTTGTTCTTCATGGAACATTAAGCACAAGACAATGGTGTACAAAATAATTGTGAAAATCTAATCTCTACAGTCAAAAAATGACCATCAGTGAAGACATGATGAAATGAGGACACATTTTTATAAGTTAGGTGATAGGCTGTGAATGAGCCAGACTCAGATTCTTTTGAAGTTTGAAATCCAAGAAGAGAATTTCTTTTGGAGTATTTTGCTTTTACAGCAGTCCTCTAATTTTAGCATGAATGCTAATCCAGCCATTCACAAAGAAAGGCAGAAATAAACTACTTGATTCAGAGAGTATTTGACTCTCATCACATACGGATGGCTAGGACTGGAGCTTTGTCGGGTTGCTTTTGCAGGCTGTAATGCTCACTGGCATGATTCTGAGAGCTCCCGAATCATAGGTGAGTCAAGTGAGCTTCTACTCATTGTGTTAGATCCAGACTGAACAAACCTGGCATCACAGCAGTAAGCAACTGATGTGCCTTAAGGGTTTTAGAAGAGTTTTATTAGCTGCAATAGTGCACTCACTTTTATGAAAGAAAACCAGCATTTTAATTTCTGTGTGCATGCTTGGGAGAACTTTGCTTGTAGTGATTGCATCAGCAAAGCAAGAACAACTGGAAAGCTTGTAGGTTTTGGAGACATTAATTCACTGACTTCCTCTCCCCTCTGCTCCTCCTTTCTCCTACTACTCTTTATAAATATTGAGTGATTTTCCACCAGTCTGATAAGATGAAGTTTTGTCTGGATTGGATTGTTCATTATTCTCCTATTTCTTCATTTTATCCGAATATATTTAAACATGCCACCTGACTGCAGGAAGAGTTGCCCTTTGTAGAGAAAAAGCTCTTACAAGGAACAGAAGAAAATGCAATGTATTCTCTTATTTTGTTCTTCTCTTTCATTTTTATCTTTTCTTTTCTTCTTTTCTTCAAGCAAGCCACCCTTGTAGTGCAAAGTTGCTGCATGTGTTTACATTGACAATATGCCAGAGGAATAAATTTGCCCAACATTTTCTCAGTAGCTTAGAAAGAAATAGCTTAGAAAGTAATAAACAATTTTCTTGTGAGTAATGCAGCATATAGAGGCTTTTGCAGGTTATTATATATATATATCCCAGGCAAGAGAGGTTCCCAGCCCTTCTCCAGATATCGTCTTGGTTTTCCTACAAGTGTTACATCATTGAAATATGAGGAAGAAAAGACATCAGTATTGCATCCATAGAAGACACATTCTATTTTTGGTTTTACATTGAGGTAAGTCAGGAGTCAATCCACTGAAGAAAACTAAGCGCTCTTAGATACACTGGTATTAACCTGAAAGCAGAGCACAGCCCTGGAAATGCAGTTATATAATGTCTGAAAAAGAGATGCTGGTGGAACAAATGATCTCTGAAATGCTACTAGTTAATTAAGCAGAAATTGAAGCTCAAACCTAGATCTCATTGCTGCATATTAATTTAGTAAAACAGATTATTCATACTACAGATGCTACCTTTTCATTTGGGAAAAGCAGGTATGTCCATAAGGAAATACTGTCTTGATTTCACTGGCTTATGTCAAATTTAAAATCCTTTAGAACAGCAAAGAAAACTGTATAACTGATAAACATCTGAAACCAAGGGGAAAACATCACATCAACCAATATTTTAAGTTCCCCATGAATGATTTACATTCCCCTGCACTATCAGAGATCTTCAAAAGAGCATGTCAAAAGAGGAGAGCAGTGCACTTGGTTCATGTAATGTTAAATTTGCTGCAAAAAGTCCAATGAATTCAAAAGCTCTGAGACCCAGTTTTCATTTTCAGTGTTAGTCACACTCCTGCAGTCTGCCTTTGAAAAGCTGGTAAGCTTTCTGAAGGGCTTCAGGCTTCATGACGACATTGCTATTGGAAAGCCCCCATTAAGCTCCTCTACATAGAGGTGCATCAAAGCCATGGTGGCATAGGTGGGTGTCAACCCACACTGAACAGAGCAATGGAAATGCAGTATTTCTCAAATCTTCTTACTCAGAAGAGCTGTTCCTGCCATCAGAAGGCTGTTGCAACACCCCAAACCAAGGGGTGGTTAGCATACATCTCTCCCAAAAAAAGATGGAACTCCTGGTTTCCAGGTCGATTTCCACAATCCCCAGTAGTAAGTTTTACAAGCAATAGTAACAGCTTTTTTTTTCTGCCTCCCTTGTCTTTTGGTGTACCTTTCCATAATGTAGCAAACTGAGAACAACAAGTGTCAAAGTTCTATCTTAAATAGACGAAGACAGGACAACTGAAATTCACCAATATATCCAGAATCACTGGGTTAATTGTAGAGATTCACTCCAAAGAAGATCTCAGTCAAGAGCACTCTCATGCCTCGCCCTTGACTTGATCTTCCCCACTGCTGTGCAGTCTGAGACATTCACCAGTGGATCATTCTTCATCATAGTTTCCACAAAGAAGTGGGTCTGAAACTCAGTAGAGAGTATCTAAATACATCAGGAATACATAGTGAAAAAGACATGAGTATGCTACTTGTAACTGAATCCATACAGTAAGAATACTTCATTATATCAGCGTTTGATATTATCTAACACTTCAGTTTTGACTACTTGTGTTGTTCTTTTTCCCAGTCTTGATTCAGTCATTGAAGAGATGAAAAAAACATCTCCAAATGTTGTACACTTAAAGTATAAAAATAATAGGCATCACAACCTTTTCTACTCAGCTGTGAGCTCAGATACTTTATTTCTGTAGATGTTCTGCCAGGGCTGAGTGAACTCCTTCAGACCAGGTTTGAAAATGAGAGCTTTTCTTCCATCATGCACAGTGAGTCTGTGGAACTGTTTCCATGTCCGTACGTGTGTGTGTGTAAAACATTTAATGTAAATGCATATAACCCAGTATTATCTTCAGCCCTCATTTATGGTTGCACTAATTTAACGCATAGCTACTAGAAATGGAAGGAGAGCGTGAAATTCTGAGAACAAATACACTATTTATTATTAATAGATGTACTAAAATATAGCTTTAATATTCAGTGCTGCTTAATGAATTGAAGACATTTTCCTTCTCAGTTCTTATCAGCATGGAACATTCTTTTCTTTGCAGTTAAATGAAAGTCCTTCATCGTCTTGGGAAAGTTGTTCCCTAAAATGACGAGATAATGTCAATGTGAGTTATGCTGACTTTTCTTCTAGTGTGACTCTCATACCAGAAGGCTTAGTTACAGTGACATTTAGGATGTCAAACTTACTGTCTATAGAAAGAATTCTAGTTAGAGCATTTTCAGCAAGGAAGAACTCACAACTGATGCCCCTTTTAATTAAAAGATAAAATGTTGCCAAGGAGACTGATCTTATGTTGTTGTGTCACTAGAGAGAGAAAAAGTTTAGTTGCATTTAAAGTGACTCCCGAAAATGTCGTCTTGTTTACTTATGTTGCTGAAAATTTTTAACAAATGAAATATCTTCAGGAAATTCAGTGAAATTCAGACTCATGTTTATCCCCTATTTCATCTGTAGTCACTGCTGCCCCAGCACATCTTTCTTCATCGCATGCCATCATTAAGTTTAATCTTTGCTGGAGTTTCCAATGAAAGTGGCACTGGGACTAGGACTGCCGATATGGAACACCATTCCGTAGTTCAATTTTTAGCTTTAAACCATCAGTAAAAGGTACTAACTAACACAGCAGTGATTTAGATGTTATAAACCTCTGAACACATGCATATGTCCTGAATACACCAGCATATTCAGTTATGGAAATAAGTAAAAGAGGACATTTAGATTGGTGGCACTCATGTTGTACTTTTTCAGGTGTTTTTTTTTTTTTTTTTTTTTCAGTTGGCTGATTGGCTGCTTTTTGTTTTATTTGTTGTTGATTTCAATAAATAATGAATATATTTCTTCTTTTGGCATTCAGACAGTTACTCATGTCACTATTTGAGGGCTGATGCACCTTCTACAGTGATATATGTCATTATGCATTACATTACCTTGGCAGAAGATCTCATATCTTTGTGGAAGAGGATAGTT
This sequence comes from Meleagris gallopavo, assembly GCF_905368555.1. Taxonomy (NCBI): domain Eukaryota; kingdom Metazoa; phylum Chordata; class Aves; order Galliformes; family Phasianidae; genus Meleagris; species Meleagris gallopavo. Next base: position 37,050,691 of record NC_139404.1, read on the forward strand.
TGTCTCTCTGATGTTCCAGAGCTGCAGTCAGCCGATGAACTCAGTCTCAGACTATCTCTGCATCTCTATGAAACCTGTAATATGCTTTTATTAAATTGCAATCCCTTCTAGAATTTGACATTACCTTCAGCAAGGGCTTGTCATAATGTTCTACCAGGTACTTTCTGCTCCTGTAAAAAATGAATTCCCACATGTTCACTCATCTTCACTTGTAATGAATTGGTCGCATGCCTTATTGGTTTTGCCATCTAAGATCTCTTCCTGAAAAATGAACTACCATCCAGAAGGATGATGTCAACTATACAGCGAAGGAATTTCCAATCTATAGCCTCTGACTGTTTTGTTAAGAACATAAAATCTTAGTATGGGAAGAGAGGATGCAGAGCAAGTTGGAAGCAGTAAAGAAGAAGGAGACTTTTTCCCATTGTATTACCAAAAAAAAAAAAGCCTTATTAGAATATGAATGACAAACCATGATCTGTTATCATAGCTTTGTGACTCTGTATAAGAAAAATGAGTAAAAATAATAAATGAGATTTTCCTCTGCTAACACAATTCAAAAAGTAAACCAAATCTTTACATCATAAATTAGGGCTGAGACTTTGTATAAGGTCAGTCCAGTGTTTCTTAATGTGGTAGAATTTTGTTTCAGAAACAGCTCTGAGACATGATATTTCTCTAAGGTTTTTATTTTGCCAGATTCTGACTCGGCAAACAATGAGTCCTGTCACTTGCAAAGTAAGAAAGTAATGTTGCATTTCCAGTTGAGTGATTCAGTACCATGCCAAGAGTTGCGACTACAGTAATGTCACACATTAACACCTACTGAGAACTTGCCTACAGTAATTTGTTTCACTTTTTTGCCAAGGACAGTTTGGGACAGCTAGATTTATGAAACCATAATAAAATATTGACCATGTCAGTTGTAAAATTACATTCATTTAACTTTCTTACTCCTTCTGCCTTACTTGTTTTTCAGTGCTGTTCAAAATGCCTTCCTATGCATTTGCACACAGCTGTAAAAGAAACATGCTGTAAAAGAATTGTTAAATTAATGATTTATAATGTAGCTTATAATATTCTCTCAATTTTCAATTATAATAGTATGTTCCCTCACAGATTTTACTCAAGTCCCTGGATAAATAAAGGCTACATTATGTTTTCCCTCTCTCCTGAAACTTTTAAGTAGTTTACTTCCAAAAGCCCCACTATAGCATCTAGAGAAGTGTTCATACCATGGAGAACCTGTTCCCTATTGAATTCCCTTCCCTCTGTTTCAGTACCCAGCCTCCAGGGACAATAACTTGCTATTTGCTGTCTGAACATCAATGCAAAGGCATGGAGAACAATCGCAGCCCACAAAAATTGCATTTCTGGCTTTTATATTAATGAGATGCCTTTACATCCGACTTTCTTCCATGATGGAATGAAGGGAAAATTTGGATGTGCGTCATATCACTTCATCCCACAGCAAGGCATGATCCTAATGCTCTTTCCTGACCATGCTTACCTTCTGTGCCACAAAACATGTAGTGGCAGAGCTACTCCACACCATCATGAACCCCAAGGGCATTACGTGTTTTAACCTTGCATGCTGACCCTGGCACTTAACCATGAGTTCTCCTCTAGACAGAGACTACTGTCACATGTAATCTGATCAAGGTGGAGCAAATTCTTTGGCCCACAGTTCCTTCTAAGGACAGTGAACAAATTATCTCTACTTCTCACCTGGTACACTGTCCTGCATGCCTTGTCCTTCCAGGCTTTCCAACTGGGACGCTGACCAGCTGCAAGGCCACTGGCTGACCTGTTTCCCTGATGGTACCATCATTTACCCACCTGGGCTGTGAGCTAAGCTGGAGATGACGGAGGCAATTCTTACAGGCAAGAGGAGCATCTCTCTGAAAGAAAGCTCAAATGCACATGATCTGGGAGCCTGATGTTAGTGCTGAAAGAGAAGATAGGTAATTCCTGTGTGGAGGGCATTCATGTCACTTCTGTGGCATGAAAGTAAAAACCACTATTCTGGGGTCTTTCTGATGCATTCATCTAACATTAAACCAACTTGTCACATTTTTAGGAACAGAGTGGGAAAGGATGGTCATGGGCCAAAAACAAGAGCATTCCATACATCATAAAACAGAAGAATTTGTTTCTGGTGAGAGATTTTTTTTCTTTGCACAAAGGAAAACCAAATGGATCTGTGTTTAGAATGAATTCAAAGAGAGGTACAAACACACAGAGAATTTTTCATTGATCTTCATTATTACAGAAGAAAAATGCACAGTTCACCTGTGCTGACTCAGCCTCGATCCAGCCCTGGTGGTGGACTGTGGTTCGAGAAATACAGAGAAATGTATAAGCAATTACATTGGAAAGCACAGATATCAAGTAAGCTATTTTTGTTGTTGTTATTGTTAGTGCTGTGGAAAAGAGTTATAGCTTTTTTTATGACTCTATAGTAATATGCAGAACAATGTTTAGCTTTTTATTTTATGCCAGTTGCTTACCAGATATGTTTTGAGAAACATTACAGTCCACCATCACCCTGGATGGCAGTCCATGAAGAGTAACTTGCTTTTGTGGAAAGAGAAGGCTCTTCTTTGTTCCATGCATACTCTTCAGTTTGAAGGAGAGCAGCCTCAGTCCGCTTTGTATTTGACCTGTCTGTGAACCAACCACAAAGTATCCTAAATTTTCTTCCTATTTTTGAATAGGAATTGTGCTGTGAATGTTTTTACTGTACCTGCACTTATTATCACGTTGCCTCTCAACTTGCAAGTCAAGTTCAAACCTTTAGAGAAGGCCTTAGGGCAAGCCAGCTAATGATGCTCACGTATTTCCCCCACTGAAGGGGGAAGCTTCAGTTCTGCTCACAGTGAGCCATCTTCACTGAGATGTATAATGCAGGAGAGTTCAGCAATGAACAGAGTTCAGGAAAAAAAAAAAATGGTGTTGAGACCTTATATAATTGCTGGGATGAGAAAATCTGTTAACAGCCTTGGACTTCAGCCATGTCTTGTTCTTGTTCTGGTCAGAACCTTGTGAAGAACACAGAGCAGAACATGCTGGGGACCCTCGCATCACCAGAAGGTAAACAGGAGGTTTCTGTGCACTTAGCTGTGAGTCGGCTTCTTACTTGCAGCCAGACCATATCATGAAACAAGCAAATTCCATTGCTACTCCTAGAAATACCACATGTATTATTAAGTAACTTGCTCTGAAAATGCAGAGATGAGTGCTGGAAGTGAGATGACGATTTGACTGAGTATGAATGCACTGCTTTTGCTTCATCTAATTGTAAAAAATTTGCATCAAAATTTATATGCAAGATAGATTCAAATTGTCACAGCAACAGAGAAAATCAGAAGAGAATGTCAAATGTCATGAACTACAACCTTACACATAAAACGAAGTTTGGCTTCCATCAAGTTTCCTGCTCTGAAAAATTGTACCCATGCAACATGCATGCTTAGATATGAAACTATTTTATTCTGTGGCGTTTCTGGGTATAATTCTTTTTCCATATAAGTCACCTGACTATTCACTAGTTTCACATAAGTCACCTGACTATTCACTAGTTTCATCTCTGATTAGCTTTTAGAAATGCCTTTTGTGATGTTTCATACTGAAGGCTTGAAAAGGTCTCTTCAAATTACACCTGACAAGTTTTAGGCATTCCAGTCAGAGCACTGCAATCTGTGGAATCAGAGAGCTGCACTGCTCCATCCCTCCAGGCAGGTGTTTCTGCTCTTTCCAGCTGAAATGCAGACAGATGGAACTTGACAGTGTTTCCCCTTCAGTTGCATCCAAAAGAAAATTAGCTAGCCTTGTCTTTTAGTTGATGCAGGCACAAATGACAAACAATTGCCAGCTAGGGGTATTTTCCCATGCTAAATCCACAGATCTGACAGCAAACACTTCTGAAACAGAAGCAATAATAAGGAAACAAATTCTCATGGGCCAGTGAAATTAGAATGTTTTGTAGGAATGCCTGCATTTTTCATCTTTCTTATTAATGACAGATGGAAAGTTAATCATGCTATTGGTACAAAAAATGAAGTTAATAACAGGGAACCCATAGGGCCTTTTTGTTAATATTGCTGTGCCTTAGCTATGTTTGAACTAGACAATAAAAGAGCTTAATTGCAACTGCATAAATGGTGACTTCACAGAACTGTAGCATTCTGATGAAGCAAGTGAGTTATTCAAAGATCTTCCTAGAGCAAGTCCAGCTTTCTCAAGGATTCCATGAGTTTACATTAAGTGGGCTACAGGGGAGAATTTAGCAGAAATGAATCTGCAAACTCAGCAAGAAAATGTTGTTAATAATACTTCTGTATTCAAGAAATTCAGTACTTGTAATACGTATATTAAATAGTCTTAACATAAAGTAGTGTCATATAATGAAAAATTATTATTCACCCTGGCTTTAGAGAATGTTAATATAACCTTTGAGCCCTTCCTCTACCACAGTACCCAGTAATACCATTTCTGCTATCTGCAGAGAATAACTTCCCTCCCAAAAGATTTCTCTCCTGAATAGTGAATAAAGGAAAGTTTGCATTTCTTTCCATATTCCTGAATTTGGAATTTGTAGCACATCTCTTTGCTTTTACTATTGTCCTCATGTATTTCTCTCTCATGCTCCAGTTTTTCAGCCCACTTAAGTCAAAAAACAGCAGCTCAGACCGATTATCAGAAATGTCTACTGATAGTAGATCCTTAGAAATAAACATTGTAAGTGCAATGATGCTACCTCCTTTCAACTTTCTTTTCTGAGTTCTAAGATCTCAGATTGAGGACAGAATGAAATTTTGCAGAAGACCTCCAATGTGATAGTGTATTACCATATGACTTTAAGAGGAAAACCGGTCTAAAACCAACCCCCAACAAAATAAAACCTGCCAAGGATATCCATTGTTTTTTTCTTTTCTTTTTTTCAGTCCAGTTTGCTGTGTTATTCTTTAAATTCCTGTAAGGCTAAAAGAAGAAAAAATGAAAAATGAAGAACAACAAAAACAGTAGACAGACATAAAAGTACATTTTGGAAGTGTAATTTATGATGTGTTCATCAATTCCAGACCTTCAGTGTAGAAAAAAAAATCTTATATAGTTGTTCAGATCCACCTCCTCATGAGATGTTGAGGCATTAATAACCTGCAAGTACGTACTGCCGGCTTTCTGCAGTTCTACATATCATTAGAAGTCCACTGGATGGATGGCTTCTTACCACATCGCATAATAATCACTCCTTTAAAAGAGGAGACTTTCACTTGCCACCCCCTTCACATACTTTTAGTGCCATATATAGTGGAACTATTGCTTATGGAGTAAGATCGTTACAGAGGTAATTTCTTTCTGCAGCATGACTCAAAGCTATAATAAAACTTTTATTGGATCGATACCTGCTCAAATATTGAAAGTAGTCATAAATTTTCATGGCATTAGCAGAATCCAGCAATTTGTCACTCAAATGGGTCCAAACAGAACCTGTGAAACTCTATTTGACAGATACTAAAGCTATTGAAATAACACAGGTAATTTGGAAAGAATGGTTGGGTTATGTCTCAAACTCTAATTTGTACATCAATAAGATCAGAGAATAAATTTCTGCAAAAGATTGACAGGCTTTTTTCTTGGCTGGCACATTGCCCCACGGCCCAGTTCCTCTCTGAGTTGAATTCAAGCAAATATGCACTGCTACTGAATGAAAGGCAATGTTCTCTGTTTTCTTTGAAACACTGATGGTAATTAGCCTTGCAAAAAAAAATGGAAATACTGACCATCAGTCAGATTGCGTCACTTTCTCAGGAAAAAGCCAAGGGAGAAATATCAGGCAGGTTTTCCCTCAGATTGTTTCATGAGTGTTGCTGCGCGTGCCCTTGAATTTCTCATCTGATTTTGTCTTAGGCCTTTAAATAAAACTATGATTCACTAATCAACCATGAAGCAGTGTAAAAACAAATGTTTAACGCATTGGAAATTTCTTACCTTAAGAACCACAGCATTTTCCTTTAGGAGTCTTTGTTCTGTGCAGTTCTGGGGGAGCTTCTGTTGTTGTTTTATAATAACAAAAACAGAGATGATGATGTGTAAGGAAGAATTATTTAAAAAAAAACCTTCCTCCAGAGTTTAAGTAATTTATTTAAGTATGCTGAGATTTTTTTGCTCTGCCTAAGAAAAAATATGTCTTTAACTGAAGACAATTATAATTTTTTCTCTTTTAAAAAATACAGAGAATGATTTCTTGCTAAAATTTTGGAAACAGTCTCAGTTTGTTTAGTTTTGTTTTTGAAAAAATGATGACACCTTTCTGGCTTCTGCTACATTTTGAGCCTCTTCTTTCTCTGGTAGGATAGACACTATACGGAAATATGACTAAACACATAATCTGTAACCATGGAGTTTTTTTATACTGTCATTTGTCTTCATTTTGGAGCATGGAGACCAGTGCCAGAGTCCATTTTGTAATGTAGTTTTTATTGCACTGTTAGTAGGAGCATGGTCAGTACTCAAGCTCATCCCTGAACACACACAAACTAAAACAGACATTATCGCTTTAGCTCTCTGTCTCAGCAAGCATAATCAGCACCAGCCTACAAAGCATCACTCTTGATATCCGAAGAGCAAGGGGTTATTCAAGGCATGTTTGTCCCATGTCTGCCACAACAGCCCTAGAAGCCATAAGCCCATTGTTGTGCTCTGAAGCAATGTCCATTTGTCAAGGTACTGTGAGGTTCTACAGAATTCTTATGCTACTGTTAAGAGCTACTTATGTCTGAGACTTCATGAAAACAAGAAACACGTGCTATTTTCATACAGATTGTATTGATTATTATTTTCCAATGTAAAATATATGCATGTGAGAACTTAAGTCTTTGTATGTGTGTGATGGATCCTGTGCTTCAAAATGACAGGGAGACTGGAAGACAATCAGCGCAAGCTTTGTCCTGGCACATGCAGCATCAGGACTACAAAGCAAAAGATATTCTTGTATGTAATATTAGTTATCTGAGCCCAGGTATCTCACAGGTTGATCTCAAAGGTCTTCTTGTATATGACTGGAAAGATTGATTGGTAGATTTGAAAATATAACACCAAATCTTACACATGATCTCGGATGAATGTGCAATAAGCTGTGAAAGGCAAATAATTTATTTTAGTATCACTTTTTATTTAAGGAAACAAAAAGGACATAGAAGAATCAGTTTGCTTGATTTACTAAGCAATTCTGCATGAATTAAAGCCACTCTGCTGATAATATTAAAGAAACTAGTTCATCTAGAGAGCATGATGATTTTTCTGCCACTGGCACAACAAAAAAACTCCAGAAGAATAAAGGATGAGGATTTATTTCATCTTTTCAGATCTTCTCAAAATACCATTTCCTTTAATGGATTAACAGATCTTTTTTGCCCTTTGTTCCCAAAAGTACATTTCTACTTCTCTTGAAAATGTTATTCAGTTATCATGAATCAATTTATTTGCTAAAAGGACACTTGCATAAGGTTCTGTATGCTTCACTGCATCAAGCATTTTTGAACAGCAATTTATTAAACTCTCTACATCTACAAATAAAATTAAGTTGAAAGCCGGAAGAATCAATATTTAAAGTTTCTGAAATCCTTTCTACTACATGTTCTGATGGCAAATATTCTTCTCATAGCTGCATCTTTAAACCTTTTAAACATATTTCATGATTTTTAATGAAATGAGAAGAAAAGCACTTACTTAAGAATAGAACATTAAACTTATGCCTAATACAATCCACTAAAGTATATGAATATAAATACACTGTACTGACTTTCCTTGCATAACACGCCTCACATTAAAAGTCATGTCTAGCCTTTTGTGATCTTTGGTAGCATTCATTATTTTGTAAAACTCAGATAAATGGCTGAAACAAGTTAAAATACTTTTGTTTTCAAAATCACACGTAGAGCTTGATATCACAAACCTAGACGTCTAGTGCTTAAAGAAATGCTTTTCACCTTTTCTATTTTATTATGACATTTTCTTTAGCTAAGAGCTAAATCTTCAATAAAAAAATTCATTTTATGTAGTTTAACATTTAATCGGTGCATTCTGCCAGAAATTTCAGCATAGATTAATTTTAAGAATGCAACATGGAAGAACAACACTTAGCACATCAAAATAAAAATATTAATAAGAATAAGCAATACTCAAAGAAAGCATTTCTCCTCTATCTCCATTTCTTAAAGAGCAACAAAAACAGTTTAGTTAAAAAGAGTTTAATTAAGATTGGGAAGCTATTATGTGCCATGAAACATGTATTTCTATTTACACCGTGATGTATGGAATCCAACAGCTATTAATTTTATTTCCTAGGAACATCTTCCAAAGTTGTTTTCTGTCTCTTAAGTATCAGGAGTCAGAGTACAACAACTTTCTCTTGTAAATTGTTTCCCCAGTTTGTTTGAATGTTTCTGTTCTGTGATGGTCCTCCTGTTTCTCTGATGGTACTTTGCTTTCTTTCCCAATAACTCCAAGTTGGCCCCTAATGCACAGCTCCTGGGCCAGCCACATACAGATATATCACAAATAATTTGCACAGCTAAGCCTGCAGTGTACACAAGGTGCACACACACCTCCATTTTCCACAGTCCTATCTCAGTGATGTTCACCACAGCTGTGTTAACCACCATTCCTACACAGGCATCAGCCAGTCAACATCAGCAGCACAAAAACCTGCACTTCCAAACAGCTGTATACAGGTGAGCTCGTAGGCAAACTGACATCACAAAATGAGCAATTATTCAATGCTCGAGAAGAACCAGGATCCTACCTACCACATCAGTTCCCTTGAGAACTCTGTACTCTACACTGGTGAGGCTTGAGGACTGTGATCAGTTTTGGTCCACCCACTACAAGAAAGACAACGAGGCCCTGGAGCATGTCCAGAGAAGGGCAATGAAGTTGGCAAGGGGTCTGGAGCACAGGTCTTATGGGGAGCAGCTGACGGAACTGGAATTGTTTAATGTGGAGTACAAGAGACTCAGGGGAGACCATATTGCTCTCTACAACTACCTGAAGGGAGGTTGTGGCAAGGTGGGGATCGACCTCTTCTCCTGCATAACTACAGATGGGATGAGAGGGAATGGCCTCAAGTACAGCCAAGGGAGATTCAGGTTGGACGTTAGGAAGAATTTCTTCTCTGAAACAGTGGTCAGGAGCTGGAAGGCACTACCCAGGGAAGTGGTTGAGTCACCGTCCCTGGTGATGTTCAAGAAATGTGTAGACATACTAAGGGACATGGTTTAGTTGGGAAGTATTGGTGGTAAGTGGGCTGATTCTGATCTTGGTGATTCTGATTCTATGATACCATTACCATATCTTCAAGTTACCATAATATTTCTCTAGGAAAAAAAAAAAAAAAAAAGATAATATTCTTAACTTAATCTCATATTAAAAGGAGACACACAAAGTATTTTCCAAATGTAAGTTAAGAAGCTAAGATATATATTCATTGTGATATAAAGATGGCTTGATAAAAGAAAAGTGAAGAAAAGTAAAAATATATATATAATTACCAGATATTACATTTCTTTTTTTTCTTCATCTATTCCAGGCTGTAAAGCATGGAATTATGGCATGACTACAAAGTCACGCAAATATATAGGAAATTGTACTGTGAAATGCAGAATGAGTGGCTCCCCTCCCCCAGGCTAACACCTGCTCTTAAGAGTGAAAAACAGTGCACCAGTAAAGGACACAGGGATATTTCTGGGTGTCACGCATGGCTTGTAATGCGTCCTGAAAGATTTTACCACTGTTTCAGTTCCAAAGCAAGCGGTCAAGGGAAAGCAGTTGTTTGTGGGTGTGCTTATTTTCCTTTTCATTGGTAGTTATAGCTCGGTGTGATCAACATTTTTCAAACCTCTTTCCATATGAGATTTTTATTATGGTTTTCTGCTCTAAGACACGTAAACACAGTTCAACTGGTCCTGCAGCTTTTGGTTTTGAGGAGAGTTATATTTACTTGCTGTTTTCTTGCAGTGAAATAAATTCAACCAAGGGAACTGTGACTATCTCAGCACTGCCTACTAGGGCACCAGCTCCTCATGGGAGGACACAGGCCATGGCTCTTCCTCAAGCACATGGTTCTCCTGAAGTCAAGATTCCTGTAGCCCAGTCTGTCATTCCAGCCTGTGCCAGGCACCAGATAGCCAACAGCTCTTTGTCATGGTTCAAAGCCATCTCAGTGAGTATGATAGATGTTAAACCATGGATAGGCATAGACCATCACTGTTCCCTGCATTGGCACAGTTTCATTATGACAGCCCAAATGCCATCCATACCCATATGACAAAATAATCTGTCTTCAGTATGAGTTAATAGACTTCTTCCTGCACCTAATGCTGGTTTGCTCAGCTGCTGTATCTCCTGGAGACCAGAACAAGAATTTCTACTGATTGCAGGATGTTTGGTTGCATTTGATACCTACATGCACCAGGGCTGCCACGAAGCACGAGGACTTTGTTAGGAGTGAGGACATTCTGACTAACAAGCAGAGGAAGGAAGAAAATGGAATAATGCCCAAGAGCAAGGATTGGGTGAGCATGAGAAAAGCAAAAGGTCAGGGCAAAGAAAATGAAGTGCAGAAGAAAGCAAAGAAGAACAAAAAGAATTTTTAAAAAATGGAGAGAAGACAACTCAGGGGGAATGAGTCGTAAATAAGGCAAGCTTTAAAGCAGAACAGGATAAAAATAATATGTTCAAAAGAGATGGACCTGCAGAACTTTACTGAGCTGAATTTAGAGATTCTAGTCCCTGAGGTAGGAATATCTCAGGTTAAGAGATGAAGGGAGCCTTTGTGATTTTGCACGTACAGCTATACAAATGGAGGATACTGGTAACATCATCCTGTCCTCCATTTTAAGATTGCTGCTGAGACCTTCATTCAGGAAAGTCCCATCCTTTTCGTCCACAGCCAGAAAAGGCCAACAGCAGTGCTAGCAGTGTGTTTTGCATCACACAAAAAAAGGCAATCTTGAGCTAAAGTGAAAGACATTACAGTGTGACAGCATAAAATCTGCTGTTAAACCTCTGCACTGCTTCCCTGGCCAACTTCATCTCTTTGGAGCAGTGCACAAGCTGAAAGCATGACAGGCCACCTGTTCTCACGCGGCCACAAGATTTCTGCACAAAATTATATATTACTTACTGTTTTCTGGACTACAAGAAGTAGGTGGTGATACGAAGTGAGGCTTTCCTTCTGCTACACCATACACACAGAGTTCACAGGTAATTCCTATGTGTTAGGACTAAATCAAGGATTCGTAGTTGTTATGCCTTCATTTGGTGCTTTCACTTGCTGCATTGCTCACTTGAGTTTCTGACTAATTACCAAAACTGGCTGCAGGCATGAGTCATGTGCTTTAGCACAACCTGATTAACCAGTCAAAAGGGATATAGTGATTTTTCACTAAAGCAGACTTTTCTAATTGGGTTCACGGTCTTCTTTTTCTCTACACGATGTGTCATGAAGAAGTGTCTAATCAGTTTAAAACCCTCTATCCTTGAAAAGGTCCCTTTCTCCTACCCTGTGAGTTTTTGTTTTTTTCTCTTCAGAAATGTCTCTTCTCCCCACACACTTCTTCAGAGAAAGAGCAAATGGGCGGAGAGGCAGAAGAAAGCAGCAGGGAAATGCCAGCAATGTCATGGGAGGGCTGAGAGGAGTCGTGCTAAATCCTGGTCCCACAGTCTGCAGTATTAGTGTGAATGCAACAACCAATACAGCCTGCACTCTTTTTACTGGGTATTTTATGCTTATTTAGGAATTTAGTCAGGAAAGGCTTCAGAGCCACATCAAAAACATAGCAGTGGAGGAGAGTAGGAGAATCTTTTATTAATGTATAACCTGAGGCTACTGTCTTCCTGAAAGGCAATATGGGAATCCATGGAACAAGCTTCAGTGAGCACAACAGACATTCATTAGCCAGGAAAGAGTCATCATCAGGTTACAGGAAAGTTGTTCTGCAACTGAATTCTGTAATGAAATCTTCAAACTTTTAGATTAATTTAAAAGAAAAGGTAATAGAGAGAGCAAGCAAGCTGCCAGATTTCTGAAAGGTGAATTTTTAAATGTGCAATATGAACATAAAACACATTATTTCTCCATCTTTCATCTCTTCTTTGTTGCTTCATTTTTCTTCTGCCTTCTTTGTAGTCTCCTCATCTAGATCAGTATCAGTGGCTCAAACCAGCACCACATCCATTCAGAGGCTCTAGCTTTGCAGGACTGTGGGTGGACACTGGGCAGGGTGGGCTGTGAGCCAGCAGGAAGGCCAGCATGCTGCATATCAGTGCCTGTCCTCTTCTCCAACAAAAACCACCCCATTTTGGATAAATATACTTAAATAGCATGAGTAAAAGGATGACTTAATCCTTCCCGCAGGAGAATTACATACGTACATTCAGCAGTAGTTTACCCTTAGGCAAGACGATGCTAACACTGAAAAAAAATATATATATAAATCAACGTGAACAAATCTCTGTAACATTTAGTCTCAGGAGAAAATTAATACAAACAACAAGAAAACTCCTACAAATAATTTAGATTGCCACTGAGCCCACTAAAGAAAAAAATCACCATAATAAAGCATGTCAGCATGCTCATATCTACATGGCTTTATTGTTTTTTGTAGGGAATATTACCCTCACCTTCCCTTGCATAACACCTGCTGCCAGACATTGTACAAGGACAGCCAGGGGCCTAAATGGCCTTCAGCTGATCATGTCTGTGTCCCTAATGCAGAAGTGAAAACTACACCATTTCAGCTTGCTGCTGGCAGAAGAGCAAATGGGGATGTAGATATACATCTTTCTTTCAGCAGAAGACAGGCTCTCCTGTGACAGAAAGAAAACTTTATTTCCAAGCAAATATTATTTAATTTTCTGTCAGTCTATAACACTGTGGAAAACGTTTCGCTAAGATGGACTGAAAATTGTTATTCTCTGTCAACACAAGAAGAGGGTTACGCAGCCTCGAGAGCCCAGATGTAAGCTAAGCATAGATAATACAAACACCACAGACAAGCCTGAAAACTTTGAGAAGGGAATTTAAGAAGTAAGAAAGGTTTCCAGCTTGGCTACCCAACCCATGAGCTTAGAGAGCTAATGGGACAACAATCATTGCATGGCAGGACAGAAGGAAGCTCTGTTATCACTCACCAAACATAAGTCATGGTGCACTGCCATACATGAGGGAAGCCATGATGACCTTGAACTCTAGGCACAAAACAGGTGGCATGAATAAGCCTGATCTTCATGTGCTGATGTTTTGTTTCCTGGTATACTGCTAGAGCAAAGCAAGTTGGATAACTAGTTCTACTATTATTTCAAGTTCACAACTTAGTGGCCATGCTCCCTGGACTATAAAAGAGGCAGATTTTGAAAATAAAGAACAAGTTGGTATTTTAAAAGCTGGAGAAATCATTTTTATTATCTTTTATCCAATTTTGTTTTCAACATTATTAAGAAGAATTACTAATCTCATTTGTTGCTTGAATTGGTCTGGACATCAAAAAGTACAATTTGTTTCATAGTTTCTTTACTGTGCTGAAAGGGCCACTCTGATGAATTGTGCTTTATTGACCAGAAATGTTCTCATCACTGGTATTGGGAAAATGTATTCCTTTATCCAGTCTGGCAGTAAGGAAAAAAATGTCAGGAAACTCCAGACTGCTGAACTACCTAACTCCATTTTGCTTTAATAAGTGGTTACGATTTGGTATTCTTCATCATTCCTGTAATCAAATAGCTTGTGTCCTTAGGCCTGCAGAGTGAGGCTACTCTCAGGAAGACAAGATAGACAATGGGAATATCTCCAAATCAGCAAAGTGGTATTTCGGATGCAGAATCTAAACCAGATGTATAATTTCAACAGATTCAGAACCAAAACCAAATATATCATGCAACTGCTGTAAGAAGAGAGACTAGCAAGTCTGGAGATATTTCTGTCTTGCAAACTGAGTCTGTTAATAATGAACCTCCAAGGCGAGCAGCAGATTTCAGCATTAGCACTGTTGTTCCTTTGAGTCATCTGTAATTGGGCAGAACAAAGCTCAATTCTTTGCTTTAGATCTCACAGCACTATTTTTCTCTACCATCTCCAAATTCCACAAACCTCTCAATTTCCAGTAGAAAAAAAAAAAAAACAAAAAACAATTCAGCTCTGTGGCTTTCTTTTACCAGCTCTGCTTATACTCAGTTGCTAGCTATGGAGCATCATGGTTTAGTGGTCAGTATCAGCGGTAGGTTGGACAAGATGATCTTAGAGATCTCTTCCAACCTTACTGATTCTATGATTCTATGATTTCCATATCCTCACAGCAATGTAAAAAACAAGAGAATCCTTCCTGATGTTCAGAGATATACAGGACAGTGAGGTTTACAGACCAATCCTATATGAAGCTCCAGTTTCATAGCACAGTGGCATGTGTTGGGTCCTGATGTAACTGCTGGTCAGTCAAAGAGAACTCCTAATTTCTGAGAAAAAATATAGTGAGACCTGGCCTTAATGCGTTACTTGCGTTACTATCGCACGTTCCATATACTGACTATATTGCCTATATTGGAGTTCACTTAATGCACCCAGCTCTGTTGGGTAGGGCTCTAGGACACACAGGATTTGAGACATGATTAGTTACAAATTTCTTTTTAACAGAGACTTTGGCTGTAACAAACTTTTATCTCTTAAGTTTTGAAGCGAGCACCATTTTTGGATCTTCAGCTTTCTTTAGAAAAACATATTTTGTTGTCATCGCAATAAAATTTTTAGCAGATCTGCTTTTGTAAGTAGAATACATTTTAACTTGCTTCTAGATGTATTCGGTGCCTTTTAGCTGAAGCACGGAAAGAATCTAAACCCTTATCAGCTTTGTTTCAGATAAAAGAAGCATCTGACAAGCATTTTATTCTATACCCAAAGTGGAGCATTAGCACAAAAATTAAATGACAAAGAAAAATATGCTGTTATCCAAAACTGATACAGTTATGTTTACTCCTTAGGAGCAGTTTCTTTTTCAACAGGAATATAGTGAGAGTCACTTTATGCTTTTTTGGCTTAGGCAGGTCACCACTGTATTGTTTAAAAATAAAAACCTACTCGGCATTCTATTTTTTTTTTTATTTCTAAGTTTTGCTGAGTAGAACTACAAAAATTGGATTCCTTCACTCTTCTACCTACTTCATTCTGGGTCAAACAAGATTGGGTGATTAAAATGAAATTGAGCAAGTAATGGATAAAGCAATAATATCAGCACAAACATGTGATTTGAGTGTCTTCACTGTGCAGTGTATCCCTCCCATCACCGCAGAAGGACTTTAAATCTATTGCCATTCAGAACAACTATGCATTTGGCTCCCAAAACAACTGTGCTTCAAACACTGTGTGCATTTAATTTATCCTCAGTGGACAGCAACATTCAGAAGCAAGACAAAGGCCCTTTCCAGATGAGAAATTAGGCGAGTTTCAGTGTTCAATGCAGAATGTTAAGGACATTTCCAAAGTCCTTTAATGTACCAAAAAGGTACTCTTAATTTATCCTTTACTAAAATGCTGGATTGTATCTCCCTGTGGTGGTTTTCAGTCTCTCTGTGATTCAGACTCACGCGCACTGGGGCACCAAAGTTCTTCTGAATAGGCTTGGATTCTTGTATATCAATCAAAGGATGCTTTCCTAAGTGCTTTGTAAGAGGTTCATGAATGTCAATGTGGGGAAAAAAAAAAAAAAAAAAGTAAAAAAACAATTGTTTCAGGTTATCCTCAGTGGATTTTTGCAGGTTCCTGCCAGTTTGTATTGGTTCCATATTGGAGAGAAGGCTGCAGCTGCACCTGGAGGAGACAGACACCACCACTTTCAGAGGCTCTCCACAGTGCCCCTTTACATTGTATTGCACAGCAGTCACTGCCATCAGTCATTGGATTAGGAAATTTCCACGGCAGAAAGCCAAGAGTAACATAAATGTCTCTGGTCCTACCTCACTCAGTGCACAAATTGAGGTCAACATTATCCCTGTGTTACGCACAGGTTCTCTGGTTCTGGGGCTGTCCAGGAGAAGTGGCAGGTCTGATGGCTTGAGTGGGAAAAAAATAACAAAGCATTGAAGCACTTTGATACAGGTCTGCAGGTCTGCTTTTCTGTTCTTGAGGTTTTTTTGTTGTTTTTTCTCATTTTTTTTTTTTCTCATTCTCTCTCTGTGCAGCTCCACTGGCTATGCAGGACAGCAACTCAGAGTGCTGATTTATCACTGTCTCACCTTTACCACAAAAAAAGTTTACCAAAAGTTCAAGTCTCAATTTACCTTTAGTTTCCAAACCATAGGAAATTACTGCTTAGCAATTTAGTTTGTTCTTTTGATCCATTAACAAGATCTCTCCAGGACACATGCCAACTCCTCTTTATCTGCATTCTATTTGTGACAGCCTTGTGACCTTGGATGTTATAGGACTGAGAGCACTTCTGTGAAAACTTCACCTTTATTGAAGTGCTTTACCAATTCTGTATATCAAATAACAAAACAAAGCACCAAAAATAGCACTTCTCTCAAATCACAGCCAGCATTTACTAAGGGCTGAAGCCAACTACGCATTTTAAAAGCACAGGGACAGGCAATTCCAAAATGTCAGAAGACATGCAAGCAAGGCAGATAGTCGGCTCGGTTGAGCAGAGACCCTCTTCTAGAGCTTTGGTGCAGAAAGAAAGTGTATGGAGACTGGAAGCAAGGTCAAGCAATGTGGAAGGATTGCAAAGATGTTGTTCACCATTGTAGGAAGAAAGTTTGTGTGGCCAAAGTTCGGTTCAAGTTCAATATAGAAAGTTACATAGTGGACAACAAAAAGAGCCTTTTGAAATGAAAGACCTTGCAGAGAGATCCTGATCACACTGGTGGGCTGAGCAATCACCAATCGCATGAAGTCTAAAAAGAGCAAGTGCTGGATTCTGCGATTGGGACAGGGCAGTCCTGGATATACGTTGGGGGATGAGAGGTTTGAGAGCAGCCCCGCAGAGCAGAGCAGATTGGAATGGAATCTGGTGAGGGGACCTGAGGGAACAACATGGAGCTGTGTTGGGAGGGTCAGGTGTGTGTTAGGGAAAGGTTCTTCATAAGAGGGCGGTGAGCATGGAACACTGGGCACTGGGCATTACTCTAAGCTGCTGGAGTGAAAGGGATGTTTGGACATTGCCCTCAGACATAAGGTTTAGATTTTGAGTGGTCCTGATTGGAGCCAGGAGTTGGACTCGATAATTCTTTTGGGTCCCTTCCAACTCAAGATATCTGTGTTGTGTGATTCTATGATTCTATTTCAGTGATGTCCTCTGATAACCGATCATTTTCTTTTGATCCAGCACCCAGAAAATGTAGTGAATAGCACTATATCATAATGGGAGTCCGTACTGCTCAGAAGATTGTTTTGTATTTTATCTATCTGGTGTTCTCCCACAGGAAAAGTTATTAACAATAATGACAGTAGATTGTAAGCTGCAAGAGATCCAAGTTCTATTTTTGGATAAGCAGGTCAAAGCTCAGCTCCAAAAGCTCAAAACATTCCAAGTGAGAAGATTATTTCTCATCTGACAGTGTTTGGAAGCTCTAGGTTTCTCTATTTTCCCCCCCCCAAAAAAGCGAGTTTGTTAAGAAACTTGAGTGATGGGAGGAGCCAGAATAAAGGCCCTTGTATTGTAGCCAGATTCACTGGTCTCTCATGTTTCCTCCTCTCTAGCTTAATGGTGTCTTGCATAGTAGGGTTGGCACCACCTAAACTGCTCCTAGGCTGCTTTGTGCTCACTGCAAAGGGGGGCAGGCATCCCTGGCCCACTGGCACTGTGAGTGCCGCTGCATTGCCAGCTGCCTATAAATTGGATGCTGCAACACAAAGTACAGCTTTTCCATTTCACTTTGTGGATGAAGCTCATAGGTGCAGGTCTCCAGGTACTTCAGCACCTTTGATGATCCCAGCAGCACTTCCAATATTGGCATCAGTGCTGCAATTGTAATGGAATTTCTCTCAGGGAAAGAGAAATTGCCTCACATTTATCAAGGGTGACATATAATAGGAATGAGGGTGTTACTGGCCACTTGTTGCTATCGCGTAACTAGTTGGTATCTCAAACCTCTGACTGTAGAGTTTTCAATAGACATCAAAAAGGCTTAATTACCCAGTTGCTTACTTTTTGTTTTCAGGCAATGTGGAAAGTGAGAATCTTCAGTGCTGCCATCAGTGCAGCCTAAGGCTTCGATGTTAAGAATAAATGACACTCCAAATTTATTATTGTACAGAGCTTTCAAATCAAGGACTTCAATGAATCTGGAAGATTTTGGAAAGCTCAGTTGAGGAAATTGGTTTTCATCACAAAATAAAGCACAGAGAAACCAAATTTAGAGGTATTTTTCAATGTAATATCACTATGGAATGACAAAATTCTGTTCTCTGTTCATCATCTGAATTATACACCATTTCTGTACTGGATTCAGCTCTCTATGATTGTTTATAATGTATTTTTAGGGGATGAGATTTGAAGAAAGCATATTATGTAGGAAAGGGATTTATCAAGCAACTGTTTTTCCCTAACTTAACATGATCGTGTCACTAAAAAGATATAAAGACATTCACATATATCTGTTTTATATATTTGTATTTACAGCTGTGTTGTTAACATTTGAGTAATAAATCTATTATTGCACTGTATATTACATATAAGTCAGTATATAGAAGGAGAATAAATGATTTCTTAATCTTGGCAACTTTAACTACCCATCCAGATAATACTGATCCCTATTTGCTAGCTAAAGTAAAGCAAATGTGTTTTCTTAGTTTATTTTGATCTCCTTAATTAAAATTGGATTACTACATGTATATGTAGTACCTACTTCAGATCAGCTGGGATTACGGGCATTCCCAAAAGCATAGATGAAGAAAGCATTCATTTCATGAGTGTGACATGAGTTGTTTTTCCCAGTGCCTGGCTGAGTGGCTCAGTTCTGTCTTTTTGTCTCCACCACATTAGGCTCCCAGTATGTCCACGAAACCATCAGCTTCTTCAGCACTACAGACCAGCTCTGGAGAGAGAGAAGAGTTGCCAGATGTTTGCACAGGGTCCTATCCACCAGCTAAAGAAAGAAAAAAAAAAAAAAGAACTGAGCCTGTAATTTAAAAAATGTACCAAAACAGCAAAAATCTCTCAGTGACATCAAGCCCATCTCTTTTCACTCTGCAGCAAGATGAATGTTTCCAGGGCAGCTGCAATCCCAGCATCAGAGGGGTGAATTGTGGCACAAAGTCATTATTTCTCATGATCTCTTTTGATGCTCCAGGAAATAAGTCAATAAAGGAAAAGAAGAATGTTTTCTTTTCCTTTCTTCCAACTCAGAGGTCCTTCTTTCATTTTTCCCTCTCTTTACATTACTTCCCAAGTTAATCTTATCTGACACGTGGGGTGGGTAGCTTTTATTACTGCATCACTGAAAGGCTGCTGGTTCAGATTTCTGAACAAAGTTTGTATCTCTTTCAGAGAAGGGTAATTCTACCTTTTGTGATAATAAAAGAGTAGACCTTGCCATGCATAGGAATATAAAAATATTTCTAATGAAGTGCTCGATTTTTTTTACCCAGTAATTAATGACACTAATGGCTTGTAATGCATGGTCCATGATGAGATAGTTTTGGACCTGCTCCAAAAGATGGATGCTCACAAGTCCATGGGGGCAGATGGATTGCACCCTAGAGTGCTGAGGGGGTTGGGAGATGTGGTTGCCAAGCCACTCTCCATCATTCTTTGGCAGTTCTGGATAACTGGGGATGTCCCAGCAGACTGGAGACTGGCAAATGTGACGCCCATCTTCAATAAGGGCCAGAAGGATGGTCCTGGTAGCTACAGACCTATCAGTCTCACCTCGGTGCCTGGGAAGGTTATGGAACAGATAATCTCAGGAGCCATCATGGACCAATTAAAGGTCAACCAGGGGATCAGGCCCAGTCAGCATGGGTTAACAAACGGTAAATCCTGTCTGACAAACCTGATTTCGTTCTCTGACGAGGTGACCCGCTTAGGTCACACCAACATCAAGGCTGTTGATGTGGTCTACCTGGACTTGTAAAGCCTTTGACACTTTTCCCCACAACATTCTCATGGAGAAGCTGGCTGCATCCATGGTTTGGATGGGTGTACACTCTGCTGGGTGAAGCACTGGCTGGATGGCCGGGCCCAAAGAGCTGTGGTCAATGGAGTTAAATCCAGTTGGTTGCTGGTCATGAGCTGTGTCCTTCAGGGCTCGGTACTGGGGCCGCTTCTATTTAACATCTTTATTAATGATCTTGATGAGGGGACTGAGTGCACCCTCAGTAAGTTTGCAGGCAACACCAAGTTGGGAGGGAGTGTTGATCTGCCTGAGGGGAGAAGGGCACTACAGAGGGACTTGGATAGACTGGATCGATGGACCAAGGTTAACAGCATGAGTTTCAATAGGGCCAAGTGTCGGGTCCTGCATTTTGGTCACAACAACCCCAGGCAACCCTACAGGTTTGGGGAGGAGTGGCTGGAAAACTGCCTGATGAACCTAGGTGTACTGATGGACAGCTGGCTGAATATGAGCCAGCAGTGTGCCCAGGTGACCAAGAAGGCCAATGGCATCCTGGCTTGTATCAGGAATGGAGTGGTGAGCAGGACTAGGGAAGTCATCCTGTCCCTGTACTCGGCATTGGTGAGGCCTCACCTCAAGTACTGTGTTCAGTTTTGGGCACTTCAGTACAGAAAGAACATGGAGGTACTGGAGCAGGTCCAGAGAAGGGCAACGAGGCTTGTGAAGGGCTTGGAAAATCAGCCCTATGAGGAGAGGCTGAGGGAGCTGGGACTGTTTAGTCTGGGCAAGAGGCGGCTGAGGGGAGACCTTATTACTCTCTTCCGGTATCTGAAAGGTGCATACAGTGAGAGCGGGGTAGGTCTCTTCTCACTGGTGACAGGTGACAAGACAAGGGGAAATGGCCTCAAGTTGCACCAAGGTAAGTTTAGGTTGGACATTAGGAAACACTTCTTTACAGAAAGTGTTGTTATGCACTGGAATAGGCTCCCCAGGGAGGTGGTTGAGTCGCCATCCCTGGATGAGTCTAAAATCCATTTGGATGTGGTGCTCGGGGACATGATTTAGTGGAGGGTTGTTGGTTAGGGTAGTATGGTTAGGTTTTGGTAGGACTCGATGATCTTTAAGGTCTTTTCCAACCTGAGTGATTCTATGATTCTATGATTCTAATAAAAAAGAAGTCATTTGCACTTAGCATTGATAGCTGTAATGATGGAGGTGAATTAATACTTCTTTTAGCATTCAGTTTCAATCTGCTACAACGGTTCATTTTTTTATTTTTTTTCCAAAGAGTTATTAGAATCTATGTTATTGCATTTACTTTTACTTTTTTTTTTTCTCTCCCAATTCTTTATCATCTGAAGCAATTGACACTAAGAAACAACATAAGCAAAATAACCAAGGAGGTTATAATTGTTTTATAGTATAGAATTACATGAGTATAGCTCATCAAAATCCAGCTGGGTTTTTCTGAACTTTGTGAATGGAAACTTCACTGTTGTTTTTGGCCCTAATTTCACAGAATAGTCCAGCTTGCCTTTTCTCATGATCATCATGCCTTATGTCATGTCATCATGGGATCTCCCATCATCCACTTCTAGTCTGTATGCTGTTAGATTTCAGTTAACCATCACGCTTTTAATAACAAAGAGTTCAAATATATTCATACTCTGAGCATCAGCTGAATCTAGCGATAGAATAATTGGATTTGTAAGAAGTGAATTATGTTTTATTTTCTTCTTTTGTATTAGTTAACTATGTTGTTTTGTGGCTTAAGTGAGATGACACACATGCACTACATGATCTAAACAAATCCTTCTATGTATTTAAAATCATTAAAAGGAAAATATAGCCATAACAGCTTTTAAAACGTTTTATGTTACTATGTTTAATTTCCATTGGAGGAAGATATACAAGCAAAAAAATATAGAAGCAACAAGTCACTACATATGCCTAAGTATTAGAGCAAGAAGTTGTCTTGATTTCCCCATGAGCACTTGCACCAAATGTCATTTCCAAACAGTTATAAAATCAGAGAGAAAACACTCTAACTAAGCCTTTGCTAATGAGGTCACCTTAGAGGTAGGACACTGTAAAGGTACAGGCTCACTGTTAGCATCCGTACACAGCACTGCAAAGAAGCAACACTTGCACAGGAAGGCAATTAATGGGGATATTTTAGCTCCTGAAACCCAAGTGAGAAAATCAGTTTTTTTCTGCATGTGCCAAGATTAAAAATTAATCATTCCATACTTTGCTTTGTTTTACGTGTCCTTCCAAAATTTGTCACAGCCCATTTACCATTCATATGCAGAGCTAAGAAACATAAAACACCATCAGGAACAACTAAGAGGATAAAACCTGTGAGCTGAATCCAAACAAGGGACCTTCAGACATCTAAATGCAGAATCTTCATAGCACCTCTGCCAGCTTCTGACAAGCCAGCAAGACGTGTTGACCAGAAAGCTGTTAGGGAAAATAACTGTTACCTGGTATTGATAGTGTCTTAACGATCCTTACAGTCAGCTTTAGTAAGAAGAACTAATTCCTTGTCATTTCTTAAAATACAGGCCCTTAGATTGTCTTTTCTAACTCCAGCAAGCCATTCTGCACCATTAGTCTGAAAGGAATAGAGGAAAGTGAATATTTTTCTGCAAGTGCTTGTGATTTGAAAGGCTAAGGAGCAGGAAAGCACTTAAACGCTCTGAGATCCACTGAGCACTTCCCATCTGCTGGCTCCAGCAACTGAATTTTGAGAATTCCAATACATAGACCCTTTCAGACAGGTTTCTAAGTGCTGCGTTGTGAGTTCTCAGAGGTGGTTACATAGACAATAGATGCTGTGATGTGAGGCACTGAAACCCCCAGGTCCCTCTGTAGATCTTTCACAACTTGTGTTGAAGTCTTCACATGGTTCAGTGCCTCTACCTGTGAGACACAAAATCCCAAATTTAGCAATGTATCCTTGTGTTTGCTGGCAGAATCCTTTCCATCAGCCTCTATTCTCCAAGTCAATCTGTTCCTGGTTCCTCCCAAAATATCTTGTTGAAATTTGGGAAATTTTCTTGATGACAGATAACAAAATGAACATAGAAATTACTCTCCATTTCACCTTTTGTTTTTGTTAACAAATTCATGCTGACTGGTCCAACATGGACCTAACAAGCACTTTTACTCAGCTTTTTCTTGGAAGCAGCCAATATTAGGGGTTGCTGAGACAGAAGTACAGCCCAAACACCTAATACCATGTCCCTTCCATTAAGAATGAAAACATGCAAAGATTGTTTCCCAAAAAAGAATTCAGCTTTAATGGAAGAGCAGTGAAGGTATGGTAGAAGGGGCCTCCTGAGATCTAATGAGAGAAAACTGAGGTAGGACTGCATTCAGAATACTTGTGGGCACAGAAGGACAATTCAAGAGCATAAATAGATCTTTGAATAGACCTAGAATATTGGAAACAAAGGTGAGGAAGGAGATAGGATTGTAAATGGCAGGGTAAATAAGGGAGCTTTATTTTGATGGGGCACATGCAAGAGCATGCTTGCAGGCAGTGAGACAGGAGCCAGCACAGATGAAGGTGATGTTGAGACAATATGAAAAGAAATAAATGAAGAAAGGAAGCTTGAGACAGCAGGGGTTGAGGGGATGAGAAGCAAAAGATAGTCCTCAGACCTCAGAACTGAAGACAGAGAGAGACATAGAAGGTGAAATTAATTGTGGGTCAGCAGAAGGATGGGGAAAGATGTAAACTTTATTCAGACTTCTTTTTGTAAGAAATGATAAAGTAATCTGAGCAGCACTGTGCATGCAGCAGTTTATCCACTGCAGATAGAGTCTGCTTCCCATATTCCTCCCTTCTTCCTTCTCCTGAGGCTTCTTCCACAGCAAAGCAAATACCGGAAACACAGAAAATTCCTTCAAGTTACAGCTGTCTTCCCAGAACTCCACAGAGTCTTGTATTTCTGAGCATGGATATAGATGTAGTCTACCAGGCTATATTATCACATGCAAAGCCTTATTATTGTCAGAGTAATTCCCAATTGCTTTGAAGCACCTCCAGGCTGGAGAAACTTCTCTGAATATGGTGAAATGCTAACAAACTTAACTAACTTTCTTGCAGGCATTTTACTGGTAGAAACAACAGACAATACCATCTCATTCATTCTCCCTGCACAGGTCCTATTACTGTTCACTGGAATTTCAGAAATAAGGAGACAAAGCCATGTAGGAAACTTGCTATAAATGCTCTTTCCCACACATTAAAAGAGATGCCTCAGATTTCAGAACAATAGTGAAGCTGTTACTGTTCAATTCTACTAGTAAAGGGAGACCCTCAAAGACCTACAAGATCTACTCAAGATTTGCAGATTTCAGAAGACAGACTCTCTTATCCCATAAGAAAGACTCTTTACCTTCCAGAAATTGTTACAGGTAGCACTCTGTAATTACAGAACACCATGACAAAATTATTATTCCTAGGTATAACTGAAGCAGGAACCTCTTTTCAATTATATTCTGTGATCAGCAGTGAGCTGAAGACATGTATTCTCAATCACTGAAAGCAATGCAGTGCAGAAGTAGTCTCCATTAAAGTGAGACATCACTTGCCATCACCATTACTGTGAGTTTCCTGGGGTCAGGTCTTTCTTACTAAGGTTTATATATGCCTTTACTTTTTTTCTGCTTCTATAGCCTTTGCATCTGTTCCTCTTCTATTCTAAAAGAATGCCCCTTTAGTCTGTTCCTTCCAAATATTTCTTTTCTCTGAGTGTCACATGACACACTTCCAGAGGTTGTCTCTCCCTTACTGTCACTAATTTCTGTTGCTCTATGCAGTGTTGTTTTCATATAGTAAAATCACCCAAAAGTACCTTAGACCAACTGTAAATAACTCTTAGTCATATTGAGATGCTAGCAGATAACTAGATGATTTTGATAGTACCATAAAGTACTTGTCTGCTTCTAGTGTCCAAGTGCCATATCAAATTTGTCTCTCAGGATCCTATGAGCATGTCTGTGCTGAGCAATTCACTGTGGCATGGATGAAATTGTCAAGATGAAGTTGTTTTGATAAACCCATTCATAGCAGGGTAGCTCCATCCAGGGGAACAACCTCAAGTCCTGGATACCAGATTATCCCATGAGCATGGCACTGCACCAGGCCTCACTGCACTACAGAGTGCAGCCTCACATGGGACAGACTTCCCAAATCATCATTCAGGTGCAGTGGTGTTCAGGCTTGTAATTCACTCAAGCCCTTCGGAAAACCTAATGTCCTCTTCTTTACTCATCAGTATTCACATTGTGATGCTTAGAAATGCTTTTGAAAACAAGCAGTTCTTTTCTTTGTATTTGCAGTCTTCAAGGACAATGACTCTTCCACTGACACTAGGAACAAACTTCACTTCCTTTAAACACAGAAAATCATATGAATAGGATAAAGATGGGCATTTGAGTTCTCTCTTTTTCCCTTGCAAGAATTCCTTGTTCCCAGGCATGAGAACACTTCAACTTCTCAGTTGAAAGGATGCCATCTTTTTTCTTAACATTAGCAAAATGTCTTTCACTATTTCTTCCTTCATTAAATATTAACAGCGCTTCTCTCATCTTTTTTCCAAATAATAAAAATATAAATTAGCAGACACAATACATGGAAGATTTTAACACAAAGGAGTAAAGTCTGGTGAAATCGTAAGCCATGGAAAAGAACATCAACATGCTAACACATAAATTAGATTTTGCCAGAGCAAGAGTCACAGCTCCAGATGAGACCATGACAGCTAAATGAGCTTTCAGAGGCCAAACAGAAGCATAACTCTTGGAGATCACAAGCCTGATGAAAGTAGAGATTACATGCAGAAGATCCATCTTACTCCTAGGAAGGATCAGGAACTGTGGTAAAGAGCACAGTCCCTCTGGCTGTGGAAGTAATGTGGAACGAGAGAAAAAAACATGTGGGAAATGTAGTGGCTCTGACATAAGCCAGGAATTAAAACACTGGAGGTGAAATCCTGTCTCCTGTTAGGTTGCATATTGACTTCTGTGACTCGAGGCTTCACTCTGCATCTATATACACAAGGTAGGAAAAAAAGCATCTGCTTGATTCCTTGAACTGTACTCTTTCAAGTTGTGTTTTGCACACTCCTGCTTTGATCTTTGCATCAGTTTCATGTTCAATGGAAGCTGCTTCTCTGTTTTGCTTCATAATCAGTGGTAACTAGCCACTGCAGGGCTCAGTGGAAATGGAAGTGCAGTGCCTGCACAGTGCCTTCTCCTACTGCTCCTACTGGACACTGTGAAGTGCTCAGAAAAGCTTTTGAGGCATCTGTAACCAAGCAAAGCAAAGGTAAACGTAGGCAACTCTTACTGTGGAAAAAGAGACTTGAGGAGATTATGGAGAACAAATAGCATAACATAGTGCTGCTTCAAAAATACAAACCAAAAGTACAGTTTCCCATGCAGCATCCAAGCAAAAAGCCTCCTATTTTCTGGGGTGTGGTGTACAGATAGTGTGGGAGCTGGACTGTCACTTTGTAACACCTTACCTGCAAGAAATCCAGGGCTTTGCCTCAGCTGGACTCATGCAGAGACACAGGGCAGATGCAGGCTCGCCTAGAAGGAGAATATTGCACCCAGAAGGAGCAGAGGAACCCACACCAGTTCTTCCCAAGAAAATATGCAAGCACATGGGCAGTGGCCACAGCCAGGGAGTCATGAGTGCCCAGCAGGAGGTGGGGTGAGGTGCTGGTGCCTATGAGGAGGTGGATGATACCACCTCAGAATAGGCATCAAGAACAGGAGAGGGATGGGTGAGACTTGCACCTTGACTTTGACAGAGAAGAAAAGGCCACAGGGTTAAATTTAGCTTATGTAGCTTTTAGACAGTACCAGTGAGTGGTACAATTATTTTTCTAGGTAAGCAATTGTGACGCTATTCAAAAGCAACATGGGGGCATTTTTGTATGTTTTAAAGTCAAAGGCGAGTTGGCTCAGGAAGTATTTGTGCCTATATCAGCCTGAGTGAAATCCGGCCTGGCTGAAAATCAACAGGCATTTGTTATGCATTTCTGTAGATCCCATTTAACTCTGCAGTGCTGTGAAATTGTTGATGCTTACTTTTTCATCCCCATAGCTTCACAGGGATATGATATAAAGATCCTGTAATAAGGATATCCTTCATTAAATCTATCAGCTGTGTAACAGTACGGTTTTCATTTGATTTGCCCATGCTTCATAGACAGTGAACAAACATCCACTTTCTCTTGATTTTTATTTTCTTAATATACTAATGCAACATTTCACAGCTTCCTGAAAAGTTGTCCCTGTGAAGAAACACCTTATTTATGTGGCCAAAACATGTCATCTGGCCAGAAGGACACATGACTCCCTCAAAAACCTATGAGTTATTTTTGCTCTCAGAAGAGAGCTGTAACAGTGCATAAATGCTTCACTGTCTCAATCCTCTGCTGCAAGTCTGCACAGTGCTGGCCAATAGGGTTGAATGCATGGACCCTATTTGCCCTAGTGAGTGTGCATGGACCTTCTCTGTTCCACTGATCATGCGCAAAGGCCACTTTTGCCTTAATTACTGTGTGCACGGACAGTATCTGCTTTAGTGACAATTCAGGCAGCTCAAGCTTAAGTTTATCATCATGGATACTTGAATCTAGCACATCCATCAGCTGAAGGGGAGAGGGGTGCCCATAGCTGCTCTCTGCTCCAATGGGGAAGGCTGAGCTGCCTCACCTCCAAAAGAGAGATGACTATAAGCAACCCGATGTTTGACATAACAGTGATCCTTTCCTTCTACTTCCTTTGCTTTCTTCCTCTTTCTCCAGTACATTTCCATTTCTTCATATAACTGATTCCTATTTCATCATTCCTCTTATTCATCTAAGTCTGAAATTACTGTAAGATTTCCTAATATGAAGAGCAAGAAAGCTACACTCTCTGGCTTTCTTTAGAAGTTATAAGTTTTCAGAAATTAACTACCCTGGCTGTAAACCCCAGGGCATCTTTGTAAATGGATTGCTGATCAGAGCCTTCTGTGGAGCCCTGAATATGTGCTTGGTCACATAATTGTGTGTAAGTGATGCACATATTTTGGAGGCAAGAAGCAGTCATGGCTGGAGGTGAGATGGAAATTGAGGGAAGTGGGCTCTGCAGTAGGAGCTTTGGCTGCCCACTGGAAGATGCAGTAGAGCCTAAGGGCTTTCTTGCTAGACAGAAAGGAAGATGAGCATAGACAGAGTGAATCAAGTAAAGATATATTACAGTTATACATCCAAATACATACAGATGCTTAACCTAAATTAAGAAGATGTTAATTCTGCAGCCACTCCAATCACCAAGTCCACATTTCCAAGGCCGTATTTTAAATAAATAGTTAATATATTTTCTGTTGGGGGATAGTCACAGAGAAGTTTTAACTTAAAGCAAAATTAATTCTTTCATACGGAGCTTTTTGGGATAGGAGGAACTGAGAATTTATTAGCAACTCTATGATTTTTAATCTATAAAATGATTTTCATTACTTTTCCAATTGGCTGTCTCCTTCACTGCTTTTCTCATTTTTTCTGCTTAAGAATTGTTTGGGATCTCTGACACTAATTTGTTTAACAAATATAGAGAGCTCTAACCTCTTTGCTTAGCATATTTAGGAGGTAATTTTGATAAAAGTTTGGCATGGGAATTAAAGCTATGCAAAAGCTGTTAATGCTGAAACCAAACTGAAAGAAGTATAGGCATAACGCTGATATGTACCATGGGGACCATGAAAAATAGTGATGAAGGGGCACACAGTTCTTTCCCTGACATATTCACCATCACAGAAAACATATCTCAGTAAGAGTAGTTATTTTATTGTTCCTTTTCTCATGGAAAAAAAGTTTGGAGGACTGGTTGTTGTGGTTGTTTTTAAATACGTATTTAGTGGAATATGCATGATCATGTAGCTTTTAATGAAAAAAAAACAGAATTCAGATAAAACTGCCCTATTTTGATAGGTATGGATATTATTATTTATGGGAACTAGACAGTAATTCACACAGCATGAGGTAGTTTGCACTACAGGTTAAATGATCACCGTGTTGCTGAAGAGGAAATATAACTGGACAAGACTTCTGATTGCTCACAGGACTGAAATTGAGAGCAGACCTACAGAAACCTTATGCTGGAATTCTAGGACTGCTGAAAGACCTCTATTTTTCATTTTCTATTTACAGAGAATCAAAAGTCACCCACTCAGCTACTCCCTGCAGCATATCTGCATACTCCAAGCTGCCAGGCAGCAGAATAAATGACAAAAGTATTCATTTCCTCATCCTCAGGCCAAGATTGCACACTCAGACTGCAGGTTCCCCAGACACGTTGATTACAGCCACAAAGCCTCAGTTGTTTTCAGCTCAGAAAGCACTGCAAGAGCAGCAGGTGCTGCTCTACCGCTCGTCTGCCCCTACATCTCTGTCAGTAGGCACAACTGCAGGCAGAAGCAGCCAAGGAGGCAATCAGAGTTTAACTTATGCTCATCTCCAGCACATAGCTGAAGGAAGGTGAGATAACAAAACAACTCCATTTTGTATCCCTATGCCAAGTATGTGTTTGAAGCTGTAGTCTCATTTCTCTGGTGTTGTCAATAGAGGAACTCAACAAGAGATGCCAAACTCGTTGAGTTGATCTTTAACCCAGGCACAGCCTCTGGTCTCTGTCAATTCAAGTCTGATCAGGTGTTGAAAGAGCAAATATGGGGAAAATAAAGAAGTGGCATGATTTCTGAAAGCTTAGAGGCAATCCACTGCTAAGCAGTCACTCCGCAGCCTGGAGGGCTTAACATGGTTTTGTCTTACTAGTGGAGAAACTCCTCACTAAGTACATAGAGATGTACATATGTGCAGACAGGACTGTTGTTTAGTTGAGGATCAGAGAAGTTTACCTTTAGCTTTTCTTCTTAATCAACCTATAAACCTGGCTCTTTGCAGACAAAGCTTTTAAAAGAAAAGAGATTAGAAATGGAAACTGCAAACAGCAAGCCTCCAAAATAGTTTTCTCAATGACAAGCCACTTCAAGTCCTTCCTCTTTCTATAGCCCAGAAGCACTACAGAAATCCACTCAGATTGTACCCTTTGACGCATAGCACCCTGCCTTCCTTTGCTTTCCACCCAGTAGAACTTCTCCCAGTTGCCTCAAAATGTTTCAGAGCAGTTTGGGCACAGGCAGTGTTTTGCAGGAGAAGATGAGAGCAGGGATGGGCAGCACCATCCTTTCAAAGATTTCCAGCCAGCAGCTAAAGTTTCATCCCATCAGCTGTTCCTTCTTGGAACAAAAAGGGGATGGTTTGCTGACAAGCCAAATTGCGGCTGCAGTGGCTGTTGCCTGGAGCCTTTACAATGGAATTGATTGTGTGTGGTGAAAAGGGATTGAATGTGAGCAGATAGGAATGAAGATGCATAAGAATGCTAGTGTTAGGCTTTTTCCTATTGAAACAGCAGCTAGTGAGGAGCAGCTGTGGTTATCTAAAAACACTCGTGCATGGAAGAACAATTTTTCTTCCAAAATCTGAAAGAAACTCTAATGATGAATCATAGGCCAGGCTATAAATAAAACATGTCTATGGATTTGCAGACCCAGAAAAAATCTCATTAGAGAATGTTGTTTTTAGGGCCAAATTGTTTTTTTTTTTTTTTTTTTTTTTTTTTGTTTCCCCTAATCTATCAGAACCATTTTGGAATAATTACATCCATGATGTCAAATCCCTTGGAGAAGTGGAGTTTGCTGCATGAGCAAGTGATGAGCACTAGGGTTAAACAAATGAGCCTGGCTAAATACCTGCTAATTAGCATGACTCACCAGCATGATATTCCGAAGTTTACAGTATTCTTCTATAGATATTAAATGAGAGTAGGGACTGGAGCTGCCAGTCCTCGACCTTCTTGTGCTGAAGAACTGAACGTTTTCTTGAGCTTCATATTCCAGATGGAAAGGTCAAAGATGTTTTCTGCATCTGACAAACAAGATGGATTAGTGTAGAGATTGGGGTATTTACTAGTAACAAATATAGGTAAATATATCTAGCAATAAAACCCATTCTTGCTACAGAACACAAAGTTATCCCAAACCAAAAGTGAAGCGTTTGTGAAGGATTAGAAAAATTGGGGTAGAGGAATCTGTTCAGTAGACTTTGTGCAACTTGATACCCAGATGGCAAAAATTCTGAAATCTTGTCCTCTGCATGTATGCTGTGTCTTGTGTAGGACTTGGAAACCGGGAATCAGAAATAATTTAATAATGCTCTGTATGCAGATCTTCATTATTATTTTGTACCACAATCAGCATAAACAAGTTTTACTGCCCTCAAAGTTCCAGTGAATTCTGCAATACAGAGTCTAGGTATGCTATCTAGGAATAAGGTCGTTTTCCATCACAGCATAGTTTGAAGTAATGACAGAAAGACTTTGACACCACATTCATTTGAAAGCAGAAAATTAAGTCTCACCAGAAAGTTGAGTTGGTTCTCAATTTCTTTTGTATCTGAGTCTCATTTTAACTGGTTCAGCCAGTTATGATACATAGTAAAAGCACACCTGTTTATCCTATCATCAGCCCTTCCTATGTTTTTTCACATGAGCACTGGTAAGTTTTTTATCCTGAGAAGTTCAGTACTGCTGAACTCAACATTCTGTCTTGCCTTGATTCCAAAGACAATGTTCTCTATATGAAATATCATCAAGGGACTGTAAAACTGTGTTGAAAAATGATTACCAAACAAATGTTAACAAGTACACTAATATTTAGTCAGCCATTCCACAAAAATACAGATACACGTGCTTATTTAGGTAAGAGATGTTTAAACAGGGCTATTTTTTTTTCACTAGATATTCTCTATTTTGTTGTTGGTGGATTTTTTTTGCATTTTTAAAAAAATGTGAACTGTATTTCAGCACTTGATGTGTCACTAGGCAAGTGAGATTCATTGAACTTGTCAGCAACCTCTTGCAATAAAATTTTCAATAAAATAAAGATATTTCATATTGATACATTTACTTTATTTTCGAGAGTCATAGCCTCACTACTCTTCATTTCAAAGTGTATAGAGTTTTTCTGGTTTGAAATTAACAGTGCCATTTTTTCCTGAGTTTTCTTCATGTGTTACCTCAGTTTCTTCCCGGTTTTCCAGTAGCGTCAGACAGCCAGATAGGGTTGCTTCTGGTCAAGAAGTGCACTCCCTGTACAATGGCAGGTAATACATTCTCAACTACAACCTTTCCTTTATGCCTGGAATATCTCAGCTGAGAATTTCAGCTCAGGAGCAATAACCAGCACATGAGCTGAATACTTAAATGCATTTGAAGAACAAAAAGGTGAGAGTGATGTGCTTATTCTAGTTTGGATATCTTCTGTATATGGATGGTCTATGTATCTTGCTACAGATATTTTTTGTCCTCAGCTGCCTTCGTTTTGATCAGTCAGATGTATTAGTACTGCAGGACTGTTGTCTATCAATGCTACAATAGGACGGGGAGGAAAATGAACAGATCTCTTCAGTTAATGAGCTATTGCTGGATAGCTGGTGGATGCAATAATTACAATTTTCTCTTGATCAACTATCAAATTCTTTTTCTATCATTCTTTTCTATTTATTCAAACCGTCCCTCAAAGAGCTTCTTTTCTCCCCTGGAAAGTTCATGTTTCTTTATTGCTCTCCCTCTCTCTCTCATTGTGTGCATCTACTACCAGAAACTGATGGCATAAAATTGCTTATGTTGTCATCTGAAGCATAAGTAAGATACATAGCATACACTTTCTGAGTCAAAAAATCCAGGTTCTGTTCCACTGGGATCCAGTACAGCGTTCAGATTCAATCTACTAGCTTGCCATATGGATAAGCCCTGCTTACAAAGATGCCATCTGTCTAGCTATATGTAACCATGTATTCATACTTTCTATTTTAAGTTTTTTTCTCCCAATCTTTAAAGTTGTTTCTGTTTTGGCATTTGACTGGTCACCTGATCAGTTATAGTAGGTTTTATGAATTATTCAGACACATTGCATGTGTTTTGCAACATCTGATGGCAGAAAGCCCTCCCAGAAGGCACTACCAGCTACCAATCCTCCATCTCACAACAAGCCTCTGGTGGCCACAGTCCCAGATGGCCCTCAGTGGCCTGTGGGGGGAAATGGCTTCAGGATAACTTCAGGGGCTCTCCATGCTTTGTCCCTGGGTACCTCCAAGAAGTATGTTCCCATGGTTATGCAGTGCCTGTGGGCATTCATGTGTCTTGGGCACCAGGACTCCATGAGACCAAGATAATGACACAGGTGAGTCAGTAGACCAAATTAGTGATCCTGGTTAAGAATTCATGTTGCATGAGCTAAGATAAATATTTTGTAGATGGACAGGAAGCAACCTCCTTCTATTATAGTTGCAATAAGTGATTTATTTTAAGAAATAAATGTATTTTTTCTTCAAAACTTATGACAGTGTTTGTTGCTGTTAAGTAGTAAAATACTTTCAAATCACTGAAATGAATAAAGTGGCCCTGACGGATACCCAGCTTGGGTCAGTTCAGAGATCTGAAGATACAAGGTGAACTTCTCAGCTTTGGACTCTCCACTGAAAGAAGCCCTAGAATCAACGACATTTATGGAGAAACTGCCAGTGATTTCAAAAGGAGACAGTATTTTACATGGTATAAGTTCCAGTCAAAATAATGGCCTTTTACTGTTATTAAAGTATCATTTAACTTAGAATCACAGAATCACCAAAGTTGGAAAAGATCTCCAAGACACAACTATCCACCTGCCATCAGTATTTCCCACTAAACTATGTCCCTTAGTACAACATCTAAATGTTACTTGAACACCTCCGGAGATGGTGACTCTACGTGCCTGGGCATCCCATTTTAGTGCCTGGCCATTTTTTCAGAGAAGAAATTTTTCCTAGTATCCAACTGAACAATCCCTGGAGCAACATGAGGCCATTCCCTCTCACCCTATGACTAGTTACATGGAGAAGAGGCACATGCTTACCTCACCACAACCTCCTTTCAGGTAGTTTTAGAGCACAATTAAGTCTCCCCTGAGCCTTCTTTTCTCCAGACTAAACAGTTCAAGTTCCCTCAGCTGCTCCCCATAAGACTTGTGCTCCAGACCCCTCACCAGCTTTGTTGCGCTTCTATGGACACATTCCAGGGCCTCGTTGTCTTTCTTGTAGTGAGGGACCCAACCCCAGTTTCCACATATCCCACAACAGAATTTCAATAACATTTCAGGCAGAACAGGAGTCCTTAATATCTTTAAGACATGCCTTTCATGCTTTTTCATGTTGTTATTTTTAGAGAAAAGACAATGAACTGGAACATTTTGTTTTCTTGGTGACTCTTGGAGGAGGCAGTCAATGGTAGAATTGATGATCGTGGCAGAAATTTAAAGATAATTGAACAGTAAAGGAAAGCATTTTTTTTTTTAATAGATATGTATCTCTGCCATCTGTAGAAAGATGAAAGAAATGTTATCTAGTGTAAATATCAAAAGCTAGGTCAGATGGACAGATAGTTACACAACAAAGACCTTCAGGAACGTACGTACACACTGATGAAGAATGGTAACTCACTCAAAAAATTCCAAACAGGTTTCTTCAGTGCCAAAAAAACCCTACAAGGATAGGACTACAAGTGTACTCATCTCCCAGCAGGCATACAGCAAACCTAAAAAAATTGGAAATTATCTGAAAACATCTGAACCATGCTGAATTTTAAGTCACTCTGTTTTGAATATGTTTGGATACTCTGGAGGACAGCAACGCTGCTGAAGTGGTAGTAAATGAGTAGCAGGATATCAGGTTCCTGCTCAAGGGTGAACATTGCTTTGCTGATAGAGTAACTGGGATCTTTAGGATGATTTGTGGAATGGAAACAAAATAGTGATAGGAAAGTTTAAATATCAAAATGCACTTTTTAGCAAAAGAGATTACATTCTGACTCTCTGAACGCAAGTGAATTCATTAGGAGACCTATCAACGCAAATATTACTGGAAAAAGAAAGCCAGTAAAATGTTCTTTATTTTCTTCTTCAAGTGTATGATTAGCCAGACAGTTAAAAAAAAAAAAAAAAAAAAAGGCCAATATTGCAATATTGTTTGGACTTTTCAACCAGCAGTCTTTAATTTAAGGAATCTAAGGAATCTAAGGAATCTAACAAGTTCTAAAAACTTAGTTTTTTACTCAAATCTACTGGGATTTAAAAAAAAAAGAAGTGCAGTTGCATAAATTGACTTTGTCTCACTGTCTTTGAACTACTGTGATGTGAAACCTTCCAGAAGACAAACCAGAGATCAAACACTAAGGTGTTTAGATGCTCTGAGAAATAACTCTCATCATTCTTACACAAAAAAAATTCCAAGAGAGAGCACTGATGATAATAAAAAGCTCAAGGACCGTGTGACTAATTCTGATGTGCAATATGACATCAAAATATTTCCACCAGATAAGAGAGTTGTATTGTATTTCTGAGAGTAAAAGGTAACTAGACACTGACAAATGTTATGCACAGCTTCATAAATTAAAGCATGATAATTTTGCCTTGCTAGAATAATGATGATGATGAGTGGAATTAAGTACGTGATTAAGAATCAATTTCCTTACTCTTGGGAAGTCTCAGGCAGGCATTTTAGCTTCCACCATTTGGCAACTGCTCCTGAAATCTCTTTTTGGTGCAGAGAAACCAGCCTGTGCAGAACTCAGGCCACCACATGCCCTGTCACACCTCAGCCTAGCCAAGTCCCCCTCTGCTGACAGAGACATTGCTGCCAGATCCTACAAGAGAACCTCATTAGTCACTGAGAAGCTAGCCACTGTTGCCAGGCTGGTATGAATTTGGAAATTCTGTCAAACAAATGCCAGAATTTTGAAAGAAAGGTGCAAATTCATAATGGCGAGTGAAAGAATTATGCTCTTAATAACAAGGACGTGTCCTTTTTAAACCAAGAGGCATTTTTTGCTAAGGCAGCTGGAGGAAATTTGTGATTTGCTAAACAATTGGAGATTTCTGTGCTCAGTGTAACACACAGGAAACCCTCATAAACAGCATAAGCTCTTTCCCTATTCTCTGCTCTCAGCAGGTCCATCTTGTTCAGCCCTGTCAGCATGATGTTGGAATTTGCCCACATCTTTCTAAATGTTGACTTCAGGATCAAATCTTGCATTAGGATTTACTAGGCAGGAATTTTGTACAGCGCATTTGGGGCACAGTAGTCCTGTTTGTGCATCTTCACCTCCATGCAGTTATTCTGTGCAGATACTTGGCTCATGAGTACGCATTTAAGATATTTCAGAGAAATGAACACATTCTTAAAATATTATGCAGTGTGAAATCTTGCAGCTTGCAAAAAGACAATTCCCCAGACCGCAGGGAGCTTGTAGGGAGAAGATTAGTATATTTCAGTCTTAACCTCTGCTCCTGAATTTTCTGCTCTTTCAATATGCACCCACCTGTTGCCATGGTTTCTGGTGCCAGTTGCATCTTTGTCTCATATTTGTCTTTTTCAGATATAGCCTTTTTATGACAGGCTTCTGATTCCTTGTTCTGGGCAGAGCTGTGTGGTCCTGTCATTCTCTTGTGCTCTTCCCCAGCAACTCTTGGCCAAGTACATTTGGCCCTCACCTGCTTTCTGTGCATAACTGTGGCTACATTCTTAGCACTTTTTTTTTTTTTTTTTTTTTTTTTTAATAGTGAAATGCATGGTTAAATGGTAAATTCCACATCAGGAAGCTCTGTATAATGTAAAACATACTGACTTCTGAAAAAACCACACCTTGTATGGAGGCACAATGCTATACCATTTCTTTATCACACAACCCATGAGAAAAGCAGAAAGCAGAATGGCTTCTTTCTCCTCCTGAATTACTTCATTCTGTTTCACCTACTGTGAGTCAAATAATCTTAAGAATTCTGCTTTAAGAATTCTCTGCTTTAACTCCACAGAGCATTAGTCCCGATGAATATCAAGATTTATTGGCAGAAAGATCTCAGCCTATGAATTCTTACTGAGCAGACAATAAATCTTCCTGCTCACCAGAAGATCTCAGATTCCCTATGGTTACAGACATACTGTATAAGCAAGGTCAAAATCTAGTTGACTCTTTACATTGTTCATTTTTGGGTTGTTTTTTTGAGGGGGGTTTTTTGTTTGTTTTTTTGGAAACATCAACATAAATTAGAAATTGGATTAAAAGTCTCGTAAAAGTGTTACCTGCTGAGAGTCTAGTCAAAATTTTCTATATTGCACTAAGAAGTTATGAATTCAGGAATTAATGCTACAGAGATCTCACAGGCTGGAAACTCACAACATCTTCAGGCAGTCTGCGGACAGAATTTTTCTCATATTTTAAAATATGTATAAAGAAAAGATTAAAAATGAACAATAAAGTAGAAATATAAGTCTTGCAAAAAAGATAGATAAATAAATAAACTGCTGTAGGTCCTGGCAATGTATATTTTCACAGCAGTTTCCTTTTCAGGACAAGAAATTCTAACATCCATGCTGATTCAAGTTTGTTCACAGCTTCAGGACTATTATAAATAATATAGGGGATGAAACTGTGTCAAACAGACCAGGATTGTTAACAAGATGATAGGAGAGGGAAAGTAGCCAAAAAGTAGACAGGAGTCAGAATTTGCTGTGAAGGCTACATTTTACTAAGTTTCACTAAAAGTAAAGTAATAAAACAAGGGTTTCACATAACTTTCAGCAATGCTAAGCAAGCACAAGAAATATGTAACAGAAAACAAAATTGAGAGGCAGGTTCAGGTAATGATCCAAGATATGGTAATGATCCATTTAACCTGATCTCATCTTCAAGGAAGCCTTGACTTTTAGAGAAGGGACAAATTTCTAAAAGGCAATACGACAGCTGTATCTATCTGACGTATTCACAGTTGAAAGAAAATTGACCCCATACGAGCACAGAGATCTGCTCTACAGCTGAAATTATTCATTTACATGCAAAGATTGCAGAGTTGTAGGGACGTGCCCACATCTTTCTCCGAATTCATCCTCGGTTCCAATGAGGAGACCTGTAGCCTTCTGAACAAATAGATGTGCAAATAGGCTAAAGGAATGGGGAATAAAAATGAAAAAAAATGTCACACTATGTTCTTAATGCCTGTCAAAAACAGGCATTCTTTCAGGGCATGTTAGCTTGTCTGGTGGAGTGGATATTTTTGATTGATAGGACTGAAATAAAAAGGCTGAAGTGTTGTTGATACTTTCTGCAGTAAAACAGCTGTATTAAATTACATATTTCCCACTTTTTGTCAACAAGTTGGCAGGGTGTATGCAATGTGTCAGCTCTGCAATGACAGGCACCACTTTAAACAGCAGTTAGAAGCACTTAGCATGCCTGATTGTTTTTGTGAATAGGTACCTCTAACGAGGGAAAATATAACCAGTCATGTTGAGAATCAGTGGGTAATGTGTGTCAAAGGCATGCTCCAGCCTTATAATATTCAATTCCTCTGTCCAGATACTAATTGGCAAGGAGGAATATTCACAGTCTGAGTCATGAACTCCTGCACTTCAAGTAACAGAAATCCCATTCCTGCGGTGTTTCTAAGCAGACGCTCCATTCCTTGCCTACTGTGTGGTTGGTGATGGTAACAGCACACTCACCATATGCTTGCTGTGGCACTTTGGAATAGCTCTGTTGGTCCTGGCCCAAAACGAAGGAGAAAAAGTCAAAGAAAAAATGTGAAAGAGCCACCAAAAAAAATTGCAGACTTTGGTTTGATATACCTTTGAAGTAAGTTACTGAGGTGGATCTCATGCAATTGTTTTGTATATCCTCTGGATATGGACAATTTTGTTCATTTTACTCTATCCTAATGCCTAGTGCTCCCTGGAGCACCCAGGTACAACTACACCTCATCTGATGAATATGAGGCTTTGAAAATTATGTTTTCAGATACCATTTACAAGACCCCATACAATTCCACACACTAAATATATGCTTTCTTCCTGTTGGCTGGCAGTGCACTGTTTCTGCAAGATATTGCTGTTTTAGAACCACATAGCAGGGTTAATGCATAAAAGCAAGGCAAAGAGAGGGATTTCGCTCACCTCCAGTGAGAAAAGGGTGAGGGAGCTCACAAGCAACACAGCCCTGTCAGTATGGTGAATGTAGTCCTGGTAGGAAGTGGAATAGGGACAGCTGAGTGGAGAGCACGAAGGATGAGTGCTGCTTTTGCCACGTAACCATAGTGACTACAGAGAAGGTGACAGCTGTGACACTAACCCAGAAGGTTATTGCATCTGT
Organism: Meleagris gallopavo; assembly: GCF_905368555.1. NCBI lineage: Eukaryota > Metazoa > Chordata > Aves > Galliformes > Phasianidae > Meleagris > Meleagris gallopavo. The sequence continues at coordinate 37,090,105 of NC_139404.1, forward strand.
CTCCAAACAGAAAACCTGCTCCATCACCAAAGGCAGGAGGAGACAGAGAGCAGGTTGGCCTGAGATAATAGGTCTGCCAGTCAGAATATTTTAGTCAGATTTTTTTTAGTCAGAATTCTTTCTTGGTTGAGTAGCATTCACACCCACAATGAAATGCTTTTGGTATGTGTCAGTATTGACAGCTTTTCATTTAGGAGGAAAATGCCATGATACTGAAAAGCCTATTTCAAGCATTTTGGAAAAACAATATTGAAAAGCCGTTTTAAAGACAAAATTAATATAATCATGCTTTCATGAAAAGGTGAAATCTGAAATGAAATATTTTGTTTCCTCAAACCAAAACCAAACAATCCAGACAACTCAATACAGTTTTCAGAATTGTGGATGTCATTTTGTTACTACAGAGCAAAGGAAATATTGAAAAAGAATAGAATTTGAAGGGAAAATACATTCCCAATTCAATTACTCAGCTTACAAGTCCTATGCAAATCTGACAGCCACTTAGCTTTGTGCATATATTAGCATGAGTTTGCACATATTCCACACATCTATCTGGAAATATTTTGGTATTGCTAATGCCATTTCACCTTCTCAGAGACTATTTTGATCTTTCCTTCTGAGTTATCTGGAGTAGGCTCTCAAAGGAAAAGAAAGGAAATTTTGAGTCTGTAACTTCCCACTAAGTGTATGTCCTGTGTATTAGAATCCTCATTTGGAATTTTGCTGTACTTTCCAAAGCAACTGTGCACATCCATGGTCCTTAAATGCTCCCACTGCAGCTGGCTGTGTCCAGCCTAGGGCTACCCCCATCTCAAAGGGGAGACCAGCAGCACCCAGGTGTCAAAGCCTTCACACCTCCCTGGTTCCAGGCTCCACTTTTTGCCAGGAGAGAACTTTAAAAAAGTAATTTAGACCTCTGAACATGGAAATTATCTCATTTTAATTGAGGAATTATCTTATTTTTAGCCATCACAAGTTTAGACTGTAAATGTAAGGTAATGTGTGGTCAGCTTTATAGATGCTGTAGGAAAGACATGCAACTTAAAGGGAAATGCAACCTACCAATTTTAAATGCTTTTCTTTAAATAATCTGCATCACTCTCCAGAGGTGTGAATGCTTTCTTTTGTCTTGTCCTCTTGTAGAGGAGATCCTGGTTACTGACATGACTAAACATCTCTTTCAGACATCTCATGCTTAATAATCTTCAAGGCCACGTGCTGAAATGAACACACAGCTCCCTTTCTTTATCAGTCTATGTAGTTGTTCCTGTATGCTGTTCTTTAAGGAAGAGGCTGACGAGTAAGAAAAGGAGAAAAACTTTTAATAGAAAAAAAGATTAGACAAGAGAAGACAGCTATACAGCCTGTAGTCTGCAGGCTGTAGGCTCGCAGAAAGCCAACCTGCCCTCATGCAAGTCCCTGCCAGACAGATGAGAGCAGCCACTCTTCTTCAACATTGAGCTTTTCTGCTGAACACAAAACCTCAATGTGGATAACCTAAATAATTTACAGATTGTAGTTCTGTAGCAGCTAAATGTATCTGGCAGCCTTAGAATTTAGATATGCTATCATTCTCTTGCAGTCAGTTGTATATGTTTGACAGATTCACAATCTGTAAATAAAATCACTGCCATGTATCAGTGACAACAGGAGTACCTGGAAGACCTTCGCAAAAGATGAACTATTTTAAAAGATGTAAAATCTACCACTAAGGCTATCTCCCCCATATACATATTCTACTGTCATATTTAATAACATTTTGACAAGGGAGGGCATTATATACTCCAAAGCTTTCTTGTCAGTGAACATTAAGGCCCTCTGTTGTGTTAGCCCAAATACCTGATGACACAGCTTTCACAGTTTCAAAGCAAAGTGTTGAGCTGCCCCAATTTCAATTACAGCTGATAATGATAAATGGCAATGTACTTTGTTCCAAATATTTCATTCTTTCTGAACAGATAAATTCACAAAGTCTGTCATACCAGTTGCTGTTCAGTTACTGTTCATTCTTTTCTGCATTTCAAGGCAAGTTAATTTGAACTGACTTTCATGGTGTTTACTTAACTGTATTTTCACAAAGTTTTAAAATTTTCAGTTACGTTTCTGTTATCTACATCAGGTTTAATTCTATGTTTTGTAACTTCAGTCTCTCACAATTTGCTGGAACTATAATTTAAACGACTGAAATTATCTTAAGTTTTTCTATGTTTTATTCTCCCAGCTGTTTGAAACCAGCAGTATTTATTATTCTTTATTATATTGTTATTCTATAAATTGTTGAACAGTTGATCTACCTCTACAGATCTGAGGTGATCCCACACATGTAAGAATCCAAGGTTGGATAAGATCTCCAAGATCGTTCAGTCTGACTGTCTACCTACCATCAATGTTTCCCCAGTAACCCATGTCCCTTAGTACATCTGCATGTTTCTTGAATGCCTTCAGGGATGAACACTATTTCAGAGAATAAATTTTTCCTAATGTCCAAACTGAATCTCCCTTGGCACAACTTGAGGCCATTTCCCCTACTTGTCCTGTTGCTAGTTACACGGGGGGAGAGGTCGACCCACATTTTGCCACAGTCCTGTTTCTGGTAGTTGTAGATAACAAAAAGGTCTCACAAATTAATATTCCCTCATAGAATTCCTGCTTTTGAAAAAACACAGGAGCCCTATTCCTCTTAAAAATATCTTTTGTTCAACAGCCAAAGAATGTAACATTTCTCAAAATCCTGTCTTATGTTCTTGGTTGTTTTTTTTTCAGGTTGCATAATGTTCCCTGCAGAGATTGCCCAGGCTGGTTTCTGTGCCATAGTGCTCTGTGCTCACTGATGACTAGTAAGATGTACAAATCAAAGCTAGAAAACTAGTGACTGCTTTCTTTCTGTCTGATTCTGAATCTACAGGTGACTGACAGGATGGCACAAATATAGGCTGGAAGCCGAATGATTGTTTTCATTTTATTTTTTTCTGCCCAATGGTGTTTCTTTTTGATTTATCCTTGGTTTCAATAAGATGTACAGTCTCTTTTTATTTCTTGTTACACAGCATTTCTGTAGGCTGATAAACAGCTGCCAAATATTTTCTTTGCCAAAGAAGATCATAGCAGTGGTGGAGAGAATGTAATTCTTACAGAATAAAGGAGACATTGTGCAAACAAAAGACTTTTGAAGCCTCCAGGCTACAAGGTGTCATCCAAATAAGACAGTGTCGCCCACAGCCTCATGTTCTCTGTAAAAATAATCAGAGTTAAGTGTCAGTTTAGATGTGCATTTCAATTAGGGTCAATAGTTTTACATTTTATGACTCATAAGAAAGCGTTTGTTTTGGGGGTGAGGCAAGACACACATGAATTTTGCCTCCAAGAGGGATGTGTTGGGAAGGAATATTTTGCACATTAGTCTGATGGTTGAACAAAAGCACTTAGAAATCTCTGTGTTTGAAAAAGCACCTAGAAGCTGATTTCAGAGTTCTCCCAAAATACAATTAGAATAAGCTGATAGAAACTGTAGCTCCTCTTACCTGCTGAGACATAGGATCCAGCATTATTGCCTTGGAACTGCAAGCTGCAAAACTGTCACTCTGTGTTATTAAATTCTTCAGTTTTCCTTTATTTTGTTCTCGCTGAATGGTTTTCTATTCTTATGCAAGAACTTGGATGCATGTAAACCCTCTAGTGAATGCACTTTAATACTTGCTGATCAAGGATGACCAAGAATGGGGAACCAGGGTAGGCAGCAGTTCTTGCTTCCCTTTAGAAAGAATTCTGTAGCAAAGGGATTCAAGATGATAGTAAGAACCCAGAGATGACCTCGAAACCTGGATCAGGTGATTAAATGTACTTGAAGATGTGGGCCTTGATACTGTTTGTTAGGTGCCAACAGCATATACTGTTTTACATATTAAAGCATAGTGAAGAAGCCCCATACTCTAAAGGACTGGCAAGAGGCAAGACAGTCAAGAGGACATTCTTACTGCTGAGTATCAGCTGCAACAAAAATCTTTTTTCCTTTCTTTTTCTTACAGACAAAGAGGTTGTCACGATGATGCAGGACTTACATGTCCCTGATGTTTTACAAATAAATGTCTGTGATATCATTTGCCTTCAAAGGCAGTTAGTATTTGTATCATCTTCAAAGGAATCAAGTGCAGAATAGCACTCATTTCTGTGAGTTATGTAGAGTGTAACCACAAGGAAAATAAAAAGGAAAATACGTTGGTAACTGAAAGAGAGCAGAAGTTGTACAAAAGGAATCACGAGCTAGAAGCAAAAGTAAAGCTGTGTTCAGTCTGAGAGCTCAGTGATGCTTCCAGACAAAGAAGAGGAAGTCCCACACAATAGAAAAAAAATGTTCCAGCAATTAATCAGCAGATAAATAGGATTTTATTTATTTTATTTTATTTATTTATTTTATTTGCTATTTTGGTGGAAATGTATTGGACAGAGATCTCAAAGGGCTCTGTGATCCTCTGTCCTGCTGTCACAGATCACCACTTTATTTCAAATGGGGCACACTCATTGAGAGCAAGAGTTACTGGGGCTGCCAACAATTTCTACTGACACAATAAGATCCAGGCAAGTATTTTTTAATAAGGAAGACTTGGATTTGTGAAAAATGTGCAGTTTTCCACACAGCTGAAAAACAGGTTTACAGAAAAGAACGTAGGGGTACTCGGGTGTCCTCTAACCTCAGTCATTCAACAGTTAAATGAAAATGCAAGGTAAAAAGAGTTAAAAACATTGATCACTTCATTTTATAAAAGGTAAAAGTTGTTTTCCATCCAGCACTGGTAACTAAATATTGAGTTTTACCTTCTGCACAGTCTCCACAGGCCTTCATCACAGTGTATGTGTCTCCTTGCTTCACCTGCACACATCTTCTTTTGCAAAAGCGTAACACAACCCTTCAATAACTCTTGAATGACAAACAGCTGACAATCAAATAGCCTAATCTGAAGCCCATCTACTTCATAACATCACCATTGCATTTTTGTGGAGAATTAAAAATTCTCCTGTCTTCAGCATTCTATTGGATTTTCAGACTGAAGTGCCCCCAGATATACATGGAAGGACAGAGAGAGCTAAGAAAGTGACCAGCTGAAGGAGACTATTATTTTGCTGAGGGTTTGATCATGGAGCCATGGTGAAATACAGAGAAGTGGGGTCCTGGTTGCATTAGGACAGCAGCTTTAGCATAGTAGTCAGAGCTGTGTTACGCTGAATTTCCAGAGCTGCTACCTCAGCTAAAGGTCTCAAAATAAAAAATGATCAGGCGTAAGTTTCTAGGGTGCTTGAACAAGCACAGGTATATACAAAAAAAAAATTATGTTCTGAAGCCCACTGCTCCTAGCAGTTAGAAAATAAGAGTTAGAACTCAGAGTTAGAACATAAGCTGGAACCAAGCAGCTTCACTCTGCAATTCTCCAGAATAATCACTAGTGCAGATTGTTAGATGGGGCCCTTAATTTCCAGGAGAGGGAAAAATAGTGTAGAAGATTCATGATATGGTGTATTGATCTGATTTGCAAATTCTTGTTTTCCTTCTCATTTGTATTACTTATATCTGTTGGTGCCTTCAATCATCAACAGTCAGTTACAGTGCTGTCCATCTAAAAGGAAAACTAGCAGTAGAAACTGAATTGCATTCACTTGGTGAAGACAGAAAAAAGTCGTAAATTCTTCATAACAGCATTCTTCCCACACTTATAATTCAATTGTAGCGCTGCAAATAATTATTGCATGAATCAGTTGAGTGTTGTTTTTTCTATTCTTTTATTTTTGACTCCATAAAGAACTTACAATTCAAATGGATTCATGACCATTTAGAAATATACACAAATCACAAATAAATTTGACCATGTCTCTCTTGGCTTTCTTGTTTTGGTTTGTAAACTGACATTAATAACTTGTTTCAAATAATTCAGCAATATCAAATTGACTCATTCATTTTCCATCAAGGAAGTATGAAATGTAAAGATTTTGGTATCGTTAACTTCAACCAGACATTGCATTGTGTTGTATTTTATCTACTTAAAACCACTAAAATTAACCAAGCACGAATTTTTGGCCATGGGATTTTATTTAGCAATACCAATTCCTTCATATCAAGGGTTATTAAATTTATGGATTAATTTATTTTCATTTGAAAGCTTGGTTAAGTGGTAAGTTAATGTAATATTTCAAATTAAAGCATCTTATTTCAGTTAGAATTAATTGCATCCAAGACAACATATCTAATACTGCAGAAGGAAAAAGCTCCAATACAGCCATTAAATATAATTTCTTCATTAAATCAAAATAATTCTATTCCATTCTCCATCAAAAAGAGAGATTTTTCCTTTTAACTCCAGGCTGCTTTCATCTGGTAGAGAGAAAAAAACAAAGTGAGTTCATATCTTGCTAAGTTACTACCTGAAGCAATGTAATGCTCAGTATGGTGTGCCTATAAAGGGACAATGTGATTTTGTGCAAGATTCTCTTTGTGGGAAAGAAATTTCCCACAACATTCAAAATATCAAAAGGTACAAACCGAATCTAATTCAATGATACAATTCCTTATTGCCACTGGCCAGCTTGTTGAACAGCAGAGCTGCTGATGTTCTGGTTGCATTACCTTTTGCCGTAAGAAATATTTTATTTTTGGAAGAATTTATCCTCAGCATAGCTAGAGTCTGACAGTACTAATAGTTAAAGTATAGCGTTCCAAAGTTTAAAACTTCTGCTGTATCTGAATCAACAGCATGGAATTTGGTAGGTGTTGTTTATTTATAACTTTCTGGCCACGTAGAGCTTTATGGAGATTCTCCAGCTGACAACATGGAAATTCTCCCCCCATCAAATCAAGTCTGTTTGTGGGGTGGCTGATTACTAATATGTCCCATTACATAGGCAGAATATTCTTACTTTTAATGGAACAAAACAAATCAGAAAAAAAGAAAAAAATCTAACATTTCCTGTTAATCCTATCTTCCTGTTCTGCATATAATTTGGGAAGTTCCAAGAGTTTCTGCAGGCAACTCCAGAATGCACATTAAGGACAAGGTTCTGTCAACATTGTCCAGTACGAGGATTGGGGACTTTACAGGGTTCAGAATATAAATGCTGTTGAAGGATGCAGGTACTCAAGGAGTAAGACGACATCTCAAGCCTGCTTGCTGCCTTCTCCTATCACATCAATTGTGCTGAATAATCAGCTAATGGAACATTTTTCTTCTAGTAAGTTAAGCCTTATTTGCAGGTAGTAGGAATCAGCACCCTACTGGAAGGAAGCCAGCTGGCCCAAGTGGGACACTTTAATGACAACCTATTCTAACAGTCTGGTTCACTAAGTGAATAAAGAAAAAATCACTGCAGATTATCAGACTCCATAGATTTGGGAGCAGAGGTTGTCATGGAATAAAACATATCTACATTTTTTTCCTTAAAGAATGACACAGTTTTTGCCATTCTACTTGACATTAAAATCCTATCTTCATAAACTCTTCTATATAGGTCACATTTTAATTACAGCAACTCATTTGATACCCATTAAGGAAGCTATATAATCATTATGCCCTACTGACCGATGAGCAACATTAAATTCCACTGAACAATCAATTCAGTACAGGAACAGGGCACAATGACAAAATATCAAAGGTCTGACACAGCTCATACAGATAGCAATACGGGCCTTACACAGCACAGCTGGCAAAGGATTTATCAGCTAATTTACAGAAATGTTGCATTTTTGGCAGAACGTCTTCGTTACCCTTCAGTTTCTCAAAATGATGTCCTGCAGAGATTGAAAAGTCAGTCACTCTAGTATCAGTGTTATTAATAACATGTTTTTATTGCTGGTATTATGTCAATAAAGAACTCCACGTAGTTTTCAGGGCATTTTGATTATCTTCTGTAAAGGAATAAAACTCTCATAAGACCTGACAGCTGCAAAAAGCAATCAAAAAAATTTGAATTAGGGAGCTCCCAAACCATCAGGCAAAAGGATAGCACTTGCTTAGTGACACTCAGAAGGAACTCTCAGGTTTAAAAACATAGGCTTTTACATATCAGTATCAGATTTTAGAGAAAGCCAATCTTTCCCTTACACTGTCTTGCTTTTCTGCCTGCGCAGACTTTGTTTCTCTTAATTATCTCAGTCTTTTTTTGATTTTATTTGTTTTGAAGGATTTGCCCTTTTATTTTCAAGACTGTTATTCTCTACATGCAACTCTGGGAAAATCCATCTACTCACATCAAAATCAACAGGAATTTTGCCATACTTTCATGTCATTTTGAGCTTTTCTTTTTATTTATTCTGCATTTTTTGTCTTGCATTATTTTCTTTTCTCTCCCCTTGTCTCATAGAATCATATCATGGAATCACAGAATGGCTTGAGTTGGTAGGGACCTCCAGGATCATCAAGCTCCAACTCCCTGCCACATGCAGGGCCGCCAAGCTCTCCTTTAATTTGTCATTATATCTTCCCAGAAGCTTGTCATTGCTTAGCAATTGCTATGTTGCTGCACTTCACTTTTGACATTAACAAGACTCTAGATTTTATTTCTCCACTGCAGTTGAAGATAATTGTGAATTTATAAGGAGAGCTCTGTATAGTCCAGTTCCTGAGATGAAAGCAATACCTCCCTTGTACAGCCTAGGGTTCTCGTGTAAGAAAGGGACCAGAAAATACAGTGTTCTCAGGAGGAAAAAATGTGGGTGATCTGATTAAGTTGCTCATTCTTCAGTTATACTGATGTTCCTGGATCCAAAATAAGCATTTGCATTTAGAAGCCTACATTTAGAAACCTGAATCTATAACCTCAAGCTCTACTTGAATTAAATAAGGGCTGCTCCTGCCATTTGTTTCCACACTGAAACAAAACACTCAAAAAAACAAACAAACAAACAACAACAACAACAAAAAAACAGGGAAAAGAATTAATCCAAGCCACTCCAAGGGGTAGTTTGCAGTAAATTTCCATTCATTGGATTCATTGGTTAACACAAGTTCTGTCATTCATTCAGAAATGCACATTTCCAGCTTTTAATGCAAATGAGTCAAGAGTGAAAATAAAATATGTGAAAGTATAAAAAATAAAGTTTCTTAACAGAAATTGATGATGCATGACCTGGAGAGGTCAAAATACATGGACTTAAATTGAAAAATCCTTTCAAAGTGGGTGCAATTAGTTGAACTTAATTGCCTCGTGTAACACCACCCATCACGCTTGTGTTACATCATGCTTGTTGGTTTTTAGCCACCATCAGGAAGGGCATTTTAGCTTATTGATTTTATCAAATGGACAAATCATGCAGATGAACCCTTTAGATTTTCTCTCATAATATTAATACTAATTGAATAATAATTGAAATAACTTCTGCATTAGCCTATTGTATGTTTGAATACTGATAAACTTGGAGCACTATAGGAATTTAAGGTGTTTCTGAATGGGAAAAATATATATATATATATATATATTGTTCTCAGTTTCACCATTCACCTGGAAAGTCACCTAGGAAAAAAAAAATCAAATGTAAATACTTTGGGTTAGCCCTGCATATAAAAACTGCATGCCCAGTATGCTACTGCCTACCCAGGATCTACCCTATGAAGATACTTTTGTAAATCTGATGACAAGCTTCTCTTATAAGGTTACTACCAGCATGGAAGTGTTTTAAGTTGAAAAAAAGAGTAAGAAAGGGATTTTCATATATGAGAAAGACACTTTGGTTACAAACATGGGAATGATAGTAACTTAAATATCATGGGTAAACAATGAATATGTATGCTGGAGTCAAAGTAAAACTGTGTCAATGATGGCTTTTGGAACTGGTTCTCTAGAGACTACTGCTATGGTTCTTTGATTTCTGACAGATAAAGCATATCAGAAAGCTCCTTTGCTGTTAGAAATTGTTTTGATGATATCAGTGCAAACAACTAACTTGGAGGGCACTCTGGTTGGGCACTGCTTTCAGAAGAAAGAAAAAGAATGGAAGCTGAATCCTAGGCAGTGAAACTCATGCACTTTGAACACCTACAGAAAGCGAGACAAACAGCTCAAACTAGATTTAGCGAAATTTACTTGGAAATGTACTTCCATTATACCAAGACGATAGGTCTCCTTGAAGAAGAAAGGTGAAATTTCAACAGAGCATTTTGGAATCATCTGCAATATAAGAATGTGCAAATATCAGTTAAATATTTGCAGATCACTCTGAAATTTAATAAACTTCAGAAAAAATACATATATCCTTGCTGAATTTTTTCTGAATGACATATGAAAGATGTGAAAAGATTTGTCTTAGGAATCCAAGCTTAAAATACCACCTTCTCAGATTCACAGAATCACAGAATCATACAATGGCTAGGGTTGGAAGGGACCTCAAGGATCATGAAGATCCGACCCCCCCACCATAGGCAAGGCTGCCAACCTCCACTAGACCAGGCTACTCAGGGCCCGATCCAACCTGTCCTTGAACACCTCCAGGGATGGGTCATCCACAGCCTCTCTGGGAAGTTTGTGCCAGCACCTCACCACTCTCTCTGTAAAGAACTTCCCCCTGACATCCAACCTAAATCTTCCCTCCTTCATCTTAAAACCATAGCTCAGTTCACGATATCAAAACTCTGATGTCATCAGTTACTACTTATTTACCTGAACATGCAGGTAAATGCATGGACCTTCTCTCATCTTTACAGTGCAATGCTCGTTTTTAATATCTGGAGTGTTTTCTGGTGCTACCTGACATCCTGTGTGTAACCACAATCTCTGTGTCGCCTTCCAGAGTTCCTAGTTGCTAGTTGCAAAGAAAACCTGGAAAATACACAAGTGCTTAAGCAGCAAGAAAAGAAGTAAAAAATTAATACATTTATTATTTAAGTCATCATTCTAAGGGTATTCTTAAGATTATCAGGGTTCTGGTGAAGGGTTTCTGAATATCTTGCTGAGTTACATCCAGGGTTTCACATAAGGATAGACAGAGATGAATTATGATGTTACTGTTCCCCTGGCTTATTCCAACAGGTCAGTAGGCGGTAAAAGAGATATATGACCACTGCTTAGCAAAGTCAAACACCTCAGAGCTCAGGGCATGAGATTTTGCAAAGGAATGATTGACGAATGATCACATAGCCACAGGCTGCTGCTGCTGCAATAAGCACTATCAGAGGGACAGGAACAAGCAGCTGCAAGATGCAAGTGCCAGAAAGCACCTCTTCCTGGCACTCGCTGTGTTGATGTGCTTGCAATCTGAGGAAGAAGCATGAAAGCATGCACAGAATTCAAAGTATGGTACTAGAATTTGCATGAGGTTTGTTTATCCGGGTGCTTACATACTCACCATTAGCTGCTTAAGGGTATAGAAGACAATATTCAGAAGGTAGCCCAGGTTAAGAATAACAAGGTTATATATGCTTCTCCAACAAATGAGATTCCTGTTTAACACTGTGTACTGTACCACCATAACTACGTGGTGGTAGACAAGTCTGCATCTCTGAATGCTGTTAATAGAAGCAATGGAAATTTTAGCATCTGAATCTGCACTGAGAAGTTTAAGTGACATCTGCTGCACTTCAGGGCTGGACAACAGCGCTGGTTCTGCTCCCACAAAGACATCTTTTTCTTACTGTACCAAGCAATATTGACTGAGTGATTTGGAAAAGTTTATTAGAAAGTGTTCAATTCTTCCTTAGTGTTTTATATTCTCATTTTCAGACAGCTTGATAAGGCTGATTTCCCACTGCAGCATGACAAAAAAAAAAAAAAAAAAGTCTTCTTCAAGAAGTTCTCCGCAGGAGTTGAAAATAAGACACTGAAAAGTATAAAGGGCTCATCAGTATAGATAGATTGACATCCATGATAGGAATAAGCAACTGCATACAGCATGGGAAACTCATTGCCAATATCTGCATGTCCTCAGTGTCACTACCATAAGCTTTCAGTGACTAATTCTGTTTTACAGTATGACTGTAAGGAACTGTAATGAGGGTTGATAAGGTTGCACACCTAACTGTCACTATCTGAAGTCAGACATCCGGTCTAATGTAGGCATCTCTGCTTTCTACATTCAATAAAATTACCTCTGAAAGCAAGTCATCCCATTTAGCTTCGACCCTTATCTTGGAAGTGGCATGAACTGCCCACAGGAATTTCCTATTTCCACTGCCTCAAAGGAAATGGCTTAGACATTACATTCTCATTCTCATTCCCTTAGTATTACTTAATTCATGAAGGTGGATTGGTTTATTTGTTTGTTTTCAAGTGTTCAAGCTTGGTCACGTCCTTTGTTTTACTTTGAGAGGCACATAGATGATCATTTTTACTTCAGAAACTCATGGTTAAATGTTGCTGGAATTGAACATAATGATGCCCTTTGAGAATGGGAAGCACTTTCTCTAACAGAGAGCAATGAAATGTACCTTAAATGTCTGCAGAAAATATGGGGACTGAAAAAATGACTGTAATTAGCTGAACAACTTCATTGCTGCGTGAACACTAACATGTATTGTTATTTTGATCTCCCATTAAGGCTAAATAAAACTAAATAAGTGAATGAGGAAACAGGTGAAAGGACTGCTAGACTAGAACAAGCAGCTTACTGGAGGAGCTAAAATGTAACAAAATAGAGTTCGGAAGTTCAAAGTAAGAATTGCAGACTGTCTCATATTACATCATAATGAACAGTTCTGTGTAGCTATTTAGTTTCAAGAACCGTAGCTCAGCCACCAGCAGTCTCAACAAGTCTGTCATAGGCTTAAAATGCAGTGACTCTTCCATGACTACATGACATGGAGATCTTCTGTATTTGGTGCCCATAAGCTGCAAGGGGACAGCCTGATCCTCCATGGGCCTTTCCTGGGCTGCAGGTAGCTTCCTGGAGGCTGGGGAGGCCATCTCTGCAGCCTTCCACTACCAAAACCTTGCCTCATAAAACCAGTACATTAAGCTATTCTTACATGACAAGGACCTTACCTCTGGCTTCCAGAGACCTCTCCAAGGTGTACTTGAATTCTTTAAAGCATTCACTACTTTTATAGGGGGAAGTGCTGTCACCATTAATGGTCACCTACTAATGTCTTTTACCTTTGAAAGCATTGATCAGAATAGGGAAACTACTGAGAGGTAAAATACAGCACCGTATCATTTAAAACTTGACTGAAGAACATAAGAATGTCTTCTGTATAGAAAGAGCAGTTATTTATTGAATTTTGGAACGTCTTCTATATAGAAAGAGCAGTTATTGAATTTTGGAAGTCCAGTTTTTCACTGCTCTTTCAGTGCAGCATGACATTTAAAGCTGCCATTAATATCATCATGGGAATTTCAGAGCTTGGTGCAAGGGAACAAATTCTCTGATTAGTATTTCACTGGATAACTATACCTGATGGAAGTTGGAGACAGCAAAAATGACAACCTGAAATATTACTATATCCATTATATGTCCATAGTCCCTAAATAATGTAAAAAAAATGTATATGACTCTTCATATAGTATGCAGCCCCTCCAGTAATGATTTCTATGATGGGTGTTTGGAAACTTGTAGTTGGTGTCAGCTATGATTTTTTTAGTTTTTTTTTCAAAAGTTAAAAGTGACTCCTTTTGTCAGCTTAGCTTTACCTATTTTGTTTTATGGCTATGATTCCATCTTGAAAGAAACAACCTCAGAAAAGCACGGCTAATTTGTTTTCAACCAGATACCATAATTTTTCTTTTAGAACCTGCAGGTTTGTTGTGACTTGCCAATGAAATGATGTGTGATACTTGTACTTCATAACGTAAAATTTTAACACAGACTATTTATCATTACAGTCTCTCTTCTGCCTAATGACACCCAGATGAGTGAGGACTCCCCATCTAGACAGAAAAGAATATTTTTTTCTTGCGACTTAGCTTCTTTAAGTGGTCCCGATAGTTTTGCTGTGGAATTAGAAACCATAGATCTAGTAAGAAAATCAACTTATTCTGCTTGTGAAGAAATCCAAATAACATTTACTTTATAGTTTCCTAAATCGAATGGATACAGAAGGTATGCCATTACCTCAGGCACCCTCCTGTTCCCATCTGGAAGAGAAGCTCAGAACTTGTGGCAGTGCTCTCACAAGCTGACAACTATCTGTTCACCATGTTTTTTCAGTTTTTTATTCTTAATTCATATGTTATTTGCTACGAACTGGTATGAACGGGTATTAGCTCTTGATTTTTTCTTTTGTTTGTTTGGGTTGGTTTTTTTTTTTTTTTGGTGGTTGGTTGATTTGGTTCTTTTCCTGAATTCTACATGGGACTTTTCATCATGACATCTTAAAACAATTTAAAAAGGAGACCAGGATTGATATCCTGGTTTTTACAGATTTGGAAAATTAAGGCACAAGTTGCCTAGGCCATGTAACTGAGCAGCCCAAGGCCAACCCATGTCTCCTGAGCATTCAAGGTATGATTAGACAAACCCAAGAAAAACAGAACTAGCAATTTGCCTGAGGTGCTTGTATCTGCCCATGCTCTACTCACAGATCACTGCCTTGCCCAATAAAACCAGTTGAAGTGGCACTGAGGACACGCAGGGCTGAGAAAGTCATAACTTCCAGCTGAGGAGGCATCAGCTCAATGAAAACTGCTGGCTCATACGCAAACAACATGTGTAGCCCAGCTTTCTTCTGCCTTCTCTGACTCTCATTGCCTTGCTATCTATACTGAGCCACGTACTTGGAATTTGTTTAATTTATTCTTTTGCTCTGCTAGTAACAATCAAAACACTACCATTATTTTATTTACTTCAGAGAAGGGTGCCATATTTTAAAAGAAGTTGCCAGTTCATTGCAGATATTCTATTGAAAGGTTAATAGGTGCTGTTGCAAGCTATTAGAAGCTGTGCAGATAGGTGACTAGGACTTCACCTGCAGTCTCCATGTTTTTTTCCAAGGTAAGGGCTCTTTCATGGTGTTCGGGATTTGAGAAACCCCTCTGGATGCAACATGCAACCTGTTATCCTCAAGCTCATAAACGAGTATTCAGAAAGCTTCCACCACTTCATGTATTTTTTATAACATGAATGGGTTGGGTTTCTGGGAACAGTGTGACTTCAGTTAGAGGTTTTTAAGCCCAGCATCAATAAATTTTCCTTGAAAATCACTAGATAAACTTGTGATTTTTGGACTTATAACCAGCAGCATATACTTTATTATTCCTCTGACCAAAGAGATTGGTAGATCTGTCTTTGTGGTAGGAGGTAGTGATCTAGAATTTAGCAGCAGGTTGAGATTCCTGTGATATATACTGCCTGAGCCATGCCATTGTTCATAATTATTGCTCAACACAATTTACAAGAGAAATGACAGTAATCTACATTTCCTTTAAATCTATTCTCATTCTGCTATGACACTAAAATTCAGCTGCCCTCAAGAAATGTTTCAATAGGAACCTCCATATATAATACATGTGTTCAATTTATTATTAATGCACTTCAATCTGAATCGCAAATTCAACATGATGCCTGCATTTTTTTCATACTCATTCTGTTCTGTATCAGCTCTTATAACATGTTCATTGCCATAGCATCTGAGCAACAGACCCATAGTGCATTAGGCGATGGACTTAAAAATCAGCCACACACTGCTTAGCTTCTCAGCTTTGCCCCAGAGGTGGAAGCCTGGTCAGTGTGGAAAATGCAGTTTTGGTAGGGTTTTCGTGTAGGTAGCTCCAAAAGAAATGCCTCCTATTTATTTCCATGGATACTGCCACAGCTGTGAAGAGCACAACGCTATTTGATAGAGAAAATTCTCAGCTACCAAATACTATTTTTCAACATAGTCACCATCGTTAGCTGCATAAGTGCCAGAGTCTGCATGTTTCGCTCATAAAAATCTGCATCAGCAAAGGTGCCCCACTGTCGCTGTCACCATTGCTGAAAGACACCACCCATCGCCTCATTGTGCTCATATCCACCAGGCGGTCTCCATAAACATTCAGCAACTGTCAATGAATGCTAACGGGTGCCATTTTTTTCTGCACAGAGGAATTCAATTCCACACCTTTGCTTCATACACACTCCCATGCCAGACACCGTTCTGTCAAATTGCCCCTCTGCTGCCATCTGTCACACAGCAACAACATGGAATGGGATATTGGTGAGAAGGTTCATCCTGTACTGCCAGCATCTGCCTCTGACATCAGGGGCTGACATAATAACATAGGAACAGAGCAGCCCTTGTATTTAGTTTGATCCGATACAGTTTGTTTAACATCTTCATTTTTGTGCAGGTCAAAGTGATGGCTCTCATAATCAGAGGACATGGTGGCCAGGTTAGTGACAGTCCTCAGTTCCTACAGTTAGATGCACAGTTTCAGCTCAGCCATCAGAAAAGGACCGTGCCCAAGTCTCACCTCTGTGACAGAATTCACGTTGTCACTTGGCAGTTGTCAGCTTTGATCTTGATCCCAGCATGTTAGGACATTTTGAAGAAATTCTGGGCCCACGTTCAAAATAAAGACCAAAGTTTAGCAATTAGCTACAAATCCTACGACCTAATCCCATCTGCATGCTGAGCCATGGCAGTGTCAGCCTGTGCTTGTCTGCAGTGCCAGACTGACAGGGCAGCGAGTCACCTGCACACTGCTTGCACCTTGGCTGAGGAGTTAAGCCCTCTCACCAGGCACAACTGTTTCTAAAGCTTGTTGGGTCTCTTCCCAGCTTGTCTCTTGTGGAGAGGAGTTTTAATAACTCTGTTACCGCCTGGTGGGAATAAAAACTGTGCCACCAGGCATGCAGAGCCAGCAGGATCATTAAGCTCAGATCCAAATGCTGATCAGTGGGATTTCATTAACCCTGTTCAGGAAGCTTGAGGAAACTCAAGGGAGAGTGGAGCCAGAAGCAACTTAGATGCCACACATTGTCATTTTCCCTCATAGAAATCTAAAAAGGAGCTATATGGAAGTACAGACTTTATACAGGGTTGGCTCTTTCCAGGAGCACAGAATATTTTGCTGTCAATGTAAATATTGCATTTATGACTGTCATCTTGTTATCTGGCTCCTGGAGGTTGTTTAAAAGGCACCCCTCAGTATACTTCCTCTGGCAGTCAGTGAAATACTAAAAATCCCACAAGTCAAGTCATGCTGTGCTACAAAAACACAAGCACAATGTGCTATACACCAGCTGGATGAAGATTGTAAGTGCATTAAAGTGTCCCTTTGATGTTCTTTGAGAACATGTTTGGCAAGCTAGTAATGCAGTGATACTAGTGATCAACTCTGTAACCAGAGATGCCAAGAATGAGATTGCTTTACTTGAAAGGAACAATCCAGCCAAATTATCTTTCAAACCTCTAAGAAGACAAAAAAAAAAAAAAAAATCTTTCATACAAGTAAGCATATCAGAAGAATGCAGCTCAGCCAAATAATCATCATTTTGACATTTATAAAACACACTTTGATAATGACCTCAGTGCACAGTGCAATATTAATGCATTTATAAGCGCTGAGGCACAGAGCTTAACCTCGTCATGGCATCAGTAAGACAGTAACGTACTGTTTACTACAACGGATTGAGAAGGAATATTTTCAGTAAATGCTGGAAAAATAGTAATTTTTAAGGAGTTACATTCTATTATCAGCATTTAATTCAGAAGGGCTCTCTGTACAATGTGGAAAAAGCCAAGCAGCATCTCTTAGCTGCTGTAAAAATGAGGTTTATAGGGTGAATCTGTGACCATGGAAGAAATACTAAGAGCTTAGGTGTTTTCCTTATGCCTATCTGTGAGCTTCATGCTCTGCATGCCTGCAAATCCCCTGTGCTAGGCAGTCAGTCATTCCCCAGTACAGGCCAACCTGCTGATCACTTCTTTCCTCTGGATGGAATTCCTGTTCATGAAAGCCAGCTGTCTTTCTGGTGTTCCTATTAAATTTGTAGTCCAGAGTGGTCTGAGTGCTTTAAAAATTTACCAGTGCTCCATTTGTGTGAAATAGCTGTATGATATTCTAAGGAATTATATTGTAGTTTATAAATACTTGATTAATGCAGTTGCAAAAATAATACCTTATCAGCTCTTCTCTATGTTTTATCCATATAACGAGTTGAAGAACAAAGTGTACAGAAGTTGCAAGGTCCCATTATGGAAACGATAATTTGGGGGATGAAGAAGCTCAAAGAAGGCTGAGGTGACACGGGATCAAGGATGCGGTGACTCACTTCCAAGTACACAAGAGACATTTTGTCTTCACAGTTTGATAGCTGTACCCCCAGACCTAATGCTGAACACATGAAGGTATCATCCCAAATTGAGGGAGGTCTGATGCCTCCCAGCTGCTGGTCCATCCAACACAGGAAAAGACAGGCAGTCGTGTAGGCAGCTGTGAGAATTTACTGCTGGTGGTGGAACATCTGAGACTTTGGGAGTTAGCTACCAATGAGTACTATCTTGGAGGCACTGGGTGTTGGACATGGGAAAGCCCCCAAGTCTCTGTATATCAGCTTTACTGATTTTGCCATGAAGAGTTATAATAGATTTCACAAAGAAAAGTCTTCTTGGATGGAGCGGTACATATAATTATGTTAATGAATAACCCAAAGATGTGCAGTCTCCAGAGACATTAAACATTTAATGCTGCTATTTCCAGGTTAATTTATGCTAGGCATTTTTTTTCCTACTGTCTGATTATTAGTAAGCACAAGCTATAATCGCCCTTGAAAAAGAGATTCTGTGTGAAGCTGCCAGAATTTTCCTGACCTTGTTAAACATTTCCACTGGATATTTTTGATGATCAGGTCTGAGTCACCTGACTGAAAAAAGTAGAAAAGGAAGTAATCATTAAACAATATTGCCTAGCAATGACTTACTAATTCTTCATCTGTTCAAAAAGCATTATTTTGCAGGCTAGATTTTGAACATTAGGGTGATTCACTAAAGCACTTGAAGATGTGTTTTTGGTACATTTAAAGTCAATGAGTCTTGCATAAGTCCATGCATTCAAGTGTACCTAAATGCTCTGATGGAAAGAGACTGTTTCTTAGAACAAAGATTTTATCTATTAGCCCTGACATTCATCTGAGCCAAGTGCTTCTGGCAGAAACATGCTCTGTGTGAAGAGCTTACACATTCAGCCTCAGAAACAGTTTGCCTCAAGTCAGAGCTCGTAAAGAAAGGCCATCGGGAAATTTTGAATAGAAGATGAAGCAGCCACTGGCAACTACCTTGGCTCTACCTTGGCTATGAGTAGTGGATAAAATCCAAATCAGGAGTACTGTGGACAAGCACATAATCCTCAGTTGCTTCCCAGGTGAGGAAGGGAATTGGGTAAGATGTTTGTGACACATCTTCTTGACTAGATTGACAGCATAAGAGCAATTACTAGGTAAAGGCATTTGGTGGAATCGGGGGTGAAAATCTTTCAAGAGCACAGGAAGCTAAAAAGTTCTGCATATTTATGAAGCAGAAGACAATGTGGCAAAGAAGAGATAGTAAAGAGGCTGTAAGAACTATCTCAGGTACTGGGATGCATTCAGTGTGTTATGTCTGTCCCCTGTCCAGTCTAGTCACCTCAAACTGTCTGGGTTTAGTAGATCTTGGGGGTGCCAGCTGGATCCTTTAACAGCAACATGTGCTTTGCAGCTGTATTCTAAGCTCTTCACAGAGAACTGGGCAACTTTCGTAACACTCTAAGTAAAAACGAAAATCAGCATCACCCTGTGTCCTTATACAGATAATAATGGCCTCTGCTGACTATCAAGGTACTTTCCAGGAGGTGAATATTACCAAGCAAAGACAAAAGCAGAACCCTCAGGAAGGTCTAGAACAGGACTCTGTCTGCACTGTCTGATGACAACCCTGCCTGAGCTCAGATACAGTGTGAGCTGGGGCTACTGTAGTGCAGCTAAGGATGACAACTGGCAGAGGCAATCAAAGTTATAAGCAACCACATGAAATGCTACCATGAGCATTTTCTCAGCCCCTAGTGTCAGTGAGAGGGAGACCTCTCAGTAATTCATTTTTTTAAATCTTTCTAGAAAGAGGATGGTGTGTCATTCCCAAATGCTTACAGAAAATATATTTAAAGGCTATGTGAGGGTTATTTAGGGACTGAAAAATTTCAGGGGGAACGAGAGACATTTTAGGTTGACCTCAGATGAACTGTGGCATTATGGAAAGTCTGCAGGTTTGTCACATATGCCAAAATACGTAACAAGTCAAATGAAACAGCACATTTTGGTACCAAGGAAAGAAGAAAAACTTGCTGCCTGGAGCAAAGCAGGCATTAGTTTGTTTAACCTGGTGACAAAAAATGTTTCTTGTTCAGATCTATTTTTAAAAACTAGCGGAGTCTCTTTTCTAGATCTGGATGTAGTGTGTCAAGCATCACACATGAGTCATCGCTTGTATTTTAATACACTTATTTGAACCGTTCCCACAGAAGTTTTTTGGTATTGCTTTAAAAAAGTACTTTTGAGTTTTAATCTTAGTGGCACCTCAGTTCAGTTTCGGTTAAATCCATTTGTGAGCAGATCAAATTAATTCAGTGCATTATTTTAATCATAATAAGAACAAGCAAGTTTTAGGACAGCGAATGCTTGCTGTGCTGGCTTTTGAAGAAGATGCCAAGCTGTGGACACACATAACTGTGGAAAAAATGAGCATTTAATTGACAGATAATAGTGATTATAACAGAAATGTTGGTTCACTGAAAACCTGGTCCAATGAAAGGATATATACTCTAGCAATGCAGTTGTTATAGTACCAGAGATAGCCCCTGACAAGCTGAAACAAGGATCACTCATAGACCCTGTGCACTCCACACTCTCAATAACTGATATTCAAATTCATTTTCTCCTGTTAGCATCCCCAAATGATATAAATATTAACATCTTGGAGCAAAAGAAACCTTATAAGAATAGGAAAATAAAAAATTGTTCCAGAATGATGTCTAAGATTTCACCCATACACTTTATGTTCACAAGTATGTACACAAATTTTCCCCCAGATCCATTCCAGGAAATCATACTCTACTTAAAAGCACTAAGAAAGGCCAAACTTTCGAGCTGAATTTTTAGTTCTGAATTATAAGCTTCTTGCTTACTCCATTACTTTTTCACTTTCAGAGCTGGACAGGTAATCTAGATTTCCTTTCACAGATACATTTCATCAACATTAATCTTTTCCAGGCAGAGCAGGTTACGGTAAAACTTTGTGACTCAGCAATGTTATTACTTTGTTGCATCTTTGCTGGTTTTTTTCCACTCTGCACAAAGACGCATTGATAGTTCAAAGATGCCTGCTCTTGGCACTCCGCATTTTAACTGGTGGCTTCTGATGTCTGACCATGACAGCATTCACTGATGCTTTTTTTTCCCTGCAATTCTATATTTTTTTTTAATCATCAGCTTCAGTCTTCTTTTGTAAGGAATAGCTATTTCCTTCATCATGCATTAGTGCTCTTCATGTCTTCGCAATTTGAAAAGAAAATTTCACTATGCCACTTTGGTTTGAAAATGGGAATGCAGCTGCCATTTTGATGCTGTTCTAAAGAAAAGAACAAAAATTGTGCTTGAGGCCAACTTGTGAGCCGGTGTGAAGTTTAAGGTGAGTTTTCAGGAAAGGCCACTTTCTGTACTTACGTTGCTACTGCTGAGGAATGTGGGAAATGTGGGAAGAAATTCAGAGACTCTGTATAAAGCAGCAGCAGTATTCACAGCCCCTCACTCTGACTGTGAGTCACTCTCTAGTGCCACTCACGCTTTTCTTCT
Organism: Meleagris gallopavo; assembly: GCF_905368555.1. NCBI lineage: Eukaryota > Metazoa > Chordata > Aves > Galliformes > Phasianidae > Meleagris > Meleagris gallopavo. Next base: position 37,111,814 of record NC_139404.1, read on the forward strand.
GGTGGTCAAGGGAATTACACTTGTGTAAGGTCTCCATGGTGAGAGAGAGAGTGAGAAATGAGAACACATAAGCTGAGGAAGGGCTGTTGTCCTTGTACTTCCTCTCTGTATTCTAAGGTTCAAGTTTCCTCTGGCTGTGGCTATGGTGGCAACAGTCTGGACTCTCTCACATTCAATTTTAGAGGTCAAGGAGGGAAATGAACTATGGACATCCAGTGTTAAAGGCAAGAACACTGTTCCAGCAGATCCTGATCTGAGGTATGTTATTCTGGTCTCCTGTCTTTACACTTGGTGGGCCAGTGTAAGCTCTCTATGCCAATCACGAACCACTAGGTTTTCTTTTCATCACGTTGTAAATGAATTTTTCATGTAGCCAGTATGCATAGGATAATGTATATAAAATTCTGAGAACAAGATGCACTGAGGTTTGGACAAGGTTGATAGGAAAAGCAAATCCTTCTCATACTTTTCAGAAGCAGAGGGCAGCTTTGTTGTTGTTTTTGTTTGTTTGTTTGTTTGTTTTGTTTTGTTTTTCTTAATCCCAGAGTACCTGGACAGGCTTCCTGACTGTGGAGCAACCTTACCTGTGGCTGATGTGGGCCTTTTGTCCTGCCATTGAGAATACCCCTCCTGCCTCCTGCCTATGTGCAGCAGGAAAACACCGTGCGCTCTCATAGCATTCATACTGCTTTCATCAGTAATTTCAAGTCCGCATTTTGAAACTGTGCTCCTAACCCTACATGGCAGGAAGAAATGTCTTCCCTGACAGAAGGCTGGCTGTGCTGTGAATAGAGGAACAGGTGAGGCATTCAGTATTTGTGTCAAGTAGGAGTGCTGGAATAGCGCTTACACCAATTACAGCTGTTTGAATGACTATGGGGCTGGGGCCAAAGGCTGTTTGTTTTGTTTGTGAAAAAGCTGGTGTGCATCACACACTTGTAGCAGAAGAGCTCATCTCTCTGCAGTGCTCACTGTGTGCTCAGGCTGTGCAGTCAGTGAGACAGCTGGGAGCGTGACCACTCTGCATGGTTACACCATGACTGCAGCACAGGGCTCTGAGCTGCCTTCTCCACGAGGATGCATGTCTCCTTGCCGATGAGTCAAAGCAACCACAGCAGGAACAGCTTACTCAGAAGCTAAAGCAGATTCAGCAGATGTTTAGCAATATTGATGAAAGCTGAACGTTATCTCAACGGAACGGACTAATAGATATGGCATCTGAAAATAACTCAGCTGAAATGGAAGTTTCATTAAGACTTCTATATGCAATGTACAACTTTCCTACTTTCAGCTTGCCAATCATCATTTTTTAAAATAGTTCATAGTCATATTAGTCTATAATGTCTTTTGCTGCTTCTTACACAAGGGTCAAAAGCAAAAAAGTTGAGAACATTAATGCTGGACACTGTCCACACAGCACGGCTACTGTTATAGCCTGTTCCAGTAGTGCTTGATGTTACATTACATTATTGTTTCTGTCAGTGGTACAGGATAATATTAGTGTGGGTGAAATCTCCATTGCAAGTCAAAGAAATTGTCAAATATTAAGAGAAAGTAAAGCTGAATTTTCTTTATATGTAGATGGAAAAAGTAACTCAGTTTGATCAAGATGATAAAAATACAAGATACATTTGAGATTATAAAAAGGGTTGCTTTTGTTATTATTGTAGTTTGTTTATAAACAGGCAATAGGAGTCTTTTCAGTGACAGACCCAGGAGATGCAAATTGAGGAACTATACTAATGGGCATCCAATAGATTATATGAGTTTTGTTTCCTTCCATTATTTTGGGGGAACTTTTTACCAACATAATTCTTAGCCATTATATTAAACAGTGTTCAAAGCTTCAGACTGCTGCTTTGCAAATAGAGTTTGCTTTTATCCTTGTTTCTTTTTCTCTGAGAAAAAATAAATTAAAAAATAAAAAATAAAGTGCTAGTTAGTTCGCTGACAATTCAGAGGAGCACTTCCAAAGGAGGAATGATGTCTGAATTAAAGCTGGTAACAGGTTATGAAGTGCCCATGGGCCAAGGGAATACCCCAAAGGTGTCCCACAGGAGGCTGTAGAGATGCTGCAAACTCTTTTCCTTTGGGGCACAGCTCAGCCTGATGTGATGCAGCCAGCTGCCAGGCAGGGCTGCACTGTCCCTATGTTTGTTGGACAGCTGCATGCAGTGTGATAGAAAACCCTGGCAAGTCATGGCAGTCCATGTCATTCAAAAAATGCAGTGCCTAGGTCTGAAATGTGCAGTTCATTTGGTCACTGCATTCACATTCACAAACAGAACTTACAGTGTCTGAAAATCACTTTCAGGAGTATTTTTGTATTGTATGCTAGTGCAGTGTGGCTTAGGAATTAGCATTCTCCTGAGGTCCCAGCCCTGCTGGAATCCAAGTGCTCCCCAAGTCGCCTGTAACCAAATCACCACCAGCATCTTTTACAGCAGTTGTGTCTGACATGCAGACTGGGAGACACTTCTTTCCAACTGCACTGCATCCTCATTTGCCCCAAGGCCAGTCCCAGGCCAAAAGTACCATTTAGCTCAGTTCTAGCCTCCTCCTGCAGAGTGCATTACAAACAGAACACCTTTCAAGAGTTTAAGCCTAGAATTATCTGTTGTTTTTGGTCTTTGATTTTTTTTTTTTATTTTTTGTTCATTTTTAAAAAAGGAAACAGAAGCCCAGACACTTGGCATTTAAGGCACAACAACACAATTTAAAGATCAAAGTTGGAATACCAAGGCTCCGGCTGCCTCATCTGGAGCAGATTCACTCCATCTGCCATATCCAGAAGCATTTACAATCTTAAACCCCATAGATTTCAGTGAATGCTTGGGCCCCAAATGGCAGGCTGTCAACTTTATCATTGGTCCCCACTGTTTCTTTTTCCCTGGCTAATGAGCAGAATAGCTTGACACTTCCACCCACGTGAGCAGGTGTGGGACAAGAGCAGTGCAGAAACTAGTTAGACTGGAGTGTTCATGTTGGAAACCCCTTGCTGAGCCATTCTCTCAGGCTCTGCCTTCCCTGGGACTTCTGGAGCAGGAGAAATGTGAAGTCAAACACTGATAAGAGGGAGAGTTCCTGAGAACCTTCCTTGAACGTTTGATAGTAAGTACAGCATTCTTAAAATCTATTACCTGAGATCCACAGAGTGAACAAAAGGACAGAATTTCTCCCTTGTTTATTCTTAGATTGAATCCTTCATGAGGATGAGGAGATCAGCCATAAGTATCCATTCTAACAGACACTCCTGTTCATTTGAAGTTATGTAAAGTTAAATTGGAAACACTGATAGCCTTGTAATTCTGGTGAGGCCAAAGCCCACATGTAGCTATGGAACTGTGAGCCAGGGCCTGCATTTCAATGTCAGCTGCCGTGCTTTTGATGTTTCCTTCAAAATGCCATAAGTTGGTCTTGAAAGAGAAAGTAGTGTTGAACAATGGAAAAGAAGGAATTTCCTATGTAGAAGCTAAATTGGATATTCAAGCCTGCCTGACTGAAGGAATAAATATCTATAAAAACAAACAAGCCCTGCTGTCACTTCAAACACAAACAAAAGCAAGTTCTGGAAGAGTATGTACATTCTGTATTGAAAATGCATGCTAATAGTCACTTCTGTAGAGGCAGGGAGCCCGCATCCAGCCCACGGAGCCAATTAATGAACCTTTCCTTTGACCACATTGTTTTGGACTGGTTGCACTGACAAAATGCACATGGTGCCAGCCTTCACGGTGACCTGAACTCCTTTCAATCTCCAAAAAAAGTATTCCATGCCATTTAGCACTTAACAGCTGAGCTGCCAGAGGAAAACTCCTGCTGAGAGATTTAGGGCAGAATGCAGACTCCTTGTGCCACACTATTCCATCTACAGTTTAAAACAAGCAGCATATGTGACTTGATAAAACACTGAGATGTAGAATTAGTCAAATATTTTTATGATGATGTAAATTTATAGCAAGAGGGCTCTGACACATTCAGTGCCCACTATACAGCTCTGTTGCAAGAAGCTTGTGTGCTAAGGAAAACATGCTAAATAATTTCTCCAGATATGAGGAGAGAGAAACCCTGCTTCAGTGGCTGCTTCTCAGGCAAGCAGCACATACTGTATGACTTGCTAGAACTTCTATTAGGGATTGCACAGATGCTGTTGTACTTACTATGCACAGCACCACCAAACCAGGTATCTGCCTGCAAATATGAGTTATCAACATCATTGTTCTCCTAAATTCAAAACACAGCATCATAGCAGCAACAATGAAGAAAATTTACCCTATCCCACAATATCAGATCCAGGCCCCCAGAGGATGCTGGTTATGCAGATGTAACTCCAGAGCTGTGTCCTGGAGGTTGTCTGCACTATATAGTGAGCTTGGATGGGCTTTTTAGGGAGAAAGGGAATTAAATCCTGGTGCTGGCTTTGGACAGATGCTGGTACTTCTCAGCTCTACATGCTGAAACCATTATGGGGAGGCAGATGGATGCAGTCCTAGCCCGCTCCTTTCCCCTGGACATGGTAGCAGCAGCCCCACTGAGGCGAAGCCAGCCCAAAAATCACAACAAGGACCAGATGCAAGCTACAGACCATTAATCTGGTGCTACCCCGTATATCCCTGCTCTGTTTGCTTGCCAGTCACATACAACACATCCCTAGAAGCACTTTCAGGCTCACCAGAAAACTTGGAGAAAGCACATAACACAAGGGGGGGAAGCCTGTCCAGCTGCCTAAGGATGCACAGGCAGAGGTTGTGCCTCTCCCTGAGCTTTACTTAGTGCTTTCCAATGGACACAGAAATGAATTAAAATCTGACCATTTACTGCCTAGAGATGCAAATACAGATAAGTGAAACAGGCTCCCCACTAACATGGGCAGTAGAAATCTAAAATTGGGCTGTATTTGAAGGGTAGTGAGGACTATGAAGAAAACTTAAAGAATGACTTTCATCTAAGACTAGCATATAAAAATGTTTCCTAAAGTAAATTCTTATAGTTACTCTTGGGAGATGTTTATTCTCTGACATTTATTTAGATGAGGCACTTATTTTCATTGTATTTATTTTCAGGTCTGAAGGAAATTCAGTATCACAGTAAAGCCTTAAACAAAGGCAGAAAGAATCATGTCAGTATTTGCCATTATTTTTGATAAATTATGATATATTCAGCACTCCAATCAGAGTGCTCAGTACTGTTATATTGATTGGCAAATCAATAGTCCAGTGAATATGTGGTTGGAAAATCTAATTTATAAATTTGGTTTCTAAGCAATCTTTTCCATCATTTTTTGTCATGGGCCTCCACAGTGTCCCTGGCACTGGCTGTATTCCAGTTGCAAATTGTTCCTCATTCACAGCTGGGGTGCTTTTAGGCAATACTTTGTTGTTCCAAAATTTGATGTTCCCTACTGTGGTGGCCACAGAAAAGGAGCTGCACAAGGCTGCAAATTCATTCCACGCTGGGTTGGATCCAACTGCTTGATGCAAGGGTGGCAACTCCAGCAAGTTTTAGTCATCTTTACAAGGAAACTCAATCAAGTACTTCTCTATGCTTGCGGTTAGGATTCAAATTCATTTATCTTTTCCCCCACTGAGCCCTCCCAGCAGTTCTCATGCACAGCACAGCTGCACTGTAATGAGGTGGGAGGCAAAGGAGGCACCTGGATGAATCTTGAATACAGGATGGACTGAGCTGAAGCTAGGGAAGCTGCAGAAGGTAGAGAGAAGTAATGATACATGCAAAATTAAACATAGGTGGAATAATCTACATAGTAGGATTGAGAGACTGGAGAAGGATAAAAAGCAAGTAACAAACCTGAACTCTGCTTAAAGCTTTTCGAACAGATAAATGATTTTCCAGAAAGTATTTCTGAAGTCTGTCTGAAGCTCACACAGCAGGCCAGTTCCAGCCAGGGATTTATTTCTTGCATCAAGAAAAGAGAAGAAACCTTGGCAGACAGAGAACATGTCGACCCCATGCCTCCTGAACAGGCTCTGATGCACAGTCTTCCTCTTCTAAGAAGAGTAGCAAATAGGGGTTCTGTCTAGGGCAAGTGGAAATTACTATGAAGCAGCCTTGGTGTCTTATGGGTAAAACACAGAGAAGGGCAGGTGGTGGAGCAGCGGCACAATGCCTCTGCAGGGATGGAAGCAGGTAGAAGGTGATGCACATCCTGCAGGATCCAGGGAATCACATCCTTACTTCACTGCTAGAACTCACAAAATATGAAAGAGAGGAAGTAATGACACTTTTTCAGAATGAGAGAAGAATAAGAAAGAAATTCACCCAAACAATTTTAATTCTCTTCCGCCCTCTTCCTTCCAGAGGTGGCTCACCCACACAGCCACTTTTTTTTTTGTACCTATGCATTAGGATTTTCTCCAGCAACAGTCATAAGGTAAGTGATAAAGATGCAAATGTGACAGCAAGAGTAACACGAGGCTCATAGCATCAACAGTGATCAATTCCGTAAAGAATTTAAAATACTTAAAACAGTTTTAGTCACATCCATCGAGTTCTTTTATGGCAGTTGATGCAGATATGAGAGAACAATGTTATTATTTAGGAATGCCCTAATTTTTCAGATGCTCTTACATGAGTGAAAGCCTCCTTTGGGGCATTAAAAGATATTTAATTCAGGCACATTGAATGCAGAACTTTAATTGATGTGACTTCAATTCCCTCGATACCCTCATCTAGACGAATTCTGGGGCTGCAACTCACCACACAGAGATTTGATGTCTTCCGGTTAATTGCCCAGCTTCAGCTACTACAGTTACATCAGCCTGTTGGCCAGACAATGCGGGGTTCCACAGGGCTCCCTTTTAGAGATATCTCTTCAATATTTTCCTAAACAACTTGGATACAGGACTTGAGGATATACTTAGTGAGTTTGGAGATGATACTAAATTGGAGGAGCTGTTGACTCCCTGCAGTGCAGCGAGGCCTTGCAGAGACCCTGATGCACTGGAGGTGTGGGAAATCACCATTCACAAGACATTTAACAACAGCAAATGTCAGATTTGTCAGATCCTGCACCTGGATGTAGCCCTGCAGACCCCTAGGGTGCCAGCACTGTCAACCAGATGAGGAAAGGGGTTGTCCCACTGCGCTCTGACATATGTGGCCTCACCTTGAGCACTGCTTGCAGTCTGGGGGCCACAGTATCAGAAGGACATAAAACTATTGGAGTGCATTGTCCAAAGGGGGGCTATGGAGATGGTGAAGTGTCCGAAGGGCAAGACGAGGAGTGGCTGAAGTCCCAGCTCAGCACAGAGCAGAGGAGCTGAGGGGAGGCCTGATGGTGGCTGCAGCTCCTCGCAGGGAGCGGAGGGGCAGCGCTGTGCTCTGCTCTGTGTGACAATGACAGGGCCCAAGGGAACGGCATGGAGCTGTGTCAGGGGAGGGGCAGCTGGGGGTTGGGGACAGGGTCTGTACAAGAGGGCGGTGGGCATGGGATGGGCTGCCCAGGCAGTGGGCATGGCACCGAGGTGCCGGAGTTCAAGGTGCATTCACACAAATGCTCTCACACAAATGGTTTGATTTTGGGTGGTATTGTGCAGAGCAAGGAGTTGGTCTGGATGATCCTTATGGGTCCCTTCCAACTCAAGATATTCTATGGTTCTGTGATTCTACTTCCTACTTTTTTTTTTTTTTTTTGGTATTGGGGGGAAGTCAGTAGACGTTCACAGAGATCAGGTTGTCCCATCCTGAACCAGATACTTCAGATGTGTGCAATATGCACTAGGCACACGTGAGTGCTGCTGCATGCAAGTGAGCTGGGTGTAGGGGTGATAATCCCCATTTCCTCTGTCCTGCACCATGACAAGGTTCAGACCTCTCAAATGCAGTGCAGAGCCCTGGGCACTGGCCTGAGCCACTCTGCTGCAGCCACAGTAGGCAGTGGAGGATGGAGAAAGGGGAGCAGGGCACAGATGAAAGCTGAGGCTGAGTGTATTTATGGCTGCAGAAATTGTGACCACTGCAAAAAATCACAGGCAATATTCATCATTATCACGTCAGCTGAAATATGTTTCAAAGCTAAGATACTGATGATAAATGTTCTGAAAATATCCAGATATAGACAAATTGCTTACCAAAACCTAGTTTCTCTTGAGTAAGCTAAGGACAGTTTTGCCATTCCTTTCAGTGAGGCTGTTTCACTATGGGAACTTGCTCAGATTATGCCTGTAATTCTTAATTCTTAATTAATTCTTAATTATAGATAAATCCACCAAGTTTGTGAATTTTCCTCTGAGCTCAAATGTGGTGTTAGGCTCTGTATTGTTAAAGCAGGTTTACCAAGGGTGATATTGAGGTTATAAACAGCAGTAACTAAATTCTGTTGCTGTGATTTCCAACCAAGATTGAGAAGGGGAGGTTCCAGAACATAAAAAGTCAGTGATGAGATACTGACTGTGTATATTTATTTCTGTGTAGATGTAGTTACATGCAGCAGATTACACAACCCATCAAGAAAACTGTCCATCAGTGCCTCCTTTATCCTCTCCTCTAATGCTGCTCTTCAGAAGAAATGTGAATTTCATGCTGGCAAAATACAAAAAAACTACTGGCAAACAATGAGATAATTCTAAGGCCTTCAGAATGTGAAACATGGTACCAACAATAATTGTGTAGCAAATACAATTTTCATAAAACCCAAGTTGTGAATTTAGTCACAAAGCAAGGAAATACATGTAAGAAACTGAAAATCCATTCTATATTTAGAACCAGTCTAATAGGATAACGTGGCTATGGTTTATTATTTTTCCTATTGATGGAGTTTTGCAGTATTTCACTACAAAGACCAAGATTCCTAAATAAGCTTAATCTTGCCGCTTTTGCAAATGAGTAGTCTTAAGGTCAAGACTACTTTCCACTTTCATTATTTTATGCAGGTCTAATGCTGCTCTGAGGAGCCTGACAGGAAATCGTCTGCTTTCTATGCTTTGAAGAAAGGTTGCCTGTACCAATCTGCTAGTCAAAAATGGATTACAACCATCTACTACAGCCTCAGTATTTCCTAAACAATACCTTTCTTCATATTGCAATTCATGTTTACAGTCCTATAGGGGTCACAGACATTCTGTAGCAAGAACATCTATCATAAAAACAGTACTCTCTGTCTTGCCCTAGCAGCTTATGCCCAAATCCTGTTTGGGGAGAAAGCAAAGAGCTTCATATAATAGCACCATACAGTAATGCTCAAAGCAGGTGTGGAGGATAAAATGAACTCCTCTTCCAATTTTCAGGATAGTCTGCCTGTAGTCTTCATTTTAAACTGATCTCCAGACTTCCACCTGCAGATAACAGAGATGTTAAATGAAATATATTACGTTTCAGTTTCAAATTTTCAAAAAGTGTCCATCTCCTTTTCTTTTTTTCCAAATCTGCTAGAATATTGCCATCTGGGAATGTGAAGCTGTCAAAGCACAAATCTGAAATCTGTCAGCTGTTCATCAACATGCTCGTGAGAAAAAAATGCAACAGAAAGGTAACTTCTGGGGAGGAAGTGATGAGGCAGCAGGGAAAGCGCACATTTCTTGCCAGCAGGTAATAAGAAGTCATAGATAGATCATAGTTTGAGGTGCTTCTGCACTGGGGTGCTTTCACATGGAAAGCTGGCATGCACACTAGTGCCAGGTAGCCAATAAGCATGGATTTCCTTACCATGGAGCCAAAGCGTTTCATACCCACCTATTTGGGGCCAGGAATCGGACATCTCCATAATTTCAGTGTTAAGGATATCCAGTTAAAGAGGAGAGAAATGCTGGTACTGGCACAGCAGTTTAGTCCCTAGCATGAGGACATATACATCAAGATCTCAATATTTGTTCACAAACCATTTATCTGCTTAGAAATCACCTTTCTTAAAATAACTTGCCTCTTTATTAATTAAATAAATAATAAGCATAACAAAGGGGAAAATAATGTCTTATAAAAATATTAATATTTCTGATCATTTTGACTTGATAGAAACCTTTGCTTTTTGCAATTTCTTCTCACTCGGTTAGTATTCAAAGGGTCTATTATGAAATCGTTCAAGGCACTGCTTGTAATACAGCATATTAATGTACTCATTTTCTCTTTCTACTAGCAGTTTTCCATTCCAATTTCCTTAATCTGACTTCTGCATGATTTATTCTGATGATAAAACACCCTTCTCTTTCATATAGATTAATTCATTCACAACTTTTTAATTTCATATCTTCACATAAAATACGTGGGCAAGTTCACCGTGTCAGATCAGTCCCCCTCAGGTTTTCAGTCAGAACAGAGGTTTCCTTACAATTCTTTCTCCTTTGGAAGTTTTAATTTAAACCAGACATTTTCTAAGAAAATATTTAGAAATGATAACTTTTTTCACACATGAAAAAGCTGCCAACGCACAGCAGCTTTTAATTGTCATTAGCTGCAAGTTTCTTAGCAATTCCAGTGCCAGTTTGAGATGGTCTTTTAACAGAGCATCTCAAATTAGACAGGCCAGCAAAGTTTTCTCAATGCTGAATAGGGCCTCATAAGAACAGTAACTCTGTTCAAGGTCCAAAGGGCTCATAATCTGCTCATCTCTGCAATATATCAGATTTTGATCTCTGCATCAATCCTGTTGTTGCACTAGTTTATCTTTCAAAAAGATGGACATTTTTGACACAAGAAGGTTACAACTTTAAAAGGCAAACAAACAACAGCCCTTAGTAAATTGCTTTAATGGATGCATTGTTTCTGACCTTATTTCCAGTTTATGTGTATCCAGTTTTGACTTTTAATCTTCAAGTTTTATTTATAAAAGGCTTAAATAACATTCGGACTCTTCATGCCCATAAACTCCCACAGCCACCCCTCAGTGGTTAATGATCCATCAGGTACCTGCTTTCACACAGTATCTTCCTGCTTGACCCAAGAGTCCTTCCTCCAAGCGCAGTTCTGCTGCAGGGCTTATGGTCCCTGGGCACCTGTGTAGATCTGCACACCAAGCTGGCAGAGTGAGCCTCCCTCCACAAAAGATCATTGTATTGACCCACCTATCCTAAAGTATGCCCAAGAGAAGGAACGGATGGAAATGTGCTGCCCATCCTTTACGTAGTATCTGAGATGGAAGTACTGCAGTACCCTGAAGATGGAAGCGAAGGTTCAAAGCCTCCCTCCATCTGAACAAAGTAAGACTTGATGGTGCATCACCCATAGAAATGCTCTTTTTGGGCCCAGAGGTGGATGGAGACCAGAAGAAGGCTGGTCTTTGTGTGATGGTCATTAAGCAAACTTCTCTTCTTAGAAAAGTCAGATTTGAGTTATAGTCCATAGACACATGAATTGTTAATGGACTCATCAACCCCTTGTCCTGCTGGTGAGTTTTAAAAGAAAACATCTAAACACAGGCTTGTTTCTATGGGTGCAGATAAGTGGCTGCAACCATAATATTCTGGACTCAAGGTCCTGTGTTGGTGGAGGTCCATTCCTACCCTCCAGGGGCAGCAGATGTCAAACACCCTCTGGCCATTAGTGTTTTTTACTGTCTTGGTCAAAGCAATGCACAGCCTGGTCTGCATCTCATCTGGGGCTTCTCTCTGTCTCCATGTAGCACTGAGGAGAGACAATTGCAATCACTTCTCTTTTGGGGTAATTGGGACAGATACCGAACCTGCTCAACTGGAGCTGGCTGCGAACCTTGTCCTGGTTGACCACTGCACATCTTCTTCATGTAGGTACTGCTTATAGAACAGAGTAGCTAGACAACCTTTAACCTTTGGGCCAACTCAGCACTTCGAGGTTTGGTGGCGTATCACTAAAACACATTTTCCCAAACTTGAACAATTTTTGAGCTTGCTTTCCGGAATCTTCCTTATGTTCTGACACCCCATTCAAAATACTGAAGTAACAGCCTCTCAGATCATGTGTGCAGGTGTACTAACACCTTCATCCTTCTCTGATTTTCTGCTTCTCTATTCATGGACTGCCTCAAATATGGATTTGATTAGAAGCTTTTAGTAATCATTTATCACTTTTTTAGTTTCACTTCACACCAGGTTGCAATAAAACTGTTTTGAGATCGATAATACCTAGACCGATTACAATGTCCAAAGAAGGCGCGAGGTCATTATCAGGAAGGTTGATTTTAAATTGGTTTAGAAGCCAGCTCATGCTAGTCTTTGGATTAAACCTCATGTGCCCCAGGAAACTCTCTGAGAATTGGGATGGCCAGTGGCAGGCAAGGGACAGATATAGCTAAAGAAAGCGCATGAGCCACTTCAGATGATATGTTCCAAGTTCCTCCCCAGGTTTTTTGCCTTTTATTCTCCAATTCAGGTATTACATTGCCACTGGTTTCCACCAGGATTGTGCATGCACCTTGACATGTTCACAGAAGTTCCACAATACAGAGTTTCACAACTGGGACAGGTCCCTACAATTGGGACACCAGGGTGACAAAACAGATTCTGGAGAATTTCTCACTGAATAGGGTGGAGAGAACATAATTACCACATCGTAGCACTACAAAGCCTCATAAACATAGAATAGACTAGATCCATTTACCACAAAAATCACAGAAAGTAGCTGATCAAAGAATATCTCTTTTATGTAAAATATACATTTTTAAGATATAATTTTAATACATTTTATATTTATTGATGTTGGGTTTGAAACATTTTAAATTAAAAAGAAAAAAAAAAATACTCTTGCTGCCAGAATTTTATTTCTCATAATACTTATAGTCTGAGGTAACAATGAAAGAAGACTGTGTGCTGTGAACAAAGTTGGTGATGTTTGTCTGCAGTCACATTTCACTTATTAAAGTGAAAAGCAAAGTTAGGACTTAGCATGTACACTAGAATTCATACAAATATAGCTTATGGCAAACTGAGAA